>NC_069130.1:32910048-34110048 GCF_026914265.1 Mya arenaria | reverse complement strand
TATGCTTATTAAGGATATAGGTAATATAAGTGTTGTTTGAAAGTTTAAAAAAAGCTCCGCAAATGCACCAACATTATTTAGCACTATAGGATTTTTACTGTAAAAAATCCCGATATTTTAATACATGTGGATGCGTAAGGAAATATATATCAATGCATTTAAGTCACGTATCATTACAGTAGCTGAAGACAAGGTCGTAGAGGGAACGATCTCCAAAATCTCCGTTGTCACATTACGCACACTATATCTTCATAAGGGATATTATCCCAGCGTCCTTTTTAACGGGAACTTTTATGTTTAGGGTTCTTTATTCACAAAAGGTATGGCTTGTCTTGATGGAATCAGTTTAAAGTAAGGTTCAAACTGCATATGCTCCTTGATGACACGGTATTTTTTTAAGTCATACAGAGGTAAAAGTAGCATGTTTATCTTTGCAAAGAGAGCTTTTTCAATATATACACATGTATAACAAAACAAACATATATTTTGAGTAATTCACATTTAACTATTTACTAAATAATACATTTATGGAAAATATTAATTACTGATAACAAGATCGTAACCGTGTTTTAATAGCTTATAATAACAAAAATATTAAATGATGTATATTTGGTGAGTGGTAAAAGATTTACAGTGATCTATTATAGTACCATAAAGTAGAAATACTATTTTCTGCACCTTTCCTTCAATTAAGTTGGTATCCTTTATAAGAACCATTGTCTTCAACATGTATTCATCTTTTTTGGTATATCAAAACAATTGTATTAATTATGGTAAATCTTATTTGGAAGTAAGAGTGCATCTTTTAACGTTGATAGTTTATCTATCATTTTCTGCCGGTATACAACTTACAGTAATATTTTCATTCATGGACATATTTTTCGCACCTTTCATTGTGATGGCCAAAGGCGTTACTATGTATCATTGTTATTATAATGATACACTTATTTATAGAATATTTAATAATGATATAAATAGACTGAATATGCAATAAACGGAAGGCATAAAAATAATAATAAATCGCTAAAATAAGGCAATTAACTCATTTTTGAAGAATTGTCATTCCAGTATAGAGCTCTTAAAATATAATATTATAACATGTAGTTTTTTTTCGTACCACTGCATGATTTTATACAAATAAGATTTCCACGGAAATGTATTATAAATCTGCCATTTAAACCTTCAAGTTTTGTAATATGACAAAATCCAAGGTTTTTTTTTATCTTGGGTGAATTTGTACGGGAACTAGCGGTGCTGGTTCTCGAGCCTGGCTCTCAGAGCCACCGCTCGTACGTGTGGTCGTGCATGGTACGAGATCTGTATCCTCTCTTCTGTCTTTCCTTCTGGCTCTTTGAGCCACCATCGTACATGTGTATGTGGTCGCACATGTTTCGAGATCTATCAATATTGATTCCTTTTTTATCTTTTTTCCATTTACCACACTTTCTCTTCCCTTTAAACACCCTCGCCTCTTTTCCTCTCAGAAACTTTCTTATATGCTTTCAACCTCTCAACTTCGACATTTTATCTCCTTCATCGCTCTTTTTTCCCTGTCACTTCACCTTGTATCTCTTCCATACCTCCAACTATTCCTTTACCACATTCTCTCTTTCTCAATTCCCTTCCAACTCATACCTCCCTCCCCTATCCTTCTCCCCTCCTCTTCCCCCCTCTTGCTTCACCTCTTTTTTCCCATTTTTCTCCCCTTCCCATTCTTTCCTCCCTTTTATCTCCAATCTTTCTCCCCTCCTCATTCTCCCCCTCCCCTTTCTCCCTCTACTCTTTCGTCCCCTCCTCTCCCCTCCTCTTTCTCCCTTACTTTCCTCTTTCTCCCCTCCTCTTTCTCCCTTCCTCTTTCTCCCTTCCTCTTTCTCCCCTCCTCTTTACCCCCACCTCTTTCTTCCCCTCTTTATCCCCCTATCTTTCTCCCCTCCCCTTTCTCCCCCTCATCTTCCTTCCTTTTCATTCTTCCCTCTTTCTCTTTCCTCCCTTTTTTCCTATTTAATCATATATTGGCAGAAGCACGGAAAATCATTTTAGTTAATAAATATTTTCAAAGGGTGCTAAAACGGACAGAATCAAGTCAACAATTAACTCTATTTCAATTAAAGATTTACCGTGTCTCACTTACTACATAACCGCCAAAATGTAATGACAATTCTTCTTTTAGCAGTACACGTACATGGATGAGATACACAACCGTCGCATTTCAATTGTTTCTAGAGTGCCATACAAGAGTTGGGATGAACCTGGGTTCTAAAAATGTACAGTATGAACCAGTAAGCATTTTCTTAAATGTGCTGATCTATACTCGGCAAAAAGTCATGTATTAAATTTGTAATAAATTTAAATGTATTGAAAAAATATTTTTATGCCATGCATAATATGAAAGAATAAAAACAAAGAAAATCGTTTATTGCAAATTTAAATGAAGTTTATTGCTGTGAATAATACACTTTATCGATTTGATCAGTAGAGGGGTCAGGGTGTAAAAGTCACAATACAGCTCGTTTCGGGGTATAACCGGTTTGTATGACTAACCACTGGAATAAAATAAACAATAACAAAATCAGCAAAAAGAACGTAAATAATGAAAAGACAACAAACGAACATCAACAGAATATCACATGACTACAAAGCCTTATTTTAATTTTATCTTGTTAATAAAGGCGTATACTTTTTCTTTTTAAACGTTTATTATGTGTATATCCCCCGAAATTGTCCCTCCATTCAATCATTCTGGCCCTTTATGAATAAACGAGTGTTTTCATTTCCTGTTGTGGAATCGCACTCTTCAAGAAATCTTCTACTTGGTTGCTATGTGGTGTTTTACGCAGGGGAAACGCGGCGTCCAAAAACACAGGGGAGTATCATGTGATCGCTATAGTACATTGGCCGTATAAGATGGCGAATATTTCAACCGCATCAATACAAACATTCGGCGTTTACGGATGGTAATTATTAAGGTAGGATCTTTAGAATAGGCGCAGAGTACCCGCATTGTAACACAGTTTACTCGCGTGTGTTTTGTTTATCGAAGGTTTGCTTAGTTTAAGCCTGAAACTCGATACAGATTTTATTTATGTGAGTACATTGTCCGTATCAGTCTGATTTCCCTGTGTTTTAGCGCAAAAAGCAGGAATATGAAACAAAAGTTTACAAAATATTGATTAAATTTGCAAATATTTACTTCGTTGTAAGTTTCAAGTGATAGTTTCGTGTTAAAGAAAAGTTCTAGACAATTTTCAAAGCGAGTACATTGTCTGTACAAAATATTTATGAGTACATTGTCCGGACGTTTTTTAATTAACCTATTAGTGACATTTACATTACTTTTTACTTCATGATGAAATTTCTTAAAAACAAATAAATTTCATAATCAGATATAATAATTCATAAATGTGTTTTTATTTTTAAATGGTACGTATATGTCTCTTATATACATGTCATCGTATACGTATGCATGTTTAAAGATTAAAAAGGCTTATTAGCTGTTTTAATTGATTTGCAAATCAATTTTTTTGTGTTAGATTAGGGCATTGAATATAAACCGAAGCCAATCACAGCACAATTACAATTACACTATCCAAAACAGTAATGTATAATATAAGTATCTATCAGGCGTTTCAGGTATAGAAAAATCCGACCCGAAAAACATGATTGATATTTTTTCTTGCATATCTAAATTTATCAATTTCTTGAAAAATGACGTTGAAAACGAACTTTTGTACTATTAAACCAAAAAGCGCGTGCGACTTGTTTACCGACGTCATAGAGCGCAGTACTTTTAAATAACTAAAATACCGTTTTTAAACGATTATTTATATCAATTTTAATCAAAAGTCTTGCAATCATATATAATTATTTAATTGCGCTTTATTGGAATGGCGTAATATATTTTTCATTAACCATACAATAAATGGAATATGAAGTTACATGGGTATGTAAGATGGGTTTTTCCAGCACTGGTCACATGACTGGAAACGCACGTTCGGTATGAAAGAATACGACACATGCCATATCGACACAATATGCGAAAGGTGACAAGAGGGGTTCGCCTAAGCATCATCATTTTTGTTTATCAAACGTTTTTTTGGTGTGATTTTAAATTCATTGCCACCATCTATCATAAACATGCAAATGTGTAATAAACTATTTGAAATTAATTTCAGGAGAATTGATGTGCCGGCATTGTGGGACGGTATTTAAAAGCAGGTCGGGATTAAACGATCACGACCACGTCCATGATGGAAAGGCGCCATACCTTTGCTGTGGAAAGCCGTACTTCAGCAAATCAAAAATGCAGAGACATAGGTTTGCACTTTTAAAGAGCATATTCATCTAGATATAGTAATTTTATAGAGTAAAATTTATATAGTAAACGTTGATTCATGTAGCGCCATGCGATGCCATACATTTTTCATATAACGTATTCCTACATCACGTTTTTTTTCTTTCTGTACTCGCCACTTTCTGCATAAAGCATATGATAAAGCATGGATTTATTAAAATAAGTATATAATTCCCTGATTTAAAGAGGATGATTTTTAAGAAAATGGTTATACTAACTAGTGAAACTAGCATTTTGCAATTTTTGCATGTGTAGATCATTTGTACAGAAATATTGTCAAAGAACTCTAGATAGAAGAAATGTTATCCTTTGATTGTTACATATACTGACGAATTGGTATCATAATGTATTTTTGCGCCACCGTTTATCACCAATTAATATCTTGTTATCTGGTTTATTTGAACCAAATACTTCGTATAACTTCAGTGAAAGAGCTATATCGATCAATGAATACATATTGGCGACGACTCATAATATGCTTAGGTTGGAACACACGTATTTGACTTAAACCTCCAATTCTTTCTAAACCACATTATTGTTTCAAAAACGTTTGGACCAATATTTATGCAAAAAGCTACAGAAACAAGCTCAGTAGCAAAAGGTTTAAACATAAATACACCAAGTAAATGGTGAACATTATACTACCATCCAAGCAAAATCCTTTTCTTTATTGTAAATTATAATTGGTAACTTTCGGCGACTCTGTACTTAACAACACAATAAAAAGATCAAATTTGTAACGCTGTCAGAAATGTTTTGGATTTTAATTTGGTGTATTCTTATAAATGTGATGTTATTTGACAAACAGATCTTTACTTTTTTCATGGCGTCATCGCACAACGGTCTGAGGGAATTCACATGTCATTATTGTGATAAACAGTTCGCCACAAGAGCTGAAGTCAATCAACATCGGCTTCACCACGAACATCCAAAGTGGAAATGTAACGATTGTGATAAGGAGTTTCGACTTAAGCCAGCGCTTATGGACCACATTTCTTCTCACAATGATGAAAAGCAATACGTTTGCATATGTGGTAAATCCTACATCTACAGCCAGGGGTTAAGCAACCACAAAGCGAAATGCACCGTGGTAAAACCATCGCAATAACGCTCATATCATAACTCATGTATTATATAGGTTCGGTGTTTGAGCGAAGGCAGTAAAACTATAGGTCTAATATTTCAAACGCACTTACGTTCTTTTTTGTAACCGATGCTATTTAGGTAAACATCTTGTGTAACTTTCAAAGATAACAACATTGTAAAAATATGGCAAGAACACATGATGTTGTTCCTTATAAGTTATTTACTTGTCATTGCTTAAACTATCTAGGGTATGTACACGCTATGAATGATATCGCTGTAAGCATGTCTTAACTGTTTCTATATTAACTATTATTGAGAAGTTTGTTTGTATTTACTTGACTGCCGTTTATTACTGTTTTCATAACAAACAATATCGAACCAGTTATAAATATCCATCAAACCAATGGATTTCAATATTAAAATACGTTTTGACAGCTACATTTTCATGTAGAATTTTATACTTTTTTTAAATTCTTAGTTTTATTTAAATTAAAGATTCATGTCAATTTTCATTCATTTACAATACGCCGAATCAAACTGCTTTGCGACCGCGCTTTGACCGATATTGTGCGTGATTGTTTTAACTTAAGTTCAAGTCTTTTTTGATGATGTCGAAAAGATTCAATAATAATTCTCAAAGTGTGTTTAAGCATGTTGACCATAGTTTATTTTATTTCTATTGTTATGTTCACGATATGATTTGATCTCATTTTCTATTATCCACTAAAAAGTGATGTGCAATGACCTATTGTGATTATAATTTTATAGAATCATAATTATGTATATAATTTTTTGTTCACAATTATCACGTCTCGTTTTTGTTTTATGCCAATACAGCGTTAACCTTTCTTGAGAAACGTTTCAAGATTGCTTATTCATACATCGAATAAAACCGTTCCTAGTTGTGTAGAACATATCACGTCTTGTTTTGGTTTTATGCCAATACAACTTTAACCTTTCTTCAGAAACGTTTCCATATTGCTTATTCATACATCGAAAAAAGCCATTCGTGAAATGCATCACGTCACGTTATTTAATTTACGAAATAAACTGTGCGCTTTCCCATGGAAAGCATCACGACTTATTTGTTTTAATCGGCCTGTAAACGAGCTGTCTTGTGCTCTTATTGTTTTCTCGAACTTGGGTTTCTTTTGGTTATTCTACGATAATATAAACAAATGTATCTTTCAAACGATCACAAAGACATTTTAAACAGCACCAGTCAAATTGGCTGTAAGACAAACTAAACAAGTATGACAGGATATTCTTACACATAAATTCGTAAGTGCAATATTATCATTACTTTTCCATACAATTCTGCTTAAACGTCTGGCCAAATAAAATTTTATTAATAGACTCGAAATAATAGTGACAACGTATTTCCGCGGCTAAAAGAACGGAAGTGCACTGATGTTGGTTCGCGAATCTGATTTATATTTACGAACTGTCTGTCTTGTAAATTGAAGCACAAACCATAAGTGAATCTCACTTTCCAAAAAAGTTTCTTGCCAATTCAGAAGGATTTATAGATCTGACAACTTTAATTGGTGAAAGCAATGGGATTATTAACTCTGACAAACTCCGATTTAAAGGAGAATCCAGTAAGAAAATCTATAGAAGAGAACATTGCTCAGCTGTGAACATCACTGTATATTGCGACTGATCCATTTATTTACGTATTGGGAAATAATGTTACTCTTTAGTATAAGAACAATTCAGTAAAGCAACTTAAATTCAAGAGTTTAAACTATAGGGAGACAAATGACATATTGTATGTCTTTGGTCATATTATTTTACAATGTTAAACTGATTCGTGAACAAAGTTTTCACGTACACCCAAAACAGACATTGAATATTCTGACACACCAATAAACAATTAATTGTGTATTTAATATTGCTTGATGACATTATTAAATGTTATATACGTCAGACAGCATGTCAGTAACGATTGGCTAAGATAAGATTTCTAGAGTCTGCTTCGAAACTCTGTAAAACTACAGAAGTCCCACACGCAGCAAGTAAAATATAACACAGGCGAAGGGAAATATTCCAAAAATTACAAAATCATTATGTATGCGTAAGGCTTTCTTCGAGCATAAGTTTTCGGAGGTTGATTGGCCATCATTTGAGTGTTATTGAATATGTTGTCATTGATTGAACGACCCAACCAATATTTATAACCCATGAAGAATAACACCTATACAACCTTTACCAAAATACGATAGAATGAAATAGAGGTGTTATTCCGTGCGTGTTTAAGTGGCGCACATTACATGCTTGTTAAAGCTGCACTCTCACGGATTTACCATTTTTACTTTTTACTTAACTTTTTATTTTTTGTCTTTGAAAGAGCAAATGTTTGCGAAAATATCTGCAAACCAATAATAAAAGAATGCTGACAAAAGATCAGATCGCATATTTTCATATTTCCGTTCGAAAATTAATGTTTTATGGCTAAAACCGTTACTGACGGTGTAAGAAAAATGCATAAAACATCAATAATTGAACTTGAATATAAAAATCTGCGATCTATTTTTTGTCAGCAGTCTTATATAACTGGTTTCCATGGATTTTCGCAAAAATTGGCTCGTTCCAAGACAAAAAATGAAAAACTTGTCAAAACGTTAAATCTGTGAGAGTGCAGCTTTAATATCTTACGGAAATGCATCCACTGCAAAAACGAGTAAACAAGTAAATTCTCAAAAAAACACACACTGTTTTTAAAAGAAATATTTGCTAAATATTTATTAAGCATAACATTTTTCTATCAACACTATAAAGAAGTTTGGAAAATGTTGGATTTAAGAAAAAGAAAGTTTGAAAATAGACTTTTATGTATTTAGGTTCCTGCTGTATTTCGTTTGTCTTTTCGTTAGACACATACAGGCATATTTCTTAAATTAACTATTTCCTAATACAATTTTGATACGATTGATCTCTTCCAAGAGAGCTTGTTTTATTCCACTTTCCAGTTTGGAGTCGTAATAAAGTTTAAATATTTCCCTTCGGTTGGAAAAATAATGACCGATAAAGATCAGATGGGAGCCATTGGAAATACAATATTTTGAATTGGCAAATTTTAGGAATCCGAAGAAATGCTTCAAAAAATATGTTTCATTAGTCTCTTATAGACTCGGCGAGGAATAAATAAAAGTTCGATAGCCTTTTGATTCAATCATTGTTTGTATTTTCTTTTCTGCAAGTGGTTTTAATTAATAAACGTTTAAGACTCTAGAAACCTACAGCTTTACTTATGTATTGATTTCTTTTATCATAGTGTTCTGCTGATATTTGCCGCCTGTCGAACTAACAACCCAAAGGAACTACTGATAGACCTGACGCAACACCACAACATACAATCTATGCTTAATTTCCGGCATCCGAAACTTCAGCTTGTTCGTATGGATAATACATGTGACGTCGTCTGTGAAAAAGAGTCCTGGAGAGGTAAAAGTGGCATGTTCATGTCGGCAATATATTGTTGTTTTTTCAGCAGGCCATCAGTGCTACATGTATTTTGATATAGAATTCTTATTTGAAACACAGTTTAACGTTAAGGTCATAGTTAAGATTCCTTCCCTATGAAGTCCGTTACTTCACATTGTCAATTTAGACTTGATACATGTGAAACATATCCTATGGAAGCATCTTTATATTATTTGTAATAACATTGCTCGATTGTCCAAGGTCATTCCTATCTAGTGTATCGTCCCAAGATACAAAAATCGCTACGAAAAGAGATATTCGGCAGGAAAAGGACATCCAACAAACGAAGCAGAATAGTCCGTTCGCTAGATGTAACACAAAACACAAAGTACAAATTCAGTGCTAGTATTCCACAACAAACAAAACATGTGTTCTACATGGTATATTTTAACAAAACAATACTTCATTGAACAAATTGAAACAGAGATTAAAAAAAGTGCAATGGAAGCTAGGGATAGGACAAACAGTTAACGATGACCTTGTTCAGAGGCACAAGGGTCAAGGCCGAACAGACATTCAAAGAGACACACATCGTCACACTGCAATACCAGGTTACACAAAATATATCAAAGTATCTTTATTTATATATAAATATATGTTAGCGTTGAAGATACTTTGATCCTTCTTACGAAATATTGAAAACTGGTGTTCAAACAGAAATTTGTGATTAAAAGTACGAAGTATGCAGTATACAATACAATGTTTTAGAATATATAGTATGTTTTTTTCCCTATAGTTTGTTGGCAGTACTTTCATTTACGCTAAATCACTGGTACAAATCAATACTTGCGCCACGACAGTATTCAGTAACCAGCGCAGTTTGGTGTACTAAAAAGCGTAAAAGATTTGCGTTTGAACCCTCCATAACCTCTTTTATCGAAAATAAATCAGTGATCTATTAGTTTTCTGTTCCAGATGGTTCCTTCTAATCAGCACGAAAGAAAGCACTATGTCAGATTTAAGAAAGTTCAAAATGCAAGGACCTAATTAGCTTATTTCGGGTAAAGGTGTTTAAAACAATGAAACTATTGAGTATAAAAACGTTCACATTTCTTCCGATGTTCCATACTGACTTCATGTCAAACAAATTCAAAGATTTTGAGGCTTGATTAAACGAATAATGATATGTAACTGCAAAAGTGATAAATAGTACCAAACATGCTTTACAATCTTATGGATTTTTATTAAGCAATATTCTGTAAATGAAAACAACGTCGACGATTTTATATGATTGTATTGGCTCTACTAAATTGAAAAGGGAAGCTTTAGGGATTGTCTCAGATCGAGTGATAACATACTTTACATAATTCCAGAACGATCCGGGAATATATATCGTGTAGTAAACGGACCTTATCAGAGCTTTTTTTATTAGTAGTAATGGGTATATTTTTGATAAACTGAATAAATAATTCTAAAATATCAAAATTTCCGAGTCGCCTTAACGTGGTAATTAGGCAGCTAATCTCCATGTAAGTAGAAATAAACTAAGTTTAATAGATACATTGACATATGCTTCCTTTGTAATTTTCTAGTGCAAAAATATTGTAATATGCTATATAAGGAGCAAGTCTGAACCAGACATATACACTGCTGCACGTTAAAGAACCAGCGTAGCTCTAACCAGAGCTACATCCTATATATTCCAAATAACCATCAACCGAACAAGACTAATAATTATGGCTACATCCTATATATTTACAACAACCCTCAACCGAACAAGACTAATAATTATGGCTACATCCTATATATTTACAACAACCCTCAACCGAACAAGACTAATAATTATGGCTACATCCTATATATTTACAACAACCCTCAACCGAACAAGACTAATAATTATGGCTACATCCTATATATTCCAAATAACCCTCAACCGAACAAGACTAATAATTATGGCTACATCCTATATATTCCAAATAACCATCAACCGATCAAGACTAATGCTCTCACTGGGGCCGACGCCGATGGACCAATTTCACAATGGCCGTTATAAGGTACACCCAAACAATTTTGTAACCATTTGATCAAATCATTTTGCTTCAGCATCAATCATTGTAAGGAAGGGAAGCTGTCATTTATTTTCTGCTTATATAGGAACTATGGCGCCGTTTTGGAATATTGAACAAATAAAAGCATCCACGGCGCAGCAAATAATTTGATTTAGTAGTTAAGGTAAATAAATGTAAAAAAAAGAGAAAAATCCCTACAGATTGTTACGAGAATATCACGATGCCAGGATGGCTGATTGTCTATTATTTGCAAGCTGTGTATGTTGGCAGAAAGAAACAAGGTCATATTTATTTTTGTTCTCTTTTCAGGTTTACATGAACTTGCGTTATATGCCCCAAACACACATGTTTCGACTTCTTAAGATAGGGTTGGACAACGATAACTGTATGACAAAAGGATTAAGGTCTCTAGAAAGATCAGCATTATTCTAACATGATCTTTGATGACAATGCGAATACTAGAAAATAATATTTACGCCAACGTTATATGCCGGAACGAATTGAACTTAAGAAAGCGTATAAAGTGAACGATGTTCATAGGACAATCACTCGACATATTACATAATAATTACTGGTTAGTCGCAGTCAGGTATTTGTTGATGCACGAAAACATCCCTGCGAATGATATCAGTTGTTCTTAAGTATACTATTGCCAAAAGCTGTCGCCGAACATTTTAATGATTAAAGACCTTTTTGCAGTGGAAGACAATCTTATGTCGTATGTGATCGTATTACTTCTTTCGACCAGGCATTAATCTCATGTCTCAATTGTCGGCCTTTGCGTATGTGAGTTTGTTTTGTGCTTGCAAAGCCGGATAGGATTCCTTTGGCTATTCCGGTTTCCCCCACAAAACAAGACCAGACCATAGCATAACATCGCGCAAATGGATTTTTAAATATATTTTAATACAAACTACGTTCACGTTACGTTAAATTAACTATATATTGTGTTAGTTTGACGCGTTCGCTTAAACGCCATTCAATGAAAGGTTTCATAAATTCTTCCTAAATACCAGATTTAGTCAAGATATGTCTTTTACACTAAATTTAATTATTCGGGTGCAACATTTTCTAATTTAAGTTCCAATGACCTTGACCTTGATCCTAAGGGCCCCAAACGTAATCCCATGATAGGTCACCAGGTCAGGATATGGCAACCCTAACTAAAGTTATTTTGTTTCTTAGGTAAGCCCGCCCGAACAACGACATACGTCTTTTTAATAACAGTTTAACTATGTGAAAACTGGTTAAAAACTATGAGATATAAATCTGAACATATTCAAAGCACATAGATGATAAATGACATGAACTTACGATACTAAGATTCTTTACCATTCTTAACTCAGACTCAATATAAATGGTTTTTAATAGCTTTACTCGTTATAACGTGAAACTAAAGTTTGTTATAAAAGTGAGCAGGTGTGTGCGATAAACAAAAGCAAATGTTATCAAATCAATAGTTTAATGTTTATGTTGTAGTTCTTAATAGATAACATTTCATCATTTATTCTATTTTAATTGCAGGGTATTACATTTCTTCAATGCATGTAGCGCGGGAAATGGCATTGCCTCGTGATGTTCATTAGCAGTACAGATGAACTAGTTAGGGCGTTTCGCTCTTTTTGACCGAACTAAGCATGTGATAAAAATTACACAGATAAATACTATTTCTGTTATGAAACAACACAAACATTGACTCAATATTGTCATTTCGTTCAAATATACGATTTGGTTTTAGGATACACCTTGACATTTTCTGATCTAAGCATAAGCTGAAGTATATCCCACCAATTTGTAATATGACTGAGCGGATTCAGTCGCACCTGTGGACTAAGTCGAAGTGAGGAGTAAGTTTTCAGTTCCATTCAGAGAATATCTGAATAATTCTAAGTTACCGATATAATTTTGTGACTTAATCACGCAGATAAGGAAACGTGTTTGCTTTGTCACCCAACAGCATCCTTATCACAGTTTTGTGCTACTCACCAATCATTATTTATAATAATATTTTGCACAAGCTGTATTCAAAGACTTCTTGTTTCTCCAGTCCAGTGAATAAATATGAACTCTTAAGTATATTAATGATAAATTGTGAATGTGATCATGGTTCATGGAACCCAATACATCACTTTGCCCCAGCAGATATGAGCTCTGCCTGTCCATGGATTTTGATTAATGAGGAACTCATATGAACACTGACCAGGATTTTCTTACATTTCACGATGGCGCTTTTTCTTAGTTTGTTATCGCATTTTTATATATGTTCAAACTGACTTTTTGAATGTTTCTTCTTTTCTTTTGTCGGTATAGTTATATCGGCTTTTACTCGCTGCGAAATATTACAACCAATATCTTCCAATTATAATTGAATTGTAATTGGTCGCGGCTTAATATTCTTAACTTAAATTTTATTTGTGTTTATTTATTTCATCTTGAAATTGCTCTTTTGAAAAATGACTTAAGTCTGGTAATTTCCCCTGATTGTATGAAATTAGTTTGTAATTATAAGTGAAACGATGTCCTTCCTGTATTTCTTTTGTTGATTTAGAAAGAATAACGTCTCGAAATGTTAAATGTAGAAAACTACTTTAAGAATTATTTTTGTGACAGACATTTTAATCGATTAAGATTTGTTTATTTACTTAACAGTACGAAATTGAATAGCTTTGTTAAAGCAAATGCGTTGAAATCTCTTGATTTTTTTTGCAGATTCTAAACAAAACCACAGCTGGTACCAGTTCAGTCCTATGAACTCTGTCTTGCCAATTCTGTTATATGAGTTTGAGGATACATTATTCTCTAAAACGGGCAAATTTTCTTTTGGGTCGGTGTTCCAGATAGAGAGGATATTTGTTTATTTCAGTGTAAGATCGTATTTTATTTCACGAGTGTCATAGATAATCATATTTTCACGAGTGGCGAAGCAAGAAGTGAAAATATAGTTTTTCTATGATCACAAGTGGAATAAAATAGGATCTTACACTGAAAAATACACAAATTTTCTGTTTCTTTTATGCTTATTTTCCGAGTTTATAGAATTTTAATTCATTTTCTTAAATACCCCCTTTTTGAAAAAAAAGTGTTTTTTACGCCGCTACCCGTGGGGCGCCTCTCATGCAAAATTATAGCTGTCAATTTTCTATTTCCGGCCTGTTGAGAAAGAGTTCTCTGATATTCTGTTCTATAGTTTATTATTCGCTCGTTTTTTAGTGCAAATGTATAATGAACAGAATGAACAGTTATTAATGAAGTTTTATAAGTGCATCCAAGTTCTAAAAATAACGAAAACAATTTTATTTTAAGCATGGTATGAATACATAACCAAATTACTACGCCGCCATTTATTGAATGAAAATTTGAAAGGTCGAATGTGTTGGCAAAACAATTGCAGATAATAATTGGATATAAAAGATGTTTCTTAGTTTGAGAGTGTGTCTCATGATACATGGATATTCAGCCATCTTACTGTCAGATACCAGTCTGTTTTGCTTGAAGACAGTTCTATTTCTAGATAATGATGAGGGCAACGCTAGTATGTTGACAAATTTTGAGGCGTGGGTGGCGTAAAAATAATCAGTAAATCTGTAAATCGTTTAGTGATTTTTTCCGGGAAGTTCGTATTACGCATTACAACGACAAACAGTTCAAAATACATTTGAAGGATGATATAACATTCTATTTATGTTCGAACAGTTGTTTCCATTTGTAATTTGTTTGGTATGAAAGCAAACGTTCGAACATTTTTAGCTTCAAGATCAAGAAAACGTTTAAAACAACGGGATAACCATTTTTCTAATAAACGGTTAGTTGTTAATTTCCAATCTATCTTTATTTAAACTTTTGTAACATTTCTTTGAATTTCAAATATTTTATTTGCAAACATTGTTGTTTCAAAAGTGAAGTGTTCTGTTTTGATCAAGGGGAAGTAACTACAATGGATTTTAAAAGAAGTTCTGAAAGTTGATATTTTCACTCCTTATTTTGCAGTGAAAATATAAAATTGATATTTTCACTGTTGTTATTTCACTGATATAACTGCATATTTCATCGAAAAGCATGAAAGAAATATGTATATTCTAAACAAATTGATACGTACCCAAACGAATAATTATAATTACCTAAGGTCGTTCGTTGTTCGACGAAAACAAATAATCTTTATTTTCCAACACATATATTAAATGTGAATTTTACATGCATTTATACTTGTCTCAAGATAAAAATAGAGAAGGTTGTGCTTTACTTCTATTTAAAAAAAACATATTTGTGACATGCATTAGAAGTGACCGAAATTTCCTGTCTAGTTACCCAATTAGCTGAAGAAGAAGATACATACAAGGGGATTCGGTGCGATACCCAGCTCTTTACGAAGGATCCTTTATCCCTGTTGCCTACTAGACCAGGTATTATAACTAAAACTTCCAAGAATTATTATTGCTGCTTTATGTCTTGAAACACGCAAACATGTCTAGTATTTTACTTAAGAAAGCCATAATCAGAGAATAACATTTGACTCCTCCAACGCAACATTACTGATTTACGATATAGTATTTACATATTTTCGGACAAATCACTTATGTCACGTTATGCTGTCTGTGTTAAGTTGTACAATGAGTATAAAACTTAAAATAACGTTTCCATGGGAATACTTTTAACAGATTTAACATGTTTAACTGCTCCATTAAATCGAAACCTCTATTAAAACATATTGGTCAAGTCTTTATCTGCATTATATGAATATTTCAGGTAAATTGATGAAGTAGCGATTTAGTTTTCTCATTTACATTGAACAATATTTTGATATTAAACTTAAAAATCGATTTTCATCAATTTCCAATTCAATCACAATACGTTTATTGCGTGTTGACTTTAATAAAAAGAGCTTTATTTATGACGATGATAAAATTGTATTCAATATTTTTAAAGGTGGTCAATTGAGTATAAAAATGGCAGCAGTAATGGACGCCGAAAACACTTTTGACTTCAACGTATGTTATTGTTGTGATCCCAGGAGATGGTAATAAAAGTTTTCAAATATCTTTTATGAGGTAAGAGTTTCAAAAAGGATTATGGTTTGGAAATGACACTTAGAAGAGCTCCAAGCCCATACACATAAGATTTGTGTTATTTTTTGGACAAAAATCACCTGAAATTCAGCTAAAATTTCAATAATAGTCAGTAGAATTAGTTTGTAGATTTTCGTTCTAGGTCTAAGTCCCAAGCACATGATAGCCAGGCGAACAAAAGTAAGAGAACTGAACGTCAACGATAAGTGCCTTAAAGGCATACTACTCTGAAGTTTTAGACAATGATTAAAAAAGATAAAAAAAAATGTGTATAGTGGGCAATTATTGTTGGGTTACAACAAAGCGAATTTGTATTTCTGTGGTTTGCACGACGTTTAGCATAAAACATAAGTTTTTGGATGACCTTCGTGTACTCGTTTTAAAGGCCTTGTTTAAGTTTAAGATCACGTTATAATATTGCTCATGTAAGTTGATTTTCTTATTTACAATGATACAATTGATAATAACGACATCTTACCACAACAGAAGCCACATTTTAATTATATTGCTTTTGTTAAAATTTGAACTGATTTGAAAAAGACAGATACAACTAGCCCATACAATAGATGTGTGTACAACCGTACAATCTGTTTTACAAAATGTATAACTTTTTTATCAAAACAGAAAACGCTTATTTTAAACCCTCCATATTAAGTCGTTTCTGTTCTTGGAAAAACAAATCACGTCTTGCTAAAATAACCAACAAGTAATTAAATATGTATTGCTCAACACACTAACAGGATAAGGGTTTTGCGGAAGCGCATACCACCTCGTTTGCATTTTTGTCGAATAAAGCCGTGTCTGTTCCTGTAAAAACGCATCGTACCCATGGAATTAACCCTTGTTTTTTTTTATTTTTTTTTTATTTTTTTATTATCTAGAAACGCATCAAGCTTCGATCATTTCTAGTTTGATTGCATACGCGATGCTTCGTTTCACTATTGCTTTAACAAATTAGGGTGGCTAAGAACAATCAAACACAAGTATTGCTGATATTGCTTCTTGATATTGTAACTTTCATAAAGAAGCATAGCGTGTCAAGGATTTCTTGCGTCGGCTGTGAGACTCTTTACAAATACAGAAGTCCTCGACCCAGCAAATAATATATCTCAGTGTCGAGGGAAAGATTTCAGAAATTACAAAACAAACTCCACGTATGAGTTGACAAAATCTTGAAATTTAAATATGGTAAACATGGGGCTTTATAGCAAGCGTTTGGCGTAATGGCAAACGTAAGGCTTTATGGCAAGCATTAGGTTTTGAAGGTCGATTTGCCATCATTAAAAAGCTATTTTTGTTGCCAGTGATTGAAGTTGTCAGAAAATTTAGAATATTCATGTTGGATAACACACGCATAAGCTTTATAAGTAAAAAAGTTTGAAGAAGGTTGGTGTTTATTTTGTGTGGATAATTTGTATATTTCTTGCTAATTAACAGCATACTTATGTGTTAATTATAATTTTTCTGCTGGAATAGTATTCGGTAAGTTTTATCCATTTTGCTGTTTAGCAATATGTAATTTAAGGAGAAACTTTTAACGCACTCTTTTCAATCATGACTCCATTTTCAGTTCAGGGCCGTCAAATAGATTAAATATATTCATGAAGTTGGAAAACAATTACCAATATGTCAGTTGGATGCCATTGGAAATACAACATTTTGAATTGGTAATCTATAAAAACTCTATTTTTCACCAGTTTTTAACCGACTCGGCGAAGAAAAATTAATAAGTTCCATACCATCTGTATTACGTATTGTATTTGTTGCGAGTGGTTTTAAACATTGAACACTACTGCTTAACTGATGGATTTGTTCTTGGTCACGTTATTATTGTAAAAAAGTAGTCATCTGTCAAACTATCAATTCTTATGAACTACTTACAAACCTGACAACCCACAACAGCATGCAATTCATGCGACTGAGTTATGCTGTTTTTTTTGCATCCGAGTTCTAAGTAAGACTGCATTGACTAGAGTTCATATTGATAGTATATGTGACTTCGTCTACGAAAATAAGTACTGCAGAGCTAAAAGTGGCATGTTCATTATGTGCACAATAGTGTGTATCATGGGCAGGCCATCAGCGCTACTTTCATTTAGAAGTCTTATAAGAACACAGTAAAACGTTCAGGTCATTTCGACGTTGCTGCCATAATGTGTCGGGTACTGTTTACTGTTTGTGTAATATTGACTTTAATGTGAAGCGTCTGTATGCTAACGATACTGTTGTGTGTTATAATATTAATTGACCAAGAACATTGAATCATAATTTAATCTAACGCATTGTCTCAAAATGTTCAATTTCTGTTGTTACGGGAATTCGACTGAAAATATCATCAACCATACAAAGCTAGATAGTAAAACAACACACACAACGTCACACTAAAATGACAGATTATATACTATGTATCATAATATCTTTATTAATATAAATAAACAAAAAACGCACGAGTTAAAGTTAGAAGAATACAATACAATGATTTTAAAGATAACGTTTGTTTTTCTCGTGATCGTTGGTTGACAATATTGTCATGTTTGCTAAATCTCTGGTACAAATCAATGATGACGCCCAGACCTTATTTGGTAACCAGCGGAAGTTGATGAACTAACTAGCGTCAAAGAATTATGAACCCCTAAATTACTTCTTTCGTCTGAAATTAATCAGTGATGATTTTTTTTTTGCCACAGTTTATTCCTTCTTATCAACACTAAAGACAGCACACTGGCAGTTTCATGAATCATCAGAAAGTAAGGAACTAAATAGCGTGTTTAGTGAAAAAGTGTCTAAAAAATGTTGATCTTCGAATGTTGATCTTTATCGAAGGAAACATGATGTAATTGACAAAGTGATAGTAGTACCAGTTTTGCTTTACACTGAAGTTGATCGTGATATCTAAGAATAAATTTGCTAATGACAACAACGTC
The DNA here is from genome assembly GCF_026914265.1 of Mya arenaria. Taxonomy (NCBI): domain Eukaryota; kingdom Metazoa; phylum Mollusca; class Bivalvia; order Myida; family Myidae; genus Mya; species Mya arenaria. The sequence goes on along the minus strand of NC_069130.1, from coordinate 34,091,129 downwards.
AACGATTTATATGAATAAGCACTCCTCAACTAAAAATTGAGTTTTCACAGAATGAATACCAAACATTTAATGTAAAAAAAAATCTATGTTACTTGTAATGTTGTCAACCCATGTTTTTCATCTGTTTTTAGCAAATGTGTGTTTTGCCAGATGTATGATAATACCATTGCCATTAAATGTGTTAAAACGCCATGTTTTTTTCAAGGAAAGTTATTTTCGAAGTGTTCTACCTGCGGCAATAAGGCGGCTAATCTCCATGTATGTATAAACGTCACTTAAGATTTTCAGAGAAATTGGAGTACGAATCATGGACAATGCTTAAGATTTGCCTGTGCAATAATAGTGTTATATGATATTTTAGCAGCTTGGACGGATCCAAACCTCATCACAGGTGTATGTTGAAGAACCTGAGAAACACTAACCAGGGTAACACCCTCTCAGTGAACTATGGCCCATAATGTAAAAGTCTGGATGTAAAAGTGCTCTAAACTGGTACACGTTAACGAACCAGAATAGCTATAATAAGGGGGTAAATCCTGTCTATGCCCTATGTCCCACAACCGAACAACATTGTTTCCGACGCCAGTATATGAATTTCACGATGGCGTATAAAACATATACCCCAAACCTTTTGTTCGCAAAAATTTATAAACGAGATTTTAGCATTAGATCAAATCAGTTTGTCTCATAGCAATGAAGCATTGTAAGGAAGTGTAGCTGTCATTCATGTTTTGTTAGTATAAGAAATATGGTGTCATCTGTGGAACGTTGAACAAATAAAGTCGTCTTCAAAACAGCGACTAATTTAATTTAGTATTCGACCGAGCACAAGTAAAAGTATAAAATAATCCCTACAGATTCTTATGAAGATAACACGCGTCCATGATGTCTGATTGTCTATTATTTTACAGCTACGTATGTTGGAAGATAGTAAAATATTCATTTGTTTTTCTTCTTCAGATTAGCTTAATCGTTTTATATGCACCACACACACATGACTTAAGATTGTGTGAGAAAGGGATGATTAAAATCGCATTTAACCGAATTCGCTTTAATTTTGAATCGTCTGTTGCATTCATAATGGAATTAATCCAATTGCAATGTATATTTAGCAATGTGTGTTATGGTGCGCAAGGCTCAATGTTATCTTTAAAACTATCGACAATAGACTAACCTGAACTTTAATGACCATGACAATCCTCACAGAAAAAAAACTTTGGACAATCTTTTCAATTGATGATGATTAAAGAAGACTGCCATCGTTAAAAGCCTGGACGAAATAAACTAAAGAACCCGAAAAAGTGAATGACAACCATTCCATACCTTCAAACAGATTAAAGAAAACGCAAGACAATATACGAGTTGACCAGTTCAGTCACAGACAGGTTTTTGTACATGAACAAAATCTTTTCTGCTATTCAATTCAATTTTTAAGGAAGCGATTGCCAAAGAATGTCATCAAACCATCTTAACGATAACCGACGTTCTGAAGTCAAAAGCAATCGAATCCGGTGGTAAGTGATCGTTAGTGATCGTATCACTATAATGTGGCTGGGACTTAAGCAATGTTCGATTCTCGGTCGTGGCGTGATTTTGGTTTGTCACCAAGCCGGATATATATGTAGGTTTCCGCAAGACCTCACCCTTACATCGTATCAAAGAAGTGATTTCTATAACTTTGTAATAACTTGTTTCACAATTGTTGTAAAATAAGTGTATTTAAAATAACTATACACTACGGTAAATTTTACACATGCAGAAAACATTCCCGATTTTACTGCTTCACCCAAAGACATAGGGGTCATTTTACTAGCGAGTCAGTAAGATTCATTTACTGCTTGAAGGCAGCATACTTTGATGACTACTAGACTTTTCAAACCATATGATGTAAATCTAAACACTATCCAAAGCACATAAGTAAGAACAGATGTGAACTTAAAGTATTTGACCAATTTAAGCCCAAACTTATTATTCATGACTTTTATTTTGCTTCACTCTTTATAACCGCAAAACAAATGTTTGTCATAAAAGCGAGCAGGAGAGCACGATTTAAACAAAAGCAAATGTTATCCATAGTTTAATGTGTATTTGGTAGTTCTTACTGGATAAAATCTATTTGTTTATTTTTTTTTCAAACGAATACATACAAAAACTGCAATAAACTGTCATTATTACTAGGCATATTATGAATAGTAAAATAATTGAGTGTAAGATCGCAATATATCTAACCTCATTAACACAAAAAGTAAATAGTTTACTCGTGGCTTCACCACTCGTAAAACAATATTTTTGGTGCTCGCTCGGTGAAATATACGATCTTACGCACAATTATCCGCTTTTTCGTCCAGGACGTGATATTTTCGGAATTAAGCAGAATTATAATTTTATCACTCAAATTAGTAATATGAGTTCGTGGATACACTCACATCAGTGTATTGTCGAATAGATGAGTAAATGTTCAATAATCTATTGAAAAGTTTCAATCTAACCAATATTAATATTCAGAGACATCATCCGGCAGGTTATTAAACGTAATTGGTCTGTCAACCACTATCAACACCATCCTGAGACAGGTTTACGACAATAATTATAAAAAAAATGCACGGGCTGTATTAAACGACCTCTTTGTTTTTCAATCCATAGAAGTGTACTCTGAATATTATCAATGATAAATTGTGAATGTGATAATGGTTCATGGAACACAATACATCACTTTACTCCAACAGATATGTGCTCTGCATATACATGGATTTTGTTTTATAAGGAAATGATATAAATAATGGGCAGGATTTTATCACATTTCATGATGTCTACAATTGTGAACCAAATACACGACTTTGTTATAACAGATTTGCGCTCTGTCAATCATTGGATTTTGTTTTATGAGCACGATTTTCTTATATTTCATAATGGCGTCAATTTTTTTTTTGGTGTTGCTTTTTTAGGTTTGTTCAAATTGGGTGTTTTTTAATGTCTTTACCTCGTTACAACAAAAAAGAGAATTTCCTATTATTACTAAAACGTGCAGGAGTTGTTTTTGCTGAACTGTGCCTAGAAACACGCGAGCATGTCTAATACATTATTCAAGAACACCATAATTGATAGTTAGATCACACGAAACCACTTGGCTCCTCCAACGCATTATTACTGATTTACGATATTGTATTATCATACTTAAAAGACAAATCAATTTCGTCACGTTATGCTGTTTGTGTAAATTTGTACTATATAGGGAAATGTTACATTGGTTTTTAATGTCATTGGATACTTGGAAGAAAATAATAAACCTGGGTTATTGTTCTTTGCAAACTTTGCGAAGGCTTTTCACAGTTTACGCCAGAAATACATTCTCGAGTGTATGAAATCATTTCATTTTGGACCTGATATTTTAAATTGGATGAAGTATTTTTATAATTCAAAGTTTGATTTATAAAATTCATAAAATAATCGTAATCGTAATAATAACGTCTCACAATCCTTTGGACTAAAAAGGCATTCGAAAGGATTGACCCCTGTCTGTTAATAATTTGTTGACAACCTCCAATTAACTATATTGCAAATCATTATCAAATTGGAGGAAGTGTTAAACAGACGATCAACTTTTTTTAATAATGAAAGTAGACAGTCATTTGGTACTCTTTTTAAGACACTTAACATGTTCTCCGATTTTTCAGGCCTAAAGCCTCAACATTAATGATACAAAAACACTAAGACGGGGATCATTGGAAAATGAAATTACACACTTATGTTACACTAACATATTTATATGGAATCTGACAGGGCAACTACATTAGAAATGACTTTAAAAAAAATAGACAATTTAATTTACTAAAGAACATAGAAAACAAAATTAAAGAATTAAGCCCGAGGCAGCACAAAAGAAATAAAGTCTGTTTTAAAATAAGCTCACACTTATTGGAAAAGTTTTTGTCGTTAAAATCTTTGCAGTTCCGATTTGGATATTCCCTCTTGCTGTTCTTCCTCATTGTCAAAGTAAGAAAAATATTATGTCAAAACTATGAATATGGTGGTCTTAAATTAACATATACAGAACATTTCATGGGTTTAATGAAACTGATATGGATTAAACTACATCAAATCGCATATACGTAATACTAGGGATTGGAAAATATTTGTGCACGAAAAATTAAAAAATAAATATTATGTTTAGATCCAAATTAAACAAACAAGGAATTATAAAATAATCTCCTGAACCAAACTTGTTTCAATGACCTGTTTATGTCATCGATGAAAAAAATCACGATGCAAATGATAATGTAGACATCAGCGAAATGGTTATATTGAACAACAATGTCTTAAGCAAGAAGATCGCATCTTATATTACAAGGAATGGTATAAGAAAGGTATGCTTTATTTGAACACATGCACGATTATAGAACACATTTTTGCATCTAAATCGATAAATGTAGATATATGTTTGCCATTAATGAACTAGATTTCCTAAAATATATAAACGTGTTAGTTCTATACCGCCATACTTAAAAGTGGAACTAAGATCAGAAACGATTAACCAGACACCACCTGATAAATTAATTGATATTTTACTAAAATCTAAACAGATAAATAAATTCCTTTATTCGTTTCAGCTAAGAGATATTTTAAAACCGCTGTCAGACAGTATATGGCGACATTTATTTCCAAGTTTATATGACAACAAAAATAGAAGTTAATTTACAGGCAGACATATGTTACTACAAAAGACACATCTCTTCGCATATTTCAGTATAAGTTTATTAAGCATTATACATACAAATAAATATCTGTATAAATGAAAACTAAAATTAGACCTCTGTGCGGCTTCCGTAACATTGATACAGGAACAATAGAGCGCGTATTCGGGACTGTTCGAAAAATTCTGAACACTTTCATCGGATATTTAAATATCTAAGTAACTAGTTTCGCAATAAATACACATAATGATAGCCAAACAAGAGGCAAGTGTAAGTATTCAAGAAAATATTGGAAAAAACACAGTCATATTTACCCGCCTAAAATTGATGAGATTTTATTTTTTTTCCTATGAAAAAAAAAACACACAAGGCTTTACCGACTTACACCCAATACAAATAATACTAATCATTGAGATGAAAAATGAATCGCTAATTGTGAAATTGTAATTGATGAATATGAATCCCAAGAGAAGAAATGGCAAGTTTAAAACCGCGTTGTTTGGTAAAACTCACAGGTATGAATCCCAAAAGAAGAAATGACAAGTTTAAAACCTTGCGGAAATATATTACTAGAAATGAATTTAAAGATGAATGTGTATTTGCCTTACAGTCATACTACTTTGAAGTTTTAGACAATAAGAGAAAAAAGAGAGGGGTTTGTGTACAGCGGACATATAATGTTGTTAGGTTACAACAAAGCGAGTGTTTGTATCTTTTGTGGTTTGCGTTGTTTTGACCACACACAGTATTTGGATGGCCCTCGTGTTGTAGCCTTAAATGCCTTAGTTTAGGTTCAAGATCACGTTAGAGATATAGCTCATGTCTCAAGGGTAATGTAAGGAAAATATGGCAATAAAACAACAACAACAAACAACAACAATTTCAATATGAAATGCACAATACGAATGCAATAATTTCATTGCCAAAGCTACGAGAAACGTTTATGAGAATGTATGGTTTATAATGTTCCGAGGAAGTCAATAGTGAAAGGCAAAGAAATAGAAACATTGTGTGTGATGCGCAAACAGTTTTTTTTGCAATGTGAACACATGTTCACATATCGACATATCAAGCACCTGTTTGCACATAAAATATATTTAAAAATGTATCTAAGAATTCTTCATAAACCTATGCTTCTATCAGGCCATTTTTTCTTCGATTTTCCCAAAGATAAATGGTAGTAGAAACCTATTGCTTGTGGTTTTCGTCATTTAAAACAACAAAACGATGCTGAGATAAAAAAAAAACATGTCGTAAATAAGATATGCCTTAAAATGAAGATATTAGGAAGACCCACTACCAGTCCCGATATCTAACTATTGTAAGGTTTACAAAAGTATCATATATACTTGCTTTGGAGAGTTGTTTCAATGGTGTTTTTTTATCAAACAAAATTATTTTGAGATTTACCTATGTTCGGAACGGAACTCATCATCTTGACTTTGTGCTGAATTCACTTCTTGGGATAAACTTACGACTACAAAAAACGATTTAATGTCGATTTGTAAAATCATCTTTGACAAAAAACATCTGTGTTGATCTCAAAACCGAACTATTTCAATGCATACATCAATTTATGTCAATTTTAAATACGCATTTAGCATCATAGACGTACAAAAACACAAATGTCTGTGTTTAAGAAGAAAACACGTTATCAACATATTCTGCCGCTCCTTTTGGAGAAGCTTATTTGACGAGACATCTCGGCTAGACTTTTGAGTTGTGCCTGTTCTCAGAGATTCGAATCACTCCTTGCCGAAATGACCATTGCTGAAAATTCCAATAACCAGGGATAAAAATCGAATGCGAAGGTGTGTGTATATATATATGCAACGTTTAACGAGTTACAGTTTATTGTAATTTCGCCGAATGCTGGCATTCAGAATGCTCAAAAGTAGTTCTTCAAATAATTGAATTTTGATGATATGATAACAACAAAATGCCTTGTTTTTATTATATTTTCGCAAGAATTATTGACATTTGTAAACTAAGCATGGGGTAAGATTCCATATAACTTTACTAATCATCTTTGAATCTGTACATTGGGTAAATATTATTTGCATTTGAATGAACTGAGTACGCATGTATTATTATAATATAGAAAAAAAAAATAAGACGACTTTGTACTACCTTCGAACTAATCATACAAATTATATGCTTTCTATATTTCCGAAATTTTATAGGTCGACAGGCTGTCACTTGATAAACTATAAAAATAATATAAAACCCGTATTTTTTTATAAACAATCCCGTGTTCGTTATTCCCCTTGTTCGCTATGGTAAAAATCAGCGACCTGAAATTGAAGTAATCAATGAAAATGACTTTCATTTTTAAGCATCAAGTTTTGACGTTATGAATAAAAACCCAATGCAAAATAGTGTTTAAGACGGTTAATACGAAAAGCATGTAAAATACATATTAGACTGATAAGTGGACATATATGACCACACAAGTGTTTTTAACCTCGACTTCGTCTTGTATATATATATGGCAATTATATACCGTCTGATGGAGCAGATATTGCTTAGAAGAATATGTAACTGTTTATTTCTGCTTTGCTTTGATCGGAAGCTTTAAAACATTTTGAGGAACATTACTGTTATCTTAAGATATTGCGCTTCATTTGCAACAAAAGTGATCGCTGTAATATGGAAATTGTTAAAAATGCAATGGGATGTAAAGGGACAAGCGCAGTAGCCGAACACTGAACAAGGTCCATGCAGTCAGTTACAAGTAAGTCAAGTATCATTAAAACATGTTTGTGACGAATCATCTTTGAATTGTTCTTTTTGTAGTGTATATGAGTTATCGGACTGTGTTCGTACATTATTTCTACTGGCTGTCCAATATTCGAAGAATGGATTGTCCAATATATTTATAATGGATAATCATTGTTTAATATTGAACAGTCAGTAGAAAAAATAATATGGTGTGTTTAACATACAGTAGAATCAAGACGTGCATAGGCAACTTGTTTTTTTTTTAAATAAAAATGCTATCATAATTGTAAAAACTATGCAATTATTTGTAGACTGAAGATACTTTAAAACCCTTTTTATTTAGATTTTATAAATAAATATAAAAATGTGTTTTTGTGTGTGTGTTATTTTTAGAAAATTCCGATTTTTAGATTATATCAACTCAATGCCCAATGAAACTGAAAAGGAAAGGGATAAGTTAATTCTTAGTATGTCCCTTAAGGAGTAGAAAAACAATCCGTATAAAGCGAATAATGTAAAATAATAACACAATATATATCCTTAGAAGTTTAATTTTAAAGACGATTATTTTAAATAATGACAAATATAATTATATAAACATTGATATGTATATAAGGGAAAGATAATTTTGATTTGGCTTAGAGATTCACATGATTAGTATATTTTCAATGGGTGTGACATTGTCCAATAACTTAACGATAGCGCCATGAGATTCATAATTTGAAACTATTCGTTTACATGTGAAACGCCTCCAAAGCGAATAATTTATGTCATCGATAAAACAAACTGCGTGTCTCGGACTGTTCTTTCTCTGACAAACATAATGTGCAGGTTTCGACCTTTCACCCTTACTGAAATATCGAGTACCTGAGTTTATCAAACTAGATATAAAGATGTTCAATCGGTGTTGAAATACAAATGGAGAAACACACGTAACAAAAACTCAAGTTTGATAATACAGGAGAGGTGCTGGGATTTGTGAATTGTGATTGAAATCTGGGCTTAAGGAAATTTATGGATGGATGGATGGATGGATGGATGGATGGATAGATAGATAGTGTTTCAGAGAGTATTTATTTGTAAGAAATGGAACTGAAAATGGCATTTTCTTGTTATATGACGACTCCCAAGCTCATATGAACATATGGGTTGGTGTTAGATTCTAGTTGCATGCAACTATTCCTTTCTGTGTATACTCGAACAAATGTATTTAATATTGCTTCATTGATATGGCAAACTTCCATATACTTAGCACAGACGTGACAATAATGACTTGCTTTGATAATATTTCTGGTCTCGGCTACGAGACTCTGTACAAATACAGAAGTCCTCGACACTGAAAATATCTTTCAACAATACAATACATTGATTTTAAGTGTAAAGCTGATATTCTCTCTTCATGGTTTGTTGACATTATTTTAATGTTCGCTAAATCACTGGACAAATCAATGATGACTCCTAGACAATATTGGCTGAGCAGCGGATATTGATGAACTAGTTAACGTAAACGACATTGGAAACCCTCGATTACTTCATTTGTTGGAAGAAAATCATTGGTTTATTAGATATTTGGTTCTCTCTCATCAGCACGAAAGACCGCAGAATGGCAGTTTTGAGAAACAACGGAACGCAATGACCTACTTAACTTTTTGCGGGTAAAGGTGATTACAAAGAATAACAGTATTGAGTATAAAAACATTTATACTTCTTTCGATATTTCAAACCGACTTTATGTCAAAGAACTTCAAATGTTCAGCTTTATTAAACTGATAATGATATGTTATTGCAAAACTTATAAATAGAACCAAATATGCTCTACAATCAAATGGATTTCTATATAAAAGAATGTTCTACTTACAATTTAAGGTCTACGTCGAAGATTTAATATGTGAAGGTACTTCTTTAGATTTTATATGTAAAGGCACTTCTAGACTGGATAAGATGTTATCAGGGAATGTCTAAGATCGAGTAATAACATTATCTACATGATTTAGGGGCGAAGCCGGAATACTTCTCGTGCAGTATATAAACTTATCAGAGATTTATCAACTGCATATATGTGTCTCTTACGTATTATATCGGGAAAATAATGGAAGGAATATAATAAGGTCCGGGTCATATAATTCTTCCTTTTTTGAATCCACTACTTCGCTTGCATCCTAAATATTGCAAAACCTGTTAATTTTCATTTTTTATTGATATACACTTTCCGAATACAAGTAACTTTAGATTGTCAGTTCGTTCAGGACTCTTGGTGAAATTTTCGGAATTCAGCGAAAGTATTATTTTATGTTTCGAATTTATAATATGTGTTCGCATATACACTTACACTTGCGGGTTAATTCGAAAAGACGAATAAAACTCATACTGCGCCATTCTTAAAGAATCAGCAGCATTTATTGGAAGAGTTGTAACTTATCGATATTTAAGTTTTGGGACTTATGTACTTTGAACGTTATAAATGGAAAATTGTGAAAGTGATCATGGTTCATTGAAGCCATTACGTCACTTTGCTCCAACAGATATGAGTTCTGTTTTGCCATGGCTAATGTTTTATAAGGAACTTATATGAACCCTAAGCAGGATTTTTCCTCTTTAAATAGCGTTAATGGCTTTAATTGTTTGTATGTTTTTAACATTTGTTTAAATTGAGTTAGGGTTATGATCTGTTTCTTATTTGTTATTATCTATATACTCAAAAGAACTACAAAAATTCCTGACAAATTAACACTTATAATTTTCCATTAGAACTTAATTGGTTATTGGATCAATGTTCTTGAATTCAAATTTATTCCCCTTTCGGTATACTGCTGTTTTGAAAAATGGTTTATATCCGGTAATTGCGCCTGATTGTCTAAAAAATGTAATAAACTAAAACGATGTCTTTTCCGTAATATTTTATTACTGGTTTAATGTCTCAAAATGAGAGTAACCGACTGTGCCAGCCATTTCAATTGATTTAGATATGATCTTTTTCTGAAAAAAAATACAAAATATAATAGTTTTATTAAAGTTTTCTAACCTAACATACACCGATAAATTAAACTCAAGTCACTTCATCTTGTGCACTGAACACTCTTTACGAAACATTTGGAAATTTAAAACAACTCCATTACTGAAACCCGTGTCATAAAGATTGTGAGTGGTTTTATCCATAGGAGATATTGTATTGTTAAGACTTGACAACTGCGGCAAAATACGCAAAAACTGGCAAAATATCATCCAATGTCGGCAAATATACGAGTCTCATTTAATAAGCTATGAATAATTATAAAATTTATCCCTTAAAATTCTTCAATCTCAAACAGACGCTTCGAATTTTTTTTTTTGCTCAATTGTTTGCACGTAAGATTTCTAAGAAAACTCTCGTGCGTCATATTAAATGCAAATGTCTGATAATAAATCAGGCTATGCACGGAACATAATAAATCACTCTTGCTCCATGCATATACACGACGAAGAACCATAAAGAACTCAGAGGAAAATTATTCGGCAATTTTTTTCTAAACTCCCAAAATTCCGGATTTCCCTTTTTATGGATAAGAGCGAAACACATTTTTGTCACGAGACAAACGCTTTGTCAACATAACATTTCCGGTCAATTATGTGGTCCAAATTAGTCGGAGAGATAAATCAATGCAATAAGGACAGAACAACAACAATAACAGCAGCAGCAACAACAACAACAACAACAACAACAACAACAATTACAAAAACAATTAAACGTCAGGGGAAGTTGGAAAAACATTATTTGTATATTTTCAATTCCAATCATGTGCAGTGTGTTAGCTGTGATTTCTCTTAAATCATACCATGCTCCACACCCAATACCAAGCACTGGTAAAAAAATCCGTTCCAACGAAATTAAACGCCGCTTTAATGGGTTATGGTTTGTGCTCGTCTTTTCAATATTTGCTTCAATTAGAGTTGAATACTGTATTGTTCTTATCTTATTATCTGGTGATATTCACCCAATCCTGGCCCTGATTCAGTTTCACATCAGAGTCAAGGTCCAAGCTTCTCTTGTCACAACACATGTTTCATTCATCCATTACAATGTACAAAGCTACAAAGCAAATAGATATACTTTTCTCGAACTGAGTGGGTTTGATATAATAGCTTTTACAGAAACATAGCTTAATGATTCAATTTCTGCGAAGATATATCCTTTAATAGTTATCACACGGTTGAGAGACGCGATAGACAAGGAGACAGTCATGGTGGTGTTTGTGTCTTCGTCAAAGATTCTATTCATTTCTCGCGTCGTCCTGATTTAGAGCTCCAATGTCTCGAATGCGTATGGGTCGAGATTACACTAAAGAACCGTAAAAGGTTATTATTTGGTACATTTTACAGACCCCCAACTCCTCTGCCGCATTTTGCGATTCTATAGAGGATTCTGTGGGACTTGCCTTTGATACAGGAATATATATCATCACTGGTGGCTTTAACTACAACACCAGCAATATAAGTTACTCTAGACGTGTTCAAACTTTATGTTCACTATATGGTCATTCGCAGGTGATTACAGAGCCAACTCACTTTACTGAAAGTACCTCATCCACACTAGATCTGATTTTCATTGCTAACTCTAATAGTTTAATAACATCGGGTGTTGGAGATCCTTTTCTTCCATCAAACATTCGCTACCATTGCCCAATCTTTGGCATTCTTAAGTTTGCAAAATGTAAGTCTTCTCTTTCTCGAGAGAAGTATGGTATTACGATAGGGGTAATTACGATGAGTTGCGTGATCTTCTCGAGGGAACTGATTGGGACTCTCTAATTTGAATATCAATATATACACTGACATATTACCAATGCCATTTTGACTAACGCAAAAAGATGTATCCCGACTAAAACAGTCGTTATTCGACCAGATGACGTACCCTGGATGACTTTACATGTAAAAAATATTATTCGCAAACGTACACGTTACTAAAGTAAGGCTAAAAATACAAACTCAACCCAACTATGGGGTAAATTTCGTAAACTTTGGAACGACACAACTTTGACTATTCGTGACGAAAAAGAAACATATTATTCTAATCTCACAGAGAAAAATGCTCAGGGTCTTCTCAGTCTAAAGGGTGGTGGACAGTTCTGAAGTCGTTTGTTTATCCTCAACCAAGGCCAAACATTAATCCAATCTAAGATCCCTCTGATGGCGAACTCTGCCTAGATGAACGCTAGTAAAGCTGAAATTCTCAATACCCACTTTAACAATCTATTTAGATGATACCGGCCACATTGTTCCGCCAGCTAGTAATCATAACAGTAACCACAAAATTGACAATATCACAGTGCTACCAAATGAGATAACTGACATTATATCATCATTGCCTGTTAATAAAGCTTCAGGACCAGATGGCATAAGCAATCGAATCCTAAAAGAATGTTCTCCACGTTAGCTCGCCCGTTGTGCTCCCTATTTAATATGTCTCTCTCAATCGGTAGATTTCCAAAACCATGGAAAGATGCTAATGTGTGTGCAGTTTTCAAAAAGGGTGATTCCATACTTTCTGTTAACTATCGTCCTATCTCCCTACTTAATACAGTGGAAAAGGTGTTTGAAAGGGCAATATATAAACACTTCTTTAACCACCTTCGTGACATAAACTTTTTCCCCATTCTAGTCAGGCTTTCGGCCAGGCGATTCAACTGTTAATCAGCTTGCATACCTTTACAACACATTTTGTAAGGCATTAGATGATGGCCTAGAGGTTAGAGCAGTATTCTTTGATATCAGTAAGGCATTTGATAAAGTTTGGCACAAGGGCTTGATTGTGAAGCTACAAGAAACTGGTGTCGATGGCAACTTACTTTCGTGGTTTAGTGACTATCTTAGCAAACGTAGGCAACGTGTAGTTCTCCCTGGCTCCATATCTGGTTGGGTCTTTCTTAAGGCTGGTGTACCCCAAGGTTCTATTCTAGGTCCCCTCTTATTTTTGATATTTATAAATGACATTGTTGTCAACATTGGAAGTAATGTTAGGCTATTTGCAGACGATACTTATCTTTGACGAGCCCTTAAGGGCTACTGAAATAATCCAGAGAGATATTGATAGCATAGTACATGGGCTGATAAATGGCTAGTCACCTTTAATCCTGCAAAAACTAAGTCAATCCTGTTCTTCCAGAAACGCCTACCGCGTATTATCCAGATTTGTCTATGTATGGTCAACAAATCTCAGAAATTAATTCGCATAAACATCTTGGTTTGGTTCTTTCCAGTGACTGTACATGGCATTAACACTTTGAGTACATCAGAAGTAAAGCCCTTAAAAGAATATGCATCATGCGAAGGCTTAAGTTCCGTCTGGACAGAAAATGTCTAGAAACTATTTATTTTCGTACATCCGTCCGATTCGTAATATATTTTCTAATAATGTCTGGGATAATTGTACGGACTGCGAAAAACACAAACTGCAAAAAACACAAAATGAAGCCGGTAGAATAGTTTGTGAATTTCGATTGATGTTCTCCATACGGAGCTTTGTTGGCCTACTCTGTCAGAAAGACGCATTAATCACAAACTATGTCTCTTCTATAAAATGAAGAACGGCCTTGCCCCAGAATATCTATCATCCCTTGCACCTTTAAATGTCAGTACACAGAATTATCCACTACGGAATGCATCTAACACAAACACGGTTATTTCACGCACAGATTCTTACTTTTCCTCATTTTTACCTTCAACTTTGCGTGCATGGAATGAACTTCAACTGAATATGCGGGATTGTCGTTCAATTGCATCCTTTAAATATGCACTTCGTAGTCGATTGCCAGTCTGCCCGCCTTACTATTATTACGGTAACCGCTGATTACAAGCACTTTACACTCGACTGCGTACTAGTTGCAGTGGTCTTAACTATCACCTTTATTGTAAAAATATCATCAGCCTTGAAAGTAGTACTCACTATTTTATGCATTGTCCTTTATATACCGACTCTCGACACACTTTCCTTTGTGATATGGCAATTATCACATAAATTAATATTGGTTTCATTCTCTATGGCAATCCAACCCTAAACAACAAGGACAACTCCAAAATATTTGATACTGATCATAAATTCATACAAGACTCGAAACGTTTCTGATCATTACCTGACTTACAGTGTTTCCCCAATATGGTATGTACCCAACTTATTTTCGTCCTTCATATCTGTCCACATCCTACTTATATATCTTTTATACTGTCACTTGTGCTTATTTTTGTATCTAATATGTATCGTGTTTGAACTATTGAACCCATATCTATACACACACGCCTTAGTCCTATTTTTTAACATTAGAAACAATTTTTCTCGCATAAAAAACATACGTATCGTCTAATCGTCAATCATACGCATTTTTCTGGTAAATGAGTAATTTAATTCCCATGAAGAAGAACTCTATAAGCTATGCTTTCGTTCCAATCCATTTCAATATTATAGACAACTTGTGTGTGTGTGTATAATCTGTGTAGTTTGTTTGTATATGTTGAATAAAATATGTTTAAATCAACAACAAAAACAACAACAACAGCAACGTGTAGTGCATTCAATTATGCCTAAAGCATATAAAGAGTTTAAAAGCAAACGTAAAATTTAGCGAGAATCATAAAATGTGAACACAATATGAATGATAAAAATAGTATATTTATAATAATTTCACATTTATAAATGCTTTAATTGTTTTGTTTTTTTAAACATACACATTATTCACGTGTTTCTGAGCTACGTAGTTTTGGTATTATCAAATGTCAATCCACCTTTCAAAATGACATTTGCATGGGAAGAAGACTAATGAAAATAGAAATAAAATGTCTGCGATTGTTTTAGAAAGCAAGGTATTCGTGATGTGTATGTATACAACTATGTTCTATTTCTAGTATATATTGTTGGGTTACAACAAAGCGAGTTTGTGTATATTTTGTTTTTTGCATGCTATTTACCATCTAACATTTTTGAATGACCCTCTTGTTATTGCCTTAATATTACTTAAATGCCTAATTTAGGTTTTTAGAATATGGTTTATGTCAGTCCAAAAACGTTTTCACATGAATGCAGTTAATAACAACAAAACATGATCAATACAGACGGGACATGATCATGCAACTTTAATTATTTTTCTTTATAAAGTTCACTAAATTTTTAGCGTCGTGAACAAAACTTGAAAGGGAAAAATTGCAATAGTGTATACTTAGATGCTTCACTATTCAATCTTATTCAAAGACTTATAATATAACATTTCCAAACGTTGGAAATCTCGTACATCCTGTGTTCATAATAACCATGTGAGTCCTTTCTTCTCACGTCTGAATGGCATTTTATGCTTTTCAATATTTGTTGATTCTGTTTATTACAATTTTATTTCTAGAGCGTGATTGCTTTTTGACAGCAATTTTGAGACTGCCCTACATTTGAAGATGAAACGAACAATATAAATAAAATAATTGCTCAGCAAAAGCTACGAGCGACGTTTATGAAAATTTATGGCTTATAATGTTCCGAGAAAGTGGACAGTGAAAGGCAAAGAAATACAAACATAGCTTGTATTTAGCAAACAGCGCTTTGTGCAATGTGATCACAGTCACGATCAAATATCAAAGACATAAATATTAAGCACCTGTTTGAAAAATTATCATTGCTCTAAATTTGAAACATATCTTTCATTTTCAGTTGGCCATAAAGATGTTAAAAATATATCTAAGAATGCATCAAAATCCTAGGCCACTTTTTCTTACGTTTTCCCCATGATAAAGGGTAGTAGAAACCTATTTCTTTGAGGATATTGTCACCAAATCCATGTTGAGATAAAAAAAGCATTTAATAAATACGATATGCCTAAAAATTAAGAATTTGGCGAAACACATTACCAGTACTATTGTAAGGTATACGTAAATATCATAAAGAATTGCTTTGGAGAGTAGTTTCAGTAGTAAAATGATGCGTTTTATTATGAAATTCTATGATCACACAGTTTTAAACCTTTTATTTGCTAAGGCAGACTGTGTGATGTTTATAGTTTCAAACAATAATTGCATCGTATCTTTGAAAAGTTTTTGCATAAGGTACTTTGAGTTGTATTCCTTCGTCTGCGGAGAGAGTTGGGATCCCTACTCATTAGGTATTTGGGATTTACCTTTTAGTTTATAAGTATTTGTTTTATTACTAAGTTTTCTCAAGTGAACGCATACTTTGATAAGGTTTACCTTCAACGTTTTTTCTTCATTCTGGATTTTTGGGGTATAAGTAAGGTTGTGCACACAAACTGGTGTAAACCCCCAATTTACATCTCACTGACCGTAGACGGTACCTAACAATCCTTGATAAACACCTAGTATTTGTATAAAGAATATAATTTTATGTACTGTGTTAACGTTGTATGTGTAGTTTTGTGCTGTTGTTAAATGATTCTTGTTTGTTATTGTTTGTTTTTGTGTTCTATGTCTTTTGCGTTTAACCTGTGTCATAAAACGGGGTTTCTGTTAAAACAATTGGCTACTGAGCTTGTTTCTGTAGTTTTTCATATAAATATTAAAGAGGATTTTTTTTTCAAATGTTTCTTTTTTGCGATTTACCTATGTTTGGAACTGTAATCATCAGTTTGCGGTTTTACTGAAATCACCTCTTGAGATAAAGCTACAACTACAAATACCGATTAAAAAAATGTAGATCTTTACAATCATCTTTGACAGAAAACATCTGTGATGATCTCAAGACCAAACTATTTCAATGAATACATCAATTTATGTCAAATATAAATACGCATTTAGCATCACAGACGTACAAAAAGCCCTAAAATTAATGTTTAAGAAGAACACGCGTTATAGACATGTTCTGCCGTTCCATTTGGAGAAGTTTATTTGACAAGACATCTCAGCTAGGCTTTTGAGTTGTGCCTGTTTTCGGAGACACGAACCACTTCTTGCTCGGTTGGATTTTCCTATATTGAGCCGTGCTTGTTTTAGGAGAAACGATTCGATCCTTGTTCGGGTGAATCGATCCCTATTGGGCCTTTTTGGAGTAGAAAAACTTTTTCGGTTGAATTGACCCTATTTAGCCTTTTCTCTTCTCATAGTTACAAATCACTATTTGTTTGGATGAATCGTTCCCTATTGAGCCGTTTCTATTCATGGAGAAACAACTCATGCCTTGCTTAAAACACAAACAAGTTATAAAATGTCCAACACGCTACACACTTACAGGAAAGTTTTTTTTGCGGAACCGCATAGCACCTTGTTCCCAGTTTTGTCGATATATCCCAGCACTGTCGATATTAAATCTTTTTATTTAGTTTAAAGGGAACGACTTATTGGTCAGTTTAAACAATCTTGGTACAACGCTTTAAGTAACAGCCCTGTTTTGCGCACTTATAAATATTTCAAAATTTTCTTTGAATGCGCTGAGTTTCTCGATAGATTTGCTTCTAAATATCGAATTTCTTTTGCTAGATTGCGACTTTCGTCTCATCAGTTACGTATTGAAACTAGGCGTTATGGCAACAATAGAATTCCTCATAATCAACGTTATTGCACCATATGTAATGATGGCGATATTGAAGATGAGTTTCACTTTGTTTGTACTTGTAAGGTATTAACTGATTTACGTGGACTATTTTTAAAACGAAAATACTATCACTTAGGTAAGGCTTAC
This sequence comes from Mya arenaria, assembly GCF_026914265.1. Taxonomy (NCBI): domain Eukaryota; kingdom Metazoa; phylum Mollusca; class Bivalvia; order Myida; family Myidae; genus Mya; species Mya arenaria. The sequence goes on along the minus strand of NC_069130.1, from coordinate 34,073,078 downwards.
GTTTAGAATTTAACTTTACTTGATTTATATATATACACTTATAATATTTCTTCATACAATTTGATTGTTTACAAAGTACATGATTGTTATATGATATGCCACTCTTCGTTTCAAATAGCATTTAGATATTTTGCTTAACGCTCGTTTGTCCATCCTTAATGGCAATTTAAACACTATTTAGTACAGATCTAATGTGCAAAATACTGATTATCAATAGTGTTCATATTATATCTGTCGTGTCTCATATTCAATCCTATTGTGTTATTATTGTATATATGTTTAATTGAATTATATTTTGATCATGTAATGAGGAATACAATTGTGTTCAAATTACTTGATAAATGTGTTGAATCTTAAATCTCTTGTTCGTACTTTCGTCTGCTAAAGCCGTGTCTGTTCCTGTTATCAATATTGACTTAATAAATGAGACTGATATTCTATGGGCTCTTCGATGGGATTCCAATAATGTCAGGTGTAACATTGCCTGAATTAACAGGCACAATCAATTATGACCGTATCTAATGTCTCGTCCAAACATACGTTAAATAGCCGCAACGTAGGAATTAGCTTACGGGCAAGCAGTTCTTCCAATTATGTTTTGAAATAAACTGAAATGTTGTCATAAATTTACCATTATTGGAGTAAATGTTCTTGCATACTTGTCATACTGCTGTGTTTATGTTCAGCATTTCCTTCGACCTGGTTTGGTTTTGTAAAAGCCGAGTAAGTTGCTCAATTGGTATTTAAATATGTAAGGCGACAAGAGGCAGCTTTTTAAAAATTATATCATGAGTATTTATAAATAATGATTAATCGGAACAGTTATGTGTCTCCAAAGCGGTTAAATAATTGAAATTTAATATCGAAAAAACAAAATGCCATATTTTTGTTGAAACTTCGCAGAAAAAAAGACATTTGTAAACTTAGCTTGATTTCATAAGCTTTGTAACTTTTACGAATCGTCTATGATTTTGTGTAGATTGGGTTAAAATGATTCGCATTTTAATGTACTGAGAACGCCTGTGTTATTACAAGTTGGAAACAATATAACACGACTTTCTACTTCCTCCAAACAAATTATACATATAATAACTATGTTAGCTGTATTTCCGATATTTTATATGTTGAGGGGCTTTCACGTGACAGATATAAAATGCACTACTCGATTAAAAGCGATTGTTTTGTAAACAAACCCGCGGTCGTAATAGGAGATGACGTTATTCTCTATCATGGCGTCCCTTTCTAAGCACATCGTTTTTGTCGTTATATATAAAAACCTAATGCAAAAAAGTGTTTAAGAAGATTGATACTAAAAGCTTATGATGAAATACATAAAGAATAATGTAAAAATGATGATTTAATAAACTAACAAGTAAAGTTACTATGTGTCACTGTCAGAAGTATTACCGAACGCGACTCCAAAGCAAATGCTATTAAATACGTTCAAACTCAATCTCAATAATTACTAACTTTTTTCTGAAGTAGATTATTATATGTCTGATGATGATAAAGTATGGGTGAATTTACCCAAGAGTTATATCCGGCAATATGGTATATGGCAATTTTATACCGTCTGATGGAGCAGACATTGTTAAGACGAAGATTTAACTGTATGTTTATGCTTTGCTTAGATCAGAATCTTTAGAAATTTTTGAGGCACAGTACTGTTTTCTTTAGATATTGCTCTTAATTTGCAACTATGAAATGCTATACGATCGAATTTCTTAATAATACAATGACATATACATAACAGGGACATGCCCAGTAGCCAAACATGTAGTCTGTTATCAGTACGTTATGCGTAGGTAAATATACAAAACCTGTGATGGGACCAGAGGTTATTAAATTAAATATGAGGTAGGATTAGTGAGTTGTGATTAAAAACCGGACGCAAGGAAATACATCAAATTCATTTTAGATTTGCCATGAAAATCAACGGCAAAGTATAATTGAGGTTAAAAAATGTATTCCGCTTCTGAAATATTACATATACTTTTGAGAAAACACATTGGACTTCAAAGTATGTTATTGTTGCAAAGAAGATAGTAATAAAGAGATTTATGAAAGTAAGTGTTTCAGAGATTATTTATTAGTAAGACATTAAACTTTGAAATGGCAGTTTCCCTTTTCATGACGATTCTAAAGCCCACACACATAGGAATTCGGTGAAAGATTTTCTAAATGCATGACATTATTTAATTCAGAGTCTGTGTTTAATAGAACAAATGCATCTAATATTGCTTGATTGATATGGCAATATTCCATACAAACAATAATGACTTGCTTAGATAAGATTTCTGGTGTCGGCTACGAGACTCTGTATAATACAGAAGTCCTCGACGCAGCAAACCACGTCTTCAAACAATACAATCCAATGATTGTATAAAGCTGTTTTGTCTCTTGATGGTTGAAATTATTGTCATGTACGCTAAATCACTGGTACAAATCAATGATGATACATAGACAATATTGGGTGAATTTAGCGGAATTTGATGAAACAATTAACGCAAATGACTTTGGAAACACTCCATTTACTCTTTCTTTCGACGGGAATAATGCAATGGTCTATCAGATGTTTGGCCTTGATGGCTCCTTATCAGAACGAAAGCCAGCACAATGGCAGTTTTGAGAAACAACAAAACGCAAATGACCTAATATTCTTAGTTTGGGGAAAGTTGAATAAAATGAATGTCAGTATTCAGTATAAAAAAAATACAGTTATATTCAAACTGACTTTATGTCAAACAAATTTGAAGTTGTTGAGGCTTATTTAAACAAGAAATGATATGTGATTGCCAAAGTCGTACATTTATAGAATAATACATGCTCTACAATCAAATGGATTTCGGTATTAAAGAATTTTCTGCTTATGACAACAACGTCGACGGTTTTATATGTAAAGACACTTCTTAACTGGAAAAGACGTTTTTAGAAATCGGGAACGAAGTTGGAAAACATCTCGTGCAGTATATAAAACTTATCAGAGATTTATTAAATGTATAAATGTGTGACCGATGGGTATGTTTCACAATTGTGTATAGAACGCGGACGCCAAATATTGTGTTCGCAAAAGTTGATTAATGAGATTTTAGCATTAGATCAGATAACTTTGCGTCATAGCATTCATGAAAAAAAAAACCTTACAATTTGATATAACAATATCACGATTCCAGAATGGTTTATTGACTATTATTTAACAGCTATTTATGGATGGCAGAGAATAAAAAGTGTTTTTTCCAGATTAGCTGAGTCGTTTGTGAACTAGCTTCATATGCCCCAGATGCAAAAAATAGGACTGCTTAAGATTGTGTGAAAAAGGAATGAGTCGTGGGTTGAAGTCACCATAGACAAACAGTCCTCAATATTAAAATGACAAGTGCATCGCAATTAATCTTAAGCAAAATGTTGGTAATCGTGCGGAAGGCTCAACGTTATCTCGAATAATATCTGTGACAATCTGACCTGATCTTAAGAGACCGTGATAATCCTCGCATATATTATTTTGACAATCAAGTGCTGCCGCCAAGTTTAGTCGCAGGCAGGTTTTTGTGCATTACGGAATCTGTTATGCGATTCAAATATTTTTACATAAGGATACGATTGCTTAGAACGTCATCAAAGCTTTTGTACAATATCTATGTGACAGGAGCTTATCCATTGTGTCGGAAGTCCAATTTACTCTCTTGGCGTCAGCAAATTTGGTTCGAGGTTACCAAGTGGCATTGGTGGCATTCCACATAACCACACTCTAGTGTAGCATCGTGTAAAGGGAGTGATTAATATAACTATGTGAGTACTTGTTTCAAAACTGTTGTAAATAGTTTTTAAAAAAGCTTATCACAATGCGTTAAATTTTACACATGCATAAAACATTCTTGGTTTCACTTTTTGGCCCATATTTACAATGTTCCATTTATTGTGTTTGTCAAAGTCATACGGGCCATTTTTGTAGCGAATCAGTAAGATTCAGTTAATGCTTGAAGCATGCATGGATGGCTACTTAAATTTGTAAAACTGTATGATATAAATCAGAAAACTATCCAAAGCTCATAAACAAGAATAGGTTTGAGCTTAGCACTCTTAAAGTATTTGACCATTTCAAGCTCAATCTCAATGTTAGTGACTTTTATATTGTTTTATTATTTATTACTGAAAAACATTTATTTTGTTATAAAAGCGAGCAGTTGAGCACGATTTAATCAAAAGCAAATTTCATCCATAGTTTCATGTTTAAGTTATAGCTTCTACTGGATAAAATCACCTCATTTGTTTTTCAAACGTAAATTTAAAACATTGCATACGATTTTAGATTCAAAACCTTCCGAGTTCTACAACTCTACATTTTTGCAATGTATTAAGCTTTGTGATGGTCGGCTCATCGGCATTACAGGTGTTATGTTATTTTGGGCCAAACTAAGCATGTGGTAAAGGAATCTGACACTCGTTAAATACACTGTGAGGGAGCAAGAATTGTGACGTCACCACAAATGTGTACGACCACGGCGATCTTGACACAACAAAAGGTATGTTTGTGTATATTTTCTTTACTAAATTGAATCAAATTAAAACAATACCTAGCCCATGGTACGCCACATGATTTCCGCTTTCATGTGGTAAACTGTCTGTTATTCTTGTTGTAGTAGTTTTTGAGAACATTCAAAACAAATTTGGAATCGGCGATGCAGACGACCACACATTTTGTTTACCTTGCAAAAACAATGATACATCGGCTAGTTTCAACTGGTTCTTTACAAAAAGATATATAAACAGTAAATATATACCATTTACAATACATTTTCAAGGCGAAATGATGTTTTTGAAAGAAATCCTACAATATTAAATTATGCGAACGACCACACTCGAGAATTTTAGGCGAACGACCACACTTTTTTTATCTTATTTTGATAAGAGTGCGAATAAAGCTTCAAATACTTTATTTGTTATTGTGTATGGTATATCTTTTAGATGGAGAGTCGACAACCTCAGGTCTGCAGATATTGTGGCAAGGTCCTTTCGAACATTTCAACACTGCGGCAGCACGAAACAACACATATATTATTAGAAAACTTACTGTATTTTCTAACAATATTTTGTTTTTGAAAAGTAATCGCCGTATGTACATAACCAGGAAGGCATTTTCAGAACTGTTTTAGTAAATTCTTGCTTTTGTTTGAGGCGATGGGTTTTTAGCTCGACTATTGGAAGACTAACGAGTGCTATCCTACTCACCCTAGCGTCAAACTTTGGTTAAGGTTTTGCATGTAAGCACCTTTAAGTCATTATCTCAGCAAATACATGTATTGCATTGAAACTTCAGACAGGCGTTTCCAACTATCCAACAGACTTAATTAATCAAGTAAGATAGCTCCATTTTGCATAAATTGTAAATTATGGCCCTTTATTATTCGACTAAAAGATTCTGGTTAAGGTTTTGCATATATACCAAAGCTTTGCAATCTAAACTTAAAAGCGACGGAACAGTTGAGCGCGCGTCTCTGTGACAGCTCTTATTATAAAAGATCATTGCACTGTGATTAATTTCATTTTTTGTGATTTTTTTTCAGAACTTTATTAGTAAATTTTTGTATTATTTTGAGTCGATAGGTTAGCATAAAAGATTAATGTAGGTGATTCATTTCACTTTTTGTGATTTGCTCTGCGATTACATTTGTATGTTTAAGTTTTACATGTAAACAGCCTGATCAGTATTACATGCTATATCAATCTTATAAATGCGATTGTTTCACAAACAAATGCGGACATTTTTTTGTTTCATATTGATGTGATTTATACTCTGTGTTTACTGTGCTCCGTTTGTATTTTTAAAATAAAGACAATAAACGTTATCAAATATCAGTTTTATTTGATTAATCCTCATATATATTTCCATATAATAACACTGATTATTGCCATATAAGTGACGTGCCAATAAAGAATAAAGGCACAACACATATTTAATCAGAAACAACTTGTAATTGAGTAATGACTCCACATGTCAGTCACCGGCTGTAAATGAACTACCCAGTAGCATTAGAAGTTCCATATGGTCATATCGATAGTCAACATTGAATGTTTAGAAATCTCATTTAGGATGTAACTAACGTTTTTCAATCATTTCTCCTCGCCTTTTCCCTTCTGACACCCAGTGCCCCTTTTTGTAATGAATTTCGATCCAAATATATTGTACCACTCTTCTTCTTTTCCGTCGAACGCCTATCGAACATACGGTCCATGAAATTGTGTGGATGAGATAAATTAAATGTATGTTTTCCTCATCTTACAATACAAAAATTGGTGTTTTAACAAGTTTAACGATTGACTTACTTAGAGATATAGGTGTCATGGGATTTGGGTGGGTTTTAGCCCTATCAAATGTACGCTAGAAGATTATGCACGTGTGTGCGTCATGTGCGGATACAAATGTCCTGCGAATAGAAAACAAACATTGAGACAAGGCTTTATTCGCACCCCCTTTAAATTTAATTTAAAAAGTGTGGTCGTTCGCCTAATATTCTCGAGTGTGGTCGTTCGCAAAATTTGATATTTTAATATTGCCTTCAGAAACATCAATACCCCTTGCAAAGGTACTCTAAATGGTATATATTTGCTTTAAAAAGTGTTTTTTGTAAAGAACCAAGTGAAACTAGCCGTTTTATCATTGTTTTTGCAAGATATACAGAATGTGTGGTCGTCTGCATCCTCGACTCCAAATTTGTTATTGAATGTTCTCAAAAACTACGACACCAAGAATATCAGACAGTATACCACATGAAATCGGAAATTATGTGCCTTACCATGGGCTAGGTCTTGTTTTAATTCGATTCAAGATAATAAAGAAAACATCAAAAACATACGTTTTGTTGTCTCAATTTATCCGTGGTCGTTCGCATTTGTGGTCACGTGATTGTTTTTGTTCCCTCATAGTGAAATAAAACAGTGTATTAAACAATGACTACTACTTTAATGACAGATAAGTATTATGTTTGTTATTTCACAAAACAGAAACAGTCTTAAGATTTGAACGAAAAACAAGCATTCGAAATAGGCACAATTGAGCAAAGAAGACCTGCACTGGTTAAATATTTGAAGGACTTGCTAATATTTACGTAACATTAAAATTTCTGTAGCCAAGGAATAGAGTAAAAATTCAGGCTCGTTGATCAAATTCCATGCAGTAGTTTTCAACTTTTGCTCCGGATAAGTGAAAGTAACAAAGGACAATTACTCTGTAATTAGCTGAAATAGTTATGGTTCTAACACACTGCACAAAGGCATTAACTCATTTCGTCCAGGACTGTGCGTGACATTTTCGGAGTTCAGAGGAATTAAAATTTCAAATATGTAATATGAGATCGCGGATACACTTTCACCTGTGGGTTAAGTCGAATAGATGAGTAAATCTCCAATTGCGTCAATGTTCAAGAATCAACATAATTTTATGAAAATTTTCTCACTAATAAATCTTAAAGTTTTGAGACTAAATCAGGTAGATTAGGAAACGTAATTGGTCTGCCAACCATCAGCATCCTGAGACAGTTTTTCATCAATAACTAATTATAATAATATTTTTCACGGGCAACATTCAAAGACCTCTAGGTCATTTAATCCAGTGAATTACTATGTGCTTGTATGGAAGGTTATAAATGGAACACTTTGAACGTGATCTTAGTTCATGGAACCCTATACATCACTTTGCTCCAACAGATATGCGCTCTGACTCAAATGAACACTGAGCAGGTTGGTCACATCTCATGACGTGCATGGCATCAACTTTTGTATGTTGTTGTTTTTCAAAATTGATTCAAATTGATATAGGTTTAGGGATTTGTTTCTTAATTGTTTTTATCTGTATTCTCAAATTATAACTTTAACTCTCGACAAATTAACGCGAATAATTTTTTATTAGAACTAAATTGGATATTTTTCTATTTTAATTTCATTCGCGTTTCGGTATATTGCTGTTTTGAAATATGGTTTATGTCTGGTAATTTCACCTGACTGTCTGAAATGAGTTTAATAAACTAAAATAATGTCTTTTCTGTAAGATTTCATTACTGATTTAATGTCTCAAAATGTAATTTGTAGAAAATCACTTTCAGAAACCGATTAATGTCAGCCATTTCAATGGATTTAGATTTGTTCATTTTCTGAAGAATTTTTTTTTTTAGTTCGTTACAGTTTTCTAGCCGAACATGAACTGACAAATTATAAGTTACTATAACAGTTATTTCATTTAGTTTAGCTTAAACGTATTTATTTTACAACAATTATGAAACAAGTTATAACAACATAATATTAATCATTCTCGTTGGAACAATCTTACGCGAGAATAGGATCTTGTGTTACGGAGAAATCGGAGTTCCCGGAAGAAACCCATTTGTCCGGCTTGATGACCACAAACCAAACACACATGCCGATCGCCTAGGTGAGCAGCGAGTGCGCTAACAACTGAGTTTACCGGACAACTAATATGTCATTTAGTGCATTGAAACAATTGTTAACTCTAAACAATTCGCACTATTGGGAACCATGTCAGAAAGAGCCCTAGTAGTGGTTTTATCAATAGGAAATATTTTAAATACTGCAACTTACGAAAAAAAAACCACATAGTTATTGCGGCCGTTTTTGAAATTATGGCGTTGTTTTCACGATTGGTCTCGTTTAACGTCGATTTAATCGCACTCGTGGTTTAAATAGTTAACTAACACAATTTGTTACTTAACTGTTCAGTATTGTTCTTGATACTTCATGACAAGTAAGTGTAAGTATTTTGTCTAGCAGAGTATTTAATATTACTTTGCGGATACATAATATTCTTATCAAATGCCTAATTATTAATCAACTATTACGTTTTTGGCGCGATAACGGGCACCTCGTAGAACTCACACTTGACAACTGACGAGAATATCTGCCAACACCCCTGCAATATTGACCAAAGTCGACCAAAAGGAGTCTTATTCATTTAGTTAATATTGATTATGAATAATTGCATAATCTATACCTTAAAGCTGCACTCTCATAGTTTGAAAGTTTTGACCACTTTTTTATATTTTTTTTGTCTTTTAACGAGCCAAGTTTTGCGAAAATCCATAAAAACCTGTATATAAGTTATATAAGACTGCTGACAAAAAATTAGATCGCAGATATTTATATTTCAGTTCAAAAAATTATGTTTCATGTATTTTTCTTAAACCGTTAGTTAGTAACGGTATAAGCCATAAAACATTAATTTTCGATCAATCAATATTTAAATAATTATATTCAAAAAATGGTGTTTTATGCATTTTTCTTAAAACCGTTGGTAACCATAAAAATTAATTATTGAACGGAAATATGAAAATCTGCAATCAGATCTTTTGTCAGCAATCTTTTATCATCGATTTGCAGATATTTACGCAAATATTTGCTCTTTCCGAGACAAAAAAATAAAAAAAGTTGTAAAAATGGTATATCTGTGAGAGTTTAGCTTTAAAAATCTTTAAAGCTCAAAGACACTCTACAAATGTTTATTGCTCAAATGTATCACGTAATCTTTGAAAACTCCCGAGCGTCATACATGACACTGTCTGATAATTAATTAGTAGAAACACTCAACATAATAACTTACCGTTGCTCCATGTAGATCCACGGAGAAGAACTATACAGACCTCAGAGATATATGATTTAGCAATTATGCCTAAACTCCCAAAATTCTGGTAATCCCTTTTATGTGTCAGAGCGAAACACATTTAGGTCTCGGGATAAACGCGTTATCAATAGAACATTTCTGGTCAATTATATTATCCGAATTCGTCGGAAAGATAAATCAATGCATAATTGACAGAATCGTAAACAACAACAGCAACAACAACAACAAACACAACAACAACTTTAAACGCATTAAGGCAATGATGCCTATAGTATACAAACAGTTTAGGAGTGAACGTAGAAGTAACGAGAAACATAATTATGTATATATAATTAATAATAGAATGTGAAAATAAGATGAAAGATAATTAAAAAGTGAAATATGATACATAATATATAAATTTATAAGTCAACTTCACAGTTTTGTCGTGTTTAATAAATGCTAAAATTGTTTGTCTTTTATATATAAACATTTGCTTGGTTATTCGCAGTTTCTGAGTTACGTAGTTTTGATATTTTGAAATGTCGATCTATCTTTCACTTTGACATTTGCATGGGAAGAAAAAAGCTAATAAACATAAAAAGAAAATCGTCTGCAGAAATAAATTATTAGAAAGTATGGTCTTCATGTGTTTTATGTATGAAATTATGTTATATTTGTAGTTGTTAATTATTTTTATGGAAAATGGTAATTGTCTGCGATCACCTTTGTCAGATACTGCAGGGTATTCGAGGGCTGTACGTATGAGCTATTTCTCGTTGAATTTATTCATTGGAAACACTAATGAAAAAAAAGAAAACTGTCTGCGATCACGCTTTTTAAAAAATGTGAGACTTCTCTTTATTCCTTGGCCCGGAAGACGATCGTCAAAATTAGATCCATACTTTTACTTATGCAGGTGTTTCTTTTTAGTTGTATGCACACTGCTTTCTGTATAATTAAAGTAATGCATACAATAATATTTACCAAAGCCTTGATTAACAAAGCATGCTTTCTAACATATTTCAGTTAGGAAGCTAACACTTTGAACACATGTTACGTATAAAAAAGATCATACAACTTTTGTTAATGGATTTCTTGAGACAAAACACCCTAATTTTTAAGGAATATATTGTAATATGGCATTTATATGTGTTGTAGCATTGTATAAACATGTATTTATTGCAGACAATAAAAGTTGTATAGCTTTCAAAAAAAACGCCTGTTCTGTCCTATGATTGAAAAAAAATTCGCACTGGTATTTGTTTGCTTTACCTTGAATGACATCAATTCTTTGGAATTAAATGCAAAAGCCTTTTTAAATCTTGCTTCAATAAAACTGCAATTTGCCCAGGCCAGAACCCTGATACGCAATCTACCGGGAACAAATGATTTTGTCCAAATATATCTGTCTACAAAGTGCAATACATCATTTTTCGTCGCTTCCTAGAAATCTAACATTGTAAGCAGATTAATCAACAAACTTATAATAAAATGACAAGAAAGCTGGCGTCTGCTTATACAAATACAGATGTCCTCGGCGCGCCGTAAAGGTTCGTGTCGAAGGTCATGGATCGGAAAAAAATATGTGAAATGTGAGTACCTTTGACGTAATACATATTTGTACTACATTCTTTATGATCTTCAGGCTTTAAATATTGATTGATCATTTTGTGACCGATACCTTGCATGGCCTTGAATAATGGTCAATCATTTTGTCTGAAACATGGCATATAAATAACAAATATAGAAATATATGCAACACTTGGCACAAAGTAGCAGTAATTAAAGGTACATTTACAGGCGTGCGGATGGCTAAGGTATAATGAACCATTTACTAATGGAATTTTGTTTGAAATTTCAGGGAAAGTTAGAATAAAACTTTACGACCGTTATGTTTTCCATTCCGGGCTTTAACTCTTAATCTTGTATTTTATAAATGATGCACAACAATAAATCGTTAGAATGATAAAACAATGGTATAATGCACACAATTTTGATGCCCATTGTGATGTCTGAGTTATAAAATCTAGATGAAAGCCATTTTCAAATTTAAAAAAATATAAAAAACAGATACGAAAAGGAAGTGTTAGGACGATTTTCAGGTTTTTAAAATGATAACATCTGTTAACCTGAAGAAATGATGTTTGTAATAACAAATTCTGAAGAATGGATTGATGCAATTTTTTTGAGGCCTGCATAATTGATTTAATATTCATAAATACCTTTATGAAAAGACACATATTAAATCTTAATCTAGGTGCCATTTTATTATATATCTAAAAGTATGATTTTTTTTTCATTTTGATGATTAGCAGTGCTTTAATTGCTCACAGATGCTCTCTTTGTATTGTCTGGGAGATCGATACGTAACGTTGTGTCTTATCTTTGTCAAATGTGACTTAGAAGTTATATTTGGCGTAGCACCACAAATTGCAATAATATCACTCGAACATTATTACAATAACAATCTATGATTTAAGTTTGAGCCGTTTGAACATAATTTGGCAGGTTGTGGCCTGATATGAAGAGTAATTAAATGTTTAAAGTTTGTTTTGTCCTCCAACCCGACTAAGTTTAACTACCGATTGTTGGTCATATTTGTTTTTCGTACATCAGTTTAACAAATTATCTAACGCTGGCCGAGGTTGAAAAAAGTGAACTAAAAAATAAGAAAAAATGCTTTGCTACATACAGATCCTAAAAATGTGCAAACGTCCCTTGATGAAAATCCCAGACTTATCTTGAATTATGATTGCTGAGTTTGATAAAATGTCACAATCGGGCGGGGCTCATTGCTGATACTGAATAACATACACCATACTTAAACTAAATTACATATTTGAGATAGTAAAAAAGAATAAATGAAAGAAATAGTTAAATGAAAATAGAACTAGAAAAAATTTCTTAAATTTGTTGATAACTTTTTACCCAAGGTATGCATAGTACAGTCGGGAGTTCAATTCAAAAGGAAAAATACGAATGAAAAAATATCAAATGAGTCCAAAATTTGACAAAATGAGCATTTCGTATTAATCGAATTGTACTTTTATATTGTAGACAAGAACGATAATTCTGAAGCAGTTGCCTGCCTTCTTAAAAAGAAAAGAACGATACATTTGCATAAACTATATTCGGCACGTATCACCGCAAAAAGGCCTCAAAGAACTATATATCTTTTTTATTATAAAGATATGTCCCAGTCGCTAATCCGATTTTATTCAGTTATTATTTGTGCTTTAAATCCTAGAAATTCACTTTCTTAACTAAAAAACAAAATCGTTTTGATATATCGGTTATCATATCATCTGTTTATAAGGTATGCTTTACATGTGACCAAGGGCATACTCGTCGTTCGTTGTTCAGAGAGCTTAAAGAATCATAACTCTGTGACCCGTAGTTGCCAAATATCTTCCTTTGAATAAGAAAAAATAAGAAAAAAAAAATAATAATGGCAATATATTTTTGATTCGTGCACGTTACAAGAACCGATTTTTTGTAGCATAACAGTAACCTCAGTCGAAATTGAGACCTTAAAAATTAACTCATTTAGGCAGGCAAATTTCTTAATTACTTCATCGTCGATGGATGAAAGTATGATCAATAAACTACCAGAAAATTATGCGATGACATTATTACTTTGAAGAAGAGCGATTTCAATGAGGCCTCGTCTTAAACTTGACTTAGCTTATCCTACAACATTTGTCTGCTTGACTTAGGTAGGCCGTGGTGATTTTATCTGATCATTAACCAAGTTTTTTAGAGGAAAGATAGAGGTATATTGGCGAACGTCGACATGCGAGCGGGCGGCATCAGAAATATGTCATCTGGCAGTACATTTCAAATTCAAAAATGAATTTTGAAATAGGTTAACAAAAATGTTAACCAAGACAAGACGATGTAAAATAAAACAGGTCTGCACTCCAAAGGTCAAGTTCATTTGCATTTGGCTTGTCCAGGCTGACACTTTGCCATGAGTTGATTAGTTGATTCACTTGGCATGCATGCTTACCACTTTTAGACAATTTGTTTCGTGGAATACCCATGTCAGTAGGTCAAAGGTTAAGGTGGCACTTCAGCGTCAGTTGTCAAAACGAATATTTTGGCGATTTCGAGCTATAACTTGGCCATGCATAATACTATCTTGAAAATAAATAGTCCATATGTTCACCTTGATTAGACAATGGGCCGCCAGTGAGAGCCATTTTCTATAGGTCAAAAGTCAAGGTCGGACTTAAGGATCAATGGTGAAAAGAATCCTTTTATTTGGCTTGTGCGAGCTTTAATTTGGCCATAAATGGGGGAGTCTAAAATACCTTGGCACAAATGTTCTCCATGACAAGAGTGAAATAAGAAAGTTAAAGGTCAATTTCACACATAATAGTCATGGCTGAAAAGTATATGGTATATTGTCTTGGCAAGAATGTCACTTGGAAATGGATTTGGGGAATACATAATAACCTGGCGCAAAATTTCAATATGAAAAGATTGTGTGTCACCAGCAACAATGATGTCTTTTTTTAAAGGTCAAGGTCAAAATTCAGGGGCTTTGGTCAAAATTATTTGGATTTTGGGTCTTAAGTCAAATAACAAAAAAGCAATTTCGTTTGCACCAAGGTGCTTTTGTTTGAAATTAGGAAAACAAAACTGTCAGAATTTCTCTGTTCCATCTTTATTCTCATCCATCACAATTTTTTATTTGCTCAAACCCACTCTTTGCACGAATGCTGAAAACCTGGTTTTTGTCGATTGCGGCATTTCCAGCGTTTTTAATTATGCCATTCTTCTCCTATAGTCGTATATATAATAAGTTAATTAGCTTCTTGACGAGCTACTTTTTGACAGAGTCGCTGTATTAAAATTTAGCTAAGCGTTCTTAAATTTCTGGGACTTAAACAAACATATTTGGTGAAGAGAAATATCACCTAATAGCTTCATATTCTTATTTAACAATACACATTGGGAATTAAATCAATGTGTGTTTACACTGTATTCAAATAGGTTCCCTAAAGACGAAAAGAAAATTGAATATCCGAAGATCATCAGTGATAAATTTGCAGTGTAATCATGTATCAGGTCATGAATGAAACCTAATAGATCAATGTTGCTCGAACAGATATATATTTAAATCTCCACGGAAACAAAATAATAGGAACTCAGAGAAATTTTGGCTTAAGGTAAACACAATAATTCTAGCTTTTATACGCGTTAAAGCGAATGGTAAAATCCCGCGAAAACATTACTATTTTCATCAATAGTCCAAGATTATTTCTTGGCCATCCCATATACCTAATTGGTCGGCAAGAGATAAAGCAATGTCATTAGGACAGAATATAAACCGGATTCTGTAAGATTATTTCCTAGTTTTATAGACATTTATTAATGACTTACGCATGTCTTTTCGCCTTTCGTCTTGTTCCTTAATGTATTACTAAACCTTATTTTGAAAACCCATTACTACAGAACTATGTAAATGGCCAATAATTTACCAATGTAATACTATAATCATTTTCATAGTCCGGTATCTTATTCACAAATACACCCCTGTTCTGCGTTTTCCAAAATGTTCTACTGACTTGCTTCCCATGAAAACAAGTCAGTAGAACATTATCGCTGTACGCGATATTGTTACTTCCCTTGTATTGGTACTTGTTCTTGGTTTTGTGATATGGAATAAGTATCGAACGGGAGCCACTCAATTGTCATTTCCTTTTCATAGCTCTAATATCGGTATAATCAACGACGAACTATATCACGTTGCGGAAATACAAACGATTTTTCTAATATCGACGGAATAAAACATTAAATTGGCTAATGTGGCTTGTCCCTGCAGTAGTGACCTTGATTTTTTATATTGAATCCTTTCATGTTTTTCAATATTTTTTCCACATACCAAAACATAAGTGTAAAAGGCGCTTTTGGCTAGCACTACATTGCACACCTTAAATTGAGGCTGTAAAAGAACCTTTCTCTAAAATGGCATTTTATTCTTCAGTTAACCCACCACGCCTTAAGCGATGAATGATCGTATTGCCCACATCACATAGCATCACTCAAATTTTCCATCATGTTTTATAAATATAATATAAAATCCGGATTTTGTAAGATAATTTCCAAGTTTTATAGACATTTAGAAATGCCTTATAATAAGTATTTGTTTTCGATGTTCGTTTGGTTCCTTAAAGTACAACTGCTCATTATGTTAAAAACCAATTACTACTTTACGATGTAAATAGTTGATAATGACCAGCATAATACTATATATATAATATCCGGTAGCTTTGTCACACACTAACCTCTGTTCCGCGTTTTCTGAAATGCACTACTGACTTGATTCCCTTGGAATCGATATACTCAATCATGTTTTATGCGATAAAATGACCTTCTAGCCTACATTGCGATGCATCCCATGCTAAATTGTGATAAAATGACTTTCTAGCCTACATCGCGCTTCAGCCCTCAAATAATCCAGAAGGCTTTATTGCGATAAAATGGTCTTTAGCCTTTACGCTAACATCGCATTACATCCCTGGAGAAATCTAACACGTTCTACTTCGCTTCAATTAAGTTTCGTTAGCTATCATCGCACCCACCCCTTAAATGGCCCAACAAGGAATTAAATGAGGCATTTCGTTTTGTCTTACATATAAATGTAGGTCTCTTCGACCTGTAATTTGATTTAAGTTCCTATCATAATACTGTATTTTTTCCGGGATTTTTTGTGTTAAAAATCCTTCTAAAAGGGTATAATTTCGACATAACTGGTTTAATATCATGGTGATTTTTCTGTAAAAATTTAGAACGCAAAAAACTCGCTCCACATATAGCCTATTAGTGAAATGTATGCTTTACGTGTGATCAAAGGCACGCTCATTGTTTTTATGTATCTGATTACTAGAATAACCCGTTACCCTGTGACCCAAAGTTGCCTTTAAGCACCCCTTGCTAAAACAGATCAGAAAAATGCTAGAGTATCAGAAATAAATAATGGTAATATATGTTTGACTAGTGTACGTTATAAGAACCGAAATGTGCGGCTTTACAGTAACATCGGTAAAAACTAAGACCTAAAATTACTTAATCACTTCACCATTGATGGTGTACATTATGATCAATAAATTAACAGAAAATTATGCGAACACTTTGTTACTTTAAAAGGCAATCTAGGTTATAAGATAGGGGTATGTCGGCGGACTGCGGACGTATGGGCGACCGGCCTCAGGAATTCGGGCCCGAACTGCATGTTTGCCATGCGAGAAGGCTTTTTAATTATTATAACAAAAAAAGTTATCCATGACAAAAACTATCTAATTTTTTTTGGCTTGTCCGGGCTATATCTTGACCATGAATTATACTGTTTTGAAATTATTGAGGCCATATGTGTACTTTGACAAGCGATGTGTCGCTTTCAAGAGCCATTATCTATAGGTGAAAGGTCTAGGTTAAATTTAAGGATCATTGGTGAAAAAAACATGTTTTTTAGCTTTTGCGACCTGTAATTTGGCCATACATTGTGGGAATTCGAAATAACTTGGTGCAAATGTTAGCTTTAACTACACTCAAGTCCGTAAGTTAAAGGTCAAGGTCACACACAATGATCAAGGCTCACCATTCTTTCTATTTGTTTTTGACAAGAATGTAACTTGTTTGTGCATTTGGGGAAAACCTGGCGCATTATATTATTATAACAAGACCGTGTGTCACCAGCAACACTCATGCCTGTACTTTAAAGCTCAAGGTCACACTTTATGGTCTTTGGTCAAAATTCTTTGGGGTCAAATAATTGACAATCATGTTAAAGTTTAAGTAAACATTTGTTTCGTTTCATTGCTCCATTTCTAGTGTTTTAATTATGTCTTTGTGTTAAAAATATTTTCCTATATTCGCCAATTTAATATGTCGATTAGACGAGCTACTTTTTGACGGAGTCGCTAGGGTAAAAATTAACTAATCGATTTTAAATTTCTGGGTCTTCATTAAGCGTTTATGGTGAAAGGGAAATGTTACCTAACAGTTCCGATCCACAATTTGCACAACGCATCGGGAATTAAATTAATGTTCGTTTACATTGTATTCAAATAGGTTCCCTAAAGAAGAAAAGAAAAATGAATATCCGAAGATCATCAATGATAAATTTGCAGTGTAAGCATGGATCAGACCATGAATGAGACCTAATAAATCAATGTTGCTCAAACGAAAATAGATTTCATCTTCACGGAAACCAAATCATAGGAACTAGAGAAATTTTGGCTGAACCTTAACACAATAATACTAGTATTATACGCGTAACGGCAAGGGTTAAATCCCGGGTAAAGATTACTATTTTGATCAATAGTCCAATATTATTTCTTGGCAATCCCATATACCTAATTGGTCGGCAAGAGATGCCAATACAATGCCATTAGGAAAGAATATAAAATCCGGATTTTGTAAGATTATTTCCAAGTTTTATAGACATTTAGTAATGCCTTAAGTATTTGTTTTCGATGTACGTTTTGTTTCTTAAAATACAACTGCTCATTATGTTAAAAACCAATTACTACATTACGATGAAAATAATTGATAATGACCAGCATAATACTATATATATAATAGGCTGATAGCTTTGTCACACACTAACCTCTGTTCCGCGTTTTTTGAAATGCACTACTGACTTGATTCCCTTGGAATTGATATACGCAATAAAGTAACTTTCCTTGTATTTGTTCATGGTTTTGCGATATGAAATTACAGTCAAACGGGCGCCAGTCAATTGACATGTTTTTTTTTTTCTTAGCTGCAATACCGGTATAATCAAATATCGAAGAGCGATATCCCGTTCGGCAAACAAACACGGTGCTTCCTTTATCGACTGAGAACCCTAACGCAAATATCACCGAAGGAAGTGTCATTGTGAGATTTCTGTTTGTATTTTGTCAAGAACGGAATCGTCATAAAGCTCAAAAAAGCTTAAAGTTTAAATATCACGAGGAAAGTTCAGTTGATGTACAATCATGAGACCTCTGGATGCCATATAACATTGTAGAGTTAATTTAAAAGCCTGGATGAATATAGAAAGAACATGTATAAATTATACCGATTATTAAGTATAACTACAAATACACATTTTTGGTGTGAATAAAAGCATACAAGGCTCTTTCACGTCCGATTTTCGTTAAAATAAAGACTAAATATACAAACTGCAATTACACGAATGCATTTTCGGTAATTCAATTTACTAATTTTAGCCCTGAATTATATTAAGGCTTACAGTCGCTCACGTAAGCTAACTGTTTTCTTATGTATCCCTATAAACCGAATCACATACGTTAGCCACAAACACAATAACTGAACGCAAGATTATCGCATTTATCATGATTATCAAATCATCTTCAAGATGTTGCTTTGTTTAAATCATTAAATTGATTGTTGTTGAAATTTTAAATGGTAAAAATCATAAACGTACAATCCTTGTTATTTACAATTAAACGTATATACATTGGCATATTCAATGAATACACCTCAGTTATTTAAACTCGTTTAGTGGGCCATAAAGGTTGAAATATATGAGCAATAAATTAAAACAGATTTCATGCAATTGTGTTTAAATCATCAACATATAAATCGTCTAAAGGATAAACATAGCCTATTGTATGAACGACATGA
Source organism: Mya arenaria (assembly GCF_026914265.1). NCBI lineage: Eukaryota > Metazoa > Mollusca > Bivalvia > Myida > Myidae > Mya > Mya arenaria. The sequence continues at coordinate 34,053,826 of NC_069130.1, read as the reverse complement.
GTTTACAATCACTTCGTGTAAATATTCTGGCACATATTTAAAATACTCATGTATACATGTAAAGCTGTAATTGATATGGTTGATGGTTACACATCCTTTACATAATCCTAAACCTTGCCGACGATTTACGTGGATATTTTGAATGGAAATGTAAACAGTTCCAAATAATTGACAACTTTAAATTCTAATTCTCCTAAAGCATAATTATTTAGCACGAAACATAGCATAGAAAACTGCATAATGAACTGATACCATTGCAGTGTTGTTTTTTTCACTATTTTGGAATTGGACCAATGGCTTTCTGATTTGGAATAATGCATCATTTTGACTTATATAGGGATGTCAATTTGGCCTAGAATTAAACAACATGTTTTTAAAAAAATCGACATTATATGATAAAGGTACATTGGTAAGAAAAAAAACAACACTACAATGAATACCTTAAATTGTTCCAAACAACATTAATCACAATCAAGTATCATTATACTCTATTGAACATACGGGGTTATTTTGCATGAGATTCTCTTTTTCGGCGAGATCTTGCCATCGCATAGCACCTGATTGTGTGTCACTAATACCATCTTGAGCATTAGTTCTAGAGCGTTTCTTGACATTGTTCGAAATAGCATACATTCTTCGTCTCCATTGCGTATACCCTATAAGCGCCATCAGCGCATAGTAACCCAGAGTTGCTAAGCATATTATTACACTATCTCTACGGACGTAATCTATAGTGTTTATCATTGCACATTTGGAATGTTGAAACGTGCTATCATTATTTTCACCGTACGTTTCTTCCACATAAACACACACAGTATACAGATATCCTGGATTCAGGTTGCTAAATGTGTAATTCCTAACGTCACCACTCAACCTGTCGGACGTGAATCTTCCCTTGTCGGTGATACACGCAACAACAGAACTTTTGATAAATCCAGAAGAATTATATTCACCAGAAAAATTCCAACTTATTGAAATTTCATGAACAGAGCTATTCACCCATTTTACCATCAAAAACTCGTTTCTGTGGACATGGGGTAGTGGTGTAGGTTGATTGTCTTCTAACCCCTGAAGAAGTAGGTCATGCGAGTATACATGGTGGATCGACGAATGGCCGCTGTGCGAGGACGAATACGAGTGACGTTTTCTGGAGTGATTCCCTGGGATGGTGTACGAGGGGTATTTGGATCTACCTTTGGAAGCGTGGGTTTCTGAGCAAAGCAAAATCAGCAGTAGTAGGCAGGTTTCCAGCATCGGAACTTGGCAGGTAATAATACTCAAATACAGATACATGTCGGCTCACTGACTCCTGAAATGAAACAGAAATAAAATAACTGTAATGCAACGTTTCCTTTCGTGCCTGGGTCTTACTGAATACTATCAAAGTAGCTTCGGCTACTGGGATTGACTTGTAAGTTTGTAGTGATAAAATGATGTGGTATCACTTTACTCGCGGTCTTTTTACATATTAATAGGCTAACATTTCATTAGCTTCTTGGTTGGGACTTAATATGAAGTATTTTCAGGTACTTTATTGATACTTCGACACACCAATACATAATTCTACAGCTATGGAATGACATATTGGCTAACACCGCATGTTACCCCTTAAATAACCCAGTAAACATGGCTCATATCGCAATGCATCCTTCAAATAATCTAACATCCTTTAATGCCATTAAATGACCTTTAACCATTAGGCTAACATCGTATTGCATCCCTCAAGTATTCCAACAAGCGTTCAAGTGATGAAATGACCTTAAGGCAAAAGGTTCATATCGCAATGCATCCCTTAAAATAATCTAGCATCCTTTAATGCCCTAAAATGAACTTAAGCCATTAGGCTAATAGCGCAATGCATCCCTTAAATGATCTAAAAATCCTTTAATGCCTTAAATTGACCTTTAGCCATTAGGCTTATATCGCAATGCATCCCTCAAATATTCCAGCAAGCTTTCAATTGATGAAATTACCTTTAGCCATTAGGCTAATATTGCAATGCATCCCTCAAATAATTCAGCATACTTCAATGTCATAAAATGACCTTTATCCATTAGGCTTATATCGCAATGCATCCCTCAAATAACCAAGCATCCTTTAATGCCATACAATGACCTTTAGCCATTAGGCTAGTATCCCAATGCATCTCTCAAATAACCAAGCATCCTTTAATACCATAAAATGACCGTTAGCCATTAGGCTAATATCGCAATGCATCCCTCAAATAATTCAGCATCCTTTAATACCATAAAATGACCGTTAGCCATTAGGCTAATATTGCAATGCATCCCTCAAATAACCAAGCATCCTTTAATGCCATACAATGACCTTTAGCCATTAGGCTAGTATCCCAATGCATCTCTCAAATAACCAAGCATCCTTAATACCATAAAATGACCGTTAGCCATTAGGCTAATATCGCAATGCATCCCTCAAATAATCCAGCATCCTTTAATGCCATAAAATGACCTTTAGCCATTAGGCTAATATCGCATTGCATCCCTCAAATAATCTAGCATCCTTTAATGACATACAATGACCTTTAGCCATTAGGTTTATATCCCAATGCATCTCTCAAATAACCAAGCATCCTTTAATACCATAAAATGACCTTTAGCCATTAGGCTAATATCGCAATGCATCCCTCAAATTATCCAGCATCCTTTAATGCCATAAAATGACCTTTAGCCATTAGGCTAATATCGCAATGCATCCCTCAAATAATTTAGCATCCTTTAATGCCATACAATGACCTTTAGCCATAAGGCTAATATTGCAATGCATCCCTCAAATAATCAAGCATCCTTTTATACCATAAAATGACCTTTAGCCATTAGGCTAATATCGCAATGCATCCCTCAAATAATCTAGCATCCTTTAATGCCATAAAATGACCTTTAGCCATTAGGCTTATATCGCAATACATCCCTCAAATAATCCAGCGTCCTTTAATACCATAAAATGACCTTTAGCCATTAGGCTAGTATCCCAATGCATCCCTCAAATAATCTAGCATGCTTTAAATGCCATAAAATGACCTTTAGCCATTAGGCTAATATCGCAATACATCCCTCAAATAATCTAGCATCCTTTAATGCCATAAAATGACCTTTAGCCATTAGGCTAATATCGCAATGCATCCCTCAAATAATTTAGCATCCTTTAATGCCATACAATGACCTTTAGCCATAAGGCTAATATTGCAATGCATCCCTCAAATAATCAAGCATCCTTTTATACCATAAAATGACCTTTAGCCATTAGGCTAATATCGCAATGCATCCCTCAAATAATCTAGCATCCTTTAATGCCATAAAATGACCTTTAGCCATTAGGCTTATATCGCAATACATCCCTCAAATAATCCAGCGTCCTTTAATACCATAAAATGACCTTTAGCCATTAGGCTAGTATCCCAATGCATCCCTCAAATAATCTAGCATGCTTTAAATGCCATAAAATGACCTTTAGCCATTAGGTTTATATCCCAATGCATCTCTCAAATAATCCAACATCCTTTAATACCATAAAATGACTTTTAGCCATTAGGCTAATATCGCAATGCATCACTCAAATAATCTAGCATCCTTTAATTGCCATACAATGACCTTTAGCCATTAGGCTAATATCGCAATGCATCCCCCAAATAATCTAGCATCCTTTAAAGGCCATAAAATGACCTTTAGCCATTAGGCTAATATCGCAATGCATCCCTCAAATAATCCAGCATCCTTTAAATGCCATAAAATGACCTTTAGCCATTAGGCTTATATCGCAATGCATCCCTCAAATAATCCCCGATGCTTTAATGCGATAAGGTGACCTTTAGCCTCTAAGGTAATTTCGCATTGAAACAAACAGTCGATTTATTAAATATGTTTTGTTAGCTACCCTCGCATTTACCCCCTTAATGACCCATCAAGCTATAAAATGGTGAATTAGCGTTTTGTCTTACATCGCATTCTAACCCTCAAATGACCCACCAAGCTTTAAAATATTGAATTTGCGTTTTGTCTTACATCGCATTTTACCCCTCAAATGACCCACAAAGCTTTTAAATAGTGAATTTCAGTTTTGTCTTACATCGCATTTTAACCCTCAAATGACCCACCAAGCTTTAAAATGGTGAATTTGCGTTTTGTCTTACATCGCATTTTAACTCTCAAATGATCAATCATAATTAAAGCAATAAGGTTTATTTTGTGTCTAACATAGCATTTCCATCCCTTAAATGACCAACTTTAATTTCAACCAAATGAGTCCTTTTGACTAACATGGTATTTCATACATCAAATAATTCTTTGAGATAGAATGATTTTTTGACTAACATCGCTTTTTAAACCTCAAACAATCATCCATGGTATTTAAAGCAAACAAACGACATTCTTGTGACAAACGCACTTTATCCTCTGCTATATATAAACCAGTATAAGACCCTGGTGATGTTGTTTCCATACTTATTATTCCAATTTAGCATCCTACAAACACATTCTAAGAACGCTGTGAATGGATAATATCCTTGAGATTGAAACAAGATTGCTTGGTTGTCACACTACCACGTCAAAAGATCACTACCGCTACTCTCTTTGAATGAACTCTGAATTATATCTGATAAATCAATTTGCCTCAGCAGAATATGAATAGAACTTCCTACACCAGACGACAATGGTAAGAAAGGTGAGAACCATTAACAGCATTGGAACATTGTCTTTACAGAAAAATATATGTACAAATGTAGCCTTTACTCTTCTGTTATATGATATGATTATAAATCACAATAACGTAGTATATCGTATATAAACTAGAGATGAGATCGTGTATTCTTGTCGACTATGCTTTATGTCGACTTGATGTGTTTAAACACGATATGTTTCCTAAGCAATGTCGGGGTATATCGTTTATACTAGTCATGAGATAGTTCTCTGATGATTTCATTATTTTTCACGTGTCTAACCTTAAATGTCGACAAATCTCCTGTCAACATATCAATTTAAATGAGCAAGTCAACATAATGGTGACACAATTTCGTGTTTTATCTGGTCAAGTTGATATGAAATAAGTAGACAAGGCTTCATCATCAGTATACACGATATACGCTGCATGGCACCGACAACACCAAAATCACCCATGGTATGTAGATGCTCGGAAATGGACTAATTAATGATTTCTTACAACATGAGTGCATTGAATGGTCTTATGCAATTTCGAAATAAATCATCTTCAAATGTGAACATCACTTGTATACTGTATATGTTGATGCTAAAATTGCGCTACAAACTAACAATATTGTTTTATTTACAGCATGTAGTATGTTAAAAAAAACACTCCCACATCATGAATAAATTTGCGGATGACATTTATAACCATTTCAATTTCCATTAAAAGCCAGGCCAAATAATGGAAATGCTCGCCATTTACGCAAAAACTTAATTATCTGTTTTGTTAAAAGCGCGACAAATTGTATTCCAATACATCATTCAACCTAGGTGACGGAGATTCTACGACTTGAAAAATCGAATCCAGGCAGAGTGTTTTTCACTCCTGAGGGAAATATTATGGCCAATATTTCCATTGCACTTATTCAGGAGGGCAAAGTATTCAGGTCAAACGTTTATATTCACTGCCAGGATGTCGATAATAACACATTATGCTGTCTTTATGTAAACATCGTTTCATGGTTGTGAAATAGTATTTTGAAGAGTATGTGTACGCAGGGACTTCTTTTTGTGTGCTACGTCATCTAGGTTTGTGTGAATTGTACACGTTTAAAAATACACGTATCAAACGGAGGGTGCATAATTAAGACACGCATCAGAGATCAAATGAGTACAAGTGAAGACAAAATTAAGCAATCTCATTTTAGACTTTAACACTGGTAAAGCTTTACGTCAAAGTACACGTGTATGTGATAGCTGTAGCAACCTTTTTTTCAATATATATGTGCTATGAAGGGTTAGACCACATGCCAAAAGATTTACCAACAATATAACCCGGTTTAAACCTTTTCCACCAAAAATATAACCCGTACAAAATTGATAGTTTTTTATCAGATCAGTTACAAACATTTATGTCAACACTGTGTCTGTGTTTTACGCATGATTTTCGTCTGTTTCACCCTTGGATCGACAAACGCTTACATTTTTACCTATTCATCTCTTTAAAACAGATCAACATATTTTCAGGAAAACAGACAAAAAACATACGAATTTGTGTAGGTTATTTTATGACAATGATTGTCTCACCAAACTCTGCAGCTTTTCATCCGTTAAGTCAAATATCTGGACTATTTTCCAGAGATATACAAAGTTGGAATAATGTTACAGTTTAATCTATAGTAATAAAAACTGACCTTCAGAAATGCAGGAATTTTCTGGCAAAACAGTTAATTATGACTATAAAAAGATATATATTTTTCAGTATTTATTTAAAGGGACTCGTTCATAGTTTGTAAAATCATAAGTTGTGTTAAAACTAATGTAAAATCATTAGTAGTGTTAAAACAAAGATACTGACCACTGATCGTCAAAGGGTTGTTGCATGATAATGTTTGGTCACATAATCACGTCATGTTATCAATGTCCTCGATAAAGTTTGATATAAACATATGAGTCCTTGTGACCGAGTGGTTCAGGCTATATTGGTAATGCATTTGGTTCGCTTCCCACAAAAACCAGACTATAGTTTATACTTTTATTGTATTCTTTTCAGTTGTATTTTCGGGAAAATATATTTTTGGTAAAATAAGAGCGAATCCCATTAAGCTCTATTGTAATGAGACCGCTTCCTGGATATAAAACAGGACTGGAATTAGTATTGAAATGTCATTAGTACATTCCGCTTGTTGGACTCGAACCAACAATCTCTTGGATGAGTGGTGGCCACATTTTTCACAAGACTACTCTAACCCCGAACATAGCTTATGAATATGACAGTTTGCCAACCTCGCCATCATCACTATTTTCACACACATTTTACCTGTGTAACAATCAGGCGAATGTGAATCGTAGCATGTGCTTTTAGTAACTAAATAGGAAGTAAAGAAATGTACAGGCTGTATATCGCCAACACAAACAGAGGCATCGACCTTCCTGATAACAGAGAGGTTGGGTAACACTAGTTGTATTTAACGGTGGGTATGAAGGCACCCGTCCATGTAAACGATGCAGCCATTCGGAACTCCTCCGCCATCTTTCCATCGAAAACAACCTCGGATGTATATGGACGATTTACAATGTCAGAAATCTTTACATTTAAATACGCTGCAAGTAGATCGCGTAGTAATCTCAATTTAGCGGTTTAACTTAATAACTTTACTCTTGGGAACCTTAATTATGTATGCCATGATTCACTTCCTTGGCAATCAAGTTAAACTTTAAGTTAGATATTAACAACATACATGTTTAAACACTAATTAATTAATACTATTATTAAAACATAATAATACTGGAGTACCGGCATACATCCGAGGTTGTTTTCGATGAGTTACAGGTATACTTCAAATAGTTTTAATGTCTGTGGATCCTCATTGACACGAAACACTTTTTTCTACGTAGTTTTATCACCTAGTAACCGGTGTCTCAAAGGATAAAGATGGTTATTAAATTTTCCTCGATATCAACTTGACGATTTAAACGTTTACCCTCTACACATACCTGGATTACGTAGAGCACAAAAGTAGTCCATACGCAAACGTAGTCCATACGTACACGAACATGTAATAATAGCGCCCAATCTGTTTGAATGCAATAGGCATAATTGACTGAATGCATTAAAAGTTGTTGTTATGGTCTTGTTGTAATAGTAGCACTTTACAACCAATCTTACTACTGTTCCGCATAAAAAACGGCTGCGACAACTCCTGACCCTAATATCACACAAATATTCCAATCAAACCTAAGTCTCTAACTGAACTCTTGACCTCCGGAATCTTGACCAAAGTGTTAATCAATATATTCTATGGGAAAACGGGCTTTTAAACGGGCTTAAAAAGCGTAAAACACGATTTAAATAACTTTCCATGTTATGTGGTAAAATGAGTGACAATTGAGAATGCAATTTGACTTCAGTAGTGTTGTGTTATTAGTTGCTTTTGTGCCAAGTACAATCTAAATTACAGATGGCAACCAAACAAAAACTGAATGTATTCGTAGTGAAATTGTGTCAATGTGGTTTGCCATGACCTATCGAAATAGCTTTCAGTAACGGTGTTGGTGCCTTACTAATAAAAAATGAAACAGACTGTATCAATAATAGAAACTTCAAAGAACGTAATCAGACTAATTGCCCATTCATCCTAATTTAAAATGAGATCAATACCTGTTCATTTCAAACAGTATCTCCATGAGTTTATCTGAAATTTATTTGCAGAAAATACGACGATGAGATGAATATATGTTTATAAAGATTAGCTAGAGGAAAAAGACTTCATACATAATTTTTTAGGGATTGTATTCAAAAGACATCTAAGTCATTTCCTTACTTAATTCGATTTCTTAAAAAAATCCTATTCGAATTAAAATAAATGTGCTAGTGTTTTTAATATTATTGTATGTTGTATTTTTGCAATAAGGGCAATACAAAAAATGTACAATGAAAATTCTTGGAATATTTTATTTCATATGACTCAAGAGAATCTAAAATTAGGAAAATGACTTGAGGTAGGAAATTGCTTAAGAGTTTTCATGAATACCGCCGTTTTTACAACAAAGAGATATACATATACCTTATTAATTATCATTCATGAAGTTAGTTCCAAAACAATAATTTCCACCAGCCATTTCTGCTGTTTACTCCGATTCCATGTTGATTCATATCACAGGGATAAGCAGACAGTTTAGACGGACACAAAATACTAACACTGTTTTCCGGAGTGAGATTTCCGTAAAACAATCATTGCGCTGACTACATTATTAATAACACAAACAGCCTAACGTTTAGTAAGTTTTTCTCTCTCTCTCCCTCTCTCTCTCTTGGTCTCGTGTTAGTAGTAATGTGAAGCAAATGTCTCGTAAAGATAGCTCAGGAGAAATTTTGAAGAGATAATATTGATTTATCGCTGGCTAAAGTTAGATTCGCTGGATTTACTCGCAAGAAAACATTGGGACTTGCCATGCTTTATTGCATTGACTCAAGTTTGATTGAATATTCAACCTTGTCTTATTAAAAATAATTGTTATGTTCATGATGTCTTCAAAGCCTTTTTGTTACGGAAATATGCAATACAATGACGCTTACTTATTTAAAACAATGGTGTCTGCTTTATTTTGTCCGTTGTGTGTCCCTCGTAATACGACATGAATTAAAATCTTAATGATCAAGAATGGTCAGAGTGAGCGTAGCTCATCTTACTGACTTAGAATTCAACCTCAGACTTCAAAGCCTTTTTGTTGCGGAAATATTCCATACAATTACGCTTACTTATCTAAAACAATAGTGTCTGCGTCATTATGTCCCTTGAGTGTCTACCGTTTAGGAAATTGTCCGATGACAGGAATTAAAATCTGAAGGATTAAGAATGGTTAGAGTGAGCGTAATAAACATAAATATAAATGAAAATGACTTTGGCAAAACTTGATATGGTTGGAATTCTCTGCCAACTTTTGTATTTTGGCAAAGCACAATACTGAACATAAACGTTATGAACGTAAATAATACACTTTGTTTAATAATTCTGGAAAATAAAGCGGTTACATAATAAAACATATTGGTAATTTTGAATGTATTATACCATTTTAAAACCAATTCTGTAACAAGGAAACACTTTTATGATTCAAACTAGACGATTCCCTGTGGTTATATCCATGAAAGTTCCAATTTCTTTAAATGAATCAAAATTGCTCCCAGATGAGCGCAATTATGGAAATTTTAGAATATTTACATTTCGCAAAATACTGGCACGAAATTTTAGACGATATACTTGCAAAAAATGTATTAGATGTTAATACCATTCCTCAAAAGTAATACATATTTATATGCATACGCATGAAGCGTTTAGAAAATACAGGATTAGAATAATTATAAGTTATAAAAGATATACAGACGAAACTCGCTGTGTCGAACTTTGTTATCTCAATGTTCAATGTTCAGGTTATAGCGAACATTTTTTCGAATGTGTATAGTTTAGTTGGACATGTTTTGTATTTCTGTTATATCGAATGTTCGTTATCTCGAAGTATTTGCCGAGGTCCAGCGCAACGAGAAAACTATTAAATGAAGCTGGATATAGCTGCAATGAAATTAACAACTCTACGGTAACCCTGAAAAGTAAACTGTTTCTTAAATATATGTTTTTCACTCAGACTAATAAAATGAAACATTTCTCTTTCCGTTACTTGAATATGTATAAATTTATACGCTGAATGCCGCCATTACTATATTTGAAGTGGCTATAAACAAATATATGCAAACAATCCTTAACTTCCAATTACTGATATAAGATCAAATACATTACGCGCAACACTTTTTTCATTAAAAAGCATTAATGAAAAAACAACAGTTTGTCCTATAGGCCTGATGATTTTACATATTCAAGGAGTGCGAAAACAATCAATTTCCAAACGCAGCCATATTGAGAAATTTGATTTTGCCAAACCCCTTGAGATAGGCAAGTGTTATGCAAGTTTGCAGAAGCAATATCAAATATCAACTCAATCAAGTTACATTGGTATATGTATGTATTATGTATGTAGCGGTATCAGCTTCGAAATCATCGTATCACTGCCAAATAATTTCGACCACACTCTACGGCGTCTGTGCCAATTTTCAGGATAGTTAGAGATATTTTAAACTTTATCAGCATGGGGGATAACATTTCAGTCGAAATTGAAAAATAAAATATAACTTACAATAAAACATGTGGTTTAAACTAAGTTTATGTTTACAGTAAACAGTTACAACTATTAAAGAATATTAACATGAGTTTGTAAATCAACTGGGAACCACTGTATATTTTCTCTTATAAGTAAACCCAACTTTGTTTATTGCTTTACACAGATTAGACATGTTTATTGCAAATGAAATTTATACAAAGCATCAAAGAATGTTAACAGAATATTTAAAATATTATGGATAAAAGGAACATCAATTACTAGTTTCTTAAGATGTTTAAGATTAGTAAATGATGTTAAAAGGTTAATTAGAAATTCCTTGATATGTAAAGGGACTAGACACCAGATGGTCCTAAAATTGACAAATAAGTATTTCCTCAATTATAATACAATACAATCGAAACCATCTCAGGGACCGACCAAAATATTTCGAGCCTCTCGACCCTCGAGCCAACCGAGAATGTTTACATAGAGAAAAACAAATTTGTCCTTTAAAACAAGCATGGGTCAACGAGGAAATCGAGCCAAGCGACATCGAGCCAACGGGGTTTGACTATATAAATTTTTCATTATAAATGCTGGCGTAACTGCCTTTATACAGCATCAACTAGGAGTCTTAACTAGTTCTTGTTCATACAAACTCACACTTATCAATAATTGCAGAGTCAACAAAATGTAATCCTTATCGGACGTAGCCTCAACTTGGCGACAATGAAGTATAAAGTGGAATACATAATATACATCAAGTACTCAACGACCAGATAACATGTTACATCACTGATATGTGTCAATGTATTCCACTAATGACCCGTCGCATACAATTCCAACACAGATATTGGTGTCCTGCCAATGAAACCGACAAAAAGAGAGACAATAGAGAGAATGTGATTAAAATAATTGTCTATCGATTCCTTACTGTTGCCAGTACTCGTGTATTCAACACATTAGATGGAATTGCTGATCAGGGAATATGTCGTACAGAACATGGGCTTTACAAATAGAGGCGTGCATCATACACCACTATAAACTCTCTATTTAAAGTCCGATGTGTTATATAACCTCAAAGTGGTTTTCCACAAATATGGATTTCCTAAAGAAATATGATGAAGAGAGATGCAATCCAATGTTATCTGATGATAATGACACGTGTGTCCAACAACTATGGATAACAGTGCACGTTAAAGAAGCAGGGTAGCTCTAACCAGGATTATATTCTGTTTGTGCACTATGCCCCAAAAACCTATACTGACTAACAATCTTATCAGAGCACTAGCCGAATGGGAAAGGCCCTAGAGCGAGTATAATTAAGCTTACATACTACCAACCAGGATTATATTGCACTTGGGTTTGCTTTATAACATTCGAGGTGTTCCGAGAACTACTTGTCTTCACCTTAGTGCAAGAATAATATTTGCTTTATTTTCTATATGCAGTTATTGAGTTCCTGCACTTGGGTAGCGTTGTGATCGTTCATATAAGTGTAGAAAGCCCTACAAGTAACAGGTAGACTATTCACGTTGCAGGTGTTCTAGAACACTACTTGTGATCGTCCATATAATTGAAGTATGCCGTACGAAGCAGGTGGAATAAACAAATGACGCTGACAGAAACAGAAATATACTACAGACACATACGTGTGAACTGTACTGTTAAGTTAACATACCATTAATTAAAACATTACGTAAGTAACAACGTAAAACTTCCACAAATACAAACTAGAATATTACCTGAAGTTTGAGTGAACATTGATTGCCTTCCCGAGAAACACATTAACTGAAAATTTAGAATATTAATATCCTTGAACGATATTAAGGATCGTTATAAACTTTCAGATAGCATATACTACATTTGTAATATATATATATATATATATATATATATATATATATATATATATATATATATATATATATATATATATATATATATATATATATATATATATATATATATACATTAAAAGTGCTTAATACACATATTTCATAAAGAGCATTAAGTAAAAGAGATATATACTATAATTCTAGTCTCTTCAATTTTTTTCAAAACTTTGGAGTGATATTTTTAAAGTATCAAAAGGGTCACATGTCACTTAAATTGCTTAACACAAATATGAAATGTCCGTTCCCTAAAATAGCATTATTACACACACACACACACACACACACACACACACACACACACACGTATGCACGAACGCACGCAAGCACGCACACCCACACACGCGCACGCTCTCACACATGCATCTGAATCAGTGACGTTAAATATGTATCTTTATGTAAAATGGATGCTCTTTTGAAATAACAAAAAAAAAACTTGCCAATCATTAGCCTACCTAGAAAATGGCTTCAGGAAATACTTAATTCGTTTTAAGGGATCTCAGGATTTTGCCAGCGTATTATTTTCGGGTTGAAACGTAATGAAAGATAAAATTACCATTGAATGGAAGCATGGGGTTCTACGATTATGCTTCTTCTGAGTAAATTTGAAATAGATTTTCTCAGGAAAATACACGATCATAAAGCGTGATGGGAAATCAAAACGGGAAGCAGTGTCTTTTTCCTTTCAAGCCATGCCTAGCAAATGTAAGCATAATTCCTCTGGGAAACTTAAAGGTGTCCGTTTATTGCTCTTATGAGGTGTACAATAAGATTCTAGTAATGAATTTGGAGTCTTGCATATGTAAACTATAATAGGGAAGACAATACAGAGAATGTGACTAAACTTATTGCCCATCGAGTTCATGTCTTAATTTCGCAAAATACTATTTCTTTTTACATCTAATTGATTGGGTTCTAAAGCATATGCTATGGTTGTGAGTTACAAAATACTGAATTGAGGAACTTTGGAAATCTGTTATGGTTATCAATTTCTAACAGAAGGGTGGTTGCCATACATCAGGTGTGCGCGTTCCTGTTTGTTTAGCTACATGTACATGTAAAAGTCGTAGTCGAGTTTGAAAATCATTTGCGAAATTTTAGTTTTAACTTTTACTCGTAAGCATGCTGATAATCACAGTCAAATATCGCTGTGTTGAAGTCGTTTGAAAACAAATACAGAACATGTCTTACTTTAAACAACACATTCCAAAGAAATTGACAAAACCAGAACATCGAGATAAAAGAGTTCGACAGAGCGAGAAACGACTGTATTTATATATTACTTCACATGTGCATTCGTAAATGTCATTCTAAACTTATACAAAGTACACATACCGGAAATTCGTGTTGCACAAAACGTAGACCACCAATACATATACACGTACACGTTATGTATTCTCAACCATCCGATTGTCTATTAAAGCGATGCGTGTACTTTATAATAATTGATAGCACAAAACTACACAAAACATGAACTGTATGCACACTCTACCTTATATATTTGTTAAACAGAATTAATCCACAACATAAAATCAAATAATAATTCACTCCATTCATTATATAAAAAAAAAACATTCCAACAAAGCCGACAATCTTTTTTAAAATGTCTGCACAAACATCCTATTTCTTTCCACATTACAGAATATTCCAATTAACCTGATAAGCCCTTTACGTTCGTTCACACTTCCATGTGCTGTTCCACTAAATGTGCAGACAGTTGAAATGCTCGTTACAAATAAATCTCAACAACACATATCTCCGGTTGATGAATCCGCAAATAGAACAAACAACCTTGCATAAATTGTGTTGTTGGCATTATTTCCGAGTCTTGTAAACAACCTATGATCAGTGAGAGCGATGGGGAGACTATGAAGAGATATGGTGACTTGTTCACTAGGCTGTTTTCAGTTATGAGCTATTCTTAATCAAATAAAATTAGGCCAGTCAGACCGAGTTTAAAAAAGTGATACCGATAACACAAAAATAATTCTTATTTTACGTGCATGGTTCTCTATCTTCTAGGACCAAACTCTTCTATTTTTTTTCAAATAGACAGATCTCGGAAAAATGTAACATAGGGCGCCATATTGAATGTACACTATGGTACGATACATTATTTATCATATACGGATGTATCAATGTGTATGCCGCTTCGAGTATATTGTGCAATAGATAATAATTATAAAATCAGGAGTTATACCTAGTATAATGAGGCTTTTACATAGTTGATTGTAAAATCCGAATTCTTGACATATATTCAGTCCTTTTCCGAAAAAAATAGGGACATTTCAGAAACCGATAGGGACATTGCCGGGCAAATACGGACATTGCCGAGACATTACGACTGATATAATAAATCACCGACTGGACACTTACAGGAAGTTGTTGGTTGCTGTTCGCAAAATCTCCCCTATGTCACAGCGTATCATATTATATGCGAACGTGATAAAAACTAGGCGGTTTTCTCAGGTAATAGCAAATGATATAACTGACTTCGTTTTCGAGAATTCACAGAGAACAGAATTATGGAAATAATTCATACCGTTCTGTTGACAACTGGCTAGTGATAGAGCACGCGTGAGCTTGATGAAAGACTTGTAGAATTGCAAGATATAAAGTCATTTAATTAAATATGTATACATATCGTCTTGTTACACTTGAAGTTGATTTACCTATGTGTCAAATTGTTTACCTCATTCAAACACCCAACCATACATTTATTTTACTTTTGAATCTTACCAGTATTCAGTCGATCCTTGGCATTGAAATAAATGGTCCATGCAGCGCTAGAAGATAAGAATCCGAGATACGTCTATGTTTTCTGAGATAACACGTTTGATAAACCAACACTCACTTTGCAACGGAAGCTGTCAAGATTCGATGATTTTATCTTACATTATAAATTTCCGATAGTATGTAAACAGCTAAATAAGTGTGTAATGCATGTACATCGACGGTGTTTTTTATACGTACTTCAAAAAATTAATTAAATATCGAAACGTTTGATTGACATCAGCATGAACAACAACTTTAAAAACGTACAAATTCATACTGGGAACCCACACTTAACATATCAATTAAAGATCTTCCACGACACAAACGAATGTTCATTTAAGAATCACGTTTTCCAAACAAAGCACTATCCATTACCGACATCGGTGTTCTGACACTCAAACAGTCATAACAAGACACAACAAAGAATGTAATCAAGCTTGTCGCCGATGGGTTGCCTATGTCTGTCAATGTAAATGGAAATTGAATGTCCACTTAAAATTGACGTTTGCGCTCAGAGGTGAAAATCGTTTTAATACATAGATGTTTGAATATGTGAGTATTTATTTTCTTTAAAAGTGAATAAGAAAATAAAAGTTAAGAGCACATCATGTTCATATATTGCCTTAATAGCAAATGCACAGTTTGATAACAATCAGTTAGCTGTCCATAGTTAATAATAAAGTCAAACATAAAATAATGTTATTTAATAACACCATATTTGTTGTCAGCATAACGTTAAAATATAGGTTTTGATAGTAGGTATGGAAGTCAGATATGAACATTCAGCTATTTACCTGAACAAACCATTTTATATACTGATAGTCGTTTACATAGAGAGTACTTAATCTTAAAAGACATTTTCCTATCAAACACATGATAATGGCATCGTTTGGATTACCAGGATTAGTTTACATCCCTCACCTGATTTAGAATGTATGAACATACGAAGAAAAGGGGCGAACACGGAATTTCCACTCCTACGCACAGCGTGCAGAAGGTAAAAATATCAGCTCTCCATTTGCTTATCAAATATTGCTCCTCCTGAGCCAATTTATGACCACTGTGCGCAAGAGAAATTAATCCTAACCCTTACCCCGTATCTGAACTTATTCAATATCCACAGCTATTAAACGATTTAATTACACGTTTGATAAAAAAAATCCAATTATCTCAAATAAACGCACAAAACATTATCAGTATAACAAACTCTTGAGAGAAATTTGCAAAGAACTTGAGTAATAAAGATAGAACAAAACAGCCTAACAAAAAATACTAGGTTATTTATAAGCTGTATTTCGTCTCATTAATGAAGTAAATTCCATGTGAACATCTAATTTTATCTACGGTTGGTAATTCAGTACGATTTAAACTCACTGCCTTCACCGAATACATCAGTTCACAACTTATAAACTTAATCAACTTGTGTCCCCGTTGTTAAATATATTCCAGTCCGATTATAATCATCGTTTCTAAACAATGGCTACACACATTTTTAAAGAGAGTACAAACTACACCTAAAATGTAAATATAGAATACTAGACAAGTGCCGTGGGTGTAGGAAGTTTACCTGCCAATCAGACTATACCTAAAATGTAAATAAAGAATACCAGGTTAGTGCCGTGGATGGAGGAAGTCTATATGGCAAAGTATACTATGACTTAAATGTAAATAGAGAATACTAGGTTAGTGCCGTGGATGGATGAAGGTTATCTAACAAGGCAATCTACACCTAAAATATTAATAGGGAATACCAGGTTAGTGGATGAAGTATATATGGCAAAGCAGACACCTTAAATGTAAACAGAGAATACTACGTTAATGCCGTGGATTAAGGAAGTTTATCTAACAAGAACAATGCAGAATACACCTAAAAGGTAAATAGGGAATAATAGGTTTATGCCGTGGATGGAGAAAGCTTACTTGCCAAAGTAAACTACAACTAAGATGTTGATAAAGAATACTAGGTTATTGCCTTATATTTACACCTCAACTTCCATTCCTTAAATGAACAGCCTTTCGGCAATTGCGTTCATCAATCGATTAACGCAACATCTTCGGATATGTTCGGATCGTAATTCATTGCATAACAGTATACATAAAAACTATTGATCTTGTTATTGGTTGTATTGTGTCTGCAGGTCCCGTAAAATATAGATCAACAAGTGTTAGGTAATTATATTTTACATATAATGGTACCAGAAGTGTTTCAATTTTACGTTTTAAAGTGATTTCAAGTGGTTGATCTTTTCCCGCGTTATTATGACGTCATTTGAAAAAGATGTTTCCGGTTATAGTCGGGTCGTTCTATTTACAGAATGGGTAAGAATGGATTACTTAAAGGTTTTCTTAAATGAAATGAAGAATTCTTTTAACAATTCTTGAATGAAATAATGAACTAATGGTGTAAATATAAGGAATAAATTGCGGGGTTGATGTCATTATCGGGGATATGAACACAATTGGGTTGGTCAAAGTACGCGTGGATTCCTTCGGACTCCACACACATTGACCAACCCAATTGCGTTCATACCCCGATAATGACATCAACCCCGCAATTCATTCTTTAAGTGTAATCTGCTTTGACGCTTAATAAATATGGTAAAATGACGTCAATGTCACGTTAATCGCACTGGAGAAAGTATCTTATAAAGCATAATTGTTTGTTTCAGTGCAAGATCGTGTTATATTCACCGAGTGAACACCAAAAAGCTATATTTTCCGAGTAGCATAACCACGAGTGAAATATTCACTCTTGGTGTTTACGAGGTAAAATATATTGCAATCTTTCACAGAAATAAACATTTTTTTTATTATATGCCTAAAAAGGATATAAACAAATCTTTATTGTTGTTATTTTAGAGCAGTTGTATTGCGTCGTCAAAATTGTGTTCTAGCCAAGTGCGCACTTACTTTTATTTTGACATGCTTACGGGCTTAAATATCCACACAGTGAAAAATATCGAATTGATATTTCCACTGTTTGAAACAGTGAAATATCAAATTTATCTCACTATTACATCTCTATAAACCACATCAAAGGATATAATAAATAGTTATATTACACTCGAAACATACGACGTCATGCGATAACATATTACTAATGACTTCTTCGATTGCATGCATTAAAAGGCTCATAGCGCCTTGTTGTTCTTCAAATATGATATAATTTTATGTTATGCTGTACACTTTGCAATTGACTAAGATCTAAATATGAAAACTTCCTGGCCTTCTATAGTTATCTTAGAATTCTAAGTATCCATCTCAACGAGACAACAGTGAAATGTGGCTAGATATAACTTGAATGAAATTGAAAACTCTACCTTGGAAATTTAAGCATTTCTTAAACTTAATACATGTACTGACTGTTTGTTTTTTCACACTGACTAATAAATGAACCCTTTCTTTAACCGTTATTGTGTATGTTTAAATGTTGTATGCCGCCATTACTATATTTGTAACGGCTACAGACATTTATATTCCAATAAACCTTCAACTGATATTACAGAACACAATATATTGGATCAAATTCATAATTCGCAACACATTTTCCGTAAAAAAATCATAAATGACAAAAACAACAGTTTGTACTTTAAACTTGATGATTTTAAATCTTAAAGGAATGCAAAAACAACAGCAATCTATTTCCAAACACAGTTATATTGAGAAATTTGCTTTATAAACCTGATTTTGCCAAACCCCTTGAGATAGGCAAGTGTAATGCAAGTTTGCAGTAGCTATATCAAATGCCAACTCAATCAAGTTACATCGGTATTTGTATGTATTATGTAAATAGAGATATCAGCTTCGAAATCATCGTATCACTCCCAAATATTTTCGACAACACCCTACGGCGTCTGTGCCAATTTCCAGGATAGTTTGAGATATTTAAGTTTTATCAGGATGGGAGATAATATTTCAGTTGAAACCTAGTAAAAAAAGGAAAAATAACATTACAATAAAACATGTGGTTTTAACTAAGTTTATGTTTAAAGTAAACATTTTTAACTTTTAGAAATTTCTAGATATGTAAAGGGACTATACACCAGATGGTCCTGAAATTTCGAGCCTCTCAAACCTTGAGCCAACAAAGAATGCTTACATAGAGTAAAAGAAAATCTGTCCTTTACACCAAGCTTGAGTCAACGAGGATATTGAGCCAAGCGACAGAATACATAATCAACTAGGAGTTTAAACTAGCTAATGTGTACACAAACTCACACTCAATAATTGCAAAGTTTAATATGTAAGCCATATCAGGCGCAGCCTCAACTTGACGACAATGAAGAATAAAATGGAATAAATAACATACATCAAATACTCAACGCCCAGATAACATGTTACACCACTGATAGGTGTCAATGTATTCCACTAATGACCCGTCGCAAACGATTCCAACAGAGATATTGGTTTCCTGCCAATGAAACCGACATAAAGAGAGACAATAAAGATATTTCAGATATTTTACGAAGCTGCAACTATTGTTGTTGTTGTTGCTGATGTTGCTGCTGCTGTTGTGTGTTTGCGTATTTTTTTCTGGACTGAACATTCCATAGTTGTGTTCAGCAATTTAATTGACATTTGTAAAATATCTGCTCAACATCTCATTACCTTTCCACTTTACAGAAACATTCCAATTAACCTGATACGCTCTTGACGTTCGTTCACACTTCCATGTATAAACTCACAAGCTTATACTTAGAAGCCAGCCTTAACATATCAAGTACGAGACAAGCGGATGTTCATTTAGGAATCACGTTGGCAAAACAAAGCACTATCCATTACCGACTTTGGTGTTCTGACACTCAAACAGACATAACATGACACAACAAAGAAGGTAATAAAGCTTATCGCTGATGGGTTGCCTATGTCTGTCAATGTCTGAAAATGGAAATTAAACGTCCACTTAAAATTGATGTTTTGGCTCAGTGGTGGAATTCTTTTTAAGAAGATAGATGGTTGAATATGTGTTAATTTCTATTTTTTAAACAAGAATATTGGAATAAAAATTTAAAGTGCATCATCAACATATATTGCGTGAACAGCAAATGCTAAGTTTATGAGCAAGCAATAAGCTGGACGTATTTAATATAAGTAAAACATAAAAATAGTTTTGTTCAATAACAACATATTTGTTATCAGCGTTGTGTTAAAATATAGATTTTGATGACAGATATGTAAGTCAGATAAGCAAATTCAGCTGTTAACATGAATAAAACAACTTATTTACTTATAAACGTTTACTGAATGAGTTCTTAATCCAAAACGACATTTTCATATCAAAAATATGTTAATGGCACTCTATGGATTACCAGAATTTGTTTATATCCCTCTTCTGAATCAGAAAGTCTGAACATACGAAGGTTATGGGCGAGCACTGAATACAGAAGGTAAACATATCAGCTCTCTATGAGCTAATTAATTATTGCTGTTCCCGAGCCACTGTGCACAAGTATGTATCGAAGCTTATTTAATATCTACAGCTATTTAAATTTAAGCGATTCAATTTCACGTTTGATCAAAGAACCCAATAATCTCAAATAAAGGCATAACATCACCTGAATAACCAAGTATTGAGTGAAATTCGCGGAGGAGTTTAGTAATAAAAAAGAACAAAACAGCTATAATTTTTTTTAGCTATTTTATAAGCTGTATTTTGTCTCATCAATTACGTAAATTCCACGAAATCCTAGTGTGTAAACACCTTATGTCCCCGTTACAAACTGATTCCATTACGATACGCAATCCATAACGATTTAAACTATTAATACGTCATCGAATACATCAGCTCACAACTTAAAAACTTGTCCAACTTGTTCTCTTTATAAAATATATTTAACCCCGATTAAAATCATCGCTACCGTACCGATAGCTACACACACGTTAAAGGCAAGCTCAAACTACACCTAAAATGTAAATAGAGAATGTAAGTAAGTGCCGTGGATGCTCGAAGTTTATCTGGCAAAGCAGACAACACCTTAAAAGTAAATCGAGATTACGAGATAAGTGCCGTGGGTGCAGGAAGTTTAGCTGCCAATCAGACTACACCTATAATGTAAATAGAGTATATTAGGCTAGTGCCGTGGATGGAGGAACTTAATTTTGCAAAGCAGACAACATCTAAAATTTAAAAACAAAAACAAATACTAGATAAGTGCCGTAGGTGTAGGAAGGTTGTCTAGAAAGGAAGTCTTCACCTTAAATGTAAATAGATAATACTAGGTAAGTGCCGTGGATGGAGGAAGTTTATCTCGCATGGCAGACTACACCTAAAATGTAAATTGGGAATACTAGGTTAGTGCCGTGGATGGAGCTAGTTAACATAACAATAAAACATGTGATTTTAACTAAGTTTATGTTTACAGTAAACAATTATAACTAATAAAGAATTTAAATATGCGCATGGAAACCAACTGGGAGCCAGTGTAAACCTCTTCTAAATAAACTAAACTTTGCTAATGAATTACACTGATTAGACATGTTTATTACAAATGCAACGTATACAAAGAATCAAAGAATGTTTACAAAAGAATAAAACTATTATGGATGAATGGAAAATTATTTTTTACTTTCCTTAGATGTTTGCACAGTAAATGATGTTAAAACGGTTTATTAGAGATTTCTTGATATTTGAAGGGACTTGAAACCAGATGGTCCTGAAAACGACAAATACAGTATTTCCTCAATTAAAACACAATGCATTCGAAACCATCCCAGGAACCGGCCAAAATAGTTCAAGTCTCTCGACTCTCGAGCCAACCGAAAAAGTGTACATAAAAACAAAATTTGTCATATACATCAAGCTTGAGTCAGCGATGAAATCGAGCCAAGCGACAACGAGCAGACGTGTTTTGACTGTATATATTTTTCATTATAAATGCTGGCGTCACTGCTTTGATACAGAATTAACTAGGAGTCTAAACTAGCTCATGTGCACACAAACTCACTCTTATTTATAACTGCAAAGTTTAAAACAAATTTGACGACAATGAAGTATAAAGTGGAACAAAATATCATACATCAAGTACTCAACGACCAGATAATATGTTACACCACTGATATGTGTCAATGTATTCCACTAATGACCCGTCGCATACGATTCCAACAGATATATTGGTGTCCTGCCAATGAAACTGACATAAAGAGAGACAACAGAGAGAATGTGATTAAAGTAATTGTCCATCGATTCCACACTGTTGCCAGTACTTGAGCATTCCATACATTAGATGGAATTGCTGATCAGGGGATATGTCGTACAGAAAATGGTCTTTACAAACAGGGAAGTGCATCATACACCAATATCAACTATCTATTTATAGTACGTTGTGTTTTATACTATGTTTTCTGCACATATCTCAACATGCATTTCCATTAAAGTAATGATTTAAGGTTACGTTTTACCCTCCGACAAAAATACTCCCTGTGCTTATATCAAAGTTTAAGTGGAAAGTAATTGCTTTCCGAGAAACACATTAATTGAAAATAAAGTAAATTAACATCACATATGATATACACGATATAAAAGATCGTAATAAACCTCAAGTATATTAAACTATATTTGAAATATATATTAAACATTCGAGTACTTACTTATTTTTCATTCAGAAAAATGTAACACTATAATTAAAGTATCTTCAATTACTTACAAACTTATCGCGTGATTATTATAAGTATCAAAATGTTCATAAAAAACATTGCTAAACACAAGTATGGATTGTTTATTCCAGGAGATAAAATAAAAAAAACACATACAACAGCAGCAGCAGCAGCAGCAGCAGCAGCAGCAGCAGCAGCAGCAGCAGCAGCAGCAGCAGCAGCAGCAGTTCCTTGATCAACTCCTTCTTACAAACAGGTTCATAGAAGGAACATATTTGAATTAAATTATGCTTCGGTATTGAAAATATGTTATCTTTATGTGAAAAGGTTGCTTACCTGTTGAATTAAATAAAACATACTAGCCAAACATTGGCACCAATAGAAAATGGCTTCAGAATATTACTTAATTCATTTTGCAGATATTTCTGAGGGATCTCGGAATTTCGTCAGCATGAGGTTTAATTTTCGAGTCGAAACGTAATGAAAGTTAAAATTACCATTGAATGGAAGGATGGGGGTTCTACGGTGATGTTTCTTCTGAATAAATTTGTAATATATTTTCCCCAAGAAAATACACGATCATTACACGTTATGGGAAATCAAAAAAAGAAGCAGTGTCTTTTTCCTTTCAAGCCATGCCTAGCAAATATAAGCATCATTCATCTTGAAAACTAATAGGTGTCCGTTTATTGCTCTAATGAGGTGTCCAATAAGATTCTAGTAATGCAATTGTAGTTCTGCTAATGCAACTTATATTAGGAAAGACAATAGAGAGAATGTAACTAAACTTATTGCCCATAACGTCCATATCTGAATTTTGTAAATAACTGTTTCTTTTAACATCTTATTAATTGGGTTCTGGAGCATATGGTTAGGGTTGTAAGTGAAAAATATATTATTTTAAGGAACTATGGAAGTCTGTTACGGGTATCAATTTCTAATAGAAGATTGGCTGCAAAATATCACATGCACGTGCACTTGTATGTGTAACTACACATACATATAAAAGTCGCAGTCGAAATTTTTTTGCAAAATTTTAGTTTAACTTTTACTCGTAAGCTCGCTGACACTCACCTTAAGTCAAACCTCGCTATGTCGAAGTCTTTGGGATCTCGGCGAATACTTCCATTTAACAAACATTTAGATAAAAAGAAGTACCGAACATGTCTAACTTTACCAAACTCATTCGAAAAAGGTTCGACAAAACCATAGCATCGAGATAACAAAGTTCGACATAGCGAGTCTCGACTGTATTTATATATCACTTTCCTCGTGCTGGCGTTTGAATATTCAAACACAAACAGATTCCTAATTGTACGTTTGTGGTACTCTAACTTCTAGGATCACACTATTTGTTTTAAAATATATACCTCGGAAAAATGTAACATAGGGCGCCATGTGGAATGTAAACCATTACCGCTTCGAGTAAATTGTGAAATAAACAATAATTTATTATCATAAATCAGGAGTTATATCTAGTATAGTAATTTTTTCTGTCCTTTTCCGAACAAATAGGGACATTTCGGAACCGGTACGGACATTGTCGAACAAAAACGGACATTACCGTGACATTGCGACTGCTAAAATAAATGACCGACAAGAAGACGTTGGTTGGTTTTCGCAAGTCGTTTAAAATCTCTCTATATGCCACAGCGTGTCATATTCTACTCGTACGTATAATCAAAGCGCGAATGCGCTAAAAGACTATCTGCGGGCAAATATGTGAGAGTTGCAAATTGTATTTGAACAATGGGAGTGGGTGAAGGGCACATAGATAAAAGTGAAAACTGTGCCAAGGGCCATGGCCAAGAGCGCTTGTGCACACATTGAGCGAGCAAACAAACATATCTATATCTATTTTATGGCGTATTGTGTCATTTTGTTTATGCAAAAGTCACTTCAATCGTCGTAATCCCCATCCCCATGTATTTAAGGTTACAATGCATGCCCCTTTCAATCTTTTCTAAACGTTTTTCGTTGCTTCGATTAGATATCATACGATAGGAAAGTACAATACATCATATATATATCATTTCTTTTTATGAACATACACGTTTTGTTTAAGGAAAATCTCCTTTTTTAACAAGCAACTTCAACAATAATTCCTTTCAAAAGGCACAGCTTATCACTTCAGTCGACATATCCCCAATCCCCATGTATTTAAGGTTATAAAGCATGCCCCTTTCAATCGCTTCTAAAGGTTTGTCCGTGCTTTGAGTAGATATCATACGATAGACATGTTTTATGAACATACACATTTAATTGTTTAAGGAAAATAATTTTATTTTACGAACAACTTTAGCAATAATTCCTTTTAAAAGGCAGAGTTTATCAGGTGGTCGTTTTCCCGCGGTGAGGACAAACATGTGTTCAGTTAATGTATGTAGAAACTATTTTAAGATTATTGGTCAGTTCATGTAAGTAGAAACTAATTTTAGATTATCGGAAATTGTCTGTTCTAAGAATGAGAATTTGATTGTGCTTTTTCAAGTTTTATTGATAAATTAATGTTATTAATGTTTTATGTAATTATCTTTGTAGAAATAGTACTAGTGCTGTTATGAATGATTCGCACTCTTTGGATGTTTTATAGGTTTAATCCGAACTACTTTGCCTCACCAAACGTATGCATAACTTACTGTCGTATCAGGGCATGTGTGCTAATATAAATTGAAAGCCTAACGTCTAAAACTATGCCAAGAATACACCGGAACGAAGCTTTTCTGCCAAAAAATGAAAACATCGTATTAGAAAAGTATCCGCCTAAAAGTCATACAATGAATTGCATTTTTTTTATTGTATAGCGGGCAAATCATAGTATTTGAAGCATTAGCAGCGCGAAACCTGAGTTTCAACTATTTTGACATTCAGACAAATAATCATATTTGTTTCTTATCTCAAAAAAGTAAAGCTTCAGGGTCACGCCAGGTTATAATAACAAACCCTGCTGGCGATGGGACACCTGCGGTCGGTAATAATTTCTGGAACATCTTGGGCTAAACTCAGAGTGAATATCATTAATGTTACCTTCCTACCAGAGCCTTCATTATTTTGACCCACATTAATGTGATAAATATAGCGATGTAAAAATAGTAATATTCTGCTAAAAATAAAACGCCGGGATACAGAAATGCAGCGCGAAAACAGCCGAACAAGCAGGAACTCATACTCGGACCGCAATACAACTAATCTATTTTTATGGTTGCGACGTCATTCTGCTAAACATAGAGCGCATTGAAACAAAAAATGGGTTAAAACGACTTGAAAAGAAAAACCAGGCGGTTTTATCTGCTTATAGCAAATGATATAACTCATTTTGTTTCCGAGAATTCACTCCGTTAATGCTTCATGAAGAAGAAAATTATGGAAGTAATTCAAACCGTTCTGTTAAAAATGTGGTTAGTTGTAGAGCATGTATGAGCTTGATAGTATGGAAACAGCTTAAGAAGTGTGTAATACATTAAAATCGACGATTTCTTTTTTCAAACGTACTCAAAGAATGAAATCCTCAAGTAAAATATCAAAACGTTTGATTTGAATACACAACAGCAACGACAAAAACTTTAAAATCTTTCAAGCACAGTATTGAGAGCCCAAACTTAACTAAACATATCAACTATAGATCTTCCACGAGACAAACGGATGGTCATTAATGATTCACGTTGGCCAAACAAAGCACAGTCCATTACCGACTTTGGTGTTCTGACAATAAAACAGACATAACAAGACACAACAAAGAAGGTAATAAAACTTATCGCCGATGGGTTGCCTATGTCTGTCAATGGAAATGGAATTTGAATGTCCACTTCAAAATGACGTTTGCGCTCAGGGGTGAAATTCGTTTTAAGCAGAGATGGCTGAATATGCGTGTAGTTTTATTTTATGAAACGAGAATAATAGAATAAAAATTAGAGTGCATCATAAACATATATTATTGTGTATATAACAATTGCACCGCTTATCAACAATTAATAAGCTGGACCTGTTTAATAATAAAGTCAAACAAAAAATAATGTTGTTCAATAATAACATATAATTTGTTATCAGAAATGTGTTAAGATATAGATTTTTGATCTTTGAAAGGATGCTCACCTGTTGAATTAAAACTACCATAGCCAAATTTTGGCATTCCTAGAAAATGGCTTCATAATCTTACTTAATTCATTTTGCTGATATGTTTTAGGGATCTCAGAATTTTACCAGCATGAGTATTTATTTTCGAGTCGAAAACCAATGAAAGATAAAATTACCATTGAATGGGGTTCTACAATGACGTTTCTTCTAAGTAAATTTGTAATATATTTTTCCAGGAAAATACACGGTCAGAAAGCGTGATGGGAAATCAAAATGGGAAGCAGTGTATATTTCCTCTCATGCCATGCTTACCAAATATAAGCACCACTCATCTAGGAAACTAATAGATGTCCGTTATTGATCTAATGAGGTGTCGAAAAAGATTCCAGTAATGCAATTGGAGTCCTGCTAATATAACCTATAAAAGGAAAGACAATACAGAGAATGTGACTAAACTTAAGCTCATCGAGTTCATCTCTAAATTTTGCAAATAATTGTTTCTCGACGTTATTGTCGTACATCATAGAAAATGGAAGAACTATGGAAATCTGTAATGGGTACCAATTTCTATCATTAGAGTGGTTGCAAAACACGTGCTCGAGTAATTGTATGTGTAACTACACGTACATATAAAAGTTGATGTTGAGTTTAAAAATCATTAACGAAATTTGAGTTAAAACTTTTAACCGAAAGCTCGATGAAACTCATTTGCGGTCAAATCTCGCTATGTCGAAGTCTTTGGGATATCGGAAAACACTTTGATGTAACGAACAATCGATATAAAAGAATTACATATCATGTCTTACTTTACCCAACACATTCGAATAAAAGTTCGACAAAACCATAGCATCGAGGAAACAGAGTTCGACATAGCGAATTTAGACATTATTTATATATCACTTTTTTCGTGGCGTACATGCAATTTAAAACTGATATAATGTACACTTACCTGAGTGAAGTATTGCACACAACGTAGCCCACAAGTACACGTAACCGTGAAAGTAGTTTGTCATCGACCATGCGAATGTCAATTTAGTAGATGCTTATATTTGATTATAACTACACAAAACTTGAACTATATGCACACTTTACCTTATCGAATTGTAAAACAGAATTAATCCGAAACATACAATCAAATAATAATGCATTCCATTAAGATTGATTTTACAGAAACAAAACATTCCAACGAAGCCGACAACCTTTGTAAAATATCTGCACAAACATCCTATTTCTTTCAACCTACAGAAATATTCCATTAAACCTGATAAGCCCTTGACGTTCGTTCACACTCCCATGTGCTGTTCCATTAAATGTGCAGACAGTTGAAATGCTCGTAACAAATACACCTCAACAACATATTTCTCCGGTTAGTGAATGCACAAATAGAACAAACAACCTTGCGTATATTGTGTTTTTGCATTGTTTCCGATTACTAGTGAATAACCTCTGAAGAGTGAGAGCGATGGGGAAACTATGAACAGATATGGTGACTTGTTTACTAGGCTGTTTTCAGTTATGAGCAGTTTTTAGTCAAAACAAATGCGGCCAGTCTGACCGGGTTTAAAAAAGTGATACCGATAATGTATTGCTTCAACAAAAACATAATTCTTATTTTACGTGCATGGTTCTTTCTTCTAGGACCACACTCTTCTATTTGTTTTAATAGATAGACCTCGGAAAAATGTGACATAGGGCGCCATATTGAATGCACACTATCTAGTTTGGTACATTATCTACCATATACGGATGTATCTATGTGTATGCCGCTTCGAGAAATTTGTGCAATGGATAATTATTTTAAAATCAGGAGTTATACAAAGTCGTTTAAAATATCTCTATATGCCACAGCGTATCGTATAATATTATATGCGAACGTGATAAAAACCAGGCGGTTTTCTCATGTATTAGGAAATGATATAACTGACTTCATTTCCGAAAATTAACAGAGAAACAGAAATATGGAAGTAATTGATACCGTTCTGTTGACAACTAGCTAGTGATAGAGAATGCGTGAGATTAATTTAATTTAATTAAATATGTGTACATGTCGTCTTTTTACACTTGAATAGTTATGCAAATGCTACAGAAACAAGCTCAGTAGCAAAAAGTTTAAACATAAACTCGGTTTAGTGGCACTGGGTAAACGCCAAAGACATAGAACATTAAATTACAAACAAGAAACATAGAAGAACAGCACAAAACTCCACAAACAGCACAGTGCATACATACTATATATACAAATATAGGTATGTTTATCAAGAATTGTTAGGTGCCGCCTTGGAACGGTCAGTAAAATGTAAATTTATTGGGGGTTTAAACCAGTTTATGTGCACAAACCTCACTCTTATCCAAACAATCCTTAATAAAGATAAAACGCAAAAGGTAAATCTTATCAAAGTATGCATTAACTTGAGGAAACTTATCAATAAAACAAATAATAATAAACGTATAGGTAAACCCCAAGTACTTCTATGATAAGAGATCCCAACTCTATCTGCAGACGGAGGGTTACCATTCAGAGCACCTAATGCAAAGATACGATGCAGTCATTGTTTGAAACTATTAACATACCATACAGTCTGCCTTATAAAATAAAAGGTTTAAAACTGTGAGATCATAGAGTTTCATAATAAAAAGCATCAATGTACTAAAACTGGGAACAAATAAGGAAAACATTATTAAAATAAAAGCGACCTGTATAAGCTAATCTTTCCTTCCAAATGATTTGAAAATGTAAAATATTTGGAGAAGTTTACTGCTGCGAGAGCTGAATTTTTTTACATCTGTACATATTCTAGAAGTTGATCTATCTATGTTTTAAATTGTTTACCTCGTTCAAACACCAAACCATACATTTTATTTTACTTTTGAATCTTACCAGTATTCAGTCGATCTTTGGGATTGAAATAAATGGTCCATGCACCGCTGAAAGATGAGAATCCGAGATACGATATGTTTTCTGAGATAATACTATTGTTATCAGTAGAGATGAGCCTACAATCACTATGCGACGAAAACTGTACAGAATAGACTGTTTTTATGGATGATTTGACCTGCACCATTTATTTCTGATAGTATGGAAACAGCTTAAGACGTGTGTAATACATTGGCATCCACGGTAATACCTACTTAAAGAATAAATTCCTCAAGTTTAATATCGAAACGTTTGATTGAAATACACAACAGCAACCACAACGACTTTATAAACTCACAAGCTCATACTAAGAAGCCTCACTTAACTAAACATATCAACTATAGATCTTCCACGAGACAAACGGATGTTCATTTAAGAATCACGTTGGCCAAACAAAGCACAGTCCATTACCGACATCGGTGTTCTGACAATAAAACAGATATAACAAGACACAACACATACGGTAATAAAGCTTATCGCTGTCTGTCAATGTCAATGGATATTGAATGTCCACTTAAAATTGACGTTTGCGCTCATGGGTGGAGTTCGTTTTAAGAAGAGATGGTTGAATATGCGTGGCGTGTAGTTTTATTTGATTGAAAGAGAATAATAGAATACAAATTTAGAGTGCATCATAAACATATATTGCGTATATAACAAATGAACATCTTATCAACAATTAAGAAGCTGGACATATTCAATAATAAAGTCAAACATAAAAAATAATGTTGTTCAATAACAATATAAATTTTGATGGCAGATATGTAAGTAAGATATATAAAGAATTCAGCTATCTACCTGAAAAAAACAACAACGTATTATTTATGGACGTTAACTTAGAGAGTACTTAATCCAAAACAACACTTCCATATCAAACATATGTTAATGGCACCGTATCGAGAGGGTAATTTCTATATTTAATCGATTCTATTACCTGCTTGATCAAAGAATCCAATTATCTCAAATAGACGCAAAACATCACCTGTATAACAAACCCTTGAACGAAATTTGCGGAGGAATTTTGTAATAAACATAGAACAAAACAGCTTTACAAAAAATATTTTATTAGCTGAATTTCGTCACATCAATAAAGTAGATTCCACGGAATCCCAGTATGTAAACACTTTTTGTCCCCGTTCCAAACCGATTTCATTACGATACGCATTTAATTACAATATAAACACTTAATCCATCATTGAAAACAACAGTTAAAGCTGCACTCTCACAGATATCTGGCAAAGCAGAGGTATCTTTCGCGTGAGCCGAGTTGTTAAACATCTTGAAACAAAACTATAATATTCAGTGTAGATGATTTTTATTATCAATTAAAACATGTACGTAAAGTCATCAACTGTTCTGTTTGTACTCGTTTTTTCGGACCACAGTCCAAAAAAACAACAACACGATTATATAAGCAAGAAGCTATTTTAATTTGCCTACAAGATTCACTCAGGTTAGTATATTTTCATTGGGTTTGAGAGTGTGCAGTAAGTTTACAATAAGGAAATGAAGTTCATTATTTGGACTTCATTGTTTACATCTTTTAAGTTAGTGAAATGCCTCAAACTTCCATTTTGACAGCGAAAAAAAAAACACCACAACATCGGCACGGCATGCCACGGACTTTTCTTCCTATAAGAGACAGTTTTCTGCCTTTCAACCTTACATATACTTCATGTTTGTATATACACTAAAGAGTAGGGCATGTTTGGTTTAATTTAAACTGTTCTCTGACAAATGCACAAATTTAGATACCATACATTTATTTTTTTTATCAATTTCAAAGACCGTTTAACATCTTGGTTTGCACAATATTTATTTTATAACAAATACACATTTATAACATACACACATGATATATAGATTTGAGTTGAAAGCCATTGGCTTGTATGAAACCTCTTTTCTAAAAGCATCTTACAGATAAAACATACACCAAAGCTGTTTCTTTAGAATGATATTGTTGAGATGGTGTAATGATTGATATATAATGACTTAAGAAAAATTAAAACATATCTATGTCTAGTGTTATACTGAACGAGGATAGCAACGTACAGACACCACACATTCACCAAAATTGCTTAAACGATAAATGATGGAAAGTTTTCTCGCGATAACCATGTTTTCTTTTCCTATTGCAATCACAATTGACAGAAATCCTGATCACTTTGCATGGCAAAACTGTTGGCGGGTTAACTCGTTAACACAACTGAGCGATCAAAGTACAATATTTCCCTCGTATTCAGTTGAAGACATTGTAAAACAAGTATAAACCTAAAAATACATACTTTCCAAATCGTTATATTTATTTCGATTTCTTACAAGACAGTTTATTTATTTATCCAAAATACAAATCAAAACCATTAAGTATTTTCCATAGGGCCAGGTCCAAACGCTAATTGTGATATATCTTTTGAATATGTCTGATGGAAAGGTTATTTGCAGAAATATGAAAAGAAATGAATGTGTGTTATGAGCGTAATGGGCATCAACATGTTTCACTGGTATGTTTCAATAAAAAATGCTTTTAAATATCAAATGACACACAATAAGGAAACAAGGTTTTTAACAAAAAATATACCAGCCAAACAGTAAGAACGGCGCGTTATCAGAAGCATGTGGAAAATAAATCAAGGTGATTTAAGAAGACGTAAACAATCGTTGCACAATGTTTTTAGGAAAGCGAATATCAACATTTCAACCTTTAATTAAACTGCAAAGTATTCAAAAGACTATTAACCGTGACCTTGACGTTTCATTTACTCAAAATAATGCTTATAGTGCGGACAATGCGTTCTTGAGAATATTAAACGTGACCTTAACCTACCATATATTGTTTTGTTTTTTTAAAGCGGGCATAACATGTACAGCGAAACATAGTATGTAGTTCTTAATAATACATCTTGTATAATTAGATAAATATATGTGTCATTCGCGTGTAATGAAAGGCACATACTACCGTTAAATAGGGTATACGAAGAGTATAAAGAGGGAGTATGTAATCGTTTTTTTGCACACATGTAAATTTGTTGATATATTTTTTACATGTTTCATTTTGGCAACATTAAAAAAAGCTTCCTTCTGGATTGGCTGATTGAGTTGGGGACAAGTAATGTATTTGCTGTACCCTTAAACTTTCGCTTGCAAGAAATTAAATTATATATCTCCATTTGTAACAACTTGAGAATGCTATCATAATACAAAGAAAAGCGTGATTGAGATCTAAATGTAAAATAAACAATATAGTTTAATCAAATGAAAATAGGGGAATAACTCTCTGACAATTGACGTTATTTTATCTAAATTGCAGTAAGAATTTCATTCCAAATATAATCTAAGATGATGTTAAATGTATATTTATATATAAGCTCATAAAACATAACCGTTTGGCTAGTTGCCACAAATCTATCTTGACTTGGCTCTGAACGCCAGGACAGAGATAATAAGAATTAAACGAACAGCCAGAAATCCGTTGGAAAAGTTTTGTACTTTTAGCTGGTATAATGTAAATGCAGCATGTCGACGTACTGAATGATTGATCATAACAATTAAACAAACAGCCATGTAACTGATGGAAATGTTTTATACCTGTACCTGGTACAAGTGAAATGCAGCATATCGACGAACTTATGATTTGTTCAGATGTTGGTTTAATTAACAAAAACAGCAGTACTCTTACAATTCATTATACGAATGTTTATACATTAAGCTGTTATGCGATCGAGCTTTGCTGAAATAATGACTGTGTCCTTCATGAGAGTCTACAAAATTAATGTTTCCTGCATAAACTATTACCTGTTGCATACGTCCCATTTCCAAGACACAAAGTGATATCCAATTAATGCTACCCAATAAACTACGAAAGTAGACAGATACCAATATCCTGATAATAAAACTGACATGATCAGTAACAATACAAATAATGTACTTAATCTTTTCCAGTTCTTTTGTTGTTGATAGTTAGATAAACCCTTAATGGAAATCAAGGCAGTTTCTGTTCAGAATATTAGTTACATATTAAGCTACGTCATGACTTCGGTTAAAGGTACCTAGGCACATGTACTGTTTAGACTATGAGCTACATATTCAATCATATCTTACGTTTAACGAATAGTCGATCAGAAACACAAACTCTGCTGGGCCTTTGTTTACGCAAAGTCTCTTGTATGAAAACTAAAATCTGCAATTTTCTGTACACATACGGGGCAATGATGTATGACAATTAAAATTTGCTATTGTCTGTACACATACTTGGCAATGCTGTATGAAAACTAAAATTTGCTATAGTCTGTTCACATACGGAGCAATGTTGTATCAAAACTAAAATTTGCTATAGTTTGAACACATATGGGGCAATGTTGTATAAAAACTAAAATTTGCTACAGTCTGTACACATACTGGGCAATGCTGTATGAAAACTAAAATTTGCTATTGTCTGTACACATACGGGGCAATGATGTATGACAATTAAAATTTGCTATTGTCTGTACACATATGGGGCAATGATGTATGAAAACTAAAATTTGCTATAGTCAGTAAACATACGGCGCAATGTTGAATGAAAACTAAAAATTGCTATTGCTTTTACTCATACGGGGCAATGCTGTATGAAAACTAAAATTTGCTATTGTCCGTACACATACGGGTCAATGATGTTTGCAAACTAAATTTGCTATTGTCTGTACACAAACGGGGCAATGATGTATGAAAACTAAAATATGCAATTTTGCACAATACGCTGATGCTTAAACCGATGTTTAATTTAATGTCAACATTTAACATTATAAAACATTACTATTGGTCGCACATTTAAAAGCCTTAGGGTATTTATAGAGGAACTATCTATTGAAAAAATGTAATGAAATTCAGAGATTCCAAGGGTAAACAAATGTAAATCATGCGTATACCTCATAAGGTGGTTTTCACAAGTGTTATTCCGATCCACATTTTCACTCAAGTCGGAATATTGAAACATATATCCAATATTTCAAAGATTGATTGTTTCTGCACTAGTATTTTCTTTCCTCACCTTTTTAAAAGACCCTTTCCATGTTTGGATATACTTCAAAAAATAATCTGCAAAACCACTTCAATGGACACAACTAATCAACCTGTATAACACTCTTGAGAGAAAGTTGCAACCAATTAATCATCGGAGGTTTTCTACATACTTAACAGAAACAAGTGTTTTTGTAGAGTGAAGCAAGTGTACTGGAATTCTCCTAGGAATGACAGTATAGGAGGAACTTCCAAGAGATATATTGAGTTCACACGGAAAATTATGTTTGCATTGCTGAGCTCAATTGTGAAAAAGCAAGCTTGCAAAACCAAGATGGATTTTGCACAGGGACTGTGCCTGTCGGCAAAATGTGAAGTATTGCACTTTAAACTCTTAAGGTCATGAATATTTTAATCACAAAGTGTTTCGCAAGCGGTTGAGAAAGTTTAACCAGCTGTTCTACGGTATTTGGCATTGCTATGGTCTTTTTATGCCTGATAATTATTTTCTTGCGATGAAATTGAGAGTAATATATATTTTAATGTTGATTATCGGATTTCAAGCGGTCTTTTGATATTGAAAGCCTAAGGCTTGTTTCAATGAAGTATCGAAAAATATCATGTCAATATAAATCACCTTACTGTTGATGCGAACGGTTTCCATCATGCAAAAGTATGTTTTAATACTATTTGATTAATATTCAATATTCTCATAGGACTTATTTACTTCAAGTCATGTCTCTGATGGATATATCCTGTAGTATTTTCACCAAGAATTAACGATTTAAGGATATTGAGAGTAAATTTAATATATATATATATGTATATCATTTGCATTCGGAGTACTTTTACGGAATACGTGATGGCTAGAATTTCTGTTTCTCACAATTGAGTTAAATGTATAACATCAATATAATGATGTGTTTAAAGTACCGTATGATCAATGTCTTTCTTTGATTGCCTCTGAATTTGCATGTGAACATAATACCATTCATTAGAAATCATGCATAGCATAATACAACGTGTTTACAATATTATAAAAAGCATTTTTTAGGGTTTTATTTTAATTTTTCATTGTCAAACACTACTTGATTGACGCATTGTCTTTGGAACAAGACTGGTACTGGATTTCCATATCCTTCAAATTTCGTTTACATTGAATTTATTCGAACGCTTCGATTTGTAACAACTTGAAAATTATCCCATGACAAGAACATAACAAGAGAAGTTCATGTGCGGGGGCTAAGCGTGAAATAATCCATTTTATTTAAATGAAACTTAATTGCTCCGTAGGACAAAAATCTGTTGAAATTGATGTCATTTTGCCTTATATATGGAAAATATTCGATTAAAAACCAGATCAAACTCAATTTCGAATGTTAAATATATTTCTGGAAAACATGGAATAGTTAAAGGAATACACATTTTGTTTGTTGACATCTTTCAAGGGAAACCTTATCAAAATAAAGGAATGTTTTGTGTTAATGACCATTTTTTTTCTATGTGTTTTGCAAGACAGAAATACCAAACGTAATATTCAAGCAAAGTGG
Source organism: Mya arenaria (assembly GCF_026914265.1). Lineage (NCBI taxonomy): Eukaryota > Metazoa > Mollusca > Bivalvia > Myida > Myidae > Mya > Mya arenaria. The sequence goes on along the minus strand of NC_069130.1, from coordinate 34,017,222 downwards.
AAGAAATCCGTACGAATTTTGTTTTTATATGTGTCATACCTATAACTTTGATCTGCTACAAGTCTAAATAGGCTTATTGACGTACTTTGATTTTGTTTTAGGATGTCGTTGGGTCAATTCACAAAAACTTTTTCAATTTAATGTATCTGTAATCACTAGAAATAGCTTAACTCCTATACTTTTTTCTTCAACAAATATCTATTGTATATTTTCTCGACGGGGTTCTGCAACTTTATACAAACTGCAGATACTAAACAAAGCACGTATCTGATTTGCAAATAAATCAGACAGAAATTTAAGGTAAAATACTTCATACTTCCAACTTCCTTGTTACAAACAAATTAAAATTGAGCCAATTAGTGCCACATTAACTTCATAATCTACTTTATTTATTTAAAACGGATGACAAAAAAGACATAAACCGTCACATAATTAAGAATATCATTTGAATTTTTTCAATTGTTTCCAGCTCTTGATGCTTATGAAAACTTACATTTTGAGCCAAGGCATACATTAAGCTTGCGGAGTAACCGTTGAGAAAACAAAATCTCTTTTACTTATGCTTTGAAAGGTCGCCGGTATGAAAAACTAGTGATTTTATTTATCGTCTTTTTCGTGTTTGGAGGATAAACTTTCCATTATAACATGCAAAGATCTCACACGATTAAACGATTAATCAACCTTATAACAAAATCAACCCATAGCTATTTTTCTTTAGTCTTAATGAAAACAAACCACACTATGTCCATCCTCTGCTGTATTTGTAACAATAATAATTTGTCTAAGAGCATAATCCAAGCAATGGCAGTACACGAGGGACTACCAAAATATGGTCCAGCAATAATAGTAGATGAGGGACTACGAAGATATACTCTCAGCAATAGCAGTGAATGTGGTGCTACCAAGAGACGATCCAAGCAATCAGTGAATTATGGCATATCAAGAGATGGTCCCAGCACTGGTGGTGAATGAGGGCCTACCAAGAGATGGTTCCAGCAATGGCAGTGAATTAGGGCCTACCAAGAGATGGTCCCATGGCAGTGAATGAGGACCTACCAAGAGATACTGCCAGTAATGGCAGTGAATGAGGGCCTAGCAATAGATACTTCCAGTAATGGTAGTGAATGAGGGCCTACCAAGAGATGGTCCCATAGCAGTGAATAGGGGCCTACTAAGGGATGGTCCAAGCAATGGCAAGGAATGAGGGCTTACCAAGATATGGGACCAGCAATGGCTGTAAATGAGGACCTACTAAGATATTGTCCCAGCAATGTCAGTGAATAAGGGCCTTCCAAGATATAGTCCCAGCAATGGCAGTGAATGAGGGCCTACCAAGAGATGGCCGCAGCAATGGCAGTGAATGAGGGCCTACCAAGAAATGGTCCCAGCAATGGCAGTAAATGAGGGCCTACAAAGAGATACTGCCCGCATTGGCAGTGAAAGTGGGACAACCAAGGGATACTGCCAGCAATGGCAGTGAATGAAGGCTTATTAAGTTATGCCAACAATGGCAGTGAATGAGGGTCTACCAAGAGATGATCCCAGCAATGGCAGTGAATGAGGGCCTACCTGTAGATGGTCCCGGCATTGGCTGTGAACTACCAAGAGATAGTACCAGTTTTGGCAGTGAATATGGGACTACCAAGAGATGGTCCCAGAACCGGTAGTCAATGAGGGCCTACCAAGAAATGGTTCCATGGCAGTCAATTACGAACTACCAAGAGTTAGTCCCATGGCTGTGAATGAGGAACTACAAAGGGTTGGTTACATGGCATCGAATGAGGGACTACCAACATATACTGCCATTAATGATAGTTCATGAGGGCCTACAAAGAGTTGTCCCATGGTAGTGAATGAGGGACTACCAAGAGTTGGTCCCATCAATGGCAGTAAATGAGGAACTACCAAGAGTTGGCCCCATAGCAATGAATGAGGAACTACCAAGAGATACTTCCAGCAATGTCATTAAATGAGGGACTACCAAGATATACTCCTAGCAATGGCAGTGAATGAGGGACTACCAAGAGATGGTCTCAGCACTGGCAGTGAATGAGGACCTATCAAGAGATACTGCTAGCAATGGCAGTGAATGAGGGACTACCAAGAGATAGTCTCAGCACTGGCAGTGAATGAGGGCCTACCAAGAAACACTGCCAGCAATGCCAGTGAATGAGGGACTACCAAGACATGGTCCCATTGCAGTGAATGAGGAACTATCAAGAGTTTGTACCATCAATGGCAGTGAATAAGGAACTACCAAGAGTTGGGTCCAACGGCTGTGAATGAGGAACTACCAAGAGTTGGTCTCATCAATGGCAGTGAATGAGGGACTACCAAGAGTTGGCCCCATAGCAATGAATGAAAAACTACCAAGAGATACTTCCAGCAATGTCATTTAATGAGGGCCTACCAAGATATACTCCTAGCAATGGCAGTGAATGAGGGACTACCAAGAGATGGTCTCAGCACTGGCAGTGAATGAGGGCCTTTCAAGAGATACTGCTAGCACTGGCAGTGAATGAGGGCCTACCAAGAAACACTGCCAGCAATGCCAGTGAATGAGGGACTACCAAGACATGGTCACATTGCAGTGAATGAGGAACTACCAAGAGTTTGACCCATCAATGACAGTGAATAAGGAACTACCAAGAGTTGGGTCCACGGCTGTGAATGAGGAACTACCAAGAGTTGGTCTCATCAATGGCAGTGAATGAGGAGCTACAAATGTGTGTGCCATTGCTGTGAATGAGGAACTACCGTGAGTTGGTCCCATGACAGTGAATGAGGGACTACCAAGAGTTGGTTCCATGGCTCTTGGGCCTACCAAGAAACACTGCCAGCAATGCCAGTGAATGAGGGACTACCAAGACATGGTCACATTGCAGTGAATGAGGAACTACCAAGAGTTTGACCCATCAATGGCAGTGAATGAGGAGCTACAAAGAGTTGGTCACTTGGCTGTGAATGAGGAACTACAAAGGGTTAGTCCCATGGCAGTGAATAAGGGATTACCAAGAGTTCCAACCATCAATGGCAGTGAATGCGGAACTACCTAGAGTTTGTCCTATGGCTGTAAATGAGGAACTAACAAGAGTTGGTCCCATTAATGGCAGTGAATGAGGAGCTACCAAGAGTTGATTCCATGGCAGTGAATGAGTGACTACCAAGAGTTTGTCTCATCAATGGCAGGAATAAGGAACCACCAAGAGTAGGTTCCATGGCTATATATTAGGCACTACCAAGAGTTGGTCCCATCAATGGCAGTGAATGAGGCACTTCCAACAGTTGGTCCCATGGCAGTGAATGAGGAACTACCAATAGATGGTCCCATGACAGTGAATGAGGGACTACCGAGAGATGGTCCAATGTCAGTGAATAAGGAGCTACAAAGGGATGGTACCATTAATGGCATTGAATGAGGAACTACCAAGTGTTGGTCCTATCAATGGCAGTGAATGAGGGACTACCAGGGGGTGGTTACAGCCATAAAAATGAATATGGGACTACAAAGAGATACTCCAAACAATGGCAATGAATGATGGACGATCACGAGATTATTATAGCAATGGCACTGAATGAGGGACTTCTTAAAGATGGTTCCAGCAATGGCAGTGAACGAGGGACTACCGAGAGATACTCAGAGCAATCGTTGTGAATGATGGACTACCAATACATACTCCTAGCAACGGCAGTCCACGAGGGACTACGAGAGACAATCCCAACAATCGTAGTGAAAGATGGACTACTAAGATATTCTTCCAGCATTGGCAGTGAGCGAGGCACCACAGAGACAGATATTGTTTGAGTTCAATTGTGAGTATAACAGAACTTGTGTGACTAATACATAAGAATACAAAATGGGTCTGTCCACTTACAAATACAAAATACGAGATAAATTGGCCATTATCACCACCTTTCCACATTAAGATAAACTCAATTCGATTCAAATTTTAGTAAATGGTATACGAAGATCAATTAGCCAAAGTATGAAAACTGCATGATTTTACAGAAATAAATTCATTTCAACATAGCTGACAACATCTCTTAACGTTTCTAAAATAAAGTTAATTAATTTATAATATACCATTACCTTTCAATTTCACAGAAATATTCAAGTTAACTTCAGATACTGTTGACGTTTGTTCACCCTTCCATGTGAAGGTCCACTCAGTTCCATATGCAGAATATTAAAACGCTTATAAAACAACCAGAACAACACATTTCTTTGTTGAGGAATTCTTGCAAATAGAAACAAACAACCTTGAGTAAATCATGTGTTTTTTCCTACACGTATTGGAATTATTTCCATTTCAAAGTGAACAACCTCTGAACAGTGAGAGCGATTGGGAAACTATGAAGAGACTTCTCGTCTCGTTATGTTAAGAAAAGTGACTGATTTCTTTCGTTTCCTCTTCCTGCTTGATCGCAGGGAAACGGTGCAAATACGGAAATGCGCTATATTAACCATTGTTATGTGCAATTCCTTATTAAAAGAAATGTGCCTAGACTGGCCTAGTTGCACAATATGATAATATTATGATATATAATAATAATAATAATAATAATAATAATAATAATAATAATAATAATAATAATAATAATAATAATAACTTTATTTCACGATGATAACACATTAAGTTTTATAAATAGCTTTTTTACATTGTGGTCTTTAATGGATAATATTAGTATACATTGGTTATTCAAACAATAACAAACACGACGACATTAAAACACAACATATACTCAGTACAGTGTTCAAAATTATACAAGACAATAATAAATCGCATTTAAACAAACAATTTTACAGACATTCATTCACTAAAGTCATTGTTTTGTCATCAGGTGTTTTTTGAAATGTGTTTTAAAAGCAAATAAAAATGATGATTCGCGAATAAAAAGCGGTAAAGAATTCCATATAGATTTCAGCAAAATAAGTAAATGATTTTTTACCATAATTAGTCTTGTAGCAAAAGGAACTTAAATCATTATGGGTGGTGGACCGCAATGAGTAGTTTGTGTTATTGGTAAATGAAATTACTTCACTTAAGTATTCAGGCATGAGACCATGCAAACACGTATACATAATAAATCCAACATTTAATTTACATCTATTGTCAAACGGTAACCAGGCTTATTCCTTGAACAACTGACTGGATGACGTTATAACAGGTTTTCATAGAATTATTGTTTCAGGTCTTTTCACCACTTTTAACAAATTTGAATGTAGATTTCCTACTTTTACGCATTGACGGCGCATTATTTAGTATGAGGTTTTAAGTTTCAGGCTGGAATCAGAGAAATGATATAGTCTCAATTTATGTAGACGAATATCTTGTTCCATGAAATAATTCTTAGTCGACGTTAATAGTAATGCAAACAATTATACGAATCAGATTAATCGTATCACTATCTCCTTTTCACTTAAAAGCTCACTTCAGAATATATGATAAAGGGCGCCATAATGAACGGAAACGCCAAGGTTAATGGCACTTGCTGCTGCGGCTACGGAGCACATGATGTCGACATGAACGCCCTGCTGGTATATTTTTGGGAAACGATACCACTTTGTGATAGAATGAGATGCATTTGTAAATATGATTGGTCCAATCCTAGTATGTATAAACCTTAACAATTCTTCGAAAGTACTAATATTTCTAAACTCAGAAAATCACATACACACTCCCTTAAAACTTTTAAATTCAGATCTAGAGTACAAAGATAATATCACTATTATTTGTCAGTATGTTGTTATAAAACGTTGCGTTATATTGACATTTAATGTATTGAAAGTTGTGCATGTATTGCAGCTCTCTATTTCAACTTTGTATAATATTTTAAAAGTTATTTAACTTAGATTTCAAGGTTGCACTATGTTTACACTGTTGCAGCTAAATGTATTTATTTTTTGTTTGATTGTACTATACTATAGCACTCTTATCGTTAACAGCCAACGTGCAGACGATTTACGTTGGAATACTACCTGTATGCAATAATCAATCAATCCTTGTTTTTTCTTCTGAGATAAAATGTTCGAGTTTTAAGAATGAGATGTGCCACCAGTCACCATACACCGGAAGCTGTCAAGATTTGTTTGTTTTCTCTCTATGTGTGTTATCCTACAGCATATGTTTCCGATAAATCAGAAACAGGTGTCGCAAAAGATGATTGAAATATATCGACATAGAAAGTATATGCTTCCTACGTACTACTACAATAAAAGTGTCAAACAAAATATCGAATAGTTTGTCGACAATACCAAATAAAACATAAAACATCACGAACGGCATTTCAAGAAACTAAAAAAAAACAACAAGCAATTAATCGAAACCACACTTAAAACTTTACATCTTTAAAATAGCACTTAACATATCAATGATATATCTTACATAAAACAAGTCAATGTCAATTTGATAATAATATTGACCCATAAAGTTGATTCCATTAGCCATATTTTAATGTTCTGAGTTAAACGGACATAAAGACACACAAAAAGAAGGTAATAATGCTTATCGCCGTGCGGTTGTCGTTTTCTAAAAATGGGATATAAAAATTGGATGTCTAAATTGATGTTTGAGCTTTGAAGTGTATCTTTATATACCAAATGTGTTGGATGGAGATAAATTGGTACAATCAATGAAAAAGAATATCTGTATATGTGGTTTCTGTAAGTTTGAATATTGAAATACTGTTCAACGAATAAACATTACAGGATACGTAAACACGTTTTGCGTATACAGAAAACGCACAATTCATGAACAATCAGTCGTTTGTCCATCATTGAAATAACATTCAAACATATAAATAGTGTTCAATGATAATTTTCTTGTCGTCAGCATTATGTAAAGAATATATAATTTTATGCAAACCTGATTTACCAATTTGCTGAACAAACCAAACTCATTTGCATCTAGATGTTTACTTAGAGTAATACTAAACAAATCGACACAGACATATTGAACATATGCTAATTGGACCGTATGGATGATAAAGATGATTACACATATCGCATTCAGAATGTTTAAACAGACGAAGGAGCAGAGCAAGTTCTGAATATTCGAGCACAGTCATTTTTTTTACATTTATTAAAACGATTCTATTACGAACATGAAGAAAAAACATCAGATGTTCGCAGATTGATTCTCCAAATGCAAACATCTTCAAACGGATAGAACACACCCTTTACAGAAAATGCGAAGAATTAGAGTGATCAAGATAGAACGAAACATCCTACTAAGTGGGAGTTATTTCATTAGTAGTAATCCTCCTTTCCGGTGAAGTAAATTAAAACTTTATTAAAGTAGAATGTGAACAACTTAAGACTCCGTTTTGCAACGATTCCAATACGGCAGGCAATCCATTTTTATTTAAGCAAAAAATCCATTACCGAACCAGTCATTTCTCACAGCTAAATCAACATGTTTAACGTATTGTTTTTTAATAGAGATTTCAGCCAAATTATTATCATCGCACCTAAATAAACATTCAATAATTCTGATAGAGAGCACAAACTACATCTAAAATATTTTAATGGCAATGAAATTGTTATCAAACGCAACACTAACATTGCCGTAACTGACAACAGTTATACTTTTATTTTATGCGATGTTCCATTGGCATTTCATTTTCTTACCAATAAAATAAAGTCAATAGCTTGTTTTTAGGAGTGTTGTGTTCGTGTAACCTATAAGCAAATACTACCTACGCAAAATCAATTACGTGTATTGTTTATTTTTTACAAGCGTCCACAACGGTTTCATATTTGTATGAACGTCGGGTGGGTAAATACTTATATACTACTTTAACTGATATATGTTTTGAAACGCTACGATAGGGTGAAAAAAATCCAGTACGGTCGTTTAATAAAATTGTGTATCTGTGCCATACTTAAATCTTTGACACGACACAAGTGAAATTAAACTTGCAAACGCCGATGTACTTATTTATGTGATCAATTGTTGGTTTTAGTAACAAAGTCAGTAGACCAACATTTATTATCCAGCATTTATTTAATCACTTGAAATTGATATTTAAAAATATAATGTTATTTTTAACGTTAAAAATGCTATCCACGAGGTTCTACGAAATCCTACTAAATCTTTGTATTAAAAAGCGCCGATTGATTAATTTTTATTTTTATTTTTTTCGAAAAAAATACCGTACTTTCAAATTTCAATGTACCATTAGCGTCATAATTCCTAGATAAACTACAAAACCACGTTCCTTAATTTATATATAACTGACATGAACTGTCCCGTTACAAGAAATAAGCATCCTAGAACCATCCCAGCAATAACAGTGAAGCAAGTGTCATTGATTTTCCCAGCACCTACAGCGAAGACGGAACTACCAAGTTATATATTTATTTCACACGCTTTATCGTTAGACTTTATGAGCTCAGTTGTAAAAAGGTATATTTAAATTATTTTAATTTTGATTTGGTTACCGAAATATTTTTTCAACAATTTTTATTGTTCAGTGCAATGTCAATATCCGATTTATGAATTATTTGGATTCAATAAGCAATACCTTGTTGTCGGATAACCGAACGAAGATATTTCAAGAAATTGTTTGTCTGGTTTTGAGACAATGTGTATACTGTTGAAAATGGAGGCTATATTAACAATTGAAAACATCATACCGAAATTGAGTCAAGGTAATTTCCTACAAAAAAAATAAAATAAACGAAGTAATTTATAACCACTCTGTTACTTTACTATGATAAACACACAATACAATGTGAAAAAAAATATATGTGAAATTATATTGCTTAGTAAGACATCTTTTTTGTGTTTTTTTCTTGCAACAAACAGCTTCAATACTAGGAAAAACCACTATGATAAAAAAAAAAAAAAAAATGCTTCAACATACCATCTCTATTGTACTCTGAAAGAATGTTTGTAACAACATTTTGATAAAATCGGTCCAAGCTCAGTTTGTAAGTGTGTAAGGAATATTACATTATTGGGTAAAAGACTCACTATGAATTGAAAAGAGTCAGTTTCCTGCTCGTGTCGCGATGCGAATGATTACATAAATGTTTGTATTGTATAAGTTTAAAACAACAAGGATCGATATATAAACATTTATTACATTGTATCTATAGTAAATCAACTCGTCTTTTGGAAAGATCCTTTATTATTAATCATGAAACAAACCATGTTGAGAGTTGTGTTTTAGATGGAATTCAATACGTTCTAGTTATGATCGGCTTCTTTACCGGCTTACTGTCACAAACAATATTTCAAACCTTTTCCGAGACAGTGACCGTTCTGAATTGGATATTTCAAGCCAATAAAGTTATATTTATATGTAAATACAAACAGGTTTTTTTTCAGTTAGGTTACCATATTACACGCCTTTGTTATGACACAACCGTTCTGAATTGAATGCATCCAACACACTGTTTACTATCTACAAACTAGGTCCAAAGTCAAGCTCGTGTCTATTGAATTGTATTACTTAAGATAGACAGATATCGGATTGATTAAAGTCGAATGTCTCCATATTCAAAGGTAAACATTCGAGGATATATATATTAAGATATTAATGGGGTAGATACATAAAAATATGTAAAGTTCAAACGACTGGTTTTATCTCGTATATACTGTCAAAAGTGATGCAATATGTATCAATACATGTAATTTTTACGTCCTCTTTCTATGACATTGCATAAACACAATCTTGTTAGTCTGGGCTTTTATCCCATGATAAGATTGATTTGATATTTACCAGAAGAAAGATGTAAATAGTCTAGCCTTCAGTCTTCCTATATTTTATATCTGATTTTAGTTGAGATAGACGTAATATTAGCTATACTTGGAGTGGCCAAGTGGTATTGCTGTCCGCCTCTAAGCCATCGAAAAGACTTCCACCACTGGCACTAGTTTAGCCTCTCAAATAAATACAAATAAATGTGCATTTTTCCATGACCGCGCTTCATTTCAGCTTAAAACTGTCTTTACAATTGAATTATAAAAAACTAATTCTAAGCTTTTATTTTCAGGCAAAATAATGACTATTTATTCGCACACCATGTTCTATCATAGCCGTTATGAATACATTTGAAATGTACATATTATGGAACATTCAAATAGATATCAATGGATTCCGCCTCCAGAAACACTGAAATCTTTTGAGTGTGTGATAAGTATGCATCCAGGGTATATTTTACTTTAATTTTCTAATAATAATAGCTTAATAGTTTTTATTGTCCATTCTTAGTTATACAACGCTCATTTTGAGGACAACATATTCGCTATTAACTTTTGAAATGTTGTCCATCCCTATAGTCGACTTCTCAGTTGCATATTGAGCATTGAATAAATTATAAAAGAGACATTATATTGAGGGATGGAAAATTTGATAGAAAATAAGTGAAATGGAAATGAATTACATAAAGCAATTAAAAAAGAAAGGACAGCAGAACGAATCCAAACAAAGTCTTACTTGCTTACATGATATCTATGAATATATTATTATATGTATCCCAGCGTTCTAATATAAATGAACATGCCTTATACAAAGTCATGTTAATTCAGATTGAACAAGAATGGAATTCAACGTTATTTGCATATTTTAGTCGGGAATATTTCTACGGGTTATACTTTAACTAGTTCTGCAACAAAGGAACATTTTCAAACAAATGTTGTATTTATGGTTTGACTGTATCCTATGAAACAGTTTGTTTCGTTGCTAGTAAGCTTAAAAAGAAAACAAAAACGTTATCAAATTAACAGCATGACATATTTTCCATAATGTTGGTAACATAACAATATCTTAGTTTAAATGATTTCTGCTGTTTTAAACAGGTTTGAACTTTACGCATAATATCCGACGGCAATCCCAAGAAAATAAGAATTAAGCAAACTGCAAGTATTTTGTCGGAAATGCATTATACCTGTGCCATACTTATGAAATTGACCTGCTACAAGTTAAGTAATGATTGCTGACGTACTCAATGTGTTGAGATGTTGGGTTGATTAACAAAGCCTTTTCAATCCAATTGTACATATGCGTTCACTTATGCTGGAATTAATTTTTCGAATTATAACAATTCTGTATGTTTTCGATGGTGTTCTATGACATCCGACAAATTGCAGACATTAAACGAAGTACATATCTGTATTTCCAAAAAAAAAGCAGTTCCTTTGGTCTAAGGTATTTATACTTAATATACCAAGCTTCGATGATCCAAAGTGTGCCACATTTACCCCATAAAATTCGATATATTTACTAAACTGATGTCCTATAAATATATGTTATAAAAGTAATAGGACGATGGCCTAAAGTGAAAGTCAAGGAAGAATTTAAGTTCAGAGGATGACTTACATATTTAGCTATGCGATTCAGAGAGTTTTAGCAATACTCGTTCAAACCGCAATAACTAATACTCCACACCTTGAAAGAGCTCAAGTATGAACAACGAAAATCTGCAGAAAATAAATTTTGAAAAAAAGAAATTGGCTGATGTATATTTTGTGTTAACTTCACAAATTTACTCCTATTTGAACAGTTTGTTAAATGTACGTCAATCATTGTGTTATAATCATTGAAAAAATAACGTTTTGTATACCGCGTCTTTCAAGATGTATTTTCCCTCAACATTTTACATTGATTCAAAGTGATTAAATGGAAAACCAATACTTCAGGTCTATGCATGTTTCTGCACTTGTGTTCTGTCTTATCGTAATTTCAATAACTAATTACCAATTTTGAAAACACTCCAAAATAATCTGCAGAATTTTCCAATTCATACAACAGACCTGTATAACACACTCTCTTAAGAGACAATTACCACTAAATAATTACTTTTTTACATAATTAACAGAAACAAACAACCTTGTGTTTATCTTTGTTTATACTGTGCACGTGAGGAAGTTGCCTGGAATTCCTTCATTAATGACAGTGATGGAGGACCTACCAAGAGCTACTTGCTATGTTGATCTTCATTTATATTTGTACCTGTGAAGGAAGTGGCCTCGAATTCTCCCAGCAATGACAATGAAGGACGAACTACCAAGATAGATACTGGTTTCACACAGAATATTGCTAGAATTGCTGAGCTCGGCCAGAGAAAAAAATCAGAACTGGTATATAGATTATATAAGAATACAATTCTGATCTGTTCGAAAAATTACGGCATGTTCTATTCAAAAAGGAGGCTGGTTTTTAATAGGAAATTCCGTGTCGAAATAAAAATATGTCGAAATAGATTCTCTTCGAAAGAAAACCCTCTGATTCTTTTTTCTGCAAAGTGTTTCAATTCAAATCTAGAAAAAAACAGGGATATTTACGCATAAACAAAAAAATCAAACAATCCTTTAACCAATTGTATTTGAAATATTTCAATGTTTAATGCTACTGGTAATAATCAAAGAATGGTTCCTAATTCATTTAAGATATTTAAAATATTCAAAGGTGCTCAATTTCGGCTCGTTCTTCAATAGTAATTCTTACTTGGTTGCTGTTTTCACCAAGCAAGTTCCGAGACAAGCTCATGTCTTTTCACATGTCAATCACAGACATTTTAAAGACACAGCACATAACACTTGTATGTTGTGTCTCTGACAATGCATAATCATACTCCACTTTGTCTGGGATGTGGTTGAAAAGTATGATGATGGTTGAATCATATCAGTTTTCGGCTGTCTACACATTCGACATAAAACACAGTAGTAATAATGATGTGTCGATTGCTTTTGTCTTAAGCAATACGTTCTAGTATAGCCAATGCATTACGTTCTCATCAATCGGAAAATACAATATAGTTTTGTTCACTCATGAACATACTTCGATGACTCAAATCGTCTCAAATCCGTTCTTAGTTGCACATTTAAAAAAGAGTTTGTAGTATAGCTATTATAAATATCTATACATAATGAGCCATCTTTTAAAGATGTTTGAGATTCAAAAGATAAATCTTTTAATATGTAAACCATTTGTATACCTTATTGGTTCGTTTTTACAGATGTATTTCCATCCACAGTGTCCATTTATTCAGAATAGTGAAACAAATAGCAATACTTCAAAGACCAGATTGTTTGCGCACTAGTGTACTGTTTCCTCACCATTTGCATAGCCCGTTTTTATGTTTGGGTACCTTTTCAACAATAATCTGCAATAAGCTCCGATGCACACAACTTATCAACCAGTATAACAAACCCTTTCAATAGACAATTGCCACAATGTCAACGGATGTTTTCTACATAATTAACAAAAATGAACTACCGTATGTTATCTTCTTTCATGTTTGTTACAGCGAAGAAACTCCTCTGGAATAATCACAGCAATTACAGTGAAGGAGAATCTACAAAATGATAAATTGATTTCAAAAGCACTATTGTAAGAGTGCTTGAGCTAGCTCAGTCGTGAAAAATGATATTGGCATAAACGGTATGGATTCAGTAATGGGATTGTAACCTCCGCCAAAATGCTAAATAATTCACTATTAAATCTTTATTTGATATGTGTTTTAATCAGAAAGTGGTCCACGAGAGCTGTTATCTGGCTTTTTGCCTTCTTTGGTTTACCTATATACAAGTGTTTAGTTCACATATTATTATTGTAGAATCAAGGTTTTTTATATCGTTTTTTATTGTTTAGCAAACATCTGCTTTGAAAACCTAGGTTTAATTTTAACTCAAACTAAAAAAGGGATAAATGAGTACTTAACATTAGAAATGCAACACCTTGTTGTCAGATAACTGAAATAAGATATTAAAATATATGGTTGTTCCGGTTTGGAGATTATTTGATATTTTCCTTTCGAAATGGAGGCTAGTTTAACCGAAATACAGCCAAGAAAAATTCTTACAACAATTGCTACTACAGTACGATAAACAAACATAAAATATTAACATATATGTGAATTATTTGTCCTGATAAGACAACTTTTCTTTTCTTCTTTTCACCAAACGAGCTTCCGAGACAAGAGTCTTTTGTTGAATTATAAGATGTCCAAAATATACACCCATTAGACATTAAAAGCGAATACCTCCATTACCATTTTTAAAGCTACGAAGATATCAATAAAGTGGTAAATATATGTAAAAAAACATTATCATGCTATTTTAATGCATATAAAATGTGAAATGTGATTTTACTTTATTCATACACGCAACATTTGCGTCCACATTTTGTGACATTGCATGGTACACGATTGTATCCCATAATAGGTTTTATTGGTATTAACCAGGAACAAGATGTTTATAGTCTAGCCTACCTAATTTATTTAACTTATTTCAGCTGAGATAGAAGTGTTTTAAACGATTATGGAGTTGTCAAATGACATTCGTATACGCCACGTAAAAAGAGGTAATTGAATAGACATCCATCAGTGATATAAGTTTAGCCTCCTAATACCATTGCTTGACGCGTTTCCTATCAGCCTAAAGCTGTCTTCACAATTGATTTGAAATAAATTAATATAAACACAGGCGTTGTTTGTTTGCATTCATGATCCTTAATTGAAATGCACCTTGATATACTTCCCATTGTGTGGACGAACTACTAAGTATTTGCAATAACTTCTGAAATGTTGTCAAAATATTTGATATTTCATTTGATAAATAGGCTTGGTTATATGGAAATATTCCGTTTATTTCATTCGTTTGATCAATATCAATTCGCAGACATTTCAGGACAGTTAACAGAACGGATTTAATTTATATGTAAAAAAGTACAGTTTGTTTAAAGAATCTGGCGCCTGCATTGAAAAGATTTATAATTGTATTAACAAACATAGCTCTATTCATTGTTATTCTAGGTGGACAGGAACATATGTAATGTTTGATATAACAGGATTTCTTGTTCACTACAGAGGCAAGATCAATCCTCTGGGAGAAGCAACTATCAAATTACAGTTATTTTTTCTCTGAAGATAAGAAGCAAAGAATGCATACACAATGTTTTGTTTGGAAATGTGCAGCTGCATGAGACATAGATACTACCTTTTTGTCTTAATTATCATAGTTATATAGCACAGTTGGCTTAATTACTCACTATGGCAGTGATTTCTCTTTGGGGACACATTCTAATCTAGTGAGCTTCGATTTTCCTAAGAATATTTATAAAACCACGACTATGAAAAGTACATGGATATGCCAAATAGTCTTAAATAAAAATGCACGTCATTCAAGGCTAAACTAAAAAAAACGCGTGGCGATCCAACAAGTACATTGCACAAATATGTCAAATATCATAAACCGTTGCTAACGTAAGGATAACACACGGTCAATGAAATAAAGTGAGAACACACTTGTAGTTATCAAATTCACCGTTTCGTATTGTTTCTTTATTGTCATTATGATGTTGTTGTCAATATGATAACGCGTTTTAATATGACATATTGTTCCAATTAATGATATCAAATAGTAAAAGTATCTTCGAGTGTACACAATTTGGTTCTTTTTAAAACCAATTTAGTTTCAAAATGTAAATATATCAAAACATATTTAAACTCGTACTATTTTATTATATACAGGTCAAGCATTTGTTTGCTTGATGACATATGCAATCTTTACACTTGCTTTGATTGTTAGTTTACCTTTAATAACTTATTAATATCAACCTACGAAAGTGGATGGATGCATAAGGGACATTGTCAAAATATTCCTGTTCAGTACTGAAAAAAAACTGAAAAACATCTGTGGCGTTAGTTTTGATAATGTCTTCGATATATTTAATATCAGCTAAGTAAAGTTTTAAATATGCGTTGTAGTACAAATGGGAACCGTCGTCAATGCACTGCACTGCGACTAGTTGTCTCGGGCCCACTCATGCCACGGTTCAGTTCTATTAACAGTCATAATTTCAATATTTGACTTCTAAGCCATTAAGGAACAACCCTGGATCTTACCACACCACATCATGATGATTAACAAAAATCACGGCACGCTTCGTGAAAATCGTAAAATGCATGGTTGCGTTACGGCCCGGACATGGTTGAGTCCGGACCTTAGTCATATAGCACTGTACTCATTTTGGCATTTAGCTTCTAAGTCGAATCTTGACTTTAAATTACATACCTGTGACTTGTTTGCGACACGCCGCCTTGCTTGATAAAAATTAAAGTTGGGTTTCCAGGGAATCTTACAATGATTTGACCTTGTATTTTCAAATGCGTTTTCCGTCCACATTTGATTTAGAGTGATTCAACAGATTAACAACACTTAAGAGCGATTAATTTTTTGCACTTGTGTTCTGTTTCATCGTCAAAAAACCATTAGCACTTATTTCCACCAATGCGGAACGGACTTGATAGACACCCCTAGTTTTTTTATATAGTTTATAATTGTGTACTGTGTTGTTTGTTTCAAGTTCTGTGCTGTTGTTCCATGTTTCTGGTTTGTGAGTGTTTGTTTTTGTGTTGTATGTTTTTGGGGTAGACTCTGCGTCATTAAACCGGGTTTAGGTTCAAACTTTAGACTGATCTGATTGTCTCTGTAGTATTTCATATAAATAGTTGTGGTAATACTCATTAGCGTTCATATGTTTTCAAATCAATGTATAATTAATAAGTTTAAGTTAAATTCCGTCACTTCACTATTTAGTCAACTTAATTATTTGTTTCTTAACAC
The DNA here is from genome assembly GCF_026914265.1 of Mya arenaria. Taxonomy (NCBI): domain Eukaryota; kingdom Metazoa; phylum Mollusca; class Bivalvia; order Myida; family Myidae; genus Mya; species Mya arenaria. The sequence continues at coordinate 34,000,645 of NC_069130.1, read as the reverse complement.
TACTTTCGAATACAGCCGGTATGAAAGCAGATAACAAAAAATCTATCAATGGATCATGGTCGTCTCCTCTTCTTCTCCAGATACACTCAGATCTATTTTATATTTGAACATTAACATTTCATTAATAGCTATGCACATTGGTACACCACTCATTGTGCAGAAAGAATGCTTGCAATATAATATTTTTATTTTTGAAATGATTGAACGGATTTGGTAAGACACTTGTCTTAGTTTCTTCTTATTTATTTTCAGAGGTTTCATGGCAGTTGATCCAACGAACGTACGTATTATATTGATATGTAAATAAGTACAGTTAATTTCAGGAGGCATGGTGTGAAGAGGCGTTGTATTATCTAAGCAACCATTTAAGAAATATAACACACCACTGAGGGTCATATGACATTATAAGGACCGGCCAGTGAGCCACCGAAGGTGTATATGGACCGAGGCGTTAGCCTATATTATACCGAACACTTTTCACTACAATTTGATATTTTTAAAGCGATTTAAATGTGTTTTATTGAACAAAGCTAATAATGTTGTAATGCGACAAGTTTTCGCCGTTGTGAAAAAAGCAAGCCGCATTTACCAATTGTATGACGTCAGCGGTCCATATTATATTTTTGGCGAGGTCCGGACCGGCCAAAAATATAATATGGACCGCTGACGTCATTAAACTGGATTTTCATCTAAATACAGTGATATGCGGACCGATCGAGTTTATATATACAAAGAAGGGACAAATTTATGTGAGGTATAATATTGCTATATGTTTGTTCTAGAAGAACAGAAACACACGTTTAATAATATTAAAGGATTGAATTTTATTTGGGTAGGCAGGATAAAACCAACATGAAAAGCATATGTCAAAATACGGAATTTCCGCGTAAGGTTTCAATGCCAGGTAGAACATGAAGTTAAATGAACAAAAAAAAATGACGCATGCATATTTACTTAAAATGATGTAGGAGAAAACCAAAAACATACAACAAAGAGCTTTCCGTTACAAACTTCGACGTGGTTGTATTCTCAATGGATTTCATAGAATTAAAGCCGTTTTAAACACACTTGTTTGTGTACTTCAGGCACTGAATATTTGGCTATGTTACTAGTCAAATAAATGTACAGAACTAAAACAGTTAAACAAGTCAAATGAACGTCGACCGTAAATTTAACAGTGGTTAAATAAATGAGCAATTAATAATTTCAATTGATTTAAGCATCGGAATATAAAACTGCCCTGACAAGAAAAACGCATAAGCCGTCACTTTATAGAAAATGCGATAAAAAACGTCTATTGTTTCTAGCTATAGTGTTGCTATAAAGCTTAAGATATAATTGTTCAGACAGCAAAATCTACTGAACCTATGTCTCGAAAGGACTCAAGTATGAACAACTGGTGATTTTTCTTTATCGTAAATTTTATGTTTGCAGGATTCACTCACCAGTATATCCTGCAAAAAGCTCGAATGTACAAGAATATTCAAGCCATCGGGTTTGTGTATTCATAGTTAACCAGCAAAGGCAGTGAACAAGAGCCTACCAAGATATGGTCCCATTAATGGCAGTGAATGAGGGCCTACCAAGATATGGTCCAAGCAATAGCAGTAAATGAGGGCCTACCAAAATCTACTGAACCTATGTCTCGAAAGGACTCAAGTATGAACAACTAGTGATTTTTCTTTATCGTAAATTTTATGTTTGCAGGATTCACTCACCAGTATATCCTGCAAAAAGCTCGAATGTACAAGAATATTCAAGCCATCGGGTTTGTGTATTCATAGTTAACCAGCAAAGGCAGTGAACAAGAGCCTACCAAGATATGGTCCCATTAATGGCAGTGAATGAGGGCCTACCAAGATATGGTCCAAGCAATAGCAGTAAAATGAGGGCCTACCAAAATATGGTCCCAGCAATAGCAGTAAATGAAGGTCTACCAAGAGATACTGCCAGCAGTGGCAGTGAATGAGGGCTTACCAAAATATGATCCGAGCAATGACAATGAATGAGGGCCTACCAATAGATACTCCCAGCAATGGCAATGAATGAGGGCCTTCCAAGATAGAAAGTTTATTCAAAGAAATATATATCACACAATACATATTTGAAATAGGCCAACATGACCCGTGATCAAATCAATGTAATACAATGACTTATATATATACATGTATGGCGGAACAGATTGATTGACTCTATTTATATATTCACAGATTTAACATCTATATTCATATGATTTAATATAATTGTCTTTATCGGTTATGAGTTATAACTTAAATACATATCTATCAACCGTATGACTTATGCACAACACTACAATGATACCATGAATTTTGATAAGCAATTCTCGTTACTATTGTACTCATTATCTACAAATAACTTCAATAATGTTTTGCTAGTTTGGACTAAGTTTTTAACAGAAAGATAGGCTATGGAATACCAAAATCAGGCTTGTACGTACAAATGTGTATGGTTGTCATCGATACCGGTTAATGTGTGTCAACTTATTCCGAATAATTTATTAATCTGTTGTATTTCATATATACACTCTACGTCTAGCATAAAGAGTACCGTTATTCAAATACAATGTAACCGTACACTAAGTCGTGTTTACACTCATTCTTAATTTTCTTAATTCAAAAGCATGATATATGTATGCTGATAAGTTTCTTACAGTATTAACGTTTTCGGACTGCAAAAGTTGTACAGTCTTATACATACTAGGCCGTTTTATATATTTATCTCTAATTGTATTATAAAGATTACATTCCATCAAAAAATGGTATTCATCTTTACGTACTTGGCATAAATTACTGATCCTATTTTCTCTTGGTACATTTGACCATCGTCCAGTTTCTATTAGTAAACGATGAGAACTAAGTCTTAACCGTGACATAGCAATTCTATATTTTTCTGCATTAACAATATTCAAGTATGCTTGGTATTCAAAATTACCGAGGGATATATAAAACGTTGCTCTAGATGAATCATTTATCCGACTATTAAGATTTTGAATAAAAATATCTTTGACTCTTTGCTTAAACAAGCTGATAAATACATTTATATCACCAACACCTTGTGTTAACCATACCTCATTGAACCCAAAATTACACAGCATGTCTCTAACACTAGCGGCCCAGTTCTTTTTTCTTGGTCTAATATCAATGTCTCTTAACATCATTTTATACACATTGTTAATAAATTTTCTATCCGAGCACTCTATCACTTTAAACCAGTATTTAAGAATAGATACATAACGTATATGAACAAAGTCTAAGCGTCCCAGCTCGTTATATACAAAATCGTTTTGCGTTGATGTCTTATATTTCAGTATTGTTTTGCAAAATAAAGTATGTATGCGTTCTACACACAATGCATCTGTAAATCCCCAAACCTCACATCCATAAAATAAGATAGGCTTAACCAGCTTATCAAAAAGATCTAAGATATGTTCTACGGAAATATTAGTGAAATGAAATAAGTATCTCTTCAACTTGAAAATAGCTTTTAGCGATATGGTCCCAGCAATGGTAGTAAATGAGGGCCTACCAAGAGATACTGAAAGCAATGGCAGTAAAAGGGGGCCTACCAAGAGATACACCAGGCAATGGCAGTGAATGAGGGCCTACCAAGAGATACTGCCAGCAATGGCAGCGAAAGTAGGATTACCAAGAGTAACACCAGGCAATTTCAGTGAATGAGGGCCTTCAAAGAGATACTGCCAGCAATGGCAGTGAAAATGGGACTACCAAGATATACTGCCAGCAATGGCAGTGAATGGGGGCCTACCAAGAGATACTGCCAGCAATGGCAGTGAAAGTGGGACTACCAAGAAATACACCAGGCAATGGCAGTGAATGAGGGCCTACCAAGAGATACTGCCAGCAATGGCAGTGAAAGTGGGACTACCAAGAGATACACCAGGATATGGCAATGAACGAGGGCCTACCAAGAGATACACCAGGCAATGGCAGTAAATGAGGGCCTACCAAGAAATACACCAGGCAATGGCAGTGAATGAGGGCCTACCAAGAGATACTGCCAGCAATGGCAGTGAAAGTGGGACTGCCAAGAGATACACCAGGCAATGGCAGTGAATGAGGGCCTACCAAGAGATACAGCAGGCAATGGCAGTGAATGAAGGCCTACCAAGAGATACTGCCAGCAATGGCAGTGAAAGAGGGACTACCAAGAGATACACCAGGCAATGGCAGTGAATGAGGGCCTACCAAGAGCTACTGCCAGCAATGGCAGTGAAAGTGAGACAACCAAGATATACAACAGGCAATGGCAGTGAATGAGGGTCTACCAAGAGATACTGCCAGCAATGGCAGTAAATGAGGGCCTACCAAGAAATACACCAGGCAATGGCAGTGAATGAGGGCCTACCAAGAGATACTGCCAGCAATGGCAGTGAAAGTGGGACTGCCAAGAGATACACCAGGCAATGGCAGTGAATGAGGGCCTACCAAGAGATACAGCAGGCAATGGCAGTGAATGAAGGCCTACCAAGAGATACTGCCAGCAATGGCAGTGAAAGAGGGACTACCAAGAGATACACCAGGCAATGGCAGTGAATGAGGGCCTACCAAGAGCTACTGCCAGCAATGGCAGTGAAAGTGAGACAACCAAGATATACAACAGGCAATGGCAGTGAATGAGGGTCTACCAAGAGATACTGCCAGCAATGGCAGTGAATGAGGGACTACCAAGAGATACACCAGGCAGTGGCTGTGAATGAGGGCCTACCAAGAGATACTGCCAGCAATGGGAATGAAAGTGGGACTACCAAGAGATACACCAGGCAATGACAGAAAATGAGGGCCTACCAAGAGATATTCCCAGCAATTGATGTGAATGATGGCCTACCAAGAGATACTACCAGCCATGAGAGTGTGTGAGGGACGGCCAAGAGAAACTCCCAGCAATGGCAGTGATCGAGAGGCTACCATGAATGTTTGACGTGAATGTGTAGAAAAACATAGCTGATGTAAGAATACAGCTTGGGATGTTTGATACTATTTAGTCTTTATTTTATCAATGTGTACTCATATATTGCCATTTCGTCACTTTAGCATTTTGCATTGGTATAACGGTATACTAGTGTGTGGTTTCTATAGTATTTTTTATATTGAGGAATGTTCTCAAAGTGTTCTTTATTTTTTAAAATAAGTATTAGCTAAGGTGTCAATATTTCATTCTTAAAGAATGTGAAAAACGCACGAATACAAATAATAAAAGATTAATGGGCCAAGGTCACCCTCTTTCAACATCAAGATCAACCCAAATCGATTTAAATTTGAATGAATGGTATACGCAGATCATCGCAAGGAAAATATACAATTTAGATTAGAACATTCTTCAGCTTAATTATTTATCATTATGACAATTGACATACAATGTTCATTGTGCGGAGTTCGCAATTAACTTTTAAATGTTATCAATATATCGAAAACCTTCTTAAAGGTATATGCTATTAATTTCAAAACTGTGTTTAAGTGAGATGCAATATATTATCTTTATTATTATTATCAAGACATGCACCGTGATTTTTAATACATTGTATTATGCTAAATGAAACCAAAATAATACTATTTTATCCATAACATATAATTACATCATATTTTTACACTCAGATTAATTTTACAGAAACTTATTCATTTCAACAAAACTGACGTTTCTAAACAAAATTTATTTACTTCATAATATCCCATTACCTTCCAATTTCACAGAAGTATTCCAGTTAACATCACATGCTCTTGACGTTTGTTCACCTGCCAATGTTATGGTCCACGCAGTCACATATGCAGAATGTTGAAACGCTCATTACAAATAAAGCAGAACAACAAATATCTTTGTGAAGGAATTCCTGCAAATAGAAACAAACAGCCTTGAGTAAATCATTTGTTTTCCTACACGTATCGGAATTATTTCCACTTCCAAGCGAACAAACTCTGAACAGAAAGAGCGATTGGGAAACTATGAAGAGATATCTCGACTAGATATCTTTAGTATAGTGGCTGATTTCTGGCGTGTCCTGTTCCTGCTTTTTCGCAGAGAAAGGATGCAAATACGGAAATGCGCAATATAAACCATTGTTATGAGCAATTCTTTATCAAACCAAATGTGCCCAGACTGAACAAAAAAAAAATTCTTAGTAGACGTAAATGGTAATTTAAACAATTATACGGACCATACTAATCGGATCACACTCTGTTTTTTTTCTTAAAACTACAATCAAGAAAATTTACTTAATGGGCGCCACCTGAACGGAAACGCCAAAGTTAATGGCACCCGCTGCTGAGGCTACGGAGCACGTGATGTCGACATGAACGTCCTGCTGGTATATTTAATTCAGAACAAATTTAAGAAGATAATATCACTTATATTTGTCAGTATCTTGTAATAAAACATTGCGTTATATTTACATTTAATGTATTGAAAGTTGTTTATGTATTGCAGCTCTCTTTTTTGACTTTGAAATGTGTCAGGAATAATATTTTAAAAGATATTCAACTTAGATTTCAATGTTGCACTTAGTTTACACTGTTACAGCTTGATGTATTTTATTGTTGTATTGTACTACGTATACTATAACATACCGTTAACAACCAAACATGCAAACGAATTGCGTTGAAATACTACCTGTATGCAATAGGTACTTGACATTTAATTAAATGATAAATCAAAAGCAAATAAATAAATCCTTGTTTTTATTCTGAGATAAAATGTTCGATTTTTAAGAATGAGATGTGCCACCAGTCACCATACGCCGGAAGCTGTCAAGATTTGTGTTTTTCTCTCTATGTGTTTTATCCTACAGGATATATTTCTGATAATACAGGAACAGTTTTCGAATAAGATGATTAAAAACTTTTATTGTAGGAAGCATATACTGTCTATGTCGATATATTTTAATTTAAAATATATCGACATAGACAGTATATGCTTCCTACAATAAAAGTGTCAAACAAAATATCGAATAGTTTGTCGACAATACCAAATAAAACATAAAACATCAAGAACGGCATTTCAAGAAACTCACAAGCAATTACTGCGAAACTCCACTTAAAATCTTTAAAATAACACTTAACATATCAATGATACATTTTACACAAGACAAGTCGATGTCCATTTGATAATAACATTGACCCATAAAGTAGATTCCATTAGCAACTTTGGTGTTCTGAGAGTTAAACGGATATAATGAGAGACACAAAAAGAAGGTAATAATGCTTATCGCCTGTCGGTTGTCGTTTTCTGAAAATGGGATATGAAAATTGGATATCAAAATTGATGTTAGTGGTTCAGGCTGAATGTTTATTTACCGACTGTGGGGAAAAGTAGATAGGTGGTTAAAAAATGAAAGAATATGTGTGTAAGTTGCGTCTTAAAGTTTCGTAACATCAATTACGTACATAGTTTATTTCTTACAAGCGCCCACAACTGTTTCATTTTTTTATGAATTAATGATGTCGGGTGGGTAAACACTGCTATACGTCTTAACATTATATGCGTTTTAAAACGCTTCGATAGGGTAAAAATGAGTTGCCAGTACGTTCGATTACAAAGATAGTGTACTTGTGCCATACTTGCCTTTGAACCTTGACACGACACAAGTCAAATTAAACTTGCATACGCCGAAGTACTCATTTATTTGATCAAGTGTTGGTTTTAGTAACAGTAGTTAGCAGAACAACATTTTTAATCCAGCATTTCATTAATCACTTGAGATTAATAAAGTATGATATCATGTTATTTTTAAAGGAAAAGTATGTTTTCCACGTGTTTTTTCAAAATTCTGCAATATATTTGTATTAAAAATCGGTGACTGTTCTTTCAAAACAGTACCTGAATTTCTAAGTGAAGATGCGTTTTACATCCAACTTCCGATGTATCATTTGCCCCATCACTCCTTGATAAACTATTATATCTTTACAAAACCAAGTTCCTGAATATTTAACTGACATGAACTGTCCCGTTACAAGAATAAACCGTCCTAGAATTATCCCAGCAAAAACAGTGAAGCAAGTGTCCTTGATTTCACCAAGCAACGACAGCGAAGTAGGAACTACCAATTGATATATTTATTTTACACGCACTATTGTTAGACTTTATGAGCTCAGTTGTGAAAAACCTGGCAAAACCGTTATGGATTCCGCACCGGGTTTGTTTCCGTTGCATAAATGTGAAGTTATGTTATATTAACTATATACTTAAAGGGGCTGTACTCCGTATGATGAAATAGCGAAAATAAAATGTCGAAAACTGACATAAACTTGGTATCGATGTGTACAATGCATTGATACTTATTAACTGAAGTACCACTTAGTTTACAATAATTACTTTATTGTTCGCAGTATTTTTTTTCTTATTTCTCCATTAAAAAAGATTACTAGGTATGTCTACCTAGTTGAATTCATTCCTTATGCGATATTGCCTGATCGATGTTATCAAGTGATATTACCAAGTTAGGTATATAGTTTAAATATTCCAATCGTTTAGAGTGAGCCTTCGTAGCACAGTTGATACAACACTGGACTGCAATTTTGGCGACACCGGTTGGAACCCGGTCTCCGGCACGATTTTTTTTACATTTTGGTATTTTTTTACAATTATGATATCAATAAGTAAAACATTTAAATAAATAATTGTCCTGCGATTCGTTACAGAAAAAAACCTTTTGGTGCCAATCTGGTGTACAGTCCCTTTAATGGACACTTTTATATAAAAAAAATCAATAGGTTTTACCACTTTCAACGAGCTAATATGTGACATTTTTTCATCTTCAGTTTAACGAAACGCTGATGTTTGGTTCATATATCTTTAGTGAGGTGTCGTTTTTGTTCACTTTTCAATATTTTGCAATGATGTTAGGATTCAAAGTATATGTTTTAATTTTGATTTGATTACCGAACTATTTTTTCAACAACTTTAAACCAACGGTAGGACGTTTTTCATCCAGTATGTATTCACTCACTTGAAAAAGTTTGATAAAGTCAAAATGCTATTCCAGTTTTTTTTTTTTTTCATTTTCAATGAAGTCCTACAACATTTCACAAGTTGCAAATTATTAAAATGCTCGTACTTTCTTGAAAAAATAGTACCGGAAATTCTATATGAACAAACTTCGATGACTGAATTAGTTCCTCATTTCCTCAATAAACTAAGATATCTTTACTAAACATGACAACAATATAAACAAGAACAGTCTCATTACAAAGAGACTATTCGAGTTTGTTTATGTCTGATGTTTAGACAATATATGAAGGCGCTATTGTTACGAAATATCTAATATATGAAAAACAAAAATCTGCAGTTTTCTTTCTAGGTCTTGTATATGTGTTTCGAGGTTTATAACTGTTTATCAAAAGTCTCAAATTCGTTCTTTATTGCAAATTTAAAAAGGATTTTGTAGTATATCTATTCTAAATATCTATTTAGATAAACTTTCAATAATATTATGCAATAAGTCCGATGCACACAACTTATCAACCTGTAAAACAAAAGCTCTTAATAGACAATTGCCACACATGTCAACGGATGTTTTCTACATAATTAACAGAATCAAACTACCGTATGTTTATCTTCTTTCATATTTGTTACAGTGAAGAAACTGCTCTGGAATTATCACACCAATTACGGTGAAGGAGAATCTATCAAGAGATATATTGATTTCAAAAGCACTATTGTAAGAGTGATTGAGCTAGCTCAGTCGTGAAAAAAATGATATTGGCATAAACGGTATGTATTCCGCAACGGGATTGTTACCTCCGCCAAAATGCTAACTAATTCACTATTAAATCTTTTTTGATATGTGATTAAATCAGAAAGTGGTCCACGAGAGCTGTTTTGTGGCTTTTTGCCTTCTTTGGTTTACCTATATACAAGTGTTTAGTTCACATATAATTATTGTAGAATCAAGGTTTTGATATTTTTTTTTCTGTATTGTTTAGCAAACATCTGTTATGAAGACCTTGGTTTCGTTCAATCAAAACTAAAAAGGTGATAAAGGAGTACATAACAATAAAAATGTTGTTGGATAACCGAACTAAGATATGTGAATATATGGTTTGTCCGGTTTAAGAGACATCTTGATGTTTACATTTCGAACTGGAAGCTAGATTAACCGAAATGCAGTAAAAAAAATCTTACAATTAAGGAAATAAACGGTGCAAATTTGGTAATATCTTAAAAATAATTAATTACCACATTGCTACATAAACACACATTAAAATGTTAAAATATATGTGTATTATTTTCCCTGATAAGACAAATTTTCTTGTTTTCTTTTCACCAAACGAATTGTAAGATGTCCAAAATAAACATCCATTAGACATTAAAAGCGAATACCTCCATAACCATTTTCAAAGTTACGAAGATATCAATAAAGTGGTCCTTATATGTAAAAATGTACAGTCATTTTCATGCTAGTAGTAGTACTATTTATATCTCGTATATACTGTGAAATGTGATTTTACTTTATTCATACACGCATATTTGCGTCCACTTTCGCTGACATTGCATAAATACAAGCTTTGATCCCATAATAGGTTTTATTGGATTTTACCAGGAACAAGATGTTTATAGTCTAGCATACACAATTTATTTCCCTCATTTCAATTGGAATAGACGTGTTATAAACGATTCTGGGGTGGTCAAGTGACATTCTTGTACGCTTCTCAGAAAGAGGTAATTGAATAGACATCCATCAGTGATATAAGTTTAGCCTCCTTATAATATTGCTTGACGCGTTTCATATCAGCATAAAGCTGTCTTCACGATTGATTTAAAATAAATTAATATAAATAAAGGTGTTGTTTGTTTGCATTCATGATCCTTTATTGAAATGCAAATTGATACAACTCTCATTGATCGGACGGACTTTTAAGTATTTGCAATAATTTCCAAAATGTTGTAAAATATTTGATATTTTGTTTGAAAGATTGGCTCGGTTATATGCCATTATTCCGTTTATTCAATTTCGTTTGATCAATATCAATTCGCAGACATTTCAGGACAGTAAACTGAAAGGAACGGATTGTATTTATATGTAAGAAAGTACATACAATTTTAGGAATCTTGCACCTGCATTAAAGAGATTTGGAATTGTATTAACAAACATAGCTGTATTCATTGTTATTCTGGGTGGACAGAAACATATGTTATGTTTGATACAATAGGATTCCGTGTTCACTACAGAGGCAAGACCAATCCTTTGTTAGAAAAAAGTATTAAATTACAGTTTTTCTCTTTAAAGATAAGAGGCAAAAAAACGCATACACAATATTTTATTTAGAAATGTGCAGCTGCATGAGACATAGATAATACTTTTAATGCCTTAATTACCATAGTTATATAGCACAGATGTCTAATAGTCTTTGAACTGCAACCTACGTAAAAATGAATCACTATGACAGTAACTTCCCTTTCGGGACACATTCTAATCTAGTGATCTTTGATTTTCCTTAAAAAAAGTCAGTGAAAACTACATGTATATGCCAAATATTCTTAAAGTAAAATGTACATAGATAAAGGCTAAACTCAAACTAAACAAAAGACAAACAACATTACGATACAACAATAACATTGCACAAATATGTCAAATACCAAATACCCAAGGCAGGTTAACACCACGTTAAAAAGCATATTTCAAAACACAGCATTTCCACGTGAGGATCCTATGCCAGGAAGAACATTAACTTAAAAGAAAAAAAGAAACGATAATTGAAGCATGCATATTTACTTTAACAAAAACATACAACTAAGTGCTCTGGAAAGGATTTTTAGTTATTAACTTCGATGTGGTTGTATTCCCAATGGATTCTATTGAATTAAAGCCGTTTTACACACAATTGTTTGTATACTGCAGGCTATGCGGAAATGCGATAATGCGTTATTAAACCATGGTTATGTGAAAATCCTTTTTAAAACAAAGTCCCTTTACTTTGAACTATGAAACTGACTTTTGACAAAGTTAAAATTGGATATTTTGGTTATTTAAAACACAAATGGAATCCTAAACAAACGTTAATGGTAACTTAAAGAAATATACGGATCACCCACTTCTATTATTTCAAAAGTAGACCACGGAAAATATAATATATTGGGCGCTATGTTGGAAGGAATACGAGACATATTTCGGCCACCTCAAAGCCCGCTTTCACAACATTAACATCCTGCCGGTTTCGTGTATAATGATTTATAAATGTTTGCACCGCTTGTATGTGAACTATTTAATCGAATCACGTTGATCAAGGATAATATCTCAATTAAATTAAATGGCATTAAAGTGTTGAACATTTTGGATACTAGTTTGGATGACAATTTCCGAACCAATACGGACATTGTCGACTATTTTATTAAGCCGACTTTTGAGATGCGAACATTTAAAGAAAAATATGATGTAACGACAATTAAAATTAATCAAAGTAATACAACGTATACAGTAAAACGTGATGAAACCCAGGCCGTACTCTGCGTAATAGCAATTAAATCACACCTTGTGTCAGAAACAACGATTTATTCGGGCAGAACACAGTTATGAAAAATGTAAAGTAGTAAATCACACCTTTCTGTCTGTTATTGACAGTAAGAATGTGTCTCATGGAGCAGCTTGCATGGTCTAATGTCATTTCATAGATATGTCAATAGGCTTGAATTTGGTCAACCCATATGTACTTGTCGAATAGTTCAAGTCTTCAAGCCAAACACACACATGTTTGTTTTCTTTGGAATCCTACCAATATCCTCTTGGCATTGACTTAAAAGATATAAAATTATGTAACGCAAAATGATCAGTCTTTGTGTTGCTGAGATTACATGTTTGATTTTTAAATAGGAGATGCACCAACAGTCAGCTTAGGTTTAAAGTTATCGAAAATTCATTGTTTTTGTTAAAACAACATATAATTATTTCTGGAAGTATAGAAACAGGTTTAGCCTAAGAAATGTGAAAATCATCGACATTAACAGTACATGTTCTTACGTACCCATTGAAGAAATTGTCAAGCAAAATATCCAAACGTTTGCAAAAAATGCCTAATGAAACAACAACATACACAGCAAAAAAAACCTCAATCACAGAGAGAGACACCACACTAATTGCTTTACGCCTTTGAAAACACTTATAAACATATCAATAATATGTTTTCCATGAGACAAGTAGCTGGACCTAATGTAGTAGACTCCATTAGCGACATATGTGTTCTGACAGTTAAACGGACATAAAGAGACACGTCAAAAAAAGTACAATTCCAATCGTCTGTGGGCTGCCTTTGTCTATTGAAAGAAAATGAAAATTTGATGGCCACTTTTATATATGTTTGTGCTCAGGTTGAATGTGTGTCATGTAGAAAGATTGTTAAATTAAACACTCATATGTGTATAGTTGCCTTTTAATGAGAATCTTAGAATCAACACAAAGAGTACATCATAGGCCATGTTGGTTACTTGGCAAACGCACAGTTCATGAACCCTCAGTCAGCTGTCCAAAGTAAAACTATTGTTATTCAATGATACCAGATTTTTTGTCAGCATACGAGTAGTGTTAAAAATATGACTTTTGATAACAGGTTTTGAAGTATCAAAACTTACTTATAGAATTGCTAATTTAAACGACACAGACATACAAAACATATTTAAATGTCACGATATGGGCTACGAGGATTGGTAGAAATCTGTCACTTATTTTCTGATGTTTATACAGACGCAGGGGAGTGCGCTAGACCTGCCATAAATATTCAAGCAGAATCAATTTCTTCAACAATTCATACGGTTTTAACATGATCAAAGAATCCAATTTTCTCATATATTTGCAGATATCTCAAGTACAGACAATAAATCAAACCTGTACAACGAACTCGAAAGAAATAATTCGGAGAATTATTGTATGACAGAAACGATACGCCCTTGAAAGTAATAGTTATTTCATTATTTGTATTCGCCTTACCATCGATAAAATATCACAGAAACCTTTATAAATGTAGAACGAGAACAATTTTAGTCTCCGACTCACATCGATATCATTTCTATACTCAATACTTATCCCATCACCGAACCCATCAGTTCACGTAGCTAAATCAAGCTGCGTAACGTGTTCTTTCAATCGCATTTTGAGCATCGATCCTAAACAGAAGATAAACACATTCTGGCAACTACATCTAAAATATAAAAAACAACAACAACAAAACAACATTACTTTCGGTTTTATTGAAATTGTTCTCTGGCAAGTTCATCACTGCCTACGCGCCAACATCTAACTATAATGAGTTAATGTTCCACTACATCCAATGGCAGTTCATTATCTTACAATAAAATATGGGCAAAACATTTATTTCAGAAGTGTTGTGTTCATGGGAATATAAACATCGCATATGCCAAACTATTTCGCAATGTATTTCATTTGGTTAAAATAGTCGGAGATTGTTTTGTTTCTATATTTTGTTTGTTTACTGTATGCCATTGTAACCATTGTAACCAGTACTGTACTAATTTTATGAAATGTGTTTAGAAACGCTATGATCGGGTAAAAACGGTTTCTAGTACAGTGATTGAAAAGCAATTGCTTTATATATTTTACAGATATATTCCATGGAATGAAATTGTGTGTTTTTTTTTTATAATATATTACTTTTGGTTAATTTGATTCACAATTATCCTAAAAATAAGATAACTATTTATTGCTATCAATCAAATTCCTGATTGATGACAAAACACATTTACGCGGCAGCCCCAGAAATATAATAAGTAACTGTTGAGCATTCTTGCAATTTTGTCGTTTTTAGCATGTTGAATTTTATCTGTTTTAAGTGTATGTACTAAAAGGTTAGATAACTGAGACAGTATATATTTATAACTGCTCTTCAGTATTTTTTATACGTATTTAAGGATTGATCGATTTTTTTTCTTGCATTTATGCTTTATGAACACAGTAGAGCAAACAGGCAAATTACTAAGCTCTACCTTATCTTCACATTTAAAATAATTATTAATTACAATTAAAATTTCGCAGTATCTTATGCAATTTAGTATTTGTTTGTGTATAAAATGCAACCGACAACACACGTTTGTATAAACTAACAGCTGATTTTTGTTACGTCGTATATCATTGGTTAAATGGCGTCTCACTTTTCCAATCGGAGCGCAATATTGAAATGAACAATGACGTCATAACGCCTTGCTATACAACATGAATGTCAAGTTTCATCTGAACAAATGCCTAGGTGAATGGAAATATTTTCATTTCAATTCAATAACTTATATGTGTGCTATAAGACGTTCTGTATAGAACATTTAATACAATAAATAAAAACTAAGGTGATAAGCAAAGTAGGCATTAATTCATGTAAAGGGCTCAAAAGACGAAAGACAAAAAACAACATACAAACACTTGAGAAACAAACTACAAATGCATCAACATAACTTGATCAATATTTCATGATAAATTCTGTGACGATAACATGTTTTCATTCCTATCAAACTAATATCTAATTAATATCACAATTAACAGGTGAGCATGCTTCATTTGGTGAGAAATATTCGCGATCAGAATACAAATATTTCCTCGGAATTTTAATGAAATTTATTAATCTCTAGAAAGACATTAATTAACGAACGTTACCATGTAGTACTTGTTGCCATAATACGTATGAATATAAGTGTTATTTCTGTGTGAAATTATTACTGCGAAATAAATTTGAAGCAACTTATCGTTTTCGGCATCAATTGGTCTGAACTTTTATAGTTTGTTTAACAGTTCCAAAAAGAAAACAATGACTAAACTGCTAACCGTCCGTTTTGCTCGGGATTGACTTTTTGAACAAAATTTATATTTGATTATCTTTTAACCTCAGTTTGCACGAAAACATTTAAAAATTGAAAACTACCAGAATTTTGTCGGTAATCATTTGTTCCTTTGCCATTCTTATAACCTTGACCTGGTGCAAGGTAAAGTAGGCCCGCAGACGTACTCAATGATATATTCAGATATTAGTTTGATTCATAAAACAGTATATGTTTGCTAATCAAATGGTTTTATTCACTTGAAATAGAAAAAAAGCTAAAGTGCTATTTTAGAAAAAACAACACTTTATTGTCCACGAGGTTCTACCACTTACCACATTTGAAACATATCGAACATTATGAAACATATCGCAAGAAAGTTTGATATCTAAAACGTAATCATGGCAACCATTCTCTAACCTGAATGATTGATCTGCACAGATGTATTTTCACTCATATTTCAACCGATCAATACTTCAAAGACCACAATGCTTCAACACTCAGTCTAGAATTCTTTTTTTCACAGCATTTTCATAACTATTTTTCGTCTCCGGATTCACTTTATATAATCATCTGCAAAAATCTTCAATGCAAACACATCACACTCTCTTGACATGAATTTCAGCCAAATAAACATCGTTTTTTTCTAAATCATTAGCTAAAACCGACAACTTTATGTTCATCTCCCTTATAGTTATACCGGAGAAACAAGTGGTATGAATTTCTCACAGCGATAACACTAAAGAAAAGGTCCTGGAATTCTCCCCTCAGCGACATTGAAGCATGTTGATTGGAAATCTTCCAGCGATGACATTGAAACAAGTGGCCTGTAGTTCTCCCAGCGATGACATTGAAACAAGTGGCTTGTATTTCTCCCAGCGATGACATTGAAACAAATGGCCTGTATTTCTTCCAGCGATGACATTGAAACAAGTGGCATGTATTTCTCCCAGCGATGACATTGAAACAAATGACCTGTATGTCTTCCAGCGATGACATTGAAACAAATGACCTGTATTTCTCCCAGCGATGACATTGAAACAAGTGGCCTGTATTTCTCCCAGCGATGACATTGAAACAAGTGGCTTGTATTTCTCCCAGCGATGACATTGAAACAAATGGCCTGTATTTCTTCCAGCGATGACATTGAATCAAATGACCTGTATTTCTTCCAGCGATGACATTGAAACAAGTGGCCTGTATTTCTCCCAGCGATGACATTGAAACAAGTGGCTTGTATTTCTCCCAGCGATGACATTGAAACAAGTGGCTTGTATTTCTCCCAACGATGACATTGAAACAAATGGCCTGTATTTCTTCCAGCGATGACATTGAAACAAGTGGCCTGTATTTCTTCCAGCGATGACATTGAAACAAGTGGCCTGGAAATTTTCCCAGCGATGATATTGAAACAAGTGGCTTGTATTTCTGCCAGCAATGACATTGGAACATATGGCCTTTATTTCTTTCAGCGATGACATTGAAACAAGTGGCCTGGAAATTTTCCCAGCGCTGACATTGAAACAAGTGACCTGTATTTCTTCCAGCGATGCCATTAAAACAAAAGACCTGTATTCTCCCCAGCGATGACATTGATGCAAGTGACCTGGGTTTTTTTCTAGCGATGACATTGAAACAAGTGGCCTCGAAATTTTCCTAGCGATGACATTGAAACAAGTTGCCTGGAAATTTTACCAGCGTTGATATTGAAATAAATGGCCTGGAATTTTTCCCAACGATGATATTGAAACAAGGGGCCTAGAAATTTTCCCAGCGATGACATTGAAACAAGTGACCTATATTTCTCCCAGAGATGACATTGAAACAAGTGGCTTGTATTTCTCCCAGAGATGACATTGAAACAAGTGACCTGGAATTTTCCCTGGAAGTCCCCCAGCAATGACATTGAAGCCAGCGTCCTGGGATTCTCCCAATGATGAAGTTAAAACAAGTGGCTTGTATTTCTCTTAGAAAAGACATTAAAACAAGGTTTGTATTCCTCCTAGCAAAGACATTAAAACAAGAGGCTGGTATTTCTCACAGCAAAGACATTAAAACAAGTGGCTTGTATTTCTCCCTGCAATGACATTGAAACAAGTGGCCTGGAAATTATCCCAACGATGACAATGGAAACAGTTGCCTGTATTTCGACCAGCGATGACATTGAACCAAATGGCCTGGACATTTTCCTAGCGATGACATTAAAACAGGTGGCCTGAAATTTTCCCTAGAATTCCCCCAGCAATGATATTGAATCAAGAGACCCCCTGGGTGTCTTCCAATGATAACATTGAAACAAGTGGTTTGTATTTATCCCAGCGATGACATTGAAACAAGTAGCCTGGAATTTTCCCTGGAATTCCCCCAGCAATAACATTGAAGCAAGAGTCCAGGAATTCGTCCAATGATGATATTAAAACAATAGGCTGGTATTTTTCCCAGGAAGGACATTGAAACACGTGGCTTGTATTCCTCCCCGCGATGACATTGAAACAAGTGGCTTGTATTTCTCCCAGCGGTGACATTGAAACAAAAGGCTTGGATATTTTCCCAGCGATGACATTGAAACAAAGGGCCTGGAATATTCCCTGGATATCTCCCAGCAATGACATCGAAGCAAGTGTCCTGGATTTTTTCCCAGCGATGACAATGAAGCAAGTGGTGCGGAATTCTCCCGGCAATAACACTGAAGCAAGTGAAGGATGAACTACCATGAGAAACATTGATTTCATGCGCACTATTGTTTGAACAACTAAGCCAAGTAATAAAACAATGCTAATGGCAAAACCGCTATGGCTACCACACAAGGACTGTTTCTGTTGCCCAAATGTGGAGTATTGCACTTTTACCTCTTCATTTAAAATAAATACATATACATACTTTCGCCAGAGGTTTGGCCAATTCCAATGAGCTATTTTCATTATTTTTTGCTTGCATTGGTACAACGGTACATTAATGTTTTGTTCATGAAAAAGCATTGTCGAATCAGAGTTTTAATAACATTCTGCATTGTTTGCCATGATGTTAGGATTCAAAATATATTTCAATTTTGATTTGTTAAGCAAACAAATGTTTTTAAAGCCTATTGTTAATTTAATAGAATTTCAAATGCGTAAATGAGTACTTTACAATACCAATCCAATACCTTTTTGTCAGATAACCGAGCTCAGATATTTTAACGTATTGTTAGAGGACATTTTAATGTTCCGCTAAAAATGAAATAAAAGAAGCATGTTTGAATAATAAATGTTGAAATGAAACATATGTTTTACCACATTGGTACTTGAATATGCTAAATACACAATAAAATACATGTATGAATTATGTATGTAAAATTATACATTCCAAAATACAGACTTTATTGTACTCTAAAAGAATGTAAGAAATTTGCATTTTGATAATGGTGTTAAATAGACCCGAGCTTGTCGCTATATTTATCATTAATTTAAATAAATGTTTTAATTGTATAAGTTTTAATGCATCGAGGATTCAAGCATAAACATGTACATCATTGTATTTATTTCAACTCGTCTATGACTTTACATGTCGGGTAACAACCTTTATAATGTAACGTCAAACAAACCCTTAGAACAATTTTGTTTCAAATGAAATTCAATACGTTTAAGTAATGATCGGTTGACAGTTGAACAGTCATAAATGATTCTTAAATTTCCCAAGGACACAAACGGTTCTGAACTGGTACTACCAAAGGCAATGTTAATTTCTCAAAACTAGATTTTAAACAAAGTCCATTTATATTGAACTGTCAATGATGGCGTTTTTACAGGTTGAAGGTCATAAACGATATTTCTAACCTTTCCAATGACTCAGACCTTTCTGAAGTGAATGCATCCAATGCACTGTGTAGTATTATCATAACAAGCTCGCTTCTATTCAAACAAATACTTTAAAGACCCCAATATTCATTTGCAAACATTCGACGATATTATCAACATTTAAAGGTGATATTTTTGGTAAATATGTATAGTTTATTTTAAGCCACTGCTTAAATCTCAAATATACTGTCAATTGTGATTTTCCTACATAAATAAACGTGACGTTTGCGTTCTCTTTCTCTGACTGTGCATAAATATAATCGTGTTTGTCTGGGCTTTGATTCCATTTTAGGATTCATATGGTAATTTCTTGGAGCAAGATGTAAATATTTCAGCCTCCAGTCTGAAATAACCATGTAATGAACGATGCTGGGAATGATCAAGTGATACTACTGTTCGTCTTTAAGTAAGGGGACATCACAAAGGGCTCCATCAATGACATATAATTAGCCTCTTAAAAAGAAAGAAAACTAGTTCTTCTGTATATTTATTTACTCGTTTCAAATAAGCGTATAGCTGTGTTCACAAATGAATTAAAATATACAAAAATAAACAAAGATGTCGAAACTTCTCTTTTCAGTTATCTTCATGATGTTTTCTTTACGCATCACTAATATAGTCGGTATGAAGTCAGCTGAGACACACATATTATTACATATGAAAAATGTACAAATACAAAGAAAAACAATCAATGGACAACCGTCGTCCCCTTTTTACCCCAAGATTCACTCAAATCAAGATATAATCTTCATAAATCGTTTGCGTAAGTGCTAATGCATGCATAGTAAATATGCATCCAGGGTGAAATATAATTTAGTTTTGTATATTCATGGGCTGCATGATTAATGTTTTATTATGCAAATTGATTCAAAACACATTGTACAGGATAAATATTTTTAAAATGAGTATGTCTGTATGCTCTGCCTATCATATAAACCATTGGGTTTATTATCACAGAAACAAACTATAGATGGATGTGACTTTAAACCAAAAATGAGTGAAACGGAAATTAATAACATCAGGTTCTTAAAAAAGAGAAGACAGCAGAACGGAACGAAGCAATGTATAACTTGCTGACAGGATATTTATGAATATATTTAAATAAATATTCCTCGCGTGCAAGTTGACTGAATATATTACTGTTATATAAAATCAAAGCATTATGTAACTTTTATTATAGTTCGAACTGAGAAAACAATATGAACATTATTTGTGTTTATGTATTGACTGTAGCCCAAATTGTTTTATTTCTACTAAGTTAAAAAGCAACAAAATCATCAAATTAACAGCATGACATAGTTTCAATAACTTTGCTTATATAACAATATCTAGTTTAAATTCTTTCTGTGGAATTAGACAGTTTTGTACTTTACGCACATAACCTGACAGCAAACCAAAGAAAATAAGATTTAAGCAAACTGCCGGAATTCCGTTGAAAATGTGTATTACCTTTGCCATGCTTAAGATCTTGACCTGCGACAAGTTACAAAAAAGCAATTAAGCCTTCCGACGTACAAAATGATGTGTTTTTGGGTTGTTTAACAATAAAACTAGAACTTACTCAATACAATATTATACCTGTGTTCACCTTTGTTATATGGCATTTCTAAAACCATACTTATTATATGTGTTTTCGAAGTGATTATCTACTTAGTGTTTCAATTTGCATGTATTAAAAGGAGCACGTATCTGTATTTAACAAAAAGCCGTACCTAAGGTCTCCGGTAAATATAATTTTTATACCCAACTTCCATGATACAAAACTGTCCAATAAGTAACACCTTCACTCTATTAACTACGAGATCTTTAAGAAACTGATGTTCTGACAAAAAGAAGACATTAACTGGCATATAACAAAAAGGGTAATTAAGATTGCCGTCGAGTATAACCTGTTTTATTGCTACCGATATCTGTTATTTGGGTAAAGTTGTAGTACGGACGTCCAGGAAGACTTAATGTTTATGAAACCGATGTTCATGAAAAAGACATTAACCATCACATTACAAAAAGTGTAATTAAGATTTTCGTCGATTGGACCATTTCTAAAGTTACCGATATATTTCATTTTTTTTATAAAAGTAAAAAGACTATTGCCTTAAGGAAAATTTCATGTTTCGATGATGCCCGATATTTTCAGCAAAGGCGTACATAGAGTTGTAGCACTATTCATTCAAAGCGAAAATGTT
Organism: Mya arenaria; assembly: GCF_026914265.1. NCBI lineage: Eukaryota > Metazoa > Mollusca > Bivalvia > Myida > Myidae > Mya > Mya arenaria. Next base: position 33,978,843 of record NC_069130.1, on the reverse strand, counting down.
ACAGTAACTATGGCAAATATTGAAAGGTCTTAAAGTATGTCATTGTTGTTCATTGCGAAAAAAGGCAATAGGCTGATATACAATTATGTATGAATATTTAGATATTCATCTCTGATTCGAACAGTTCAATAAAAGCATTTGAGCGATTCGTTATAAACATTCAAAGTCTACATGTAAACCAATTGTACGCCTCGTTTTACCAGACGGAGTTTTAATCCACAGATAACTTTCATTCAGTGTTTAAACAAATAACCAAAACAGAGCCATGAATATTTTTGCACTAGTGCAAAGGGTTCTGTTTTATCGTAATTTCAATTAGAATGTTCAGTATTTGGATTACCTTTCATCCGTAGAAAATTCCAATGCACATAATCAATAAATATAGCATTTTTATCGTCGTTTAATTTGTGCAAGTGAATTAGGTGGCCTAGAATTATCGATTCAATGACAATGCCGCAAGTGACCTGGAGTTCCCCCAGCAATGACAGTCAAGCAAGTGACCTGGAATTTCCCCAGCAATGACAGCCAAGCAAATGACCTGGACTTCCCCCAGCAATGACAGTCAAGCAAATACCCTGGAAATCCCCCAGTAAAAAACAGTCGAGCAATGACCTGGAATTCCCCCTGCAATGACAGTCAAGCAAGTGACCTGGAATTCCCCAGCAATAACAGTCAAGCAAGTGACCTGGAATTCCCATAGACAGTCAAGCAAGTAACCTGGAATTCTACCAGCAATGACAGTCAAGCAAGTGACCTGAAATTCCCCCAGCTATGACAGTCAAGCAAGTGACCTGGAATTCCCCCAGCAATAACAGTCAAGCAAGTGACCTGGAATTCCCATAGACAGTCAAGCAAGTAACCTGGAATTCTACCAGCAATGACAGTCAAGCAAGTGACCTGAAATTCCCCCAGCAATGACAGTCAAGCAAGTGACCTGGAATTCCCCCAGCAATGACAGTCAAGCAGGTGACTTGCAATTCCCCCAACAATGGCGGTCAAGCAAGTGTCTTGAATTCTTCCAGCTATGACAGTGAATCAACTGTATTCTTATTCTCCCAGCAAGAAACATATAACAAAATTTCCAAAATTCGATGGAGGCTCGTCAGATATTGTTTCAATACTATCCTTGAAGAAAAAGATGTGAATATTGACACATGAACGTATCAATCAAATATAATTACTTTATTGAGCATTGAAAGATGTTATTGTACGTATTTTAATCAGCAATGCAATTTCAAAAGGGAGGTATTATCAACATGATCGGAAATGCAAAAGGAATATTCAAATAATGATGCCTAATTATTTTAAGGGAACATCAAGGGTAAACTATTCAAAGCTACTTTTATTCTCGTGCCTCTATAATAAAAGCTTACTTAAATGGTGTCTTTATAACCAATATTTATGCAAAAACAAGCTCAGGAGTAAAAAGTTTAAACATAAACCCGGTATAATGGCACTAGGTTAACATAAAACAAACAAACACAAACACACAAACAAGAAACATGAAAGAACAGCACAAAATTCCACAAACAGCACAGTGCATACATACTAGTTATAAAAAAAACTAGGAAAGTTTATCAAGGATTGTTAGGTACCGCCTTGGAACGGTCAGTAAAACCAAGTTCAAGGACAACCTCGTGTCTTGTTGCATTGTAAATCAACGACTTTTAAGAGATACATCCCATATTATTAGTGTCCTCTGTCTCTGACAACGCATTATCAAACTCCAGAAGGTCTGGCCTTTGATTCAATAATATGATTTATTTGGATTTACCAGGAGGAAGAATGGATGTTTCCCCTTCGTTCATCATAATGATTTTCTCTCCTTTCGTTGAAAGAATCATAGCATGCATGATGCGGAAAGTTGGCAAGTGGTATAAGTATCGGCCTTTCATTTTATACGTCATGGGTTCTTGCTCTTATAAAGAACACCAGCATGTATTTCTACTCGTGCAGCAACGGATACGTTGGTGATTCTTATATCATCTTCCAACAACTGTCTTCACAATCAACCTAAACGACGGTAGTAGTTATATAATGTCGAGATTATTTTTTTTTCATTACGTTCTTGTTAAGCCGAAATGAGGGCACCATAAAAATGCAAAATGTATAAATACAAACAAAAAGCAATCAATGGACCATTTTCACCTCCTTTCCAAATATGATTAACTCAGATAGTTGATAATGGTTATTAATGGTTATGTCAGTGTTATGATAAGTTCGCATCCATCGGAAAATACAATTAGTGTTGTACATTCATGAGCTTAATAACTCAATAATTAATGATGATGTTAATTGATATAACTTTCACTGTGCGGAGGAAATACTTCTTATTTTTTGTGTATAAGTTGTCAAAATATCTGATTTTTTTTGTTGGATGAAGGGTCTTGGTTTAATGCATTGAATTTCTTATCTCAATTAGTTTTATTACTTTCCAGACATTTCAGGGTAGTAAATCATGACGAACGGATTGTATTGATATGTATAGTTTATGTCAGGTGTCTGGAGCATGCTACGAAGAGGCTTTTCATTGTCTTATTAAACATAGCTCTATCAATGCTGTTGTGTTTTTGGACAGAAACATATGCTTGACCTTTAAGGAGTCATAGTTATTTGGAGAGGCAGGATAATTCACGTTGAGAACCATATATCAAAATACAGAATTTCTGCGTAAGTTTCCAAAGCCAGGAGGGGCAAGAGTGAAAAATAGGACTCCGAGAATACACTTTAAGGGAGTTAAGCTTAAAACAATGACTTAATATTGGGCTATGAAACATCATTTAAATCAGATAAGATGTAAACAGTTAAAAAACGTCATATGAACAAGTCTACGGTACAGTGTACAGTGGTGAATTGAGTGAGTACATACTACCTTAATAAATTGAATTTCGCATCAGCATCACTATATTAATCAAACCATATAAAAGTGACACAAATTATATATTATAAAAATATAACATGCAAAAAGTGTGTATTTTAACGTATTTTCCGCGCGAATGAAATGTGAATGGTACAAACGCACGAAGGAGAAGGAGAAATAACATGAGTTACCCTATGTAAGGAAAATATTTCCCTAACGGAACACCGTATTTGCATCTCAAAAAGAAAACCAGCACATATTTCTACACAGAATCAGACTCGAGTGAATATATATATATATATATGTTGCATTTGAAATATATTCAGTTTTGTGACAAAGACAATATGTATGACTACTATACGTATTCTCAATATTCTTAATCAGGAGGGTAGCCAGGCTTAAGTGAATGTTACGCACGAACGGGGGCGGGTGTGGGAGGGGGAATTTCCCTGTAACCGGTTGGGGGTTCGGGGGGCCTCCCCAGGGAAAAATGTAAAATGGAACTACCATGTTGACCTCTGAGGTGTATTTGGAGGGATTTATAGGTTCGCCCACTTTACAGTTATCAAGAGATTGATTTAGGCTCAGTAAGCTATCTAGCACGCAGAAGCAATGCTTACTTTAGCTGATCTTCCTTTTGTTCTGATATCATTTTTAGCTAAGCCCTAGACTTTGATGCCATTTTGGGCCATATTCATTTTTTTCATTTTTCAAATTGTTGTTACGCACATGCGTAAACGCGTAACACTGGCTACGCCCCTGTTAATGAAGTTTTATATAAGCACATGTTCAGATAATATAAAAAAAACACATACTTTAAAACAAAATTCATATCTTCATCCGCAAGATTGCCATGCACAGTGTGTGTAAACCACGTGATATATTGCGTCATATTTACACCTCAACTTCCATTCCTTAAATGAACTGCCTTTCGGCAAATTCGTTCATCAATCGATGAACGCAACATCTTCGGATATGTTCGGATCGCAATTCATCGCATAACAATATACATGCAAACTATTGATCTTGTTATTGTTTGTATTGTGTCAGCAGGTCCCGTAAAATATAAATCAACATTATAGAAAGTGTTAATTTATTATATTTTAAATGTTTTGTTGCCATAAGTGTTTCAATTTTACGTTTGAAAGTGATTTTAAGTGGTTGATCTTTTCCCGCGTTATTGTGACGTCATTTGAAAAAATGTTTCCGGTTACAGACGGGTTGTTCTATATACAGAATGGGTAAGAAAGGATAACTAAAAAAAAATCTTAAATGAAAGTAAGATTTTTTTTTCATTCTTGAATGAAATAATGAACTATTGGTGTAAATATAAGGAATGAATTGCGGGGTTGATGTCATTATCGGGGATATGAACGCAATTGGGCTGGTCAAAGTACGCGTGGAGTCGTTCAGACTCCACACACTTAGACCAGCCCAATTGCGTTCATACCCCGATAATTGCATCAACCCCGCAATTCATTTCTTAAATAAATACTACGTCGGATCTCTCTCTCTCTCTCTCTCTCTCTCTCTCACCCTCTCAATATTTGTGCCATTATATTGTTCCTGTTTAAACTATTTAAACTATGCCACGATTTCCGAAGAATACACTCTATTACTGTACTTTACTTTATATGTTTATCTTAAATGCTAATTGTTCAAGTTCATCTGACTACATGTGGTAATTCAGTCAGTTCAGTAATTTAATGATATTAAGTTAGTATGGTCCCTTTGTCTTGATTTTAACCTGCAAACACAGAATAATTATACGCCACGGGCGTAGCTAGCACTTTATTAATTTAGATTCATAATTGTGGTCGGGGTTTTCGGGGCAAGCCCCCCCCCCCCCCCTCGGAAAAATGGTGCAATCTGGTGCATTCTGGGCGAACCGAGCCGCTTTATTTAGTACTGGAAACGGACAGTTATAAGATGTAGTCAAGTATGCATACTGCAACTTTTGCTGATTTCTGCATTGTTTTGTTAGAATGGTGTGTATTCCGCCGTGTACTCGCGTATAGGCAGCTACGCGCCTGTACGCAATTGAACAAAAGGCACTTCGCAAACTCATTCTGATTTAATTAGATATTCCCGTATCGCTCGGGGCCATCTTGTGACATTATTCATGGAGCTATTCTTTCCTTATCCAGTAGTGTCTCCCTTTCCTAACACGTCTGTCCATTGCCACAATTTGCTCGGTTGTGACGTCACCACCGGGCCCGCGTTTTCTGTCTACGTCATAATCATATGTTTATTTTTCTTCTTTCGCCATTTTGCTGGCTGCTACTATGACTTTTTGAGCATTCCTGAAAGTAAATGAAAAAGGTTAAAAAAAATAAGATTTCAATAGAGAATAGATAGCCAATCGTTGACATAAATGATGAACCGACATGTATGTCTTCAATTCGTTCATTACTTTGCACAGTTGACAAGCTGGGCCCGTATCCACAAATGTTGGAATGCGAGTTTGAGAATCAGTCTCAGAAAAGCTAAGTTTTAATTTTATTGAAAAACATGATATTATAGGAGCGAAGTAGCGATGTTAAATGAGTGTGAACTTTGCATAGTACCAGTCGTGATAGGTATGGTCAAAAGACCAAAGTTACTCCTACCTAGCAGCCACAGCGCAGACGAGTGATGCATGCCCCTATCTGCGCTCTTCACGGTGGAGTCAAGCAGCGGAAGTGAATAGGGGACCATAGCGCCATGCTGCCCGTGGTATTTCACGTCTTTGACCAATTGGCACGCCTTCAATCCCTCCCTCTCTAGCAGCCACAGCGCAGACGGCTAATCAATGCCTCTAGCTGCACTCTTCACGACGGAGTCTAGTAGCGGAAGAGCATGAGGGACCATGGCGCCATACAGCCCGTTCTCCGCCATGATGCTTCTCTTTTCCAAAGTCTTACGTGCCTTTCACCTCTTGGCACGCCGGTTCTGGAACCTTTCTTGAATACGCACGGCGCAGTATGAATCATACCGCTGGCACCAAAGTCAACCGTTGGAAGCACGATGTATCTCAACTCAATATTGCATTATAGAAAATAAACTTTCCAGTTTGTTATGACCCAAACAATGAACATAATTAAACATATTTTGTAGTGGACCTCTGGCTCATAACACAGTTGGCTTTAAATGAGCAGATTTTTAAAGTTCCATAAACTTCTTTGGTCTTCACAGCGTACAATTAAAAATAGCACAGGCCGGAGCATTTTTATCAAGCAGAGACTTGTTGTTATTCATGTAGATCATAATTGGCTTTGATCCGAGGTGTCATTACTAAAAATGGACAAAATGAGCCGTTACAACGTTGTTAACTTTAACAAAGTTCTGAACAATCGGGCCAATGATGAACAGACAATGGTGAACAGACAATGGTGAACAGACAATGATGAATAGACAATGGTGAACAGACAATGATAACAGACAATGGTGAACAGAGAATGATGAACAGACAATGGTGAACAGACAATGATAAACAGACAATGGTGAACAGACAATGATGAACAGACAATGGTGAACAGACAATGATGAACGGACAGTGATGAACAGACAATGATAAACGGACAGTGATGAACAGACAATGATAAACAGACAATGGTGAACAGACAATGGTGAACAGACAATGGTGAACAGACAATGATAAACAGACAATGATAAACAGACAATGGTGAACAGACAATGATGAACAGACAATGATAAACAGACAATGGTGAACAGACAATGATGAACGGACAGTGATGAACAGACAATGATAAACAGACAATGGTGAACAGACAATGATGAACGGACAGTGATGAACGGACAATGATAAACAGACAATGGTGAACAGACAATGATGAACGGACAGTGATGAACGGACAATGATAAACGGACAATGGTGAACAGACAATGGTGAACAGACAATGATGAACGGACAATGGTGAACAGACAATGATAAACGGACAATGATAAACAGACAATGGTGAACAGACAATGATAAACGGACAATGATAAACAGACAATTGTGAACAGACAATGATAAACAGACAATGATAAACAGACAATGGTGAACAGACAATGATAAACGGACAATGATAAACAGACAATGGTGAATAGACAATGATAAACGGACAATGATAAACAGACAATGGTGAACAGACAATGATGAACGGACAGTGATGAACAGACAATGATAAACAGACAATGGTGAACAGACAATGATGAACGGACAGTGATGAACGGACAATGATAAACAGACAATGGTGAACAGACAATGATGAACGGACAGTGATGAACGGACAATGATAAACGGACAATGGTGAACAGACAATGGTGAACAGACAATGATGAACGGACAATGGTGAACAGACAATGATAAACGGACAATGATAAACAGACAATGGTGAACAGACAATGATAAACGGACAATGATAAACAGACAATTGTGAACAGACAATGATAAACGGACAATGATAAACAGACAATGGTGAACAGACAATGATAAACGGACAATGATAAACAGACAATGGTGAATAGACAATGATAAACGGACAATGATAAACAGACAATGGTGAACAGACAATGGTGAACAAACAATGATGAACGGACAATGTTGAACAGACAATGATGAACAGACAATGATGGACGGACAGTGATGAACGTGAACGGACAGTGATGAACGATGATAAACAGACAATGATGAACAGACAATGATGAACAGACATTGATGGACGGACAATGATGAACGGACAGTGATGAACGGAGAGTGATGAACAGACAGTGATGAACGGACAATGATAAACAGACAATGATGAACGGACAATGATGAACAGACAATGATGGACGGACAATGATAAACAGACAATGATGAACGGACAATGATGAACATACAATGATGGACGGACAATGATAAACAGACAATGATGAACGGACAATGATGAACAGACAATGATGAACGAACAATGATGAACAGACAATGATGGACGGACAATGATAAGCAGATAATGATGAACGGACAGTGATGAACGGACAGTGATGAACGGACAATGATAAACAGACATCGATGGACGGACAATGATAAACAGACAATATATACACCTCAACTTCCATTCCTAAAATGAACTCCCTTTCGGCAATTGCGTTTATCAATCGATGAACGCAACATCTTCGGATATGTTCGGATCGCAATTCATTGCATAACAATATACATGAAAAATATTGATATTGTTAATGTTTGTTTTGTGTCAGCAGGTCCCGTAAAATATAAATAAACAATTTAAAAAAGTATTATTTTTTTTAAAAAATAAATAAATTGTTGCCGTTAGTGTTTGAATTATACGTTTAAAAGTGATTTCAAGTGGCTGATCTTTTCCCGCGTTATTGTGAAGTCGTTTGTCAAAATGTTTCCGGTTACAGTCGGGTCGTTCTATTTACAGAATGCGGTTTGGCGTTTAGCGTTAGCCACATAGCGGTTTGGCGTTAAGCATTAGACACATAGCGGTTTGCAACATCGTGAAACATGGAAACTATAATGAAAAGAACGATATAGCACTTTATAACAACGAATTAAACAATACATAAATGGAATGTATTGTAAGAGATTACTAATAAAGCTTTTAAATGTTAACACATTGCCAATTTCATTTTTGACCCAAATACCGCTCCATACAGTAATGTGTGTCATTATTAACCTCTGTGTTTGTCGTGAGATATTCTCTGTCAAATTGGTCAGTATCGTTACCTGATGCACAGTAAATTTAAAAATAACTTTTCTCAATCTGTTTGATATATCAACACCAATCCATTATTTCTATGTTTAAAAAATCTCAATAACATTTATCTTTGCAAATAAATTCCAATGTATTCTACAACAAAATCCTGATATAAGTCTTAAGTTTCAAATTTATCATTGGACAGAGAATTTCTCATGACAATTATCAATATAATGACTCATTCCCAAGTTTGACTTATAACTGAGCTTTCCCAAATCTCTTCTTTTGTACTTCTTCCCCCTTTCTCTTCTCCTTCCATACCATTTTCTGATGTCTCCAAGTTTACTTCCTCATTATCTTGAAGAGAGGTTTTAGAACCGCTAAGATATCTTTATCAGCCTTCATATCAGTAGTTTCTCCATCTATGTCCCTTACAGTGTCATCATCTCCTTTGTTTTTTTTTCAATAAATCACGTGAGGATCACTAATCCCTCCGGACTTGGGTTTATCTGATATTTCAAATGGCTTATCATCTATGTGGCTGAGCTTATAAGTTTCAAGCCGTTGACGTTTCCGTGATGTCATCTCCTCCTCACTGCTATCGTCCTGCGCTTCAATTTCAGCATTTTCTCTCCATAGCTGTTTTCTGGACTCGTGTGAAGCTATCATCTCGTCAAGGTTCACTGTAATAAAATATCGACATCATGTCTTTTTACGCACATAAATATACACATGTCAACACAAAACACATCCCTACACCATTCACAAACAAAGCAACAGAGACGCTTCTGTTAGTTACCATGTATACGCTTTATCAAATGCGTTAGTTTTAATAATGTGGGCTCTATAAAGGCTTAAAGGCGCACAATACAGGTTGAAATAATAAAAATAAAAATATTATCATGTTTATCTCATTTGATTTAATGATCAAAACCAAAAAAAAAAATAGCATTTAGGAAGAGATAAAGATATAGTGATATTTTTGCATTTTTTTAAAATCCGAAAATTGTGGCCACGTAGCTATTATTTCCACAAACCCAATTTTTAAGGTTAGTAGTTTTTATCTGTTGAAAAATTATATGCTTTTTTATCATTTGAGTCAAATGAGTTAGACATGAAAATACTTAAAATAAATAATTTTGGCAACAGCCTATATTGTGCGTCTTTAAGTCATTTGGACTCCTGCAATGGTAGGTCATCTGAATATAAATACAAGTCTGCGCAAATGAATATTCTTCAAGTTTGTGATTAATAAACATCAATCGTTTTACAGTTGGTAGTGTGTGATATATGATGATTACAAGGGCAATGACACTATAAAGCTGACTTAATCAAAGTCAATAAAAACTACGTTTGGCACTACTTTTCATCATGGGTGTGGGTTCTACCAAGTGAGAAGTCTTTCCATGAAAAACTGTAGATTTGGAAGTAGTTTAGGTCTTAAAATTATATTAACGTACAGACATGAAGGCTGACAGACTGCCAAAGTGACCTCTATATACTTATTATAGTCCCCAACTACTGATTATTTTCAGTGATGTTCTGATGATCGATTATAATAAAAAAATGATTGGTTGGGTCTGAAATCGGTGAAAATCAATTGTATTTGGTCATAATCGATCATATATTCAACAGGCGAGTTTTTTCTTCTTTCCTCTCATTATTTGCTTTCGGTAAATGTCTGTCAATTTTCTCCTCTGAGTTCATTTATACATTTGAAAGTGTTCAGTTGTTTTTGTTATCAATATGGCCGAAAGCAGCAACTTTAGACAGCTTCAAACATACATTTACCATACACATAGTTAAGGATTACGAATGATTGCACAGGAATATTAAAACTACAATTAAGGTCTTGTCAAGAACCTCCTGTACTATCGATAATCAGTTACTTTTATCGATATTCAAACTAGAACTGAATACCAACACTAATTATTTTGCAGACGGAACACATACTGGTGTATTATACAATTGCAAAAGTACTATAGTACCGGCCAAGATATGATTAACTGTAACTGAAGACAAATTCTTCAGAAGCATAAAGCATGAAGTTCTAAGCCAGGGATGAAATCAGTCGTAAATGTTAATTTTTGAACCAGTTCCCAACACAACTGAACATGTACTAGTGTATTGTACGATTGCAAAATGTACTATTGTACCGCCCAAGATATGATTAACTGTAACTGAAGACAAGATCTTCAGAAGCATAATGCATGAAGGTTAAGCCAGGGATGACATTAGTCGTGAATGTTTATATTTATATACAACACATGTATGAGGATTCCAGCCTGAAGCAGAGATTTCTCAAGGTCATTCAGCATACTCTTCACCATTGTCGCTCTGTGAAAAAATAAGAAGAGATGTAATCAATAAAAGTTTTATCAGTCAGGGGTCATCACCAAGCTGGATAAGTGGCTTTTCTCAGAGTTCTCCCGTTTCCCCCACAACACAAGACTACAATCTCGTGCAACATGACATCGAGTGTGACTAAGCATAATTGAATATTACTTTCTTCAATATTGTAAAATAATAAAGATAAATATAAATAAAGATAAATAAATCAATTGAACGCTGTCATTCATTTAATCATCACTTCACATGCATTAGAACTAGCACACTCGCTCCCTCTATTAGACCAGCGAAATTAGAATATTCTAATAAGGCAAGTCAAACTCCTTGCTTACTTGATGGAATGCTCAGCCCAGAGCTGCTGGAGGGAGGTGAGGTTGTCTTCATTGCATTCTGAAACATGAATGGGGGAAGTCTTCAAAATGGTATGAAAATACTGGACCGATTGTTTAGAAATTTGGTAAAGTAAACAATGTATTAATCTCGTAATTGTTAATTTTCAAGTCTTAACTTCTCTGGAAGATTAATGGATTCACTTGTTCACACTGTAGTATTTGTAACAAATTTTAAGACAGCAGTTTCAGCTTTACTTGTCTTATTAAAATATATGAGCACATCACCATCAATTTTACTTTTACAAGTTAACATCAATAACTTAGTCACATTGTTAACTTTCACAACAATATGAACAAAATGTTTTCAAGAACCAACAACAGGGCTATTGTACTATCTCATTTCTTTAAAGTGACCATTGCAAATGCTTGCTTGAATTGTTCGCATCCTTTTATCGACTGCAACTTAACATAAACAATTCAAAATACGAAGAAAATAATGTACGTGAAGTTAGCGGCCTAGCGGCGTGAAGTTAGCGGCCTAGCGGCCTAGCGGCGTGAAGTTAGCGGCCTAGCGGCGTGAAGTTAGCGGCCTAGCGGCGTGAAGTTAGCGGCCTAGAGGCCTAGCGGCGTGAAGTTGGCGGTCTAGCGGCCTGGCGGCCTAATTATTTTTTCTTTTTTCAAGCAATTGTTAATGCGGTTTTTTTTAAAACAATGATAAATCAAAGTTGTTTATTCATATAGTTACATAGCGGCCTTAAATTGTTATCTATTCAGAATATTCAAATATATATAATATAATATCGGCATCATGTCTTTTTACACACATAAATATACACATGTCAACACAAAACACATCCCTACACCATTCACAAACAAAGCAACAGAGACGCTTCTGTTAGTTACCATGTATACGCTTTATCAAATGCGTTAGTTTAAATAATGTGGGCTCTATAAAGGCTTAAAGGCGCACAATACAGGTTGAAATAATAAAAATAAAAATATTATCATGTTTATCTCATTTGATTTAATGATCAAAACCAAAAAAAATCATTTAGGAAGAGATAAAGATATAGTGATATTTTTGCATTTTTTTAAAATCCGGAAATTGTGGCCACGTAGCTATTATTTCCACAAACCCAATTTTAAAGGTTAGTATTTTTATCTGTTGAAAAATTATATGCTTTTTTATCATTTGAGTCAAATGAGTTAGACATGAAAATGCTTTAATACTTAAAATAAATACTTTTGGCATCAGCCTATATTGTGCGCCATTAAGTCATTTGGACTCCTGCAATGGTAGGTCATCTGAATACAAATACAAGTCTGGGCAAATGAATATTCTTCAAGTTTGTGATTAATAAAAACCAATCTTGTTACAATAGGTAGTATGTGGTATATGATGATTACAAGGGCAATGACACTATAAAGCTGACTTAATCAAAGTCAATAAAAACTTCGTTTGGCACTACTTTTCATCATGGGTGTGGGTTTTACCAAATGAGAAGTCTTTCAATGAAAAACTGTAGATTTGGAAGTAGTTTAGGTCTTAAAATTATATTAACGTACAGACAGAGAAGGTTGACAGACTGCCAAAGTGACCTCTATATACTTATTATAGTCCCCAACTACTGATTATTTTCAGTGATGTTCTGATGATCGATTATAATAAAAAAATGATTGGTTGGGTCTGAAATCGGTGACAATCAATTGTATTTGGTCATAATCGATCATATATTCAACAGGCGAGTTTTTTCTTCTTTCCTCTCATTATTTGCTTTCGGTTAAAGTCTGTCAATTTTCTCCTCTGAGTTCATTTATACATTTGAAAGTGTTCAGTTGTTTTTGTTATCAATATGGTCGAAAGCAGCAACTTTAGACAGCTTCAAACATACATTTACCATACACATATTTAAGGATTACGAATTATTGCACAGGAATATTAAAACTACAATTAAGGTCTTGTCAAGAACCTATTGTACTATCGATAATCAGTCAATTTTATCGATATTCAAACTAGAACTGAATACCAACACTAATTATTTTGCAGACAGAACACATACTGGTGTATTATACAATTGCATAAGTACTATTGTACCGGCCAAGATATGATTAACTGTAACTGAAGACAAGTTCTTCAGAAGCATAAAGCATGAAGTTCTAAGCCAGGGATGAAATCAGTCGTAAACGTTTATTTTTGAACCAGTTCCCAACACAACTGAACATGTACTGGTATATTATACGATTGCAAAATGTACTATTGTACCGCCCAAGATATGATTAACTGTAACTGAAGACAAGTTATTCAGAAGCATAATGCATGAAGGTTAAGCCAGGGATGAAATTAGTCGTGAATGTTTATATTTATATACAACACATGTATGAGGATTCCAGCCTGAAGCAGAGATTTCTCAAGGTCATTCAGCATACTCTTCACCATTGTCGCTCTGTGAAAAAAATAAGAAGAGATGTAATCAATAAAAGTTTTATCAGTCAGGGGTCATCACCAAGCTGGATAAGTGGCTTTTCTCAGAGTTCTCCCGTTTCCCCCACAACACAAGACTACAATCTCGTGCAACATGACATCGAGTGTGACTAAGCATAATTGAATATTACTTTCTTCAATATTGTAAAATAATAAAGATAAATATAAATAAAGATAAATAAATCAATTGAACGCTGTCATTCATTTAAACATCACTTCACATGCATTAGAACTAGCACACTCGCTCCCTCTATTAGACCAGCGAAATTAAAATATTCTAATAAGGCAAGTCAAACTCCTTGCTTACTTGATGGAATGCTCAGCCCAGAGCTGCTGGAGGGAGGTGAGGTTGTCTTCATTGCATTCTGAAACATGAATGGGGGAAGTCTTCAAAATGGTATGAAAATACTGGACCGATTGTTTAGAAATTTGGTAAAGTAAACAATGTATTAATCTCGTAATTGTTAATTTTCAAGTCTTAACTTCTCTGGAAGATTAATGGATTCACTTGTTCACACTGTAGTATTTGTAACAAATTTTAAGACAGCAGTTTCAGCTTTACTTGTCTTATTAAAATATATGAGCACATCACCATCAATTTTACTTTTACAAGTTAACATCAATAACTTAGTCACATTGTTAACTTTCACAACAATATGAACAAAATGTTTTCAAGAACCAACAAAAGGGCTATTGTACTATCTCATTTCTTTGAAGTGACCATTGCAAATGCTTGCTTGAATTGTTCGCATCCTTTTATCGACTGCAACTTAACATAAACAATTCAAAATACGAAGAAAATAATGTACGTGAAGTTAGCGGCCTAGCGGCGTGAAGTTAGCGGCCTAGCGGCCTAGCGGCGTGAAGTTAGCGGCCTAGCGGCGTGAAGTTAGCGGCCTAGCGGCCTAGCGGCGTGAAGTTGGCGGTCTAGCGGCCTGGCGGCCTAATTATTTTTTTCTATTTTCAAGCAATTGTTAATGCGTTTTTTTTAAAAAACAATTATAAATCAAAGTTTTTTATTCATATAGTTACATAGCGGCCTTAAATTGTTATCTATTCCGAATATTTTTCTTTACCTTTTATTCTAAAACAATTTTAAATTAACTGTTTTATGTACAAATTATCACTCTGAAGCGTTTTCAACTTTTTTTCAAAAAAGTCGATCAAGCACTTCAGCGACCTAGCGGCCTGACGGCGTGAAATTAGCGGCCTTGCGGCCTAGCGGCCTAAAATGGTTTCCTATTTCAAAGCATGTATACATGCATGTTCTTCTAAAACAATGACATTTTAACTGTTTGAATGCACAAATAACACTTTGAAGCGATTATCAACATTTTTTTTTCAAAGACGTCGATAAAGCAGTCAGCTAATTCAAAGCATTAAAGATGCCTGTTCTTCTAAAACAATGATGTATTTACTGTTTTTATGCACAAATTATCACTCTGAAGCGTTTTAAAATTCTTTTCCAAAAATGTCGATCGAGCACTTCAGCGGCCTAGCGGCGTGAAGTTAGCGGCTTGGCGGCCTAGCGGCCTAGCGGCCTAAAATGGTTTCCTATTTCAAAGCATGTATACATGCATTTTCTTCTAAAACAATGACATATAAACTGTTTGAATGCACAAATTAACACTTTGAAGCTTTTAGCGATAATCAACATATTTTTTTTCCAAAAAAGTCGATTGAGCAGTCAGCTATGTCAAAGCATTAAACATGCCTGATCTTCTAAAACAATGATATACTTACTGTTTTTATGCACAAATTATCACTCTGAAGCGTTTTTATTTTTTTTTTCCAAAAAAGTCGATCGAGCACTTCAGTGGCCTAGCGGCCTAGCCGCTATAGCGGCCTAGCGGCCTAGCGGCCTAGCGGCGTGAAGTTAGCGACCTTGCGGCCTAGCGGCCTAAAATGGTTTCCTATTTCAAAGCATGTATACATGCATTCTCTTCTAAAACAATAACATATTAACTGTTTGAATGCACAAATGAACACTGAAGCTATTAGCGATAATCAACAGTTTTTTTTCAAAAGCGTCGATAAAGCAGTCAGCTATTTCAAAGCATTCAAGCCAGAGTTATGGGCCTTGTTAAAGTGTAACTCACAAGCGTTTTGACTATGGCAACATGTGTACCAAGTTTCCTTTGAATGATATCTTGAACAGTATTTTTGGTTATGGCCAAGTAAACAATAATCTCTGGGAATGCCAACAACGACACCAATACTATGACAATACATTAACCTTTTTTCATAAAAAAGATGGCATGCAAAAAATGTCAAAATGAGAATCCAGTATCCTGCAAAACATTTAATAACCCATGCCCGTAACTAATAATGTGAAATAAGATATGTGTTATATGAACTAACCAGCTTCGTAAATCCACTCAAATTCTCCAAAGTCAGCGTCATACAAGCACAAAGGCGCGTCAGATGACATGTTATATTGCGGCTTACGCGGATTTTTCTCAATGTTCAGAAGTTCATCAACCACCTTGAAAATTAGTACATGGATTGCTATTTTAAAAGTCTTTTTACATTTAATCATCATTAATCCGAACACAGTTTATACAAAATTATCGATATTTCCAATTTCTGGTCCCGATTTAAATTCTTCTTTGTTTAATCGAAATTTTCCTCAACAATCCGAAATCGCTCTTTCAAAATTAGTGTCCCGATTGCAACAAGTATAAAACATTTTGTGGGAATTCCATTATTTAAAGCAAAAACTGTTTAATACACCTTAACTTTGCGATGGTAAATGCTAAATATATGGCAAATCTGTTGCATCTATTGATTTGTAATTTAATGCAATTATTCCTTGTTCCCTTCATTCAAATAAGAATATAAACTATGAACACTAAAGTAGAATTACTCGTATTGAATTGCAATTATTAAAATTATTTGTATTGACCTTACTTTGTCTGCTTGCATCAATTAGCAAATTTTAAGATGTTTTCTATAAACTAAACACAATGTAAGGGAGATAACTAGACAAAAACCAAATGCATACTTCAACCGATTCTTTCCCTTTGCCCAAGAATAACAGCACAGAGAAGATGCTGCGGATCTGATGCCACAGGAACGCCCTCCCGACGATCGTGAGTTCAATTGATTGCAATTGATGGGAAATATATTACTGATAACAAGATTGTAATTGTGTATTAGAAAGATTAAAACGCAAAATTTTAAATGACTGGTGAGTCCTAAAAGATTTATAGTGAGCAGCTATCGGTTCATTAGGTAGAAATACAGTGTTTTCTGCACCTTTCTTACAAATAAAACACAGTATCCTTCATAAGAAAAATTGTGTTGTATATATTTTTCCTTTTTGGGTAAATTAAAACAATTGAATAGGTATAGTACATCTTATTTGGGAGTAGAAGTTCATCTTTTTAGTTTCCTTAGGAGTTTGCTTCCCGAGAATTTTAAGCGCTGTTGCCTTTAACAAAAACTGTCACACTAAGTGACAAATAGCCTAAGGTGCCTCCAGGTTCAATGAATTATGCAATTACTAATACACATACATTGAGGAAGAGCTATCATAAACTATAGACATATGCCTGCCCCCATGATGATTGACATCAAGTGTGTGGGGTAGGAACTATGTAGGAGGTATAAAGAACATGTGTCTTTCGCATGACACATACAATTTGTATGTAAAATGAATGAAGCAATACAGAAAAAGAGAAAATATGGACATTGGATTCTGCTTTATATTTAGCTAAAACTTAAGAGGTAATTTTGCAACAACTTTGACACAAGTTATTATAACACAAAATTAATCACTCTTGTTGGCACATGGTTTTGCGAGTATGTGGTCTTGTTGAGGGGTAAAACAGAGTACTTGGAGAAAACCCACTTGGTTGGTAACCATGGTAACCATAAATTAAACTCACATGCTGTTAAACCAACCCAGATTGCCTAGGTGAGAAGGGAGTGTACTAACCAATGGATAACCGTACATGCTGTTAAACCAACCCAGATTGCCTAGGTCAGAAGGGAGTGTACTAACCAATGGCTAACCGGACATGCTGTTAAACCAACCCAGATTGCCAAGGTCAGAAGGGAGTGTACTAACCAATGGCTAACCGGACAAGCTGTTAAACCAACCCAGATTGCCTAGGTCAGAAGGGAGTGTACTAACCAATGGCTAACCGGACATGCTGTTAAACCAACCCAGATTGCCTAGGTCAGAAGGGAGTGTACTAACCAATGGCTAACCGGACATGCTGTTAAACCAACCCAGATTGCCTAGGTGAGAAGGGAGTGTACTGACCAATGGCTAACCGGGCATGCTGTTAAACCAACCCAGATTGCCAAGGTCAGAAGGGAGTGTACTAACTAATGGCTAACCGTACATGCTGTTAAACGAACCCAGATTGCCAAGGTCAGAAGGGAGTGTACTAACCAATGGCTAACCGGACATGCTTTATCTTTGAGGTAGGGATGTGGGTCTTACACTCAACACATCGTCTTTATGTTCCGAACACATGTGCAAAGTCATTTTAAAATTAACAAAAATACAGTCAGGACACAACAAACTATACGGTACATGCATATATACTATATATAATATCCTGGGCTGATCTTCATAAATCATATTAAGTCAACTCCTTACTTCTCATATGGTTCATTACTTACCAGTATATTAAGGACTCCTTTGGGGAAGAAATACTTGTATGTTGCAATTATATGGTCTTGCTATTGAGTTTTTAAAGCACTACCGTTGAGTTTCCACCTACGGAGCATGGATTTCATTCAACTGATAACTTAAAGCCATAAGTGTTATTGATCAGGGTAAAATGATGATCAAGTATCGTGGATAAACAATTGCAAAATCTCTGAATCTATCATCAAATGTGGCGTAATCTCTGAATCTATCATCAAATGTGGCGTTTTCTCTTAAACAAGGCAAAATATTGTACAACAACTGTATTAATAATTTGGTATTAAGCTAAAATATTACTGGTCTTGAAAGTATACTTATTTTCAAACAAAACACAACAGAAAGATTTTGCGTTTGCATGTTTTAACCAAAAGTAATCATCAAACAGCAGCTTGTTATTGTTTTGTACCATAAAGTTTAATCCTCTTTATGAGTTTCAATTTCAGTTGCATATGGAAAATTGATCGAAAGGGTTTGAACGATTATTTCCCATGATCAATTCTGATTTTGTATCAATTTCAACTCCACCCCCCTTACCTCGCACTAAAGTCTGGGTCTATTGGCGCCCAGGCGAGCACCCTGATGTCCCGTGGTAGGTTCCTGTTCAGCACGTGGCAGTACCGTATCTCCGTGGTCTTGTCGCCTGTTATAGTTCAATTAATAGGGTTCTACTAAAAGTAAAAGATTACAAATCCACTGATTAATTTGATAATAATTAAGTTTTTTATGGCCCGATACAATGTGTTTTTAACAACCTGTAATATTTATTAAAAGTGATGTGCATTACTTACTGCAAAAAGTGTCTTTTTTAAGTTGAATTTATCAAACATATATACATTTTTATTTCATTGGTTTTGGCTTTATTTCTCCATTGATGTAATAAAAGCTATTCTGAATTTCCTTGTTTATGTTTGAGGTAAATGTGTTGAGGTTTTGGCATAGCAAGAGTGTCATCATTATCATTGTTGTGTGCAAATCAACCATTCAAACAATGTAATAATAGAAACCATAATGTCAATCCAAGTACTCAAAGAGGCACAAGGCCATTGCAAAAGATACATTGTGAACTAACGACTAATAGCAATAACAACACATAGACTGGTAGCAAGAAAAGCCTTGATATTTAATTTTGGGGTAACCGCCTTGTTATGATTAGCCTTACATATCACAAAGTATTTAAACTACTAGTAGTTAATTAGCATGCAGCCTCTGAATTAATTATTAGTTTCAAAATAAAAATACAAGTCAATAATTATATCTAATTAAATATATTTAGACAAAACATGCATGATTAAAATCTATAACTCTGACTTATAGTTATGATTTAGTCCTTTATTGGGAACTTACGGTTAAGATTGGTACATTCAGTTCAAGTTTTTATATTGAAGATTTAATTTTGTATTATCAACCAAATGGCCATGAATGTGGGTTAAACATCATAAAGGTTGTGAACTCTCCCAAATTACCCAATCCACTTGAGAAGGGCTTGGCACAGAAATGAAATTTAAAAATGGCAGCAAATTCAAAATTATACTCAAAATTACATTGAATTGCAAACAGATGGCTCAGTTATTGCTTGACTAATATTAAAAACAAAATCAAGGGAAATGTTGATCATTTTACGGAGTCTGACATTAAAATAGTCATAACGTGTGCACAGTGTTCAAAAAGCTTTGACCACTGATAAGTTATTATTCAATAGAGGTCTTTTGTTAAGTATTATTGAAAAAAGGTCTGGTATGCATTGCTGGAAAGCTAAATAACCTGGCTATCACCAAAGCCCGAAATACCTGAATACAGTCAATATAAATCACAGTACTACAACGGGTCCGATTTACCGAGTGATACTTTATAAAAAAAATAACACCAAAACAAAACATGCTGACGTGTTGTCGTTACCCGGAAAATCCGACGTTCACGTACATAACGGTAAAAACGTTGATGCAATTGCAATTTCCTAACAAAAAACTGCGCATAAAATTTGTATTATTAATTTCCCAAACTCGAAATAGTCATTGAGTAAGATATGTATTGCATATTTATTTGTGTTTGAAATAGATGCCAAAAGTCATCAGGCAATATTAACGTTTGATTGGTCCGTACATATTTGTAGGTGAAAAACATTTACGTCTTAACTTACGGGTTAGTAACTGGTAACTCAACACCTGAGCCAGGATTCATATCAAACTTTATCCAGAGCACAAACAAGAGCCATAGTAATTCATCAGAAATTAATGCATCTTAGATGAATTACAATAATTTACCTACAATAGAGAGGTTGCAGGAAACTATACGTACATGTACATGTAGATGTAAAAGGTGTACATGTAGTTGAAAATAAAAGTGATTTAATCTTAAACATGTACTTATAAGCTCACTGGTACTCCATCATCATCATCATCATCATCATCATCATCATCATCATCATCATCATCATCATCATCATCATCATCATCATCATCATCATCTTGTTGAGACACCGAGGGGAACAGTATTAGTTATAAAACTTTCGAATTGTAGTAAGAATTCATCAATTCACATAACCTATTATTTAGTAATGACCGACACCTATCAGGAACAGGTTTTGGCCACTCATTCCATTTTGGTTGCATGTAAACAGAAACGTTAAAACAGTAAAAATCACGCTTGTCGCACCAACAGCCTTTCAACGCATTCGGCGCTTTTATTATCAACGTGTTATAGGAAATGTAATACTATCGTTGTGTATTAGCGCATGCGCTTTGTTAAATACTTGTCATATTTGTTTACCTGGATACCACCGGCCGTAAATGTGAGTAGTTGATTTTGGCTTTTGTGTGATTTTGGCATAATTCAACTTTAATGTTTACAAAATCACATGCTATGTGTAATCAGCGACATAAAAATGCGAAACTATTTATTTCTTTATTTATGAAATTTATATTTCGTTCTAGTGGATTCAGAATGGAGGGCGCACTTAAATTTTTGTTTCAATAAAGGATACTTTAAGTATCTATCATGTGTTTCCGGTACGGATAGAAAAATCCAACCCAAGGGCACGCGCGAAGCCGGTAACGAGTCTTTCCAAGCGTTTCCAAGGTTCGGATTTTTCTACCCAGATCTGAAAAACATGACTTATATTTATCTCACATATCTTAAATTATCAATTTGTGAAAAAAATGATCTAGAAAAACGCACTTTTGTACATTTCACCTAAAAGCGCATGCGACGCCGTTTACTGACGTCATAAAAAGCAGTAATTTTAAATCACCATTGACGTCAAATAGTTCCTCTAATATCGCGTTTTTACGATGATTTATTTTCAATTACAATTATAAGTCTTGCATAATTATATCTTTGATCGCGCTTTATTGAAATGGCATAATATAATTTTCAAAAACCATACACTAAACGAAATAAGAAGTGGTGCATTTTTACTCATCATTTTGACTCATCTTATAAGGCAGTGTAACACTATAAGTATTTATCATGTGTTTCCGGTACGGATATAAAAATCCGACCCGAGAGCAACCGTGTAAGCCGGTAACGAGGCTTGCCGAGCTACCGGCCACGCAGCGTGCCAGAGGGTCGGATTTATCTATCCATACCGGAAACGCATGATTAATATTTTTTCTTGCATATCTGATATTATCAATTTGTGGAAAAAAATGACGTTTGTAATTGAACAATTACACCAAAAAGCACGTGCGACGTTGTCTACTGTAATCATAAAGTGTAGTTATTTAAAAAAAAAACACATAAAAATTGCGTTTTTTACGATTATTTTCACTTTTTAATTAAAAGTCTTGCATACATATATATTTCATTGTGCTTTATTGAAATGGCATAATCTACTTTTCGTAAACCATGCAATACAATAAATAAGAAGTGGTGCGTTGTTGCGCGTGACTTACCTTACATGGTGGTGTAAGATGGGTTTTTACAGCACTGGTCACATGAACGGAAACACACGTCCGGTATGCAAGAAAGGTTTTCCAGCGCTAGTCACATGACCGGAATAATATATGTCGTGTGTTTCCGTTCCGGATAGAAAACTCCGACTCGAGGGCACATGCGTTGCCATGAAACGAGGCTTGCCGAGTAACCGGCTACGAATCGTGCCCGAGGGTCGGGGTTTTTTCTAGCACACCGGATAGACATTTCCGGTGAATTAAGCCGTGCTTATAATTTCTTTCTAGCACACCAGGCATTTCCGGTAAATTTAGCCGTGCTGGAAAATTCCATCCGGCACCCCCCCCCCCATGCCAGATGAGTCACGCGCTGTGACGTAATACTTTTTCTTTCATGCTTTACGATGAAATATGGGGTTTTAACAGTGAAATAACAACAGTGAAAATATCAATTTGATATTTTCACTGCAAAATAAGGGGTGAAAATATCAACTTTCAGAACTACTTTTAAATTCCTTTGTTGTTACATGTACTTGCCTTGATCAAAACAGAACATGTATTATGTAAAAAAAATGTTAAAAAAAATAAAGAAATGTTTTATAAATTTAAATAAATATATAATTTGAAATTAACAACTTACCGTTTATTACCGGTTATCCCGTTTATCAAACATTTTACTGATTTTTGAAGCTGAATGTTCGAACATTTGCTTTCATACCAAACAAATTACAGTCAAAATCAACTGTTCGAACATAAATGTGTCAACAAACTAGCGTGGCATTTACTCTTTATCTGGAAAATAAACATTTTAAAGCGGAACAGACTGGTCTCTGACAGTGATCATAAAAAATCTACATTTTCACGAGTGGCTTCGCCACTCGTGAAAATATGTTTTTCTACACTCGTGAAATAAAATACGATCTTACACTGAAATAAACAAATATCCTCTATTTATTTATTTTATAATCCACTTTATGTAACCATTATTATGCGAATTCAATAGATAAGTTTCATAAACATTAACTTGACAAAAACGTATCTTCAAAACAAAACAAAATAACCTGGCACGGCTGAATTCACCCGGAAATGCCTATCCGGTGTGCTAGAAATTATTAATCTGGCACCCCCCCCCCATGCCAGATGAGGCACGCGCTGTGACGTAGTGCTATTTTATAATACGCTTTATGAAACCATAATTAGGGTATCTCAATAGATTAGTTCCACAAACATTACCTTAACAAAAATATATCTTCAAAACAAAACAAAATAACTCTTCAAAGATGTGATAGTAAAGGAAATTCTTGACGTGTGCATTGAATAAAGTTACTACGCGTCATGACGTCAGTAAACATTATCGCACGCGCTTTTTGGTGTAATGTACAAAGTGAGCTTGTCTATGTATTTTTTTCACAAAAAAATGCAATTCAAGGTATGCTAGAAAATAAATCTACCATGCGTGTCCGTTCGTGATGGAAACATCCTACCCTCGGGCACGCTTTCAAGCAGGTAACTCGGCAAGCCTCGTTACTTGGCAACGCAGGTGCCCTCGGGTCGGATTTTTCTATCCTGAACGGAAACACATGACATATATTATTATTCTAGCACACCGGATAGGCATTTTCCGGTGATTTCAGTCGTGCTGGAAAACTCCGTCTGGCATCCCCCCATGCCAGATGAGTCACGCGCTGTGACGTAATACTTTCAATTTCTTTTATTAAACACTAAATGTATCCATAGTTACGAGATTTCAATAGATGAGTTTCATCAACATTAAATTTACAAAAAAATATTCCTTAAAAACAAAAGAAAACAGACGTGATAGCGAAAGAACTTATTGACGTATGCAATGAATACAAATTACTGCGCGTCATGACGTCAGTAAACATCATCGCACGCGCTTTTTGGTGAAATGTACAAAAACGCGCTTTCTTATGTATTTTCTTCACAAAAAATATAATTTAAGGTATTCTAGAAAAAATATCTATCATGTGTGTCCGTTCCGGATATAAAAATCCGACCCTCGGGCACGCTGCGTAGCCGGTAACTCGGCAAGCCTCGTTACCTGGCAACGCAGGTGCCCTCGGGTCGGATTTTTCTATCCGGAACGGGAACACATGACAGATATTATTATTCCGGAACGAAAACACGTGATGGATATTTTTTCTAGCAAACCTTAAAACAAAATAAATTTCGGTTTTAAGGGAGGGATGCAAGTCTTAATGTCATGCCCCTAAATTACACCCCCTCTAATTTCGAATCATGGAACCGCCTCTGTTTTCTGTTCAGTGTCTGCTTTGTTCTGTGTTCATAAAAGAAAAGAAAATAGCTCATCTGAAGCAACTTATTGTTTATTTTGAGGTTTTATAAAAACTAGACGTTCAAGTCTTGCGTAGCAGGGCGAAAAAAGACTTCCAGTTTATTAAGATCGTGTTAATACGATAACTTGTATGTATGCTTCGTCATTTAAGCATGTCTAAATTTTGACATTGAAATTCGCTTTGGATTGTATTGTCGTTTTGTTTGTTTGTTTATTTGTTGGCTTGTCTTGAACCCCTTGAATGCCTTTAAAATTACTCACCATATTGAGACCAAGTGCACTGCGCATGTCACAATCACCCCAGATTTAGTTCTCAAAACAACCGTCCAGTTTCTACATGAGGCTATCCATGTTAATAAATTAAATTTTGAGTACTTTTCCGGATGAGTGTCTTCTTTCTCTTTGAAGATATTGATGTTCATATAGTTTGGATAATTTCAGTTGTGGCCGATGGTCTAATTACTATATGAGGCCATCAATGTTAATATCATTCGGATAATTTTAATTGTGGACGAGAGGCTAATTTCTATATGAGACTGTTTATATTATTCAGATAATTTTCATTCTGGACAAGTAGCTATTTTATATATATAAGGTTACAAATATATTCATATACTTTGGATACTTTTCATTTTGATGGGGCGGGGGGAGGGGGGGGGGGGAGGGTAATCTCTGTATCAGGCTTTCCAAGTTCGTATAATTTGAATACTTTTCATTTTGGACGAAGGACTATTTGCTGTAAGAAGCTATCAATGTTTATATTATTTGGACGCTTTTTATTTTTGGACGAAGAACTATTTTCTGTATGAGGCTTTCCATATTGATATTATTTTGATTGCTTTTCATTTTGGACGAAGGACTATTTCCTGTATGAAGCTATCCATGTTCATAGGATTTGGACGCTTTTCATTCTGGACGAAGGACTATTTTCTGTATGAAGCAATCCATGTTCATATTATTTGGACGCTTTCCATTTTGGACTAAGGACTATTTTTTGAATGAGGCTTTACATGTTTGTTTAAGTTGGATACTTTTCATTTTGGACTAAGGACTACTTTCTGTATGAGGCTTTACATGTTCGAATAATTTGGATACTGAACATTTTTCATTGTGGACCGTGGGGCTGGTTTCGATATTTGGCTTTCCATGTTCATTGTTTCCATCAAACTTCTTTTAACTAATCCGGCTCTATATTTATGTTCATTATCAGGGAAAACCCCATACATTTGTCTATTCTGTCGATGAACATATCAGGTCTTGAAATCTAAAACTAACAAAAAACATTTTGTTAACATACGGACTCCAATTAAGTTTTTTGGCTGACAAAACGCCGCTTACTGTCAAAAGCGAGTTCAATTACCCATTCAAATTATTTAACTATCGATCAAAAACGAGGTTGAAGAATAAAGTAAATAGTAGACCGAATTTTATTTTCCTCAAATACATCAAAAGCAGAACAAACAGAATATTTCTATACCACTGTTGGAAAATCAGTCAAAAACGAAATTCGATATTTCCATCTGCGTCAAAGCAAAATCATATAATAAGGCATGCAATTAAACATAATCAATTGAACCTTCTTTGAAAACCTATACAAAGGCATACTTGAGTTCAAACATGCTTGCACAATATTGTGTATCGATGCATTGCAATGAAGAAGAATCAAATGATATGAAATTCACTTCCACTGACTATATATTCATATACTATGACTTCAGAAACAAAACGATTAGATTAGCGTAGTGCCATTTTAAATAGTTCTGCGCATTGGTCTGATGAATTTATGACCAGAATATATACTTGCTTCGATTCAATCCCATGAATGGCACTGTTGTATATTAAGTGTGCATATCTAGAAAACCCTTAGCAAAGATTGTGCTATAATGCATACATGTTTTTTAACGGTTTTGTATGAACGTGCACGATTTGAAGTATGCAGTTTATGTATGTAACTAGTGTTAAGAACAATGCAATACAAACTGGATAAAAGGCAATCCCTTAGACGTATAATGACGGCATCAAACAGTTACCAAAATATGGACTACTCAGCCTTTAGCTGAACAGATCGAACCAAATCCCATCTTACGAAATTAATCAGTGGTATTGTGGTGAAAACTTATTGCATTTATATATTCTTACTTCCACTGTACATTTGAACTCATTCATGTCCTATATTTTGCAGTCATTCCTATGCTATTTTAGGCAACCTGGGAGATGTGTACAGCTAGAAGGTCACATGTGACAGTAATGTGCATTTAAAATATTTATGCAAAAAGCTACAGAAAAAAGCTCAGTAGCAAAAAATTTAAACATAAACCCGGTTTAGTGCACAGGGGCAGGTTGCGTTGTTTTGACACACCACGCCACCGTTGGGGTTTTTTTATCATTTTTTTTTATCAATTTTTAGTAAGAATATGATGTGGTCACTGTAACTTGTGAAATTTGGCAATTTATTATTTTTCTTTATTTTTATTATATTATCTTTGTAATGGGTGACGACTTGACCCTGAATTTCCATATATTTGCCGACATGACCTGTTTAAGAAGCCATAACTTTATCAAATCTTAACCAAACTCTACATGTTTGGACTTTCCTTGTAGAGTTAGTGTCAATCTTTAAGAAAATGTACAGTTGGTGAAAGGATAGCGTATTCGACCTTACAACTACCACATAATTATGGTAAAGGATAGCGTATTCGACCTTACAACTACCACATATGGTAAAGGATAGCGTATTCGACCTTACAACTACCACATATGGTAAAGGATGGCGTATTCGACCTAACAACTACCACATATGGTAAAGGATGGCGTATTCGACCTAACAACTACCACCTATGGTAAATGATAGCGTATTCGACCTAACAACTACCACATATGGTAAAGGATAGCGTATTCGACCTAACAACTACCACATATGGTAAAGGATGGCGTATTCGACCTAACAACTACCACCTATGGTAAATGATAGCGTATTCGACCTAACAACTACCACATATGGTAAAGGATAGCGTATTCGACCTAACAACTACCACATATGGTAAAGGATAGCGCATTCGACCCAACAATTACCACCTATGGTAAAGGATAGCGTATTCGACCCAACAACTACCACCTATGGTAAAGGATAGCGTAGCGTATTCGACCTAACAACAAATACCACATATGGTAAGGATGGCGTATTCGACCTAACAACTACCACCTATGGTAAATGATAGCGTATTCGACCTAACAACTATAACATATTCTACCTTACAACTGCTATTGTGCTATTTGAAAAGCAGGCAAGAAATATGATATCATCTGTAAGCGATTGGGTGTGTATTAATTAGCGCATGCGCTTTGTGAATGTTTGTCATATTTGTTTACTTGGATACCACCGGCCGAAACTGTGTGTATTTGATTTTGGCTGATGAGTTTTAAGATAATTCAACATTAATTTAAACAATATCACATTATAGATGTTAGTGGCGATACCAACGAATGCGGTACCATGAATTACTGTGAAATCATTAATGTTCGTGGGCATAAAATTTCGTGGTTTGCCGAAAAAAAACAATTTCGTGGGTACTTGAATTCGTGGATTTTCATTTTTGAAAAAAAAAAATCGAAGATGCGATCGTCCTTGATCGTCTGCATAATATCCACGCGCTGGCCCGTGATTTCCGTCTTCTACGTCACTCGGTTTATGGCACTCGTACAGCCTCTGAACATGTCAAACTCAAATGCAATGAATGCTTATCAATCTCAAACAGCGGCTTTTTTTACACCGCCCCCCCCCCCCCAGTACAATATGCAACAACTACCCGCTGTACCGCCGCATTGCCAGCCTACATATCTGTAATCTCCAGTAGCCAGTGACAATGACAATTTCAAACTGATATTTGAGCAGTTTAACTCTCTCGACAAACGTCTATCAAAACTAAATGTGATAGAAAAGCAGCTCTCCGATCTCTCTTCAAAACTGTCCTCAGTTGACAACCGTGTCTCGTCTCTTGAAAAATGCTCTCGCGATCAAGGAACACGTATTAAGGAAATTGAAGCTACACGTGCATACGAATCCTCTCTGTGCGACGACATTACAAAAAAGCAGTCCGAGTTCGACAAGTCACTAAAGTCCGAACAAGATCGAATCTCCAAACTTGAACGTGAATTTGCTAAAGTTAAACAAGTTAACGAGGACGTTACCGACCTCAAATCTCGCTCTATGGGGAACAATCTGTTATTCTTTGGTTTCCAGGAGCGCGCATCTCCTGATGATAGGCGTCCGGAAGAATGTGTCAAGCTCCTGCTCGATTATTTCCGCGACACACTTCATATTGCCGATGCTCATGAGAACATCAAAATCGAACGAGCCCACCGAATTGGTAAATATGACACTTCCAAAAAACGACCAATTGTCGCAATGTTCAATCATTTCCCGGACAAGGTCCTTGTAAAACAGAAATTCCGTGACATGGATGCACAAAATGGTTTCAATGCCACAGTCGGCGGTGATAACTCTACTCGGATCCGCTGTAGTGAACAGTTTCCTTCAGAAATCCAAGAGCGCCGGAAGTTCCTCATCCCTGCGATGATCAAGGCCCGTCAGGACGGCAAAACGGTACACCTGTCATATGACAAACTTTTTATTAACAACAAAATGTACACGGTTGAAACTATCCGTACTTCGGGCTTTAGCTAGGATCTTGGCCAATCACAACTATCTTTTTTAGTTTGGAATGTCCAAGGCATTAAAGCAAAACTTGACGATTCAGATTTTTTAAACTTTGTGTCTAATTACGACCTACTATTACTTACTGAGACTTGGAACTCTAAAATAACTAATGTATCTATTGAAGGTTTTGATTACTTTAACTGCCCAAGACCTAAATTTAATTCAAAAGCTAAGCGCCACAGTGGTGGTGTTATTATTTATATTAAAGAATGCTACAAAAATTACATTGAACTAATCGAACTATGTGATTAAGGTTATATTTGGTTTAAATGTAAAAAAGAATTGATAAAATCAATCCGTGATGCTTACTTTTGTGTATGTTACATTCCTCCGCATGATTCTTATGTTTATAGAAATGTTAACTCCACATTGTTTGAATGTGATTTTTTCGATCAGCTTAACTCATGTATTCGTAAATACACGATTCTCGGCGATGTGTATTTGACAGGTGACCTAAATTCACGCACGGGTGAGCTCCCGGACTATATACCTAAAATACACCTTGACCGATATATTGATTTACCAGGGTATAGTCAAAATGCAAATAACCTACCACATAGACGTAATAATTATAAAATATGCAATCAATTTGGCACACGACTTTTATCACTTTGTAAAGAGAATGATCTTTGTATTCTCAATGGCCGTTTAGAGGCAGGTAACTGTACTTTTCACGGATCGTGGCGAAATAAACCAACTTCAAGTCTTGTGGATTATATTATCTGCAATCACAATAGTTATGAAATTATAAATAAAATGTATGTTATGGACTTGACAGAATTCTCGGATCACTGTCCAGTTTATTTTTCTTTAAATTGCACTGAACTTGAAATAAATGATACTTGTCATGAATATGACAAAATTGTGTGGGATACTTCCCGAAGAAACATTTTCTTGCAATCACTTACAAATAAGTCTGAGCTGTTTGATAATATAAATACAAAATTATTATCCAATCAATCCTCGATTGACGATTGTCTGCAAAACTTTTCAAATCTGATGTATGACATCTCTTTAAATTGTTTCGGGAAGACTTTTCGTAGCCGCAAATCTACCGGAAACAGAAATACCAAAAAAGCGTCTTGGTTTGATGAAAGCTGTAAAAGCGCGAAACGTGATTTCTTGACTGCGAAACGCACTTATGATCATAATCATACTGATGTTAATAAATTACAGTTTTTAAACGCTAGGAGTATATTTTCTAAAACAAAACGCAAAGCTAAACATATATTTTATGGGGCAGAAAAGAAAAAGATATCATCTTTAAGTAGAACAGCACCTCGTAAATTTTGGAAATACATCAAAAAGTTCAGCAATTCTGCTAAGTCATCCACTAATGTATCTGAAAATTCGTTTTTTGATCATTTTTCAAACATTTCAAATGAAGCTGAGGGTCAATTTAACATTAGAGACCATAATATATCGAGAGACGAAACTCTCTCCATTGATTTTCTCGACTGCGAAATATCAATAGAAGAAATTGTCAAAGCCATAAAGTCGCTGAAGCGGCACAAAGCCTGTGATTTTGATAGAAACGTTGCGGATTTTTTCATTGACAGTAACGATTTTATTTCGCCTTATCTTTGTACTCTGTTTAACTATATATATGATAATTGTGTTTATCCGAAATGCTGGACTAAAGGCGTAATTGTCCCTATTTTTAAAAAGGGAGATAATACTAATCCGGCAAATTATAGAGGCATTACTCTAGTAAATGTTGCTGCCAAAATATATTCACTAATATTAAGAAATCGAATTAACAAATGGTGTGAAAATAACAATAAATATTATGATGGTCAATTTGGTTTTAGAGATGGTCACTCTACAGCTGATGCAATTTTCCTTCTTCACGCTTCTATACAAAAAGTCCTTAACAAAGGTTCCAAACTGTGGTGCGCATTCATAGATTACCAAAGAGCTTTTGACACAGTTAATAGAGATGCATTATGGGTAAAATTGATTAAATCAGGTATCAGCTGTAAAATGACCAACATGATCAAGTGTATATATAGCGACATCCAATCCTGTATAAAAATAGCTAAAGACAATAGCTATTCTCAAATGTTTGATGTTACAATCGGTTTGAAACAGGGGGAGCCTTTATCTCCCCTTTTATTTATATTATTTATAAATGATATATATGAAAATATTGATTTCAACTCACTCTGTACTAAAGACCTTGAACTGTTATCTATGTATAGAATACTATTTGCTGATGATATTGTGCTTTTTACTACTGATGCAGCCAGTCTCCAAGCTCAAATTAACTCTATTTTTCATTACTCTATCAAATGGGGTTTGAAAATTAATGTTAACAAAACAAAAGTTTGTATATTTGAAAAAAGGAAGCAATATAGAAATATTGAGTTCTTTATAAATAATGCGATTATTGAAGTTGTTGATAATTTTACGTACTTAGGTATTAATTTTATGTATTCAGGCAATATGTCTTGTGCTGTTAAGATATTACATGATCAAGCCCTTAGGGCATATAATCCTGATTAATCTCCTGATTTTGTTCGATCGAGTCAAATTAGATGTCAAGACCAAGTTATCGTTGTTCAATACTATGATTGTGCCTATTCTTGTATACGGGTCAGAAGTCTGGGGAGTTTATAATTTTAAAGAAGTTGATAAACTGCAAGTTCGATTTTTAAAGCATTTACTCCTAACTATGCTGTATACGGTGAATTTGGGGAAATACCATTATCTGTCGTTTGCAAGGAAAGGGCAATCAAATTCTGGTTAAAGATTATGAAAAATGGTGACTCTCCGATGAATTATATGTATCTCGATCAGTGTAATAATATTAATGGCCCATGCTGGGCGACTAAGATGAAATCTATTATAAACCATTTAGGATTAAATTTTCTTACTGATAATTTTGATGTAAATGCCGAATACTTTCCTTTGTTAAAAGCTAGACTCCGTGACCAGTTTATCCAAGATTGGCGTGGATCGATAAATAGCATGACTAAATTAGAAACATATTGCTCACTGAAAACAAATTTTGAATACGAAGAATATCTGGATAGAATTGAAAACGATAATTTACGCAAACATGTTTCTTCCATGAGATTGTCTGCTCACAAGTTAGAAATTGAAGTCGGCAGATATACCGGTATTGCAAGAGAAAACAGACTTTGCAAATGCTGTAACGCTAATGTTATAGAAAATGAATACCATTTTGTATTATGTTGTAGTAAATTTAGACTCTTACGCTTAAAATACCTAGGAAATATATCATGGCCAAATTTAAATATGTTTAAACGACTCATGTTAAGCAAAAGACAAACTAAGATAGCAATCTACATTAAAGAAGCCATGAATTTAAGAAATACTTTCCTTGTACAATAGTAATCCTCCTTATGTTAACTTTTGTTAATTTCTGCTTTTTCCTTCTAAGTGTTTAACAATTTATGTTTTCATATTTAATTACATGATGTATATTTATTATTATTCCGTTACTTTTTATAGTTGATTTATGTTTTTGCCATATTTATGTTGTTAATGGCCAAAGGCTATTCTATGCTGATCTGCCAATAAACTTTGAAACTTGAAACTTTGCTAATGTGGTACGACATGCCAATTAGTGCATATACCCATGTCACTTATCGATTTAATTGGGAATAAAGGTAATAAAAGAAGATGTACCCTGATCATAAATACAGATAGGGGAAGCCATTGAATGCCAATTAGGAATTTTGTAAACTGTGAAAACACCGAAAAGGTGCGTATATTGTCACGTCCGGTACATAGTAACCTTTAATGTACTAGTAATCGATTAATTATTTCATTAAATAAAAAAATCAAGTACAGACACTCATCACGCACATCTTGTAAACTTGGAGATTTTCATTAACAGCACACGTTTAAACACGTGCTTATAACTGTCATTTGCTGCATAAAACACATTTAATTGATTCGGTTCATTATTTGTTAAAGGCACTTATAATATATTGACAGAATAATGATCGTAAGTTATACAGTGAGACAGGTTTTAACACTGTATACTGCGACCTCTGTAAATAATATACTAGAGTACGTACGTAACAAGACAATTGAAAAAATGAATAAAGGGTTTATATTTCGTGGGATCTTGAATTCGTGGATCACCCAACCCACGAAAACCACGAACATTAATGATTTCACAGTATGTTATTAATTCATTTTAAATCAGGTATTAATTTACGTTCATTTCCATGTATCTGTTAGACTTGCTTATATCGCTATTTACTGCTTTCATATACAGTACAAAAAATGAACGCTGTTTTTCCATAAGACCTCAAAATAAACAGTTAACTTTATATACTGAAAAAGGGGTCCCGTTCACATTTTATAGGGGCAGAAACGAGACCTTGTATGTATGCTTCGTCATTTAAGCATGTTTAGATTTTGACATTGAAATACGCTTTGGATGAAATTCCAGTTTACTGCATTTAAAATGGTGTTGTTGTTTTGTTGGTTTGTTTGTCTGTATCCCATGCGTTAATGAAAACCAAGATGGCGATGCTGTCGACACGGAAATAAGTTGAGACTTTATTAAAACAGTCAAAGGCTACTTCCATAACTGCAACAGATTTTTAATACCAGCACAGCAATATTCAGTGTTGTATGATGTGTAGGTGATGAACGCTTAACATTAAAAGACAGTTTCAGAACAATTTTAAATATCGTGTAATCTGATAGATTTACGACGCTAAGGTTACAAATTAAAAAGTCGGATGATTTTACCATTATAAAAGAAACATTTCGAATACTTCCGGGAACGTACCTAGGCATACTCCAAGACGCCCGGGCCGACACATCGATCTTAGATACGCCGTATTTTTTTAATTTTATGTCTTGTAATCAGGAAACTTTTGTGTAAATATCTGCAAGCCAGTGATAAAATACTGCCTATATAAGATCAGATCGCAGATGTTTACATTCCGTTTGAAAGTTAATGTTTCATGGCTTAAAGCGTTTTTTTATATACAGCTTCTTAAAGAGCTGGAGCCACTGTTTCGCATCCGTGTTTATACCCAACCCGATTTGATGCCTGTTTTCTAATATACTCTCGCCCAACAACTACGACACACAACCCATGAACACATTGAAATATTAAACCCCGACGTGAAAATTAGCTCGCATACTCTATTGTATATACTAAAAGTCCTAATTTAAGCCTTCTTAAGAGACCCCCCCCCCCCCCCCCGCCCCAACTGTGTACAGTACACAACCTCTGTTTATTGATCTTAATCTACTTTTATTGATCCCTCTTATCTGATTTTTGATTAATGTATCCTGCTGTGCCGTTTTGGCAGTTTTATTAAAATGGACCCTAAATGACCCTGTGTATTCGTTTATTTGCTCAGGGCCATTTAGGGTCCATTTCTTAGGCAATTAGATTAAGATTAATACACAGAGGTTGTTAACTTTACACAGTTTTTTTTTTTTTTTTTTTTTTTTTTTTGGGGGGGGGGGGGTCACTAATAGAAGGATTAAACTAGAAACACAATTAAAGGTGTTTCCGGATATTCGATAATTCCACCAACCACCGCACCCCACAAAGTTCAGCAAAATGCAAGGAATGCTTTTTACAGAATAGTTTAGTTTTTTTAAAGAAAGTTGAAAAAATAATCAACCTATGCCTTAATTAAAACTTACATTTCATTAGGGTAATCCTAAGCTGATTGAGATAATGCCGACATTAAGTCCATGATAAAATGTACCTGTAATGTAATGTATTTTTTCATGCATGTCATGAACTCTGTTCATTTTATCACAGTGATTTGGTGGGAATGAGCTCCTGCTTTGGTGTCATTTGACCTGTACAAAATTTCGTGACATTTAACCAAAAATATAAAAAAAATCCTCAGATTCATCAAAGGGGTCAATCTGAAGAAAAAACAACACATTTTAGGTTAAATGTCACGAAATTTTGTACAGGTCAAATGACACCAAAGCGGGTGCTCATTCCCACCAAATCGCTGTGGTTGTTGCAACATTCGAAACTCCTCGGCCATTTTTAGCTCGACTATTCGAAGAATAGGTGGGCTATACTACTCGCCCCGGCGTCGGCGTCCGGTTAAAGTTTAAGGGCAGGTTGGGTTATTTATTAATAACTTTCATACCCTTTGTTCAATTGACTTAATACTTCACACAGTTGTTCAGGACCATCACACAATGAGGTTACATAACTCCATATTATCCTTAATACAAGTTATGGCCCCTGATTGACTTAGGTTAAAGTTTTAGGGCAGGTTAAAGTTTTAGGGCAAGTTGAGATTTTCACTTAAAACTCCAATACCATTCATTCAATTGACTTAATACTGCACACAGTTGTTCAGAGCCATTACATAATGAGGTTAGATAACTCCATATTATCTTTAATACAAATTATGGCCCCTGATTGACTATGGAACTTAGGTTAAAGTTTTAGAGCAGGTTGGGATATTTGTTGATAACTTCTATACCCTTCATTCAATTGACTTAATACTTCACACAATTGTTCAGGACCATCACCCTATGAGGTTACATAACTCCATATCCTTAATACAAGTTATGGCCCATGATTGACTTAGGTTAAAGTTTTAGGCAAATAAAATAATTAAGTAAAGGGCAAGTTGGGATTTTAATAAAAAAACATACCGTTCATTCAAGGCACTTTTTTAAATTTCTTTTGAAAGGCTTATTTGTATAATCTTAACCACATTTTCATAATGGGAAATCAAGTTATTTGAATGACTTGCGTCATTGTTCGGGCGGGCTGGTGGGAGGGCAGCATCAAAGTCACCTTATGTATCGAATAATTTTAGTTAGGTTTGACATAAACAGATCAAACCTGGTAATATTACATTGTTATTGTATTCACTTCTAAGTCAAAGCGGCGTAGTCTTACGACGGCTCTTGTTATCAAAAATAACCTTTTTTAATTATATCATTTATGAAATGAAGTGTTTTAGAATGGTATTCAGTGATCTAAGTTTAAATTGATTGTCAGTGAAGTATATTATTGCAAAAATAATCAAGATTTCCAAGAGTAAAGTCATAAAGTTTAACTGCTAAATAAAATCACTACGCGATCTACTTGCAGCGGACTAAACGAACCTCTTTTTGTGTATGTAAACCGTCCAAATACATTCGAGGTTGTTTTCGATAAAAATGGCCGAGGAGCTCCGAATGTTGTTGCAATTGAAGTGGTCCGCTATCTTGAATCTTGCCGGAGAAGGCCGAGTTGTTACGGTTGATGCCCAAATGTATTCGCACATGCGCTTTGTTAAATGTTCGTCACGTATTCGCTTTAATACTTGGATGGCGGCCGTGAATATGAATTTTGATTTTTTTTAAACACAATTTAACAACTTTTCAGATAAGCATCACATAATATGTGTAATCAGAGACATTGGGAAATGCAAAACCATATTAATTGAGTTTAATATTTGAAAATCATGTTTCATTTCACGTATATTTTCATGATCCTGTTAGACCTGTTTATTACGCTTCTAACTGCTTTCGTTTTACGTGTATGTTTACTGCTCAAACCTTGAAAGTCATTTTCCCATTGATACCTTCAAATAAACAAGTACATATGTATATACATACTGGTTAAAGAGGGGGAAAATAATAGATAAGTTATTAAAGGGAAAAAGGCTTAGAATTAACAAAATACGTTCTGATTATATCGCATAGATTCTACTGTACTCATTCATCCATAACGGTTGCACAAATGTCATGAATAGATGAAATTAGACTTGTTTATCTTACATGTAGTTATACATATATATATTGCCATTCTTTATGAAAAAAGTATTGCATTTCGGTTCAATTTATGTTTTATGTTTTTATAGTAGGAAACCAGCGTTTCTATTATTAAGCTTTGTGAAAAACCATCTTGGTGTCCCAGCGTATACCTATTTATAGGCTGTGAATCATAGTAACACATAATCATCAATAGATATTAACACTGACTCTGAGAGCTAAAAAAGGCTGAAGGCGTGACAAGGGTCATTTGCCTGTTTTAGATCACCTGTGCACAAAAATGCTTTCAAATTCACATTTACATTATGATGTATGGACGTTTTTAGATTATAAGTATCTTCCATGGCCGAGAATGTAAGACAGGTTCATTCCGATCCGAGCGTAAGGTGTTTTGCGGAAACGAGGTTTACCGAGTTTCCACAAAACACCCTGCGCTAGGGTCGGGATGAACCTATCTTACACGAGCGGCTATGGTAGATGCTTTTTCTCCCACCTCAATTAAACAAAATTAATTAAAAAATGTATTTTTTGCTGGAACTCTTTTGTGCATAGTGAAAATAATTGCGTATGGATATGCGATAGCACGTGGTTGTCATGTATACGCGCGCAGTGATCCAGTTAATGTTAATAGTCAAATCGGTCTTTTTAAATAGTTCTAAGGAAAATGAAGCATTATTTCTTGAATGGTGCGTGAAAACTGTTTTATGGTGACATTTGAAGCGAGAAATAATTAATTAGCGTTCTAAATATTACCATAAGACAAGATTTCCTTGATGCTACTGACGGTCCAGTCTTCAACAAGGGAGGTAATTATAATGTGGTGACCGTTAAAAAGGAGTTCCATACGGGCATTTTATCTTCGCCCGTGGGCAAGATAAGAATATCTAGCATGGTTAAATTATTAGATCTACTTATCTGAGGTGGGAGAAAAAACGGTCTTTTAATTTGGTGAAATTAAACTACATACATTTAACACGCTATGTCCATTTTCTAACACAATCGCATTAATTATTTTCATGTCATGTCAAAAAGTAGAGAGAAAGATTCTTTTTTCCTCCGTTATGAAGAGACATGACACATGATAATCAGAACATTTACAAAGAAATATATAGAACAATCTTGATGTAAATTTTATACATCAAAAGAAACCCGGTCAGAAGGATAACTATAAATAAGTCAATGTATGGTAATGTATTATAACAATGCATCTACAAATGAAATATAGTGAATGAAACATAGTTTTATAATTTCATTTAGCTTATCTTGTGATACCGGATACTAAAGGCTGAAGGCCTGCATGGGAGTCGAACCTGCGACCCCTGGATTGACAGTCAAGTGTGTTACCACTAGACCACGGATAATCAAGGATTTAATATATAATTATTATTAAGGAGACAGCTAGCTGGATATTTTATCAGCAAAAAAAAGATCTGAACGTTTTGCAAACGTTTATATTCAGAAACAAATTGGTGTTCGAAATTTTATTTTTGCCCAATGAGATAACAGTAATTTAAGCTCGACTATTCGAAGAATTATGGAGAGCTATACTACTAACCCAAGCGTCGGCGTCGGCGTCACACCTTGGTTAAGGGATTGCATGCAAGCACATATAGGTTAATATCTCAGCAACTACTTGACGTAATACATTGAGACTTTATACAATGGTACTCAACCATCCACCCTACTTAATTAACCAAGTTAGATAACTCTTGTTTGCATTTAATGCAAAAAATTGGCCTTTATTATTTGACTTAGAAATCCTGGTTAAGGTTTTGCGTGCAAGCACACATAGGTTAATATCTCAGCAACTGCTTGATGTATTGCATTGAGACTTGATACAATGGTACTCAACCATCCAACCTACTTTATAATTAGCCAAGTTAAATAACTCTTGTTTGCATTGAATGTAAATAATTGCCATTTATTATTCAACTTAGAAATTCTGGTTAAGGTTTTGTGTGTAAGCACACATAGGTTAATATCTCAGCAACTACTTGAGGTATTGCATTGAGACTTTGTACTCGATACAATGGTACTCAACCATACAACCTACTTAATTAACCAAGTTAGATAACTCTAGTTTGCATTAAATTCAAATAATGGCCCCTTTTTTGACATTGATATTCTGGTTAAGGTTTTGCATGTAACCACTTTTAAGTCAATACCTCAGCGAATACATCATGTATTGCAATAAAACTTTACACACAGGCTCCCAACCATTTAACCTTCTCCTTTAATCAAGTAAGATTACTCTATATCTTATATTATATAATTTGTGCCCCTTTATTATGCGACTTTTAAAATGTAACCACATTTATGTTAATATCTCAGCACATCATATATTTTATTGAAATCTAATCTAATAGTGATCCATGCATGTTTCACCAAAACATTTCAATCCTTACACTGAAAAGCGGCGGAATAGTCGAGCGCGCTGTCTCTGTGACAGCTCTTGTAAAAATTTGCAGTACATTAATTCAGGAAAATTACCAGTCAGCTGCTATAGGGGCTGGACCAGTAGACACAATATAGTCTTCAATACTAAGCTGGTTTAAGGGTTCTTAGTATGGATTTACCAAACCAAAGAGCTCTGCGACTGCATCTCATTAAATTGTTTATTTTGGTAAACAATATAATAACTGTGAACCATAACAAAAGGTTTTTACTTCAATAATTTTATGCTGTATAATATGTAATAATTATAATCCCCTTCCAATTTTACCGTAGGGGATGTCGGTCCGAATATCATGCACATAATTTTATTCACTGTTCGACAAAATTGTGGTTACCATACTTAAATTCGATCTTTACATAACTAAAAAGTGTTTAGAAACTTCATATGTAGAAAGCGCCAGACGAAATGTGGTTGATATGACAACAAAAAGAATAAATTCACTACACTTGAATAGAGTCCTATTGTGACAGCAAAAATAATATCAAAGGACTATAACGCTGCTTTTTACAGCACCTATAATATATTTGGCTGCTATAGCAGTGCATATACCATTCTCTTAACTGGATGTTTGCCTCATGTTATGTTGTATGCAAATAGAGGGCAATGGGAGATTATGCAGGTGAATAATATTTTAAGTTTGTGTTGTACAAAAATGTGGCTGCTATTTAATATTGTGTGTGTTTATAAATTTATGCTAGTAATTTCAAATAGTCATCATGCTGTATAAGAACCCGAAGGGGACCTTTGTATTATTATTTATTAGCAATACTGAGTGACTTGTTTCTTTTACCAGGTATTGAATACAATCTCATGGCA
The DNA here is from genome assembly GCF_026914265.1 of Mya arenaria. NCBI lineage: Eukaryota > Metazoa > Mollusca > Bivalvia > Myida > Myidae > Mya > Mya arenaria. Next base: position 33,938,535 of record NC_069130.1, on the reverse strand, counting down.
AAACAATGGCCTCTCATCGGGCATTATTGACGGATAAGGGGGCCCAGAACTGGGTCAAGGCAGCCCTCGCCCTCAACCTAACCAAGGAGGGTCTAAAGGGTCTGGTAGATGACGTGCTGACATGCGTTCACCGGGACATCTATAGCACCGTTAGAACATCCAAGGGTCTTCCATCCGGGGCAGAATGTGCGCATTGTTTCACCGAGAACGTTTTGAAGTGCTCCACTCCTAAGATATGCACAAGAACTGAAAACTGCAAATTTCATAACGGTCCTTCAAAACAGTATGTTCCTTGTCCAGTCGGGATTTGTGAAGGCGTCCGTGATGAAATAGTTCGACATCACAGGTTTTCGGGACCATCATGGAAGAATACGAATGCCGACAAATGGAGAACCGAACCCTGGGAGATAGGCAAGTGTTTCCTGCCTCCTGATGGCTACAAGACCGTGTCCTCCATCAAAGACAGTGACTTCAACGGAGTGATCAGCGTCATGATAAATTGCGAGGATTTCCAGAACAAGCTGTCGTTTAACGTTGCGACACAGCCAAATTTATTGACAGAGGTAACTATGATAAGATTAATCGATTTCGATGAAATTTAAAAAAAGAATGTTCATAATTAATGGAGAACTTTTCAGCTTATTTTTGAAGTTCCTTCGTGTACTCATTTAATACAATCACAACAATTAAAAATACAGTACCTTATTGATTATATTGTGCATTCGCTACTCTTAGCCCATCAACCAACGAGTCTTAAATTGCATGTATACATTTCTACATAGTGTTTGCCTTTCAATTAAGTCGATGTTCACTACAACAACAAACTTTTTTAGTAAAACCAAATTCAAACATTACATTTAAGGTTCGAGACATTGGACGACGATTACGTCACTCCCCTAACAATAAGGTCGAGGACACGGATCTGGTGGACTTCCTGGTTAAGCTTCGGACCCTTCTGAAGGATAATACTGAACTAGCAAACCGATCCGAGGCACAACAGGCCTTGGAACAGCTTAAGAAGGTACTAATTTACATGATTGATGACACTTGCTGAACTAGCAAACCGACCCGAGGCACAACACGCCGTGGAACAGCTTGAGGAGGTGCGAATTTACATGATAGCAGACTAAACAGATTATACAGGTATGCCTTTACAAGAGAGATGGCAAAATTGAACTAGCATACTGGCCAAAGGCACAACAAGCCGTGGAACAGCTTAAGAAGGTACTAATTTACATGATTGAAGACACTTGCTGAACTAGCAAACCGACCTTAGGCAACACACGTCTTAGCACAGATTAAACAGGTATAACTTTACATGATAGTAGACACAACTGAAATGGCATACCGACCCAAGGCGCAACATGCCGTGGAACAGATTAAACAGGTATAAATTTATATCTTAGAGGACCCATATGAACTAGAATACCGACCAAAGACTCAACACGCCGTAGAAGAGCTTAAAAAGGAGGTATCCATATTTGACCTTGCACCTTATTAGATCACCGGACTTTAGTGTAGGTAAGGTCCCTATTTGATCTTGCACCTAATTAGATCACCGGACTTTAGTGTAAGTGGGCGTCCCTATTTGATCTTGCACCTAATTAGATCACCAGACTTTAGTGTAAATGGGCATCCCTATTTGATCTTGCACCTAATTTGATCACCGGACTTTAGTGTAGGTGGGGTCCCTATTTGACCTTGCACCTAATTAGATCACCGGACTTTAGTGTAAGTGGGCGTCCCTATTTGATCTTGCACCTAATTAGATCACCAGACTTTAGTGTAAATGGGCGTCCCTATTTTATCTTGCACCTAATTAGATCACCGGACTTTAGTGTAGGTGGGGTTCCCTATTTGACCATGTACCTAATTAGATCACCGGACTTTAGTGTAGATAAGGTCCATATTTGACCTTGCACCTTATTAGATCACCGGACTTTAGTGTAGGCGGGCGTCCCTATTTGATCTTGCACCTAATTAGATCACCGGACTTTAGTGTAAGTGGGCGTCCCTATTTGATCTTGCACCTAATTAGATCACCGGACTTTAGTGTAGGTGGGGGTCCCTATTTGATCTTGCACCTAATTAGATCACCGGGCTTTAGTGTAGGTGGGGGTCCCTATTTGACCTTGCACCTAATTAGATCACCGGACTTTAGTGTAGGTGGGGGTCCCTATTTGACCTTGCACCTAATTAGATCACCGGACTTTAGTGTAGGTGGGGGTCCCTATTTGATCTTGCACCTAATTAGATCACCGGACTTGAGCGTAGGTGGGGGTCCCTATTTGACCTTGCACCTAATTAGATCACCGGACTTTAGTGTAGGTGGGGGTCCCTATTTGATCTTGCACCTAATTAGATCACCGGGCTTTAGTGTAGGTGGGGGTCCATATTTGACCTTGCACCTAATTAGATCACCGGACTTCAGTGTGGGGGGGGTCCCTATTTGTACTTAGTAGATGCAAGGACAAACTTAGGTTTCATACCAATGGGTCATGACCCATGACAGACCCATGACACAAATTGTTAACTGGTCTGAGCCCTACCACGTCTAAAACGTACGAAGTGGTGGCCTCGAGATTATTAAGTAAGTCAACAACATGCAAGTCGTGGGAACGAGTAAGTAAGTCGTGATCACGAGATATTTATTCACACACGTCACCTCTATCAGGGGCGTAGCCAGCGTTACGCACTTACACACGTGCGAATCATCAATTTGAAAAATGAAAAAAATATATGACCAAAAAGTGGCATCAAAGTAGAGGGCTAAGCTAGTTATTGATATCAGAATAAAGGGAAGATCAGCTATAGAAAGCATTGTTTCTCTGTGCAAGATACGGCTAACTGAGCTTAAATCAATCACTTGGTAACTACAAAAACGGCGCGGCCTCGAACCTATTAATCCCGCCAAATACATATCAGTGCTCAACTAGATCGTTCCATTTTATTTGCTGCCCCGGGGACCCCCCCCCCCCCCGGCCACCCCGACCCCCCCCCCCCCTATGGCTACAGGGATATTCCCCTACCCCTTTCGTGCGTAACATTCATTTAAATCTGGCTACGCCTCTGTCTATGACATCGTACATAAAAAAGTCTAATGCAATAAAACCGTTTTCCGTTAAAACTTTGTTTTTATATTATTTTTATAAAATAGCCTTTGAATTATTGGATGCTCAATGTCTTCATCTGTTTTGTTGACAGTTGCAAACAGACGATTTCAAGCTCAGTGCTGAGAACGAAGTGGAGATGTTGAAGGAAGGTAAGAGATGCTTACCAAGCGTCTTGTGATAATGCATCTTCTTATCTTCTGTACCAAGCGTCTTATGATATTCCTACATACTTGACGTGTTTCCGGTCATATGACCAATGCTGGAAAAAACCGTGCTACACCCCCTAAGTAAGATGAGTCACGCGCATCCACGCGCCACTTTTATTTCTTCAATTGTAAGGTTTATTAAAAGTATTAAAAGGTAACTCGGCAAGCACATGACAGATATTATTATTAATCCGACCCGAGGGCACCTGCGTTGGCATGTTACGAGGCTTGCCGAGTTATCGGATACGCAGCGTGCCCGAGGGTCGGATTTTTCTATCCGGAACGGACCCACATGATATATATTTTTCTAGCATACCTTAAATTACATTTTTTTGTGAAGAAAATACATAAAAAACGATTTGACGTCATGATGCGCAGTAATTTGTAGTTACTGCATTCGTCGAGAAGTTCCTTCAGTATCACGTCTTTTAATGGTTATTTTGTTTAGTTATGGAGGTATATTTTTACGAAGTTAATGATTATGGAACTCATCTATAATTGAAATCTCATAATTATGGTTACATAAAGTGTAAAATAAAAGAAATTTAAAAGTATTTCGTCACAGCGCGTGACTCATCTGACATGGGGTGGATGCCAGATTGAGTTTTCCAGCACGGCTTTATTCACAGGAAATGCCTATCCGGTGTGTTAGAAAACTCGGGCACGCTGCGTAGTCGGTAACTCGGAAAGCCTCGTTACCTGGCAACGCAGGTTCCCTCGGGTCGGATTTTTCTAATCGAAACGGAAACACATGACAGATATTATGAAAGGGGCTGTTTCACGTATGATAAAATAGCCCGATCTCCGACACTATTTTTTTTTACATTTTGGTACTTTTTTTTTACAATTATGATATCAAAGCGTAACACATTAGATAATTGTCCTGAGATTCGTTACAGAAAAAAACTTGTTTTGGTGCCAATACGTGAAACAGCCCCTTTAACACGTACCGGAAACACACGATATTTACTTATAATTCTACTACTTATGTACTGTACTAAGCAGCTTGTGACACTGCTGCTACTTATCTTCTGCAACAAGCGCCATGTGGCACTGCTGCTTCTTATTTTCTGCAACCAACAAGCGTCGTGGGGCACTGCTGCTACTTATCTTCTGCAACAAGCGTCTTGTGGCACTGCTGCTACTTATTTTCTGCAACAAGCGTCTTGTGATTTTTCTGCTACTTATCATCTGTACTAAGCATCTTGTGATAATGCTACTTCTTATCTTCTGCAACAAGCGTCTTGTGACAATGCTGTTTATGTTGTCTATAACAAGCGTCTTGTGACACTGGTGCTACTGATCTTCTGCATCAAGCTTTTCATTGTCTGTAACAAGCGTCTTGTGACACTGGTGCTACTTATCTTCTGCAACAAGCGTCTTGTGATAATTCTGCTCCTGATCTTGTACTTGTTTTATGATAATGCTTCTTCTTATCTTCTTTACCAAGCGTCTTGTGACAATGCTGTTAATTACTTTCTGTACCAAACGTCTTGGTAAAGGCTGCTTTTTATCTTCTGCAACAAGCGTCGTGTGATAATGCTGCTTCTTATCATTTTTACCAAGCCTCTTGTTAAAGGATGCTACTTATCTTTTGCAACAAACGTCTTGTGATAACTCAGCTCCTTATCTTCTGTACTGAGCGTATGGCGATATTGCTTTTACTTATCGTCTGGATCAAGCGTGTGGTGATATTGCTGATTTTTATCTTTTGTACCAAGCGTTTTGTCACAAAACTGATTCCTGTTTTCTCACCAAGTGTTTTGTGATAATGCATACGTATATGTTCTTAACTTTAATGTTTTGAAAGATATATTTTTACATTACTACAGGACTGCGACTACGTTTGACAAACCATTACCGAACCACCTTGGCCGACATGCCGATATCTCCCATTCTTGGAGAAAAGAACGCCAAACTCAGGAAATTCTACGTGACAGCGAAAATTGTGGAGAAAGATCATAGACAAATCGGCAATATTGACAAGGGAGAAAAAGGTCAAAATGTTGCAAAGTTTTCAGATGTTTTCTTGAAAGAAGACCAGTTGCTCAGAAATGTTTTCCTCGTTGGTAAACCGGGCCAGGGAAAATCCACATTCTCCGTAATGTGTGCCCTGGAATGGACTCACCAATATTTACCAGCGGAGGAAAACGTTGGTATAAAAACAAGCTATGCCGACCCAGAATTCTTCAAAAGGTTTGCATTTTTGTTTCGTGTCACCCTACGAGATTCAGGTAAAACGTTTGATCTACCAAAAATGATCATGGATCAACTTATACGTAAAATCTACCACGAGAAGGATGCCGATGATGGTTACCGGCTATTACAAACGGTGCTGGAAAGTGAAACATGTTTAATCATAGCTGACGGCCTTGACGAATGGACCCAACCAGAAAACGTAAACTGTACCTGCAACACTGAGGAAAAAGTCACCCATTTCCGAAATTCGGCCAACAAGGCCACACTCCTCACGACAACGCGTCCCTGGCGAATGTCACAGTTCAGAGTGCAGGATTCAAAGATCGACAAATATCTTGAAATAGAAGGAGCTGCAGACCCAGAGCAACTCGTGGAAAATATCATCACCATCCTTAATGAGGGAAATAAGGATAAACGGACACCAGAGGCTTTCATGAAAATGGTGTCAGCGAAAGGTCTTAAAGGATTATTGTCAGCACCTATCAGTATCACCCAGCTCGTGTGCCTGTGGTTCGAAGGAAAATCGTTAACCGATTCAAAGTGTGACATTTATGCTGGCATGATAAACATGCTATCATGTAGACTAAGTTGTATGCAAAGCGGGAGTAAAATTCCGAAAATTGAACTGCCATCTGTATTAAAGGAACATGAATGCTTCATGCAAAATCCCATGATTTACCTTGCGCTGGCAAAGTTAGCATACACAACTTTGTATTCCGAGTGCAGAGCTTCGTCTGTTGTTTTCAGCAACAAAACAGTCAACGCTTTGTTAAGCAAGGAACAGGTTGAATTTGCATTGAAGTCCGGCTTACTCACGGAGAAGAAATCCAACTCATTGATCAAGAGATTATCTCACTTTTCATTCTTTCATAAAACACTTCAAGAGTTTTTAGCGGCTCTTCATTTATGTTTAAATGAAAACGACTACAGTCAGCTATCAATCAAGTACGAACAAGATAATAAGGAAAATATCTTGGGAGATGTTTCTCAGACATTTATTTTCATATGCGGAATGAAGCCCGAGCTCGGTGTACAAATGTCTTCATGGATCAATAGTTCTATAACAAAAACACAAATCGACGAGAGGGATGTTAAACCACTTCAGGACCTGATTGTCTCCGGGTACCGTGAAGCCAGGGCGAACAACTATGGTGACATACCGCTCTATCTCGCACACTTCTATATTGATAGTGAGGATAGTGACGAGGATGTCGTAGTGTTTAAAAAGCTGATGATGATAAACAAGGAACGTATTCAGTCACTATACATCCGTGAATGCAATGATCACATTAATGGGGAAGAGCTGCAGGAGGTGATCACATCCTCCTCCGACTCCCTCAAAGCAGTGAGACTGGTGTTCCGTGATGGACAGTATGACCTGTCCCAGTGTCACAGGCTGGAATATCTGCATATAGCGGGAAACAATACAACACGTGTGCAGGTTGATCCAACAAATATTACAACATGTCACTTAGATAGTGTATCATCGAATGTTGAAATGTACATATTTAGATGTTTTAAACACCATCAAAGGTGGAGTAAACTACAACGTGTTGTTTTAGCTTGCGTTGAGAATATCCAGTTACTTGTGGATACACTACCACGTCTCCCTCCGTTACAAAGCCTTGAAATATATCATACAAATCTAGGTGAGCTCCACTTCCGCCCTCCAGCCTCAATCATCCATATTGAACTTTGGTTTGTGACAATGACAGCGGAGGCGGTGCGGAGTCTGATAGAGACGATGAAGAACATACCACACACCATTACATGCCAGATGTGGGCCTGCACGGTGAAACCTGCCAGTGAGATGAAAAACCTCCGTAAACATATGAACAGTTCGCCGTCATTCGAGGTTCTCGAATTTAAATATACGAGTGAATGGCTTGATTTCGAATTCACCAAAATGTGAACAATAAGTTGAATGTTAGCATCGATTATGGGAATTCATGTTTGATGAAAAACAGTGAAGCAATCAATGAAAGTGTCATTCTAATTATAGATATATGGTGTGTGTTACTTTTACACGAACTAATTATCATCGACCACTTTCTGTGTATTCAATTAATTTGATTTATGTTGTGTATTTCCATGCATCCTAAAATAGATTTAACTGTACATAACAATGTCGTTGGGGCAGGTGTTATTTAATGTATCTAACTTGGATGAAAACTTTCTTTTTTAATTATAACACAACAGTCCGTAATCAACACGTGAAACAGACGGTTTAACCTGATCGACTTTTTTAAAAGAATCTTAATAAATCAACTCATTTCCTAGTTTAATGTGATATCATTTGATAAATGTTAAGGATTGTTAAATGCTTAGGATTTATTAATTGATGGGGAATATTTAGCTTTTTCTTAATTCACAATGGCATTCTAGCTCAGATTTTTTTCTATATTCTGTATTAGAGAAATATACTCATAACACGTTGATTTTTTTTTATTTTAATGATCTATTACATAAATTTAACATTATTATAATGCTATCTACAAAACTATGATATCTTTTATGCACCAGTCAATTGTAACCACGGCCCCCAGGTCCGGGGGTAGCCGGGGAAATGGGCCGTGTTTTTACCTTCCAGGTGGCCCCGCAGTGCCGGGTGAATGCGGTGGTTTTGTCTTCGCGCCCAAACTAGCGATGAATGGACCTTACCTAGGGTCCCTGGGGTGCGGGGGCATTGAACGGGGATCTTACCAGCGATTCGTCCCCGCAAAACGGGGATTTTACCCGGGCTTTGCTGGAACAAAAGTTAAAGTCCCCGCTATTCTCCGGACCTGGAGGAGAGGCGTGGTTATAATTGACTGGTGCGTTATCGACAAATGCTTCAAAGGAAATACCCAAACAATAAACACATTTAGTTACCTAAATGATATAATATACAATGGCCTATAATATAACATGTCACACAATTGGAGTATTATTGAAGAAGATATGATTAAACGTTGAAAATATTGTTTGATTTGTATTTAATATGATGAGGATGAAAATGTGTTAGAATGATGAGTATAAGAATGATGATGATGATGATGATGATGATGATGATGATGATGATGATGATGATGATGGTGGTGGTGGTGACAATGACGATTACAAACACGGCGACGACGTCGATGATGATGATGATGATGATGATGATAATGACGACGACAACGATGTAGACGTCAGTGATGATGGTGATTATGGTGGTGGTGGTTGTGACGCTGATGATAATGATGTTGCTAATAATGATGATGTGATAGTGATGATGATGATGATGATGATGATGATGATGATGACGACGGCGGCGGCGGCGATGGTGTTATGGTTGATGATTATGATGACGATGATGATAATGATTATAATGATGATGATTATGATGATGATGATACTTGTGGTGGTGGTGACGACGACGACTACAACGACGTCGACGTCGATGATGATGATGGTATTGTTGGTGGTGGTTGTGGTGATGGTGATGGTGGTGGTGGGATGATGATGATGATGATGATGATGATGAGCTAATAGTATATCACTAAGAAGTCAAATTTAAGGCTGGATACTAAATGTTGACTTTATCTTGAAGTAAGATACGTAAAAATCATACATCACACTCATGATTTGGGCAAGAGAAGTATGTTATATCAAAATAATCATGCAAGGCAAAGTATTTCTTATTTAAGCAAAAGTCAGGAAAAATGTTTTGTCAACAAATACACACTTTACGGGAGAAGATTCTAGTAGGCTCCGAAAAGCATCTGATTACGTTTACATGAATGAATACTTTGGGGACCGTCGGACACATCTACTACCAGACCATTTTACTACCAGAAGGCGGTCACATCTATCATCGTACTACTATTTACGAGGTCTATCTCGTAGCTTGCCGGTGATGGCCGAGTTGGAACGATTGACCAGGCGTCAAACCAAACAAATTGCAGACACAGCCAACGTTCTTCAAGAACCTTATACACTGTTCCATGTCAATTATTATCATTTATTATAAAACACTGTTTTATCATTTGATTCTTTAAATTTGACCATTTTATAAATAAAAAATATCAACATAACACTACAAAGCAATTCACCGATTTTTTTTTAATGAAAACAAATTTAAAATGACACTTGTATTTAAAACCAATACATACGCGTGTATATCCAGATACATTTTGAGTGATAAACACTTCACGACTTCTTAGATAATGCATATATGGAAAATATTAATTTCTGATAACACGATAGCGTCATCGGTGAGGTATCGTCATCGGTGAGGCGTCGCTAATAGCGTCATCGTCGAGATCTGGTCATCATTGAGGCGTTGCCCATAGCGTCATCGTCGAGGTGTCGTCATCAGTGAGGCGTCGCCCATAGCGTTATCGTCGAGGTGTCGTCATCAGTGAGGCGTCGCCCATAGCGTCATCGTCGAGGTGTCGTCATCAGTGAGGCGTCGCCCATAGCGTCATCGGTGAGGTGTCGCCCATAGCGTCATCGTCGAGGTGTCGTCATCAGTGAGGCGTCGCCCATAGCGTCATCGGTGAGGCGTCGCCCATAGCGTTATCGTCGAGGTGTCGTCATCAGTGAGGTGTCGCCCATAGCGTCATCGTCGAGGTGTCGTCATCAGTGAGGCGTCGCCCATATCGTCATCGGTTTGGCGTCGCCCATAGCGTAATCGTCGAGGTATCGTCATCGGTGAGGGGTCGCCCATAGCGTCATCGTCGAGGCGTCGTCATCGGTGAGTCATTCGGTGAGGTGTCGTAATCGGTGAGGAATCGCCCATAGCGTCATCGGTGAGGCGTCGTCATCAGTGAGGTGTCGCCCATAGCGTCATCGGTGAGGTGTCGCCCATAGCGTCATCAGTGAGGCGTCGTCATCGGTGAGGTGTCGCCCATAGCGTCATCGGCGAGGTGTCGCCCATTACGTCATCGGTTAGGTGTCGCCCATGGCGTCATCGGTGAGGCGTCGCCAATGGCGTCATCGCTGAGACGTCGCCAATTGCATCATCGGTGAGGTGTTGCCCATAGCGTCATCGGTGAGGTATCACCCATTGCGTCATCGGTGAGGTGTCACCCAAAGCGTTCATCGTTGATGTGCCGCCCATTGCGTCATCGGTAAAGTGTCACCATTGGTGAGGTGTTACCAATTGTGTCATCGGTGAGGTTTCAACCATTGCGTCATCGGTGAGGTGTTACCCATAGCGTCATCGGTGAGGTGTTGTCCATAGCGTCATCGTTGAGGTATCACCCATTTTGTCATCGGTGAGGTGTTACCCATTGAGTCATCTGTGAGGTGTTGTCCATAGCGTCATCGTTGAGGTATCACCCATTGCGTCATCCGTGATGTTTTGTCCATAGAGTCATCGGTGCGGCGTCGCCCATTGCCTCATCGTTGATGAGGCGCCCATAGCGACATCGTTGAGGTATCACCCATAGCATCATCGGTTAGGCGTCACCAATTGCGTTCATCGGTGAGGTGCCGCAATAGCGGCATCGATGAGGTGTCACCCATAGCGTCATCTTTGAGGTATCGTCATCGGTGAGGTATCGCCCATTGCGTCATCGGTGAGGTATCGCCAATTGCGTTATCGGTGAGGTACCGTCATCGGTGAGGCATTGTCCATTGCATCATCGGTGAGGTGTCGCCCCTAGCGTCATCAGTGAGGTATCGTCATCGTTGAGGCGTCGCCCATTTCGTCATCGGTGGGGTATTGCCCATTGCGTCATCGGTGAGGTGTCGCCCATTGCGTCATCGGTGAGGTATCGTCATCGTTGAGGCGTCGCCAATTGCGTCATCGGTGAGGTGTCGGGATCGGTGAGGTGTCTCCCATTTCGTCATCGGTGAGGTGCCGCCCATTGCGTCATCGGTTAGGTGTCGCCCATTGCGTCATCAGTGAGGTGTCGCCCATTTCGTCATCGATGAGGTGTCGCCCATTACGTCATTGGTGAGGCGTCGCAATTTCCTTCATCGGTGAGGTGTCGCCCATTTCGTCATCGGTAAGGTGTCGCCCATTACGTCATTGGTGAGGTGTCGCCATTTGCTTCATCGGTGAGATGTCTCCCATCGTGCTGAAGAAATGTATCACTCGTTGCTGGCAAACTCCATAATCTCTCTGTGGGGAAGACGAGTCTGTGGGGCGTTTTCTGCTAAATAAAATTGGCTGTTATTAATGAGGTATCACCCATAGCGTCATCGGTGAGGTGTCGCCAATAGCGTCATCGGTGAAGTGTCGTCATCGGTGAGAAGTCGCCCATTGCGTCATCGGTGAGGTATCTCCCATTGCTTTATCGGTGAGGTGTCGTCATCGGTGAGGTGTCGTCATCGGTGAGGTGTCGTCATCGTTGAGGCGTCGCCACGATACGCCCATCGTGTCATAAGAGAGATGTCACTCCTTGCTGGCAAACTCCATAATAGCTGTGTTGGGAAGACGGCTCTGTGGGGATGTTTTCTGCCAAATAAAAAAGGCTTTTATTAATGTTTAATATTATGTCCCTGCTAACATTCAGATAACCTAATATACCACCATCATTATCCTATGTAATAACAACAATATTAGCAGCAGCAGCAGCAGCAAAGGTACCACCGTTATCCTCATCTTTATCACTTATTCAATCGTAATTATAATATTAATCATGAACTTCGAATATAATTGTATCTTACATCTTTGTTGCATCAATGATATTCCAGCTATTGAATCCAGCTATGTGTTGTTAAATTTATACCATAGCTGCTCACTGGCGCAGCATCACTTCAGCCACTTCCGGTTGCATGGAGGGACACTTCCGGTACCATAGACGCTGAAACATGTAAACTATGCGTGTACTTCATCAGACTATCCACTTGTGAAGACATTTACTATTTCCATTCTAGATATTATCATTAATCCCAATACAGACGAAGCAACCTACCGTTATCATCAAATGTCTGCACAAATGTGCAATATTATATAATTTTATATTAGTATACACGAAAATGAGATAAACATTTTCTGCTACCCGGGTTTGGTTAAAGAAATCTTGGGGAAAATGCTGGCAGCTTTTACACTCTCACTGTAAAATTTCTAAAACCAACAGAAAATGCCGATATTCGTGTTTTTCCTAAATTCGGATTGTTTAGATAATTAAAACTTCTGTTTTAAGAGATTAAAATGTGTTATTGTTGTGTTTTTGGTTTTTTTTTAATTTAAAGTACTTATTTATAAAGAAATAAATCGTTTTAACCAGACAGGCTTTCGAACAAAAGTGCATCCTCATAGTGCAAAACCATCAACATCCGTTAAAACTAAAAATACAAAATATATATATTTGCTTAAAATACGTTATTTTGCACAGAAGTAAGCGAAATGGAACTTATGTTTGGTTGTTGTTTTGTCGACGGCAGTTGGCGCGAAGAAATACAGGTGCGTGGGAGTACGTCAAGTAGTCGGGGAAGAGATATCAGCGACTATATCATGGCCTCATACGATAGCTTAGATCCTGGGAATATCCTTTAAAATAACAACAACTGCATCATCACCACCAGAACCATATTCAGCATCTATATTAATCATCATTATTATAATTTTAATCATTAAGTTTTAATCATATTTATTTTTTTTAAATTTCTCGTGTTTTTTTTTCAATTAAATTAAAGCAAGAGTGCTATTTCAATAAATGATATTTTCCTTCGGTTTATTTTCCTCTTGTTTTTGTTTATTTCGTACCATGGCAGCTCATGGGTGGACCGTCACTTCAGGTGACAAGGGCACCCCCCCCCCCCCCATCAAACATAAGTGAACTTAAGAAATAAGCTTTGCAAATAATAAGAAAAATCAACTGTTGGATATCTTATATATATATAATTGTAAATGACTCAAGTTGGTACTTAACTACTGCGCATGTCCTTTTAGAGAAATCCCACAAAACATTTCATTTTAATATCAGCCGGGCTAATGAATGTAAAACACACAAAACATACATGCATAAGGTAAGTTGGTTCGATGGCCGCCATTTTGAAAGGTCCATGTCTCTCTTCCCGCCTTCCACTAAACAATGTACATGCAGGGCTGACCGATTAACGTACATGGCTGGTCGTATGTCGCTCAATCCTATATGTGGATGTGTCAATGGGCTAAAAGGCTTTGTTTGAATACAATGGCACTAAAACACGTCTTAGTTTTGTTGTGATACTTGAATTAAGAGTTAGAGCGTAATTGACATTTATATGTAATGTATTTGAAACACCTTACAATTATATTTTTGTTAAGTATATTTATGCATGATTTTTTATTATAATGTTTTATAGCTGAAGAATGGAATATTGACCATTGATACGTAGTTAGCGCGATTGCCATAATTATAATTTACTGCGATGTTTAATATCAGATGTGACCAGGGGCGTATCTAGACCAAATACGATTTGCAGTCCCGTTCTACACAGGCGGTACTACAAAGTTTAATTCCATTAACTAATCTGGTTAGATAAAATGCACGTACCGAGGTATGGTTAGGGATGGAGGGGTTGCATATGGGGAATATTAAACAGTTGATTTCCGACATGCAGAATTTTGACAAACCCTGTGTGATCGCCACCCGGGAAATAAACTTGGCTGGTTTTCTTTTAAGCAAGCTTTCCTAATTCTGCTGGACGTGCAAGGTGGGGTAAACCATCGATTCACGTGAGATTCATGGACTGTTAGATTTGCTTTGAACGTGTCATTACTCAATTTCAACAGTTAAAACACAAGAAAAAGTAACTAATGGTAATAACTCTGTAATGAACTGAAATAGAGCTAGTGTTCCTGTACACCGCACTTCCTTTCAGTATGTTCTATCATTGTACGAAGTTTAATTAAATTATATCTAGTATAGTAGTTTTCAGGGTTATCTTCACACAAGGACAATTGCAACGGACCGACCAAGCGACAAAGCGGCCACAGGGTGACTCCAATGTACCCCTTTCAATGTGCTGTTCCTTAATCATCAACCACTGATATACAGTGTACATGTTCCAGAATTATAGATTCTGTTTCTTAATCACCAACCAGTGATATACAATGTACATGTTACAGAATTATTCATTCTGTTTCTTAATCATCAACCAGTGATATTCAATGTACATGTTACAGAGTTATAGATTATGTTTCTTAATCATCAACCAGTGATATACAGTGTACATGTTCCAGAAATATAGATTCTGTTTCTAAATTATCAACCAGTGATATACAATGTACATGTTACAGAATTATTCTTTCTGTTTCTTAATCATCAACCAGTGATATACAGAGTACATGTTCCAGAATTATAGATTCTGTTTCTTAATCATCAACCAGTGATATACAATGTACATGTTCCAGAATTATAGATTCTGTTTCTTAATCATCAACCAGTGATATACAATGTACATGTTCCAGAATTATAGATTCTGTTTCTTAATCATCAACCAGTGATATACAATGTACATGTTCCAGAATTATAGATTCTGTTTCTTAATCACCAACCAGTGATTTACAATGTACATGTTCCAGAATTATAGATTCTGTTTCTTAATCATCTACCAGTGATATACAGTGAACATGTTCCAGAATTATAGATTCTGTTTCTTAATCGTCAAACAGTGATATACAATGAACATGTTCCTGAAATATAGATTATGTTTCTTCTTCATAATAAGGATTGATGTTATGTATCGTTGGATAAGTAACATGTGAACTTCACTTATCCACAAATGCATGCAGTTTTAAACACAACTCTACAAATATTTTGATGTTTTATTCAATATCAAATTAGTTACTGACAAACACAAGACGTATCCAAGGAAACGGACCAGAATGTTTTGAAATGCTAAAAATATCAATCAATACAGGATAATTTTTAAAAACTCTGAAATTAAACCACACATCACCAGACTTATATATTTTAAACATCTCATTGAAACTGTTTTTTCAGTTTTACAATCTTTTAAAATATTAAAACATGTAAATATGTACATAACACCATATCCAACAATTAAACAATACAGACAGTTAACTATATGACTAGACTATAAATACCAATAATTGAATATGGTAATTTCTGAAAAATCTCAAACAACAATTCTGTGAGTTAATTTTAATCCATAAAATTATTCTACAAATATCTAAAACATCATATAAAAGCACCTCTCTGAAAAAGCACATTGCGTAAAAATCGTAAGTTTCACATCGCACAGCATATAATATCTATTCATAACTGATGTTTAAGTAACAACAAACAATTAGTGTTTGAAATTATATTTTATCCAATGGGATGATATAATTCCTCAAATCTGCCATACATTTATTTTGATTATTATTGATTTAAATCATGTGAATCAGTAGGTTTAAACAGTGGCTGGGCAAATAGACAAAATATCATCTCAAACACTACGCCGGTCAACCTTTGTCCATAACATAAGGTTGAACTTTTTGGAAAAGTGTAAATTGCTGAATTTTATAAATTGTAACAACATTCCGCAATGTTTGAATTTAATGATTTCTTGAAGCAATAGCATGATGCATACAAGTATATTTGTGATGTTTGGCACATGTTACCTTATAATCTGTTTCAAAATGTATAATATAGATTCAGTAAACAGCAAGATGTTATATACAAAGTTCATTAAACTAATCCATCCAACATAAATGCAACAAACTGCTACTGGTAAAGCTTTGTTTGAAAGTTACAAAACGTTAAGTTTAAGTATTTTTTAGTTAGAGCATTTTAATATAGAGATGATCTTATTTAAGAAATAAATTTTAAAATTGCTGAATAGTCATATTTAATTTTTATTTTATTACCTCCCTTTAATTTTTAACATAGAAATAATCTCGATGTTAAAATCTAAAATGTACTAATACATCTTTGCATCCCAATGATGGATAGGTTACCTTAATGCACTAATACATCTTTACAGCCTTATGATGGATGGCTTACATAAATGCACGAACACATCTTTGCATCCTTATGATGGATGGCTTCCCTTAATGCACTAGCAAATATTTGCATCCTTATGATGGATGGCTTCCCTTAATGCACTAACACATCTTTGCATCCTTATGATGGATGGCTAACCTATATGCACTAACACATCTTTGCTTTCTAATAATGGATGGCATACCTTAATGCACTAACTAGAGGAGAACTGTTAGATGATATAAGTAGTAGAAGTTGTAGAACGAAAACAGAAACATACTGTTGGCGGAGTTCGTTTAAGGATATTTTTGCTAACAATGTCCGGCATTTACTACAATTGCACACACATGAAATATTACAGTCTTTGAATGAGGGTGTTAACCAATATATAAATAAGTTAACAGCACTATATTATGAAGCTGAGGAATGTATGAAATTTAGAACAAAATATGTGTCAGATCAACCTCCGTGGTGGGATGACGAGTGTTACACCTTAAAACAACACAAAAATTCTGCTTTACGCTCATTTCACTGTTCAAATAATATGTATGACTTAAGAATATACAAAGATAAACGCAATGCGTTTAAGACCTGTTGCTGTGTGAAACAGTACGACTATCAACGTAGAAACAGATTGAACCTTGTAAACAGTCCTAATCCCAACTCTTTTTAGAAACAACTGAAACTTGGTATAAAGAAACCAAAGACTGTGTGTAGTATCTCTCCAAATGAGTGGTTTGATTATTTCAAAAGTTTACTATATGACGATAACGCAGTGTTAGTTGATCCCAATACTGAAAATATTCACAGTTCAATTGATCATAGTGCTAGCCCACTTAACGATCCGTTTACCTTAAATGAGATAGAACTTGCTACTTCTAATCTTGTAAATTATAAAAGCTGTGGATTAGATGGAATCCCTTCCGAGTTTTATAAATACACTTGTTCTGATATAGGACCTTTTTTGTTACACTTATTTGATAGCATTCTGTCGACTGGCATTTTTCCCGAGTCTTGGGGGCAAAGTATCAAATGTCCTGTGTACAAATCTGGACCCAATACTGTACCGGGGAACTACCGGGGGGAAATCTATAACTAATACAATGTACAAAATATTTTCAGGTGTCATTAATAAAAGGCTATATAATTGGGCTGAAGACAACCATAAAATTGATGAATGTCAAGCTGGGTTTCGTCGTAATTACTCGACAGTCGATAACCTATTCTGTTTACAAGCCATGGTGCAAAAATATCTATCAAAAAAGGGAGGGCGCTTCTACTGTTTATACGTAGACTTTCGTAAGGCTTTTGACCAAATAAACCACGTTAAACTGTTCCAATCACTCCAAAATATAGGTATACATGGTAATTTTTTAAGAGTTCTTAAAGCTATGTATCATGATTTAAATTCATGTGTTAAAACACCAGATGGTGCAACAAACTTGTTCCCATGTAATGTCGGTACAAGACAAGGAGACAAGTCAAGTTCGACAATTTTTGTCCTATTCATTAATGAGTTATCAGCCCTTTTACGAGAAAATTGTGGTTCTGGGATTTTCATTACTAATAACATGCCAGATATTATTTGCCTAATGTTTGCAGATGACGTAGCTTATTGTGCGGAAACGGTTTTTAAATTGCAACAACAAATAAACGTAATAGATATTTTTGTTAAAATACCGGTATGGAGGTCAATCTTGATAAGACTGAAATAATTGTTTTTAGAAATGGTGGCCCTTTACGAAATAATGAGAAATGGTTCTTTCGTGACGTAAATATAAAAACAACATCTGTTTATAAATACATTGGTATATTGTTTAGTCCACAGTTGTCAGGGACGCCAGCACAAGACAAACTAGCAGCTCAAGCTCAAAAAGCTATTTTTGCTATTAAACGTAACCAGAAACCTTTTGGTTATTTTCCAACAAAAGAACTGTTTAAAATGTTTGACACTCTGATAAAACCTATTCTATGTTATGAGTCCCAGATATGGGGCTATACATTCTGTCCTAAGATTGAATATGTACAAAACGATTTCTGTAGGAAGCATATTGGTGTTAATAAAAGCACTAATACATGTATGATTCTTGGTGAATGTGGAAGATTGCCTTTATGTATAAATTATTTTTCTAATTGTATAAGATATTATTGCAAATTATTACAACTTTCTAATAATAGATACCTAAACAATGTTACTTAATGCTCAAGTCGTTGGATGAAGTTGGACGCACTTGCTGGGCAACTTATATTAAGAATATGCTTTTAATGTATGGCTTCGGTTATATCTGGATATCTCAAGATGTTGGCGATATATCTATATTTATCAGTGTTTTTAAACGGAGAATTATTGATTGTTTCAACAAAACTGGCACGATCTATTAACAGTTCCAGTCCGTGTTTTTATTATAAAGAATACAAAACTTTGCTTAATATGGAACGTTATTTATCTTTAGACATACCTTACAAACACAAATTAGCTTTTAGCAAATTTAGATGTTTAAATAAAAAAATGTTAATTGAAACTGGTAGGCAAAATAATATCCCAAGAGAAGAACGCGTTTGCCGGTTTTGTCTAGATAATATTAACATTTTTGTTTTAGACTGTGAATAGCATGCATTCTTTATATGTTGTAAATATAATGATATACGAACGCAATATTTATTTAATTCTAATGGTACTGAATTAGGAGATTTTATAGGTTATTAAACACAAATCAATCTGAAGATTTACGAAAACTAGATTAATATGTATACTATCTCCTTCTAAACATTAATGGTTAAGGGGAAATAATCATAATTATTTTTACAGTTTGCTTGTATCGATTAATTACCCTGACACAACTCATGCCTTTCTTGTATGTTATGTATTTTGGGCCAGTGGCCTTTAATTACTCAATAAACTGTTGACTTGACTTGACTTGACTTGACTTGACTTGACTAACACATCTTTGCATCCCAATGATGGATGGCATACCTTAATGCACTAAAACATCTTCGCATCCTTATGATGGATGGCATACCTTAATGCACTAACACATTTTTGCATCCTAATGATGGATGGCATACCTTAATGCACTAACACTTGTTTGCATAAATATGATGGATGGCATACCTTAATGCACTAACACATATTTGCATCCTTACGTTGGAAGTACATCTATGCATCCTTATAACGGATGGCATACCTTAATGCACTAGAACATCTATGCATCCTTATGACGGATGGCATACCTTAATGCACTTACACATCTTTGCATCCTTATGATGGATGGCATACCTTAATGCACTTACACATCTTTGCATCCTTATGATGGATGGCATACCTAAATGCACTAACATATCTTTGCATCCTTATGACGGATGGAATACCTTGATGCACTAAAACATCTTCGCATCCTTATGATGGATGCCATACCTTAATGCACTAACATATCTTTGCATCCTTATGACGGATGGCATACCTTGATGCACTAACACAAATTTGCATCCAAATGCTTGATGGCATACCTTAATGCACTTAAACATATTTGCATCCTTATGCTGGATGTCATACCTTAATGCACTAGTACATCTTCGTATCCTTATGATGGATTACATACCTTTATGCACTAACACATCTTTGCATCAATATGATGGATGGCGTACCTTAATGCACTAACACATCTTTGCATCCTTATGATGGATGGCGTACATTAATGCACTAACACATCTTTGCATCCTTATGATGGATGGCGTACATTAATGCACTAACACATCTTTGCATCCTTATGATGGATGGCATACCTAAATGCAATAGTACATCTATGCATCCTTATAACCGATGGCATACCTTAATGCACTAAAACATCTTTGCATCCTTATGATGGATGCCATACCTTAATGCACTAACATATCTTTGCATCCTTATGACGGATGACATACCTTGATGCACTAACACAAATTTGCATCCAAATGCTGGATGGCATACCCTAATGCACTTACACATATTTGCATCCTTATGCTGGATGGCATACCATAATGCAATTGCACATATTTGCATCCTTATGACGGATGGCTTACCTTAATGTACTAACACATCTTTGCTTCCTTATGATGGAGGGCATACCTTAATGCACTCACATATCTTTGCATCCTAATGAAGGATGACATACCTTAATGCACTAACACATCTTCGCATCTTAATGACGAATGGCTTACCCTAATGCACAAACCCTTATTTGCATCCTTATGATGGATGGCATACCTGAATGCACTAACACATCTTAGCATTCTTGTAATGGATGGCATACCTTAATACGATAACATATCTTTGCATCCCTATGACGGATTTCATACTTTAATGCACTAAAACATCTTCGCATCCCTATGACGGATGGCTTACCTAAATGCACTAAAACCTCTTTGCATCCTTATGATGGATGGCATACCTTAATGCACTAACACATCTTTGAATCCTTGTGATGGATGACATACCTAAATGTTCAATTTCATCTTTGCATCATTATGAAGGAAGGCATACCCTAAATCACTAACACATCTTTGCATCCTTATGATGGATGGCATACCTTAATGAACTAACACATCTTTGCATCCTAATAAAGGATGACATACCTTAATGCACTAACACATCTTCGCATCCTAATGACGAATGGCTTACCCTAATGCACTAACACATATTTGCATCCTTATGATTGATGGCGTACCTGAATGCACTAACCATCTTAGCAATATTATAAGGAATGGCATAACTTAATGCACTAACACATCTTAGCATCCTTATTATGGATGGCATACCTTAATGCACTATCACCTCTTTGCATCCTTATGATGGATGAATTACCATAATGCACTAACACATCTTTGCATCCTTATGATGGATGGCATACCTTAATGCACTAACACATCTTTCCATCCTTATGATGGATGGCATACCTAAATGTACAATTACATCTTTGCATCCTTATGATTGATGGCATACCTTAATGCACTAACACATCTTTGCATCCTTATGATTGATGACAGACCTTAATGCGCTAACACATCTTTGCATTCTTATGATTGATGGCATACCTTAATGCACTAACACATCTTCGCATCCTAATAACGAATGGCTTACCATAATGCACTAACACATTTTTGCATCCTTATGATGGATGGCATACCTGAATGCACTAACACATCTTAGCATTTTTAGACTGATAGCATACCTTAATGCACTAACACGTCTTAGCATCCTTATGATGGATGGCATACCTAAATGAACTTTTCAATCTTTGTATTCTTATGATGGATGGCATATCTTAGTGCACTAACACATCTTTGCATCCTTATGATGGATGGCATACCTAAATGTACAATTACATCTTTGCATCCTTATGAAGGAGGGCATACCCTAAAGCACTAACCCATCTTCGCATCCTTATGATGGATGGCATACCTTAATGCACTCACACATCTTTGCATCCTAATGAAGGATGACATACCTAAATGCACTAACACATCTTCGCATCCTAATGACGAATGGCTTACCCTAATGCACTAACACATATTTGCATCCTTATGATGTATGTCATACCTAAATGCACTAACCATCTTAGCAATAATATAAGGAATGGCATACGTTAATGCACTAACACATCTTAGCACCCTTATGATGGATGACATACCTTAATGCACTATCACATCGTTGCATTCTTATGATGGATGAATTACCATAATGCACTTACACATCTTTGCCTCATTATGATGGATGGCATACCTTAATGCACTAACACATCTTTGCATCCTTATGATAGATGGCATACCTAAATGTACAATTACATCTTTGCATCCTTATGATTGATGGCATACCTAAATGCACTAACACATCTTAGCATCCTTATGATTGATGGCATACCTTAATGCACTAACACATCTTTGCATCCTTATGATTGATGACATACCTTAATGCACTAACACATCTTCGCATCCTAATAACGAATGGCTTGCCCTAATGCACTAACACATCTTTGCATCCTTATGATGGATGGCATACCTGAATGCACTAACACATCTTTGCATCCTTATGATTGAAGGCGTACCTTAATGCACTAACACTTCTTTGCATCCTTATGATTGATGGCATACCTTAATGCACTAACACATCTTCGCATCCTAATAACGAATGGCTTACCCTAATGCACTAACACATCTTTGCATCGTTATGATTGATGGCGTACCTTAATGCACTAACACATCTTAGCATCCTTATGATTGATGGCATACCTTAATGCACTAACACATCTTTGCATTCTTATGATTGATGGCATACCTTAATGCACTAACACATCTTAGCATCATTATGATTGATGGCATACCTTAATGCACTAACACATCTTCGCATCCTAATAAAAAATGGCTTACCCTAATGCACTAACACATCTTTGCATCCTTATGATAGATGGCATACCTGAATGCACTAACACATCTTAGCATTTTTATGATTGATAGCATACCTTAATGCACTAACACATCTTAGCATTTTTATGATGGATGGCATACCTAAATGTACTTTTACATCTTTGCATCCTTATGATGGATGGCATACCTTAATACGATAACATATCTTTGCATCCCTATGACGGATTTCATACATTAATGCACTAAAACATCTTCGCATCCCTAGGACTGATGGCTTACCTAAATGCACTAAAACCTCTTTGCATCCTTATGATGTATGGCATACCTTAATGCACTAACACATCTTTGAATCCTTGTGATGGATGACATACCTAAATGTTCAATTACATCTTTGCATCATTATGAAGGAAGGCATACCCTAAAGCACTAACACATCTTTGCATCCTTATGATGGATGGCATACCTTAATGCACTAACACATCTTTGCATTTTAATAAAGGATGACATACCTTAATGCACTAACACATCTTCGCATCCTAATGACGAATGGCTTACCCTAATGCACTAACACATATTTGCATCCTTATGATTGATGGCGTACCTGAATGCACTAACCATCTTAGCAATATTATAAGGAATGGCATACCTTAATGCACTAACACATCTTAGCATCCTTATTATGAATGGCATACCTTAATGCACTATCACCTCTTTGCATCCTTATGATGGATGAATTACCATAATGCACTAACACATCTTTGCATCCTTATGATAGATGGCATACCTTAATGCACTAACACATCTTTCCATCCTTATGATGGATGGCATACCTAAATGTACAATTACATCTTTGCATCTTTATGATTGATGGCATACCTTAATGCACTAACACATCTTTGCATCATTATGATTGATGGCATACCTTAATGCACTAACACATCTTTGCATCCTTATGATTGATGGCATACCTTAATGCACTAACACATCTTAGCATCATTATGATTGATGGCATACCTTAATGCACTAACACATCTTCGCATCCTAATAAAAAATGGCTTACCCTAATGCACTAACACATCTTTGCATCCTTATGATAGATGGCATACCTGAATGCACTAACACATCTTAGCATTTTTATGATTGATAGCATACTTTAATGCACTAACACATCTTAGCATTTTTATGATGGATGGCATACCTAAATGTACTTTTACATCGTTGCATCCTTATGATGGATGGCATACCTTAGTGCACTAACACATCTTTGCATCCTTATGATGGATGGCATACCTAAATGTACAATTACATCTTTGTATCCTTATGAAGGAGGGAATACCCTAAAGCACGAACCCATCTTTGCATCCTTATGATGGATGGCATACCTTAATGCATTAACACATCTTTGCATCCTAATGAAGGATGACATACCTTAATGCACTAACACATCTTCGCATCCTAATGACGAATGACTTACCTTAATGCACTAACACATATTTGCATCCTTATGATGGATGGCATACCTGAATGCACTAACCATCTTAGCATTCTTATAAGGGATGTCATACCTTACTGCACTAACACATCTTAGCATCCTTATGATGGATGGCATACCTTAATACACTATCACATCTTTACATCCTTATGATGGATGAATTACCATAATGCAATAACACATCTTAGCATCCTTATGATGGATGGCATACCTTAATACACTATCACATCTTTACATCCTTATGATGGATGAATTACCATAATGCAATAACACATCTTTACATCCTTATGATGGAAGAATTACCATAATGCAATAACACATCTTTGCATCCTTATGATGGATGGCATACCTAAATGTACAATTACATCTTTGCATCCTTATGATTGATGGCATACCTTAATGCACTAACACATCTTAGCATCCTTATGACTGATGGCTTACCCTAATGCACTAACACATCTTTGCATCCTTATGATGGATGGCTTACCTTAATGCACTAACACATCTTTGCATCCTATGACATACCTTAATGCACTAACACATCTTTGCATCCTTATGATTGATGGCATACCTTAATGCACTAACACATCTACTCATCCTAATAACGAATGGCTTACCCTAATGCACTAACACATCTTTGCATCCTTATGATGGATGGCATACCTTAATGCACTAACACATCTTAGCATTTTTATGATTGATAGCATAACTTAAAGCACTAACACATCTTAGCATCCTTATGATGGATGGCATACCTAAATGTACTTTTACATCTTTGCATCCTTATGATGGATGGCATACCTTAGTGCACTAACACATCGTTGCATCCTTGTGATGGATGGCATACCTGAATACGATAACACACCTTACATCCCTATGGCGGATTTCATACATTAATGCACTAAAACATCTTCGCATCCCTATGACGGATGGCTTACCTAAATGCACTAAAACTTCTTTGCATCCTTATGATGGATGACATACCTTAATGCACTAACACATCATTGCATCCTTATGACTGATGACATGCCTTAATGCACTAACACATCTTTGCATCCTAATGAAGGATGACATACCTTAATGCACTAACACATCTTTGCATCCTAATGAAGGATGACATACCTTAATGTACTAACACATGTTTGCATCCTTATAATGGATGACATACCTTAATGCACTAACTCATCATTGCATCCTTATGATGGATGACATACCTTAATGCACTAACTCATCATTGCATCCTTATGATGGATGACAAACCTTAATACACTAATACATTTTGCATCCATATGCTGGATGACATACCTTAATGCACTAACACATCATTGCATCCTTATGATGGATGACATACCTTAATGCACTAACTCATCATTACATCCTTATGATTGATGGCGTACCTGAATGCACTAACCATCTTAGCAATATTATAAGGAATGGCATAACTTAATGCACTAACACATCTTAGCATCCTTATTATGGATGGCATACCTTAATGCACTATCACCTCTTTGCATCCTTATGATGGATGAATTACCATAATGCACTAACACATCTTTGCATCCTTATGATGGATGGCATACCTTAATGCACTAACACATCTTTCCATCCTTATGATGGATGGCATACCTAAATGTACAATTACATCTTTGCATCCTTATGATTGATGGCATACCTTAATGCACTAACACATCTTTGCATCCTTATGATTGATGACAGACCTTAATGCGCTAACACATCTTTGCATTCTTATGATTGATGGCATACCTTAATGCACTAACACATCTTCGCATCCTAATAACGAATGGCTTACCATAATGCACTAACACATTTTTGCATCCTTATGATGGATGGCATACCTGAATGCACTAACACATCTTAGCATTTTTAGACTGATAGCATACCTTAATGCACTAACACGTCTTAGCATCCTTATGATGGATGGCATACCTAAATGAACTTTTCAATCTTTGTATTCTTATGATGGATGGCATATCTTAGTGCACTAACACATCTTTGCATCCTTATGATGGATGGCATACCTAAATGTACAATTACATCTTTGCATCCTTATGAAGGAGGGCATACCCTAAAGCACTAACCCATCTTCGCATCCTTATGATGGATGGCATACCTTAATGCACTCACACATCTTTGCATCCTAATGAAGGATGACATACCTAAATGCACTAACACATCTTCGCATCCTAATGACGAATGGCTTACCCTAATGCACTAACACATATTTGCATCCTTATGATGTATGTCATACCTAAATGCACTAACCATCTTAGCAATAATATAAGGAATGGCATACGTTAATGCACTAACACATCTTAGCACCCTTATGATGGATGACATACCTTAATGCACTATCACATCGTTGCATTCTTATGATGGATGAATTACCATAATGCACTTACACATCTTTGCCTCATTATGATGGATGGCATACCTTAATGCACTAACACATCTTTGCATCCTTATGATAGATGGCATACCTAAATGTACAATTACATCTTTGCATCCTTATGATTGATGGCATACCTAAATGCACTAACACATCTTAGCATCCTTATGATTGATGGCATACCTTAATGCACTAACACATCTTTGCATCCTTATGATTGATGACATACCTTAATGCACTAACACATCTTCGCATCCTAATAACGAATGGCTTGCCCTAATGCACTAACACATCTTTGCATCCTTATGATGGATGGCATACCTGAATGCACTAACACATCTTTGCATCCTTATGATTGAAGGCGTACCTTAATGCACTAACACTTCTTTGCATCCTTATGATTGATGGCATACCTTAATGCACTAACACATCTTCGCATCCTAATAACGAATGGCTTACCCTAATGCACTAACACATCTTT
The DNA here is from genome assembly GCF_026914265.1 of Mya arenaria. NCBI lineage: Eukaryota > Metazoa > Mollusca > Bivalvia > Myida > Myidae > Mya > Mya arenaria. Next base: position 33,911,349 of record NC_069130.1, on the reverse strand, counting down.
GCATCGTTATGATTGATGGCGTACCTTAATGCACTAACACATCTTAGCATCATTATGATTGATGGCATACCTTAATGCACTAACACATCTTTGCATCCTTATGATTGATGGCATACCTTAATGCACTAACACATCTTAGCATCATTATGATTGATGGCATACCTTAATGCACTAACACATCTTCGCATCCTAATAAAAAATGGCTTACCCTAATGCACTAACACATCTTTGCATCCTTATGATAGATGGCATACCTGAATGCACTAACACATCTTAGCATTTTTATGATTGATAGCATACCTTAATGCACTAACACATCTTAGCATTTTTATGATGGATGGCATACCTAAATGTACTTTTACATCTTTGCATCCTTATGATGGATGGCATACCTTAATACGATAACATATCTTTGCATCCCTATGACGGATTTCATACATTAATGCACTAAAACATCTTCGCATCCCTAGGACTGATGGCTTACCTAAATGCACTAAAACCTCTTTGCATCCTTATGATGTATGGCATACCTTAATGCACTAACACATCTTTGAATCCTTGTGATGGATGACATACCTAAATGTTCAATTACATCTTTGCATCATTATGAAGGAAGGCATACCCTAAAGCACTAACACATCTTTGCATCCTTATGATGGATGGCATACCTTAATGCACTAACACATCTTTGCATTTTAATAAAGGATGACATACCTTAATGCACTAACACATCTTCGCATCCTAATGACGAATGGCTTACCCTAATGCACTAACACATATTTGCATCCTTATGATTGATGGCGTACCTGAATGCACTAACCATCTTAGCAATATTATAAGGAATGGCATACCTTAATGCACTAACACATCTTAGCATCCTTATTATGAATGGCATACCTTAATGCACTATCACCTCTTTGCATCCTTATGATGGATGAATTACCATAATGCACTAACACATCTTTGCATCCTTATGATAGATGGCATACCTTAATGCACTAACACATCTTTCCATCCTTATGATGGATGGCATACCTAAATGTACAATTACATCTTTGCATCTTTATGATTGATGGCATACCTTAATGCACTAACACATCTTTGCATCATTATGATTGATGGCATACCTTAATGCACTAACACATCTTTGCATCCTTATGATTGATGGCATACCTTAATGCACTAACACATCTTAGCATCATTATGATTGATGGCATACCTTAATGCACTAACACATCTTCGCATCCTAATAAAAAATGGCTTACCCTAATGCACTAACACATCTTTGCATCCTTATGATAGATGGCATACCTGAATGCACTAACACATCTTAGCATTTTTATGATTGATAGCATACTTTAATGCACTAACACATCTTAGCATTTTTATGATGGATGGCATACCTAAATGTACTTTTACATCGTTGCATCCTTATGATGGATGGCATACCTTAGTGCACTAACACATCTTTGCATCCTTATGATGGATGGCATACCTAAATGTACAATTACATCTTTGTATCCTTATGAAGGAGGGAATACCCTAAAGCACGAACCCATCTTTGCATCCTTATGATGGATGGCATACCTTAATGCATTAACACATCTTTGCATCCTAATGAAGGATGACATACCTTAATGCACTAACACATCTTCGCATCCTAATGACGAATGACTTACCTTAATGCACTAACACATATTTGCATCCTTATGATGGATGGCATACCTGAATGCACTAACCATCTTAGCATTCTTATAAGGGATGTCATACCTTACTGCACTAACACATCTTAGCATCCTTATGATGGATGGCATACCTTAATACACTATCACATCTTTACATCCTTATGATGGATGAATTACCATAATGCAATAACACATCTTAGCATCCTTATGATGGATGGCATACCTTAATACACTATCACATCTTTACATCCTTATGATGGATGAATTACCATAATGCAATAACACATCTTTACATCCTTATGATGGAAGAATTACCATAATGCAATAACACATCTTTGCATCCTTATGATGGATGGCATACCTAAATGTACAATTACATCTTTGCATCCTTATGATTGATGGCATACCTTAATGCACTAACACATCTTAGCATCCTTATGACTGATGGCTTACCCTAATGCACTAACACATCTTTGCATCCTTATGATGGATGGCTTACCTTAATGCACTAACACATCTTTGCATCCTATGACATACCTTAATGCACTAACACATCTTTGCATCCTTATGATTGATGGCATACCTTAATGCACTAACACATCTACTCATCCTAATAACGAATGGCTTACCCTAATGCACTAACACATCTTTGCATCCTTATGATGGATGGCATACCTTAATGCACTAACACATCTTAGCATTTTTATGATTGATAGCATAACTTAAAGCACTAACACATCTTAGCATCCTTATGATGGATGGCATACCTAAATGTACTTTTACATCTTTGCATCCTTATGATGGATGGCATACCTTAGTGCACTAACACATCGTTGCATCCTTGTGATGGATGGCATACCTGAATACGATAACACACCTTACATCCCTATGGCGGATTTCATACATTAATGCACTAAAACATCTTCGCATCCCTATGACGGATGGCTTACCTAAATGCACTAAAACTTCTTTGCATCCTTATGATGGATGACATACCTTAATGCACTAACACATCATTGCATCCTTATGACTGATGACATGCCTTAATGCACTAACACATCTTTGCATCCTAATGAAGGATGACATACCTTAATGCACTAACACATCTTTGCATCCTAATGAAGGATGACATACCTTAATGTACTAACACATGTTTGCATCCTTATAATGGATGACATACCTTAATGCACTAACTCATCATTGCATCCTTATGATGGATGACATACCTTAATGCACTAACTCATCATTGCATCCTTATGATGGATGACAAACCTTAATACACTAATACATTTTGCATCCATATGCTGGATGACATACCTTAATGCACTAACACATCATTGCATCCTTATGATGGATGACATACCTTAATGCACTAACTCATCATTACATCCTTATGATGGATGACATACCTTAATGCACAAATACATTTTGCATCCATATGCTTGACGACATACCTTAATGCACTAAAACATCTTCGCATCCTTATGATGGATGGTTTACCCTAATGCACTAACACATCTTTGCACCCTTATGATGGATGGCATACCTTAATGCACTAACACATCTTTGCATCCTTATGGTGGATGACATACCTTAATGCACTAACACATCTTTGCATCCTTATGATGGATGGCATACCTAAATGTACAATTACATCTTTGCATCCTTATGAAGGAGGGCATACCCTAAAGCACTAACCCATCTTCGCATCCTTATGATGGATGACATACCTTAATGCACTAACACATCTTTGCATCCTAATGAAGGATGACATACCTTAATGCACTAACACATCTTCGCATCCTAATGACGAATGGCTTACCCTAATGCACTAACACATATTTGCATCCTTATGATGGATGGCATACCTGAATTCACTAACAATCTTAGCATTCTTATAAGGGATCCCATACCTTAATGCACTAACACATCTTAGCATCCTTATGATGGATGGCATACTTTAATGCACTATTACATCGTTGCATTCTTATGATGGATGAATTACCATAATGCAATAACACATCTTTGCATCCTTATGATGGATGGCATACCTTAATGCACTAACACATCTTTGCATCCTTATGATAGATGGCATACCTAAATGTACTATTACATCTTTGCATCCTTATGATTGATGACATACCTTAATGCACTAACACATCTTCGCATCCTAATAACGAATGGCTTACCCTAATGCACTAACACATCTTTGCATCCTTATGATAGATGGCATACCTGAATGCACTAACACATCTTAGCCTTTTTATGATTGATAGCATACCTTAATGCACTAACACATCTTAGCATCCTTATGATGGATGGCATACCTTAGTGCACTAACACATTGTTCCATCCTTATGATGGATGGCATACCTTAATACGATAACACAGCTTTGCATCCCTATGACGGATTTCATACATTAATGCACTAAAACATCTTCGCATCCCTATGACGGATGGCTTACCTAAATGCACTAAAACCTCTTTGCATCCTTATGATGGATGACATACCTTAATGCATTAACACATCATTGCATCCTTATGATGGATGACATACCTTAATGCACTAACACATCTTTGCATCCTAATGAAGGATGACATACCTTAATGCACTAACTCATCATTGCATCCTTATGCTGGATGACATACCTTAATGCACTAATACATTTTGCATCCATATGCTGGATGACATACCTTAATGCACTAACTCATCATTGCATCCTTATGATGGATGACATACCTTAATGCACTAATACATTTTGCATCCATATGCTGGATGACATACCTTAATGCACTAACACATCTTTGCATCCCTATGATGGATGACATACCTTAATGCACTAACACATCTTTGCATCCTTATGATGGATGGCACACCTTAATGCACTAATTCATCCTTGAATCCTTGTGATGGATGACATACTTAAATGTACAATTACATCTTTGCATCCTTATGAAGGAGGGCATACCCTAAAGCACTAACACATCTTTGCATCCTTATGATGGATGGCATACCTTAATGCACTAACACATCTTTGCATCCTAATGCATGGATGGATGAATCAGTACATCGAGCTTACATAAATCGAGAAAGTGCCCAACGAGGCAGGTTATCAGCCAGTGTATTGCAGCGACGGGTTTTTTCCGAAAGGTCAAATATATGTATGAAAAGTAACCAGTAGTTGGTACTCCATTGTAAACATATGGGGATAATATCCATACGGTAGTGTTCCTAGAGTAATAGTGGAAAGGTGTACATGATATTGGAACGCCACAATATTAAGGTTAAATAATATTATTTTGTTTTAGTGGCCTTGTGTTGCTCGTCTGCTTTTCGAGGAAAGGCTTTTGGTTATGTCGTAGTGTTGATCCAGACGGCCTCGGCGTGCGTTGTTGCGTTTTGTTTAACCTTTGAGCCGTAGCTGAACATCGTTCAAGATATTCAAATAAAACTCATGATATACCTATGGCCTATAACTACTTTTTTTCTTGAGTTATGCCCGTTTTTGTAGCGCAGTGAGTAAGACGCTGGACAACAATTTGGCGACGCAGGTTTACATTTTGGTACTTTTTTTACAATTATGATATCAAAGCGTAACACATTCTATTAGATAATTGTTCTGAGATTAGTTACAGAAAAAAACTTTTTTTGGTGCCAATCTGTGACCAAGTCCCTTTAAGACTTTCAGATATCTACTGTTTACTGTTATATGCACTTGGATATTAAACATTTTCAGATTTCTACTTTATACCGTTTACAAAAAATCTTAAACTTCAAAGCTGCACCCTCACAAATTGAAAGTTTTGACTAGTTTTTGTTTTTGTTGCAGAATCAGCAGATTTTTGTACCAATGCCTTCAGTGCAGTCTGACATATAAGAACATTTCAATTATTTGGAAAACTGCCGAAAATTTCATTTTTCTTAAAGCGTTAAAGTCACTCTTTTAACCATAAAACATAAACATTTTCGAACATAAATATGTAAAACTGCGATCTGATCAGCATCTTTTGTCAGCAGTCTTCAAGTAGCATTTATGCAAAAATTGGCTCATTTAAAGATAGAAAGTAAAAAGAGTTGTCAAAATAGTCAATCTGTGAGAGTGCAGCTTAATTTATAATCATTTGGCATATCATTTTACATATTGTTATATTGGAAATCTACAGAATTCACAACATACACATCAAAAGTGTTGATCTTCACACAAGCAATATCAAGTTGTTTAGTTAGATGATTGAAAAATTCAAATTATTCATTTATTTTAGAACCTCCCTTTAATACGCACTAATTTAATACATTTTACAACAAATTTGATTTCTAAAACTGGTATTTCAATGTTTGGCATCCAAGCATACAGAAATCATACGCTTTTATCAACCTTCCTCTGATAATCAATTTAATTAAGATTCTTTAATTTAAACAACAGCTGTCACAGAGACAGCGCTCTCGACTATTCCGTCGCTTTTCAGTGTATTAAGGAATGAAAAGTTTTGGCGAAACTTGCATGGATCCAAAATATTTCGGTCCAGCCAAGCCTGGGTAAAATCCCCACCCTATGGGGACGAACTGCTGGTAAAATCCCCGCCAAATGCCACCGCACCCTAGGGACCCTAGGTAAGGTCCATTCCCCACTATTTTGGGCGCGAAGACAAAACCACCGCATTCACTCGGCACTGCAGGGCCACCTGAAAGGTAAAAACACAACCCATTTCCCCTGTTATCCCTCATATACCCCCGGACCTGGGGCAGCCGTGGTTACAATTGACTGGTGCATAAATATTAAACAAAATAAGCCATTTTACTGCCTATTTCATTTCAAATAAATAACGAAAATTCCCACTGTAATAGATGCACTTAAAAAATATCAAGCCACAAACAATATTTTAAGGATGGCATAGTACAAGCCATACATTTGGATTTTTGTTAAAAAAAGAAGGGGATTTTGCTCTAAAATGGGAGGGGGGGGGGGCTTTCATCTTTCATCATTATGCGCTCCGTATCATTTTTCAATTAAACCAACATCTTTTAATTAACAATAATTAATTTCAATTAGCATTTCTTTTTTTGCAAAGAACTGAACTGAGTTTATGTTGTCAGATGTTTTGTAGAAGCAAGCAATTTAGTCTCCATTTATTTTTCAAAATCACACATTTTTTATTTATTTTTTATATTATTTAGATATCCATCCTTGTTGTAGGGGACAAAAGTGAAAAGCAGGGGGAATTCCCCTGCCCCCTGAGCAGTGGATAAAGCATGTATGGAATGTCCAGAAGTGTACATTTTAGAGAACATGCCTGAATAGGGGAGCTCTGAGCTGACACCCAACATGCCATTACATCCACGATCCACAGCAGATTGATGACCACAGACTCGGAGGAAATCGTTGTCAAAGTATTTGACCGTCCCGAGATCGTGCAGCAGTTTGATCGCCATGTGAACGACTCGCTCTTGTCATATATCTCCTGTACCATAGCATACTGCCATTTGATGTAGTTCACCTGAAATTGAAAGTTTACAATTTAAAGGCACATAATTTAGGTTGGTGCAATAAAAATGTTTTTGTCTTGATTGCGTTTAATGGCTACGTGGCCTCAAATTCCACAGTAAAAAAGTAACTCTTATATTTTGTACCTAAACCATAAGCATTTAATTTGTTTTGATCATTAAAGTCAAATACATTAAACACGATAATGCATTAAAAAATGGCATCAACCTATAATGTTAGCCTTAAATACTAAAATTGATGCTATTTATAAGTATACTTAAAAAGACTGACTGAAAATTTGTTAAAATGTTATTAAGGCTGTTTATGTTTTACACAATAACCGTAACATTATAATTATAGTGCATACTACAATCATAACTACAAGCCCAGTGAGCCTTTCTTTAATGAAAACCCTGTTTTAAGGCAGAGGCTTAAAGGCCCAGGGACTCTAAAATAGGGACACACAACATATAAAACAACTCTAAAACACACATGCATCAAAATAACTTATAAATCAACTTAAAGCTGCATTCTCACAGTTACACAATTTTTACAACTTTTTTATTTTTTGTCTTGGAAAGAGCAAATTTTTGCGTAAATATCTGCAAAACAATAATATAAGACTGCTGAAAAATCAAATAGTGGACTTTCATATTCTCGATTGAAAATTAATGTTTTATGGCTTAAACCATTTAACGGTTTAAGAAACATGCATAAAACATCCATTATTGAACATAAATTTAAAAATCTGCGATCTATTTTTTTGTCAGCAGTATTACATAACTGGTTTCCATGGATTTTCACAAGAATTGGCTCGTTCCAAGAAACAAAATAAAAAAAATTGTCAAAACGTTCAATCTGTGAGAGTGCTGCTTTAAACCACTACAAAAATAACAGACAAATGATTTTGTACCTCGGCTAGCCTTAGATCTGCAAGAATTCTCCTCTCAAAGTTTAGCCAGACTTGAGATATTTTCTCCCCCATGAAGCCCTGCAGTAGAGTGATATCCAGCAAACTTCCATGCAAATATTTGATTCCCTGACATGTGAAAATAATAATAATGTCAAGAATGGTTTTGCCTCATATCAATATTTTAGTTTAGTTTAATAATATACTTATTTAATAAAGCTCTGATTGTGTCAATGTTTTATAGAAGCTTAACTGAATCACTTTAGTGTCCCTAAGTACTTGGTTGAAACCAGCACTGGTGTCCATATTTAGAGGCCATGACAATTAAGCACCGAGGCCCATATTCACTTTCATCCATACACAAAAACAAAGTGAATGTGATGGTAGGTTACACACCACCAATACCACACATTACATGAGGGTTTTTTAAATAAAAGCAAAGGGGGCATTCTATCAAGATTTCCAGGCAAGAGTTCATTTGGTATCTAGGAGAGATTTTTAACAGAAGAACTGCCCTGTTGCTAATTCAAGGGCCATAGCTCTGGTTAAACTATGTGCAACGAAACCCCAGATGGTAGGTTACACTTTCATTTGGTATCCAGGCGAGGTTTCCAACAAAAGTAACGTTCTGTTGAAAATCTCTCATAATAGTACGAAATCGCTCTGAGAACTCTTGATGAAATAACATCGTTTGATCACTGTAGTAGGTTACACATAAATGACATAAGTCCAGATATGCCTATTTTTGCTAATTTAAAGCCCGTAACTATGGTTTTACTATGTGCAGCTGGAAACTAAACCGCATATGCAACTGAATCACCTAAATAAATTTTCACCAAGGTTTCTTGACTCTAAGAGAAATTCAATTTTAATATGATCACCCTTCAGGAGCATAAAAATGGTAAAAAGTATAGAACTTTCCTGAACAATAAACAAATCAATGGTAAAATGGCCATATGTGACTAACTTCACTTATCAATCTGTTGGAGCATGCCAAAATTCCACAATTTGTGTAGAACTTCCACTAAAAACAAATGTGTACATGGAAACAAGGCTTCAAGTGTACCAATCAGTTTAAGCATAGTGGATTTCTTCATCTGTTATAAGATGAGAAGGAGAGCATGGAATATATGTCCATTGCATAATGACCACAGGTGTATAACATCACTTACCAATCAGTTTCAGCATGGTGAGTTTCTTCAGATCTGCCTGCTTGTCTGGGAGAGAGGAGAGTATGGAATATGTCCATGGTATAATGACCACAGGCGTATAACATCACTTACCAATCAGTTTCAGCATGGTGAGCTTCTTCAGATCTGCCAGATTGTCTGGGAGAGAGGACAGTATGAAATATGTCCATGGTATAATGACCACAGGCATATAACATCACTTACCAATCAGTTTGAGCATGGTGAGTTTCTTCAGATCAGCCAGATTGTCTGGGAGAGAGAAAAGTATGGAATATGTCCATGGTATCATGGTATAACCACAGGCGTATAACATCACTTACCAATCAGTTTCAGCATGGTGAGCTTCTTCAGATCTGCCCGATTGTCTGGGAGAGAGGACAGTATGAAATATGTCCATGGTATAATGACCACAGGCATATAACATCACTTACCAATCAGTTTGAGCATGGTGAGTTTCTTCAGATCAGCCAGATTGTCTGGGAGAGAGAAAAGTATGGAATATGTCCATGGTATAATGACCACAGGCATATAACATCACTTACCAATCAGTTTGAGCATGGTGAGCTTCTTCAGATCTGCCCGATTGTCTAGGAGAGACAATTATGAAATATGTCCATGGTATAATGACCACAGGTGTATAACATCACTTACCAACAGTTTCAGCGTGGCGAGTTTCTTCAGATCTGCCCGATTGTCTGGGAGAGAGAAAAGTATGGAATATGTCCATGGTATAATGACCACAGGCATATAACATCACTTACCAATCAGTTTGAGCATGGTGAGCTTCTTCAGATCTGCCCGATTGTCTAGGAGAGACAATTATGAAATATGTCCATGGTATAATGACCACAGGTGTATAACATCACTTACCAACAGTTTCAGCGTGGCGAGTTTCTTCAGATCTGCCCGATTGTCTGGGAGAGAGAAAAGTATGGAATATGTCCATGGTATCATGGTATAACCACAGGCGTATAACATCACTTACCAATCAGTTTCAGCATGGTGAGCTTCTTCAGATCTGCCCGATTGTCTAGGAGAGACAATTATGAAATATGTCCATGGTATAATGACCACAGGTGTATAACATCACTTACCAACAGTTTCAGCGTGGCGAGTTTCTTCAGATCTGCCCGATTGTCTGGGAGAGAGGAGAGGATGGAATATGTCCATGGTATAATGACCACAGGCGTATAACATCACTTACTAATCAGTTTCAGCATGGTGAGCTTCTTCAGATCTGCGCGATTGTCTAGGAGAGGAGAGTTGATTGAAACAAGACGCCTGTTCAAATTGCCCATCAATTTGTCCTTGCTTGAATGTATTTGATCTGATAAATAAAGAAGAGAGCTACATGTACACCAATGGTCATATGACCATGAATAATCGTTTGAGAGCTAAGCATATGGTCATATAAACGTGAACAGTTTTTTCATTATGAGTGATGCAGTATTAAGTTATAATATAAGTATATTCATTATCAGAATCGATAAGGTTTAACATGACAGTGCATTTACATTAGATATGGTACTATTGGTTATATAATTTTTTACATTTTCCTCTGGAAAACCCAGTATTTAGTGATATGCTGATTTGGTAAATCATTCCGCTAGCAAGCAGGGGGAAAAACTCATCGAATTTATAAATAAAAGTGTTTGTTTTTTATTCATAGCGTAGTTTGTTTGCCAGTGTGACCAACATACTTGTATTCAACAATTCCTTCCTCCATTACATTGGAAAAAACGAACTTGACCAAATGTGTTATTCTTTTCAGGAGCTATAATAATTTTTTTTTAGATAATATTCTGTGAAATGCGTTTTAAGTAGAGGGTTCTCAGCTGAATTATTTAACCGGGTAAAATAAAGATTTTGTTTAATAAATAACCACTAGAGGCCCGCTGCAGTATCATCTTAAATCTGTAGAAACGTCACAAGTAAATGTCAACAACGTGTTGTGTTATTTTAATCTAAAAAAACTTTGTGTTATCTTAAATGTCTAAATTGAAGGCATTGATACCACGACAAAAACTCGAAAAAGTCAATCTGTGAGAGTGCAATTTAAACTGGCTGAAGTCAAATTCACACGAAAAACGTCACAAATGACAAGCTGATTTTGTTTACCACCAGATCAACATGTATATGAGTTGCATATGTCATGTCACATCCCGTGAGTTGTTTGGTCGCATTTAGCTCCATAAGTATTGCTCCTAAAACTTAATAAGAGTGCTGGTCAGCAAGTATTCAATTTGCTTCAGTAGTTTTTGAGTAGGTTGCATTATAAAAAAACAAGGAGATCATGTTCCAAGTTTCAATCAATTCGTTCAAGCAAACATCTTTCCCGTGCTGGGTAACAAAGTGACATTTGGACCGTACTCAATACTTCAGAATTAACAGTCCTCCCCAAAACGGATGTAATAAACAAAGAAATAAACACAATGAACATAACAATTTTAACATTTATTTAGTTCAAACAAAAACAATCATGCCAATTATTGTAACACATGTAAGTTTTATCAAAGCTCAAACAACGTCAAATGCTGCACTAATATTACTTCAAATATTGATACAAGATATTTCATAACATACCTCTGTTTTCCAGAAACAAACTAAGGCTTCATGCCAGAAAATCTTGTATTTAAGAATTTATAATTATCGGAGCCGAAGAAACCAAATTCTATATAAATGTAAATAAATTACTAATTCTAATACTTAAATACTAGTTGCTTGAAAAAGTTTTAAGTAAAGGTTATTCAAAATGGCAGCTTCGTAAAATCTGAATCTAAAAAATAAAATCTGAATCTAAAAAATCCACTTGTGTTGAATACACTGGATTGAAACGCATTTATAACACTCCTATTTGATAATCAGTACAATAATCAATAATTTTCAAAATAATAAATTTTGAAGTCAAATTAACAGTCTTTGGTTTATTTTGTTTAAACCAAAAATCAACAACACATAAATACAATACCAGACAAATAGTTTATTAAGAGATGAAGTGCAGCCGACAAAGAAACATGTCTCAACACACCCTTAACAAAAAAAAAACATAACCATAAGCAAACACACACTGCTTATGAAACTCGTTTATTTTGGGCAGCAACAGGTACATGAGGTGACAACAAAAATAGCTTTACAACGAATGCTTAAACAGGGTTCCCACAAAGATGGCAAAACAAAGTTCCCTGACCTTTCACTTACTTTTACCGGACTAAATTCAATTTTCCCTGACCAATTCATGTGCTCAAAACCACACATACAGGTCATATATGAGCATGAAATGTACTTAAGATGTTGGCCTCCTTCCTTCCCCATAGCCAACCCTTACCTCTCCTTCTTGTACTATTTCAATAAATATTGTTTATTCTTTTTTTTTCCTTTTTTGTAATCTCCCTCTTCATCCTAAGTATTATCTAAAAATATATCACATAGATTCAATAAGTATTGTAAAAAAATCCAGCCAATGAAATGTTGGTATCTACTGGTAGTATAAAACAAGTAAAACATTCAGATTAAGAAAACAAATCCCCTGCCCTTAATTGTATCTTTTTCTCTGTATGATTTTTAGATGGATTCAACACAAAACTTGTACAAATAATAATCATAGAAATTCTCCTTAAGGTCATTTCAGTGAAAGCTATTAAATACTGCTACTAATACTTAGGAATGAATTAAGAGAATCATAAACATACAAATAAAGCTCATACATGACATTACAATGCTCTAATATTAACAGTAAAGTGTTATATGCATTGAAACTGCTCACATATTAACAAACACCCTGTGATATAAAAATAAAATACATGAGCTTATACCACAAGTACTTTTACACAAGCATATACAACAATATAAAGCTATTGGTTAATAAGGTACAAAATGTGTGTATATTTTAATAATGACAACAATAATACAAAATGGAAGAAACTACTTTAGCCTTTTGTCACTAAATGAGAGTAATTGTAGGACCAATGCCCCTTCATCATAAAATTCCCTGACTTAAACCAAAATATCATTTTCCCCTGACCAATTTCACAGGGTTCCCGCGAAGATGCCAAAACAAAAATCCCTGACCTTTCACTTACTTTTACCGGACTAAATTCAATTTTCCCTGACCAATTCACGTGCTCAAAACCACACAAATAGGTCATATATGAGCATGAAATGTACTCAAGATGTTGGCCTCCTTCCTTCCCCATAGCCAACCCTTACCTCCTTGTACTATTTCAATAAATATTATGTTTATTACGTTTTTCATCTTTTTTTGTAAACCACCTCTTCATCCTTAGTATTGTCTAAAATATCATCACATAGATTCAATTGGTATTGTAAACAAATCAAGCAAAAGAAATGTTTGTATATACTGGTAGTATAAAACAAGAAAACAATCAAATTAAGAAAACAAATCCCCTGGCATTAGTTGTATCGTTTTCTTTGTATAATTTTTGGATGGATTCAACACAAAACTTGTACAAATAATAATCATAGAAATTCTTCTTAAGGTCATTTCAGTAAAAGCTATTAAATACTGATACTTATAAACATACAAATAAAGCTCATATATGACATTACAATGCTCTAATATTAGCAGTTAATTTACAAACACCCTGTTATATAAAAATAAAATACATGAGCTTATACCACAAGTACTTTTACACAAGCATATACAACAATATAAAGCTATTGGTTAATAAGGTACAAAATGTGTCAACAATAATACAAAATGAAAGAAACTGCCTTAGCCTTTTGTCATTTAATGAGAGTAATTGTACGACCAATGCCCCTTCATCATAAAATTCCCTGACTTGTGCCAAAAAAACATTTTTCCCTGACCAATTTCAAAATTCCATGACTTTCCCCTGACCGTGGGAACCCTGTTAACATAATATACGTGCACATATCCAGTGTCAAATGTTGTCAACAATTATAAATAATAATCACCCCCAAACTGAGCATGTCACGATTTTATCAGAGAAAAACACATGGCTAAATAAACTTACGCCATGCATTGTTAAGTGATAACATCGAATATTTTTCTCTGGGTTACTAGCCGCCCAGGCAAAACCCCGTTTTTGTTTTTGAAATGGACGAGGAAACCTGTGTTCGTAAAAATGCGCGAAACAATTAATGTTTCTTAGACTAACCCTCCAAATATGAGATAACGGACATTTCTCAACATGCTCCATTCAACAAATACAAATATGATTTTATCATCCATATAATTTTCAATATAAGAATGTCACATCAGTATAGGAATGTCACATCAACAAAAGAATGCCACATCAATATAAAGATGTCACATTAATATAAGAATGTCACATCAACAATATAAATTTGCAACAACAATATAAGAATGTCAAATCAACATAAGAATGTTACATAAAGTCAACGAAGAATTGTCTTGTCAATAAGCACAAATCCTGAATTTTCGTTTCCATAGTGTTCCCCGTGAAACCGCATCCATCTGAAAAAAAAATAAAAAAAAATACTCAAACTTATTTCAAATGTTTTTTCTGAACATTTTAATTAAGGTATTGGAATCACAGAACGGTAAAACTTTCTTGCAAAGTATCAAATATATATATTGTCATTATCAACATTATGCAAGACAATCACTTTCCAGAATATGATTGCCCCTATTACACTTGAAACATTTTTTTTCTCAACACTATTTACCAATATCTTTGTATTACCATGATAAAAGTTTCATAAACAATTCACACCTACCTGATCCAGTCAGAAATCAGGTCATTGTGTCATCAGTGAGGTGTCACCCATTGTGTCATCAGTAGGGCGTCGCCCATGGCCAACTCCAAAAGCGCTCTATGCCAAAGCCAGGTCTGTGTTTTCTTCTTGGGGCTAAAATTACATAACACATCAACAATTCAATAAGCCTATCAATCATGTTTTTAACTATATTACTGTTAATTGGATGGCAAAAAGTACCGCTTTCATTACCCTTCAGAATACCAGCAACAAGAGCTTTGTCAACAACAGCACCACCATCATCTTTTTATGATCATAATTATTGTTGTACAAAATGATATTAAAGCTGGAGTGATATTTCAATTAATGATATTTCCTTAAATTAATATCGTTACCGTATTTTAATTCTAAAATCCAACCAAGCAAACTTTTTTTTAAATTCTTACCATGGCTGATGGAGCATTGTTGGACAGAGTATCACTTCCAGTTGCATGGTGGGGCCTTTCCGATTGCATAATGGGGGAGTTTCCGGTTCCATGGTGGGGCACTTCCAGTTGCATGGTGGGGCACTACCAGTTGCATGATGGAACACTTCCGGTTCCATGGTGGGGAACATCCAGTTGCATGGTGGGGCACATCCAGTTCCATGGGCGGGCACTTCCAGTTCCCTGGTGGGGCACTTCTGTTGCCCTGGACACTGAAATATTGAACCAAACCGTGTATATTTATTTCAATATAAAAGTTATATATCACTAAACCAAGTATAATAATTACAACAAATGTTAAACATATGGGCCAAATGAAGGATAAGTTAATCATCATCATCAAAAATGTCAAAAACAAAAGTAAACAAGGGCCATAATATGCAATTAAGATGTTATGGAGCTAAAATCTAATTGTTTGATGGTTGTGAACAACATGATGAGAAGTATAGACATCCTTAATATTCGAAAAGCTAAAAACAGTACCATAATCATGCAAGAAAAAAGTCTCATTCCATGAATACCCTTTACTGTTAGCATTTTACATTATTATTAACCAATGACCATGTATTTACCAATTATGGTCAACCATAAGTTTAATAGACAATGCTTACATGATCCAGTTCAGCCATGAAGCAAGTGTGTCATAATAGCCCAATTGTACGGGGCATCACTTCTGACTAGATGGTGGGACACACGCTGACCATGTATTTACCAATTATGGTCAACCATAAGTTTAACAGACAATGCTTACATGATCCAGTTCAGCCATGAAGCAAGTGTGTCATAAAAGCCAAATTGTACGGGGCATCACTTCTGACTAGATGGTGGGACACACGCTGAAATATAGAACGGACGCAGTCACCTATTTCAATAAAGGGTCAATTTATCATCAAAACAAGTAAAACAAATGTTAAATATTTTAATAAAATTTATAATAAGCATATATCGTTCAGAATGAATTCAAAATATATTATTTAACAAATATATTCATTATTTTTAAATAATTTCTATAATTATTATTTCAAACTTATTCGATCAAAGTCCCGCCAATATGCAAAAATATAAGCAAAAATAATTAAAAATATGTTTTATATCACAAATATATTTAAATTGCTTTAATTATGCCTTATATTACTTTTCACATCATATTAATGAGCCTTTCCTACTGCTACGTTTCCAAGCCCTCCAATGTCGAATATAATATTTACATATAATTATATATACATGAAAATGAAAAAAACAAAACATTTTCTGCTACTTGGGTTTGGTTTAAGAAATCTTGGGAAAGAATGCTGTTACCTTTTAGCATTTTCACTGTAAGATTTCAAAAATTAACAGAAAATGCCTTCACAGTTTTCATGTATTTCTTTAAAAACAAAATTTGAATTATTAAAACAAAGAATAAAATAAAATTTGTCCAAAATTAAAGTATGAACAGAAGAAAATTTGATCTATAAATTTTAATTCATAAATGATAGGCTCATGAAATATAAATGACCTATTTTGTGAAAATATTAGTTTTAAGCTAGACTGTTTTTAAAAGAACAAAAAAACAAGGTTGATCCAAATAGTGCAAATCATTACACTTTCTCCATATTTAAAAAAGCATCCTGATTTTTTACTTTTAACATATTTCAATACACATCAATAAGCAAAATAATACATATCTTTGTTGATCATGTTGTCCACATAATCTGATGCAAAAAACACTGCCACCGTGAGCCCCACAACCACCATCATCATCAACACCATTACTGCCGCCACCACCATCATTATCATCATCATCACCACCATCATTAGCACCACCAACATCATCATCATCATCAACACTATTACTGCCGCCAATATCATCATCATCATCACCATCATTAGAACCACCAACATCATCATCAACATCATCATTTTAAGTCGTTTTCCACTTTTCATTTCATGAGCCTTTTCTACCAGTCTATAACAAGCCACGTGCAAAATTATACATATGAAGCCAATCCATTATGTGCAATATTTTGTATAAAAATATTATATATAGATATACACGAATATGAAATAAACCTTTTCTGCTACCCAAGTTTGGTTAAGGAAATCTTGGGAAAGAATGCTGGTGCCTTTTAGCATTTTCACTGTAAGATTTCAAAAACCAACAGAAAATGCCTCCTCAGTTTTCGTGTATTTTTTTTAAAAACAAATTGGAATTAAGAATAAAAAGAATAATTTTGTTTTTGTCCAAACTTTAATAATGAACAATTGAAAATTTTGTCCATGAATCTTAATTATTTAATGATAGGCTCATGAAATATAAAGTGACCTACTTAGTGAAAACTTTTCTTTTAAGCTAGACAATTTCTTAAAAAGAAAAAAACAACAACGTTTATCCAAATAGTGCAAACCATTTAACTTTTTCCATCATTTAAAATGCATAATTGATTTTTTTTTACATTGAACAAATTTTTAAACACAAAAATGACAAATAATACATATCTTTGTTGATAATGTTGTCCACAGCATCCGGTGCGAACAAGACTGACATTGTAGACCCAGAACAACCATCATCATCACCAGCACCACCACCATCAGACCATACACCAGCACCACCACCATCATGACCACCATCACCACCAGCAACACCTCACCCAGCATCTGCACAAGCATCAGCACCACATCCACCAGCACCATCATGACCACCAACACCACCGCCACAAGGACAACCACCACCACCATCATGACAACCACCATCATCACCAACAAAAACAGCACCAGCATCACCATCATCACAACCACCATCATCATCAAGACCACACCCACCATCAACCAACACCATCATTATCATCACCAGCACCACCATCATTACCACCATCAACACCAGCATCATCACCATCTATTCCTTTTGGATGATTGAACACTTCCTATCAAATAGACACTGAAACATGGAACCAAAACAGTTACTTATTGCAAGAAAACTCTTATACATAATTGAAACAAACATCATAATTAAAGAAGAAAATATCAAAGGTATTAAAAATGTGCTAATATTTAACTAATATCAGTCAAAATTAATTTAAATAAATATATGTTTATAACTAATATATTTACATTACTTAAAATATTTCTAAATTGTTTTTCACTTCTCAATTCACGAGCCCTTCCTACCAGGTATTACAATCCACGTGCAAAATTATACATATGAAGCCACTCCAATGTGCAATATTTTATATAAAAGTAATATATATTAATATACACGAATATGAAATAAACCTTTTCTGCTACCCAAGTTTGGTTAAGAAAATCTTGGGAAAGAATGCTGGTGCCTTTTAGCATTTTCACTGTAAAATTTCAAAAACCAACAGAAAACGCCTTTTCAGTTTTCGTGTATTTCTTTAAAAAAAAATGGAATTAATAATACAAAGAATAATTTTGTTTTTGTCTAAAATTTAATAATGAACAATTAAAAATTTTGTCCATGAATCTTAATTATTAAATGAAAGGCTCAGCAAATATAAAGTGACCTACTTAGTGAAAACTTTTCTTTTCAGCTAGACGTTTTCTTAAAAAAAAACAAAAACAACAACGTTGATCCAAATAGTGCAAACCATTTAACTTTTTCCATCATTTAAAATGCATTATTGATTTTTTTTACATTGAACAAATTTTTAAACACAAAAATGACCAATAATACATATCTTTGTTGATAATGTTGTCCACAGCATCCGGTGCGAACAGGACTGACATTGAAGACCCAGCACAACCATCATCATCACCAGCACCACCACCATCAGACCATACACCAGCACCACCACCATCATGACAACCATCACCACCAGCACCACCTCACCCAGCATCTGCACAAGCATCAGCACCACATCCACCAGCACCATCATGACCACCACCACCACCAGTACCCTGAAAAACACCACCGCCACGAGGACCACCACCACCACCATCATGACAACCACCATCATCACCACCAAAACCAGCACCAGCACCACCATCATCACAACCACCATCATCATCAAGACCACACCCACCATCAACCAACACCATCATCATCATCACCCACCATCATTACCACCATCAACACCAGCATCATCACCATCTCTTCCTGTTGGATGATTGAACACTTCCTATCAAATAGACACTGAAACATGGAACCAAAACAGTTACTTATTGCAAGAAAACTCTTATACATAATTGAAGCAAACATCATAATTAAAGAAGCAAATATCAAAGATATTAAGAAATGTGCTAATATTTAACTAATATCATTCAAAATTATTTTAAATAGATATATGTTTATTACTAATATATTTACATTACTTAAAATATTTGTAAATTGTTTTTCACTTCTCAATTCATGAGCCCATCCTACCAGTCTATTACAAGCCACGTGCAAAATTATACATATGAAGCCACTCCAATGTGCAATATTTTATATAAAAGTAATATATATTAATATACACGAATATGAAATAAACCTTCTCTGCTACCCATGTTTGGTTAAGGAAATCTTGGGAAAGAATGCTGGTGCCTTTTAGCATTTTCACTGCAAGATTTCAAAAACTACAGAAAATGCCTCTTCAGTTTTCGTGTATTTCTTAAAAAAACAAATTGGAATACCAAGAATAATTTTGTTTTTGTCCAAAATTTAATAATGAACAATTGAAAATTTTGTCCATGAATCTTAATTATTAAATGATAGGCTCAGGAAATATAAAGTGACCTACTTAGTGAAAATTTCTTTTAAGCTAGACAATTTCTTAAAAAGAAAAAAAAACAACGTTGATCCGAATAGTGCAAACCATTTAACTTTTTCCATCATTTAAAATGCATAATTGATTTTTTTTTTACATTCAACAAATTTTTAAACACAAAAATGACCAATAATACATATCTTTGTTGATAATGTTGTCAACAGCATCCGATGCGAACAAGACTGACATTGTAGACCCAGCACAACCATCATCATCACCAGCACCACCACCATCAGAACATACACCATCACCACCACCATCATGACCACCACCACCACCACCTCACCCAGCATCTGCACAAGCATCAGCACCACATCCACCAACACCATCATGACCACCACCACCACCAGTACCATGACCAACACCACCGCCACGAGGACCACCACCACCATCATCATGACAACCACCATCATCACCACCAAAACCAGCACCAGCATCACCATCATCACAACCACCACCAGCATCACCATCATCACAACCACCATCATCATCAAGACCACACCCACCATCAACCAACACCATCATCATCATCACCAACACCATCATCATTACCACCATCAACACCAGCATCATCACCATCTCTTCCTGTTGGATGATTGAACACTTCCTATCAAATAGACACTGAAACATGGAACCAAAACAGTTACTTATTGCAAGAAAACTCTTATACATAATTGAAACAAACATCATAATTAAAGAAGCAAATATCAAAGATATTAAGAAATGTGCTAATATTTAACTAATATCATTCAAAATTAATTTAAATAAATATATGTTTATTACCAATATATTTACATTACTTAAAATATTTGTAAATTGTTTTTCACTTCTCAATTCATGAGCCCTTCCTATCAGGTATTACAAGCCACGTGCAAAATTATACATATGAAGCCACTCCAATGTGCAATATTTTATATAAAAGTAATATATATTAATATACACGAATATGAAATAAACCTTTTCTGCTACCCATGTTTGGTTAAGGAAATCTTGGGAAAGAATGCTGGTGCCTTTTAGCATTTTCACTGTAAGATTTCAAAAACCAACAGAAAATGCCTCTTCAGTTTTCGTGTATTTCTTTAAAAACAAATTGGAATTAATGATACAAAGAATAAAAAAAAAATTGTCCAAAATTTAATAATGAACAATTGAAAATTTTGTCCATGAATCTTAATTATTAAATGATAGGCTCATGAAATATAAAGTGACCTACTTAGTGAAAACTTTTCTTTTAAGCTAGACAATTTCTTAAAAAGAAAAAACAACAACGTTTATCCAAATAGTGCAAACCATTTAACTATTTCCATCATTTAAAATGCATAATTGTTTTTTTTTTACATTGAACAAATTTTTAAACACAAAAATGACCAATAATACATATCTTTGTTGATAATGTTGTCCACAGCATCCGGTGCGAACAAGACTGACATTGTAGACCCAGCACAACCATCATCATCACCAGCACCAGCACCATCAGATCATACACCAGCACCACCACCACCAGCACCACCTCACCCAGCATCTGCACAAGCATCAGCACCACATCCACCAACACCATCATGACCACCACCACCACCAGTACCATGACCAACACCACCGCCACGAGGACAACCACCACCACCATCATGACAACCACCATCATCACCAACAAAACCAGCACCAGCATCACCATCATCACAACCACCACCAGCATCACCATCATCACAACCACCATCATCATCAAGACCACACCCACCATCAACCAACACCATCATCATCATCACCAACACCACCATCATTACCACCATCAACACCAGCATCATCACCATCTCTTCCTGTTGGATGATTGAACACTTCCTATCAAATAGACACTGAAACATGGAACCAAAACAGTTACTTATTGCAAGAAAACTCTTATACATAATTGAAACAAACATCATAATTAAAGAAGAAAATATCAAAGATATTAAGAAATGTGCTAATATTTAACTAATATCATTCAAAATTATTTTAAATAAATATATGTTTATTACTAATATATTTACATTACTTAAAATATTTGTAAATTGTTTTTCACTTCTCAATTCATGAGCCCATCCTACCAGTCTATTACAAGCCACGTGCAAAATTATACATATGAAGCCACTCCAATGTGCAATATTTTATATAAAAGTAATATATATTAATATACACGAATATGAAATAAACCTTCTCTGCTACCCATGTTTGGTTAAGGAAATCTTGGGAAAGAATGCTGGTGCCTTTTAGCATTTTCACTGTAAGATTTCAAAAACCAACAGAAAATGCCTCTTCAGTTTTCGTGTATTTCTTAAAAAAACAAATTGGAATACAAAGAATAATTTTGTTTTTGTCCAAAATTTAATAATGAACAATTGAAAATTTTGTCCATGAATCTTAATTATTAAATGATAGGCTCAGGAAATATAAAGTGACCTACTTAGTGAAAACTTTTCTTTTAAGCTAGACAATTTCTTAAAAAGAAAAAAAAAACAACGTTGATCCAAATAGTGCAAACCATTTAACTTTTTCCATCATTTAAAATGCATAATTGATTTTTTTTTACATTCAACAAATTTTTAAACACAAAAATGACCAATAATACATATCTTTGTTTATAATGTTGTCAACAGCATCCGATGCGAACAAGACTGACATTGTAGACCCAGCACAACCATCATCATCACCAGCACCACCACCATCAGAACATACACCATCACCACCACCATCATGACCGCCAGCACCACCAGCACCACCAGCATCACATCACCCAGCATCTGCACAAGCATCATCACCACATCCACCAACACCATCATGACCACCACCACCACCAGTACCATGACCAAAACCACGGCCACGAGGACAACCAGCACCATCATCATGACAACCACCATCATCACCACCAAAACCAGCACCAGCATCACCATCATCACAACCACCACCAGCATCAAGACCACACCCACCATCAACCAACACCATCATCATCATCACCCACCATCATTACCACCATCAACACCAGCATCATCACCATCTCTTCCTGTTGGATGATTGAACACTTCCTATCAAATAGACACTGAAACATGGAACCAAAACAGTTACTTATTGCAAGAAAACTCTTATACATAATTGAAACAAACATCATAATTAAAGAAGCAAATATCAAAGATATTAAGAAATGTGCTAATATTTAACTAATATCATTCAAAATTAATTGAAATAAATATATGTTTATTACCAATATATTTACATTACTTAAAATATTTGTAAATTGTTTTTCACTTCTCAATTCATGAGCCCTTCCTATCAGGTATTACAAGCCACGTGCAAAATTATACATATGAAGCCACTCCAATGTGCAATATTTTATATAAAAGTAATATATATTAATATACACGAATATGAAATAAACCTTTTCTGCTACCCATGTTTGGTTAAGGAAATCTTGGGAAAGAATGCTGGTGCCTTTTAGCATTTTCACTGTGAGATTTCAAAAACCAACAGAAAATGCCTCTTCAGTTTTCGTGTATTTCTTTAAAAACAAATTGGAATTAATGATACAAAGAATAAAAAAAAAATTGTCCAAAATTTAATAATGAACAATTGAAAATTTTGTCCATGAATCTTAATTATTAAATGATAGGCTCAGGAAATATAAAGTGACCTACTTAGTGAAAACTTTTCTTTTAAGCTAGATAATTTCTTAAAAAGAAAAAAAAAAACGTTGATCCAAATAGTGCAAACCATTTAACTTTTTCCATCATTTAAAATGCATAATTGATTTTTTTTTACATTCAACAAATTTTTAAACACAAAAATGACCAATAATACATATCTTTGTTGATAATGTTGTCCACAGCATCCGGTGCGAACAAGACTGACATTGTAGACCCAGCACAACCATCATCATCACCAGCACCAGCACCATCAGATCATACACCAGCACCACCACCACCAGCACCACCTCACCCAGCATCTGCACAAGCATCAGCACCACATCCACCAACACCATCATGACCACCACCACCACCAGTACCATGACCAACACCACCGCCACGAGGACAACCACCACCACCATCATGACAACCACCATCATCACCAACAAAACCAGCACCAGCATCACCATCATCAAAACCACCACCAGCATCACCATCATCACAACCACCATCATCATCAAGACCACACCCACCATCAACCAACACCATCATCATCATCACCAACACCACCATCATTACCACCATCAACACCAGCATCATCACCATCTCTTCCTGTTGGATGATTGAACACTTCCTATCAAATAGACACTGAAACATGGAACCAAAACAGTTACTTATTGCAAGAAAACTCTTATACATAATTGAAACAAACATCATAATTACAGAAGAAAATATCAAAGATATTAAGAAATGTGCTAATATTTAACTAATATCATTCAAAATTAATTGAAATAAATATATGTTTATTACCAATATATTTACATTACTTAAAATATTTGTAAATTGTTTTTCACTTCTCAATTCATGAGCCCTTCCTATCAGGTATTACAAGCCACGTGCAAAATTATACATATGAAGCCACTCCAATGTGCAATATTTTATATAAAAGTAATATATATTAATATACACGAATATGAAATAAACCTTCTCTGCTACCCATGTTTGGTTAAGGAAATCTTGGGAAAGAATGCTGGTGCCTTTTAGCATTTTCACTGTAAGATTTCAAAAACCAACAGAAAATGCCTCTTCAGTTTTCGTGTATTTCTTTAAAAACAAATTGGAATTAATGATACAAAGAATAAAAAAAAAATTGTCCAAAATTTAATAATGAACAATTGAAAATTTTGTCCATGAATCTTAATTATTAAATGATAGGCTCATGAAATATAAAGTGACCTACTTAGTGAAAACTTTTCTTTTAAGCTAGACAATTTCTTAAAAAGAAAAAACAACAACGTTTATCCAAATAGTGCAAACCATTTAACTTTTTCCATCATTTAAAATGCATAATTGATTTTTTTTTACATTCAACAAATTTTTAAACACAAAAATGACCAATAATACATATCTTTGTTGATAATGTTGTCCACAGCATCCGGTGCGAACAAGACTGACATTGTAGACCCAGCACAACCATCATCATCACCAGCACCAGCACCATCAGATCATACACCAGCACCACCACCACCAGCACCACCTCACCCAGCATCTGCACAAGCATCAGCACCACATCCACCAGCGCCATCATGACCACCACCACCACCAGAACCATGACCAACACCACCGCCACAAAGACAACCACCACCACCATCATGACAACCACCATCATCACCACCAAAACCAGCACCAGCATCACCATCATCACAACCACCATCATCATCAAGACCACACCCACCATCAATCAACACCATCATCATCATCACCAGCACCACCATCATTACCACCATCAACACCAGCATCATCACCATCTCTTCCTGTTGGATGATTGAACACTTCCTATCAAATAGACACTGAAACATGGAACCAAAACAGATACTTATTGCAAGAAAACTCTTATACATAATTGAAACAAACATCATAACTAAAGAAGCAAATATCGAAGATATTAAGAAATGTGCTAATATATAACTAATATCATTCAAAATTAATTTAAATAAATATATGTTTATTACTAATATATTTACATTACTTAAAATATTTGTAAATTGTTTTTCACTTCTCAATTCATGAGTCCATCCTACCAGTCTATTACAAGCCACGTGCAAAATTATACATATGAAGCCACTCCAATGTGCAATATTTTATATAAAAGTAATATATATTAATATACACGAATATGAAATAAACCTTTTCTGCTACCCAAGTTTGGTTAAGGAAATCTTGGGAAAGAATGCTGGTGCCTTTTAGCATTTTCACTGTAAGATTTCAAAAACCAACAGAAAACGCCTCTTTAGTTTTCGTGTATTTCTTAAAAAAACAAATTGGAATACCAAGAATAATTTTGTTTTTTGTCCAAAATTTAATAATGAACAATTGAAAATTTTGTCCATGAATCTTAATTATTAAATGATAGGCTCAGGAAATATAAAGTGACCTACTTAGTGAAAACTTTTCTTTTAAGCTAGACGTTTTCTTAAAAAGAAAAAAAAAACGTTGATCCAAATAGTGCAAACCATTTAACTTTTTCCATCATTTAAAATGTATAATTGATTTTTTTTTACATTCAACAAATTTTTAAACACAAAAATGACCAATAATACATATCTTTGTTGATAATGTTGTCCACAGCATCCGGTGCGAACAAGACTGACATTGTAGACCCAGCACAACCATCATTATCACCAGCACCACCACCATCAGACCATACACCAGCACCACCACCATCATGACCACCAGCACCACCAGCACCACCTCACCCAGCATCTGCACAAGCATCAGCACCACATCCACCAGCACCATAATGACCACCACTACCACCAGAACCATGACCAACACCACCGCCACGAGGACAACCACCACCATCATCATGACAACCACCATTATCACCACCAAAACCATCACCAGCATCACCATCATCACAACCACCATCATCATCAAGACCACACACACCATCAACCAACACCATCATCATCATCACCAGCACCACCATTATTACCACCATCAACACCAGCATCATCACCATCTCTTCCTGTTGGATGATTGAACACTTCCTATCAAATAGACACTGAAACATGGAACCAAAACAGTTACTTATTGCAAGAAAACTCTTATACATAATTGAAACAAACATCATAATTAAAGAAGCAAATATCAAAGATATTAAGAAATGTGCTAATATTTAACTAATATCATTCAAAATTAATTTAAATAAATATATGTTTATTACTAATATATTTACATTACTTAAAATATTTGTAAATTGTTTTTCACTTCTCATTTCATGAGCCCATCCTACCAGTCTATTACAAGCCACGTGCAAAATTATACATATGAAGCCACTCCAATGTGCAATATTTTATATAAAAGTAATATATATTAATATACACGAATATGAAATAAACCTTCTCTGCTACCCATGTTTGGTTAAGGAAATCTTGGGAAAGAATGCTGGTGCCTTTTAGCATTTTCACTGCAAGATTTCAAAAACTACAGAAAATGCCTCTTCAGTTTTCGTGTATTTCTTAAAAAAACAAATTGGAATACCAAGAATAATTTTGTTTTTGTCCAAAATTTAATAATGAACAATTGAAAATTTTGTCCATGAATCTTAATTATTAAATGATAGGCTCAGGAAATATAAAGTGACCTACTTAGTGAAAATTTCTTTTAAGCTAGACAATTTCTTAAAAAGAAAAAAAAAAACAACGTTGATCCGAATAGTGCAAACCATTTAACTTTTTCCATCATTTAAAATGCATAATTGATTTTTTTTTTACATTCAACAAATTTTTAAACACAAAAATGACCAATAATACATATCTTTGTTGATAATGTTGTCAACAGCATCCGATGCGAACAAGACTGACATTGTAGACCCAGCACAACCATCATCATCACCAGCACCACCACTATCAGACCATCCAACAGCACCACCACCATCATGACCACCACCAGCACCACTTGCACCACCTCCACCAGCATCAGCACCACATCCACCATTATCAGAACAACATCCACCAGAATCATCATGACCACCACTACCACGACGACCACCACCACCACAACCAGCACCAGCACCACCATCATCACCACTGTCACCATCATTATGACCACACCCACCATCAACCAACACCATCATCATCATCACCAGCACCACCATCATTACCAACATCAACACCAGCATCGTCATCATCTTTTCCTGTTGGATGGTTGAACACTTCCTATCAAAAAGACACTGAAACATGGAACCAATGCAGTTACTTATTGCAAGAAAAATCTTATATATAATTGAAACAAATATCATAATTAAAGAAGCAAATATCAAAGATATTAAGAAATGTGCTAATATTTAACTAATATCATTCAAAATTACTTTAAATAAATATATGTTCATTACACTAATATATTTACATCACTTAAAATATTTGTATATTGTTTTTCACTTCTCAATTCACCAGCCTTTCCTACCAGTGGGCAGTCTATTACAAGCCAAGTGCAAAGTTATACATATGAAGCCACTCCAAAGTGCAATTTTTTGTATGAAAATATTATATGTTGATATACACGAATTTGAAAAAAAAAATTTGCTGCTACCCGTGTTTGGTTAAGGAAATCTTGGGAAAGAATGCTGGTGCCTTTTAGCATGTTCACTGTAAGATTTCAAAAACCAAGAGAAAATACCTTTTTCAGTTTTCCTGTATTTCTTTAAAAAAAATGATTTATTAATATGAAGAACTTTTTAGAAAATTAATCAAAATTATTGATTTAATAATTGAAAAATTTGTCCATAAATTTAATCATTGAATGATAATCGCATGAAGTATAAAGTGAAAAGATTTCTTTCAAGGTCGACTGTTTTTTTCTTCTAAAAAAACAACATTGATCCAAATAGTGCATATCATTTAACTTTCTCCATAATTTAAAATGCATAATAGATTATTTTTACTTTGAACAAATTCAATACATAGGAGTGAGCAAAAAATACATATCTTTGTTTATGATGATGTCCACAGCATCTGGTGCAAACAAGACTGCCAATGTAGCCACATCACAACCATCATCATCACCATCATCATGACAACTACCACCACCACCACCATCACCATGCCAATGTAGCCGCATACCACCAATCTAAATAAAACAGCTTAGGTACAAAGGCAAAGACATTTAAAGAACTTCAAAGGTAAGCTTAGGGAGAAACGAGTGCCAGGGATCATCACCATCATCATCATCATCATCACATGACCACAACAACAAACACCATGACCACCACCACCACAAACATCATCACCACCACCACCATCACCACAAACATCATCATCACCACCACCACCGCCCCCATCATCGCATGACCACAACAAAAACCATGACCACCACCACCACAAACATCACACCACCACCACCACCACCACCACCACCACCACCACCATCATCATCATCATCATCATCATCATCATCATCATCATCATCATCATCATCATCATCATCATCATCATCATCATCATCTAAATACAATACCATAGTCCACAATCCATTACATACTCATTATATTGACTTTGTTCACCTGGTCAAGTTCAGCTATGAAGCCATTGCATCGTAACTGCGTGGACACCCATAGCCTACTCCACTGCAAGAGGCATCTCTTCTGGTTGGATGGTTGGACACTTCAGTTTTGCAGTAGCTGAAAAACGGAACAGCTGCAGTCTCTTATTTCAGTAAAGAATTTATTCATAATCAAATCAAGTATCATAGTTAAACAAATATTAAACATTTGAATAAAAGTAGTAATTGACTGAAATTGTTGAAGATACGTGTGTGTTCTTGAAACAAATATAGTTATCTTATTTAATTTTTTTCTTGTATTGATTTGCACTTTATATTCATAAGCCTTTCCTTATGTGCCTTTTTACATTTTCACTGTATTTCTTGAAAGAAAAAAATTGAATTGTTCATTTTGTCATTAGTTTTTATTCATAAAATGATATTCTCATGCAACAGTAAGTGACATATTAAGTGAAAACTTTGTTTTAAGCTAGGCTGTTTTTCTCAAAAAGTCCATCCAAATAGTGCATATCTTTAATCTGT
Organism: Mya arenaria; assembly: GCF_026914265.1. NCBI lineage: Eukaryota > Metazoa > Mollusca > Bivalvia > Myida > Myidae > Mya > Mya arenaria. Next base: position 33,881,417 of record NC_069130.1, on the reverse strand, counting down.
ATATCTTTTGCCATATCTTAAAACACAATGTTTTTGGGACTTTCAAAAAAGACTTTTAGAACTTCAAAGTAGCATTATCTACTAGTATACCATGTTTACACATAGATGTTAAGTTTCATACACTAAAATCACCTGATGCAATGCAGCTATCAAGCCAGTCATCAGTGAATTGTCATCATCATCATCATCATCATCATCATCATCATCATTGAAATCACCATCAATATCAACATCCAACAGCAGCATCATCTCCCCCATCATCACCTTCATAATATTCAAGAACATCACATGCATTCTTTTCTCACTAGCATTATCTATATATTTACCAAAAGATGCTAAGTTTTATACTCTTTGATCACCCGCTTAAATCCAACTGTCAAGATATTGTCATTAGTGAGTTGTCGCCCATAACCAACTCCATTGCATGTTTCATCACTTCAGGTGGACGGGTGTACACTTGCGGTACAGTGGACACTGAAACATTGAACTGATGCATTCACTTACAAGTATCAAAATTAAACAAATACTAAACATTAGAATGTCTTGAATGAATATTAAGTTTAATGGTCATGTGCCATCATTATCAACATCATCATCAACATTGAAATCATCATCATCATCATCAAGACCATTATTACCATCCATTACATATTTAATCCTTGTACAGTGACTATGCATTTTTCTCACCACTACTAGCAACAAACAAATATTAAACATATTAATTGTTTATTAACTAATATTATTCAATAGTAATAAAAAATAAACGGCTCAATAACTATAACAAGAACTACCATTGCACACTTAAATTAATATTAAGACATAACTTTCAGTTATCACCTTTCAGAACGACAAGTGTTGTATGGGAAACGAAATCGAATATTTAGGGGATTCGGTTTTGGTTAACGTAATCCGTTCTGATTAGGGCGGCGCAAAAGCACATTTACCGGTACCCTGTATTTGCAATCACTTTCCAATAGGACTGCTATAGTTGACATTATAATAGTACGATCGCTGTTGTAGAGTTATGATTATGAAATATTCTCTTACTTTAAACTGAATGCCTTCATATGATAAAGGTTATTATTAAATAAGATATCCAAATCATATCCAATTATAGATTTTTGGTAGATAAGGCGATAAACCGAAACTGGACCTTTTTACTTTTAGTCAATTGCACACTTCAACAAGAGCTGTCACAGAGACAGCGTGGTCGACTATTACGCCGCTTTTTTTGTGTAAGGATTGACGTTTTGGCAAAACATGGATCACTGTAAAATTAAATTAGATTTCAATGCAATACATGATGTATTTGCTGAGATATTAACATGAATGTGGTTACATGCAAAAATTTAACCAGAATTTCTAACTCCAATAATGAAGGGCCATTAAATTTGCAAAATATAGTTATCTTACTTGGTTACTCAAGTAGGTTGGGTGGTTGAGTACCATTGTATAAAGTCTCAATGAAATACATGAAGTAGTTGCTGAGATATTAACCTATGTGTGCTAACATGCAAAACCTTAACCAGAATTTCTAAGTCGCATAATAAATTGGGCAAAAATGATTTAATATAAAAGAGTTATCTTTCCTGATTAATTAAGAAGGTTGAATGGTTGGGAGCCACAGTGTATAATGTTTCAATGTAATTATTATGAATACATGATGTATTCGAATTTCTGTCGAATAAAAAAGGGCCATAATTTGAATTTAATGCAAACTAGAGTTATTCTACTTGGTTATTTAAGTAGATTGGATGGTTGAGTACCATTGTATAAAGTCTCAAGGCAAAACATCAAGTAGTTGCTGAGATATAAACCTATATGTCCTTACAAAATCCAAAATGGCGGCTGTCACATGTTGTATTTGACCTAAATACAACCTGTTTTCGACCATGACCTTTAACTATACTTCACAACAACAGTTTGTGCACAATATTTTTCATTTTAATTGGTATAAATTGTTTTAACTGTTTAAAGTATTTTATTTATTTTTCAAAAAATTAAATACATATTTGCCATACAGTCACTTTATAGTAAATTATCATCACAAGAGGAGCAAAGGAATGCATCATCCCTTCTTATGGCTTTCACATGTTTACAAAATGATAAATTCACCCATCATGAACCCTTGCATCACTGGCCCAACTCTGAATGAGCCTCATATGACCTGCCTATAATGTATAATTTTATGATAACTGAGAGCCCAATTATAATTATATATATTACCTGTAGATAAATTTCATTAATTTTAGAATAAGCAATATACCATATTTTGATGCGCTTTTAATGTTGTGCACTATACTTAGAAAATGATAGAGCATAGATTTTAGGCTCTGGTAGATATGTTAAATCAGCAAACAAAAACAACACGATTTTAAAGAAGTATTTTACACATGAAATTATTCTAAATGAAGGGTTTAATTTGGCATTAATTAAAAATGACTAATCGGTGTTTTTTTTAACACGAGCATTCCCATTCTTTTTCAAATGAAGTTTTCTGCCGTTAACAATTGGAGCTTTTTTTTAGGTTACACACCACCATTGTCATTTCCTCTATAATTCAATGTGGAACTCCTCAGCTACTTTACATCGTTTTTCAATGAAAAATGGCCGAGATGTTCCGAATGATGTGAAAAGGGAGGCGGTCAAATGTTTTTAATAGCATACTGTGTCAAAACTTGCCCCATTAACGATTTTTGTATCAAGCTTTGGAACAGCTGTTTTAGCTGAACTAGTTTTACTGAAATATATGAGCGCATCATCAACTACTTCACGTTTAAAAGTTAGAAACGAAGTTGTAAATCACATTTAATAACTTTAACAATGTGCTGTGTTCAATGTTCAATGGAAATAAGAGTTTTCTCTTGTTTGTGTCATCCTTGGTTCGGTGTGCCTGTCATGGCTATTGATAATATCATGTATGTATAATGTTATTTACTATACATGTTTATTTTAAATGTTCATGTGCGTGCATTCCTTACTAAAATAAATATATCTATCTATATATATATCTATATATATATACATGTCTTCTGAACACTCGGCCCAATTGTTAAATCATTTCTTTCATATACAAAGCTCACCTAAATTATCCACCATTGCGCCACCAATTAAGTGTCACTTAATGCGTCTCTTTAGCCAACTCCATTGGAACGCTTTCATATCCGGTTGGATGGAGCGACACTTCCGGTACCGTTAGCGCTGAAACATTGAACCAATATGTATATTCTAAAATGCCGATTTAGACTTTACACGAACAACACTAACTAACATCATTAATAAAAGACATTTTTAAGATGATTTAAAGTGGTAACACATAAGTAAAATACATGAGCCGCATTGCGCCATTTTTGGCCTTCGGTCATCTCGTTGACTGTCAGTATCTGATTGAATATTTGAATTAAATGACATTGCAGAAAGCAATACTTAAAATCTCGTGATGATGTGACTATATATCAAGGGTGCGTGTTTACAAGTAATTAAGACATTGTATTCCACATTTAGAAAAAATACATTTGACGTCACGCACATGACAGGCTTACGAACGTACATAATTTATATTACGTGCAACATCAATAACGCATCAATATTACAAGGCGTATAATCTTAGTTGTTTTCTTAATACGAAATGTTTCTGGACCATAAATAAACATATAAACATTTAGTGTGTCATTTTTGTACTGATAATCCATAGGGCTATTTCACGCATAGACTATGAATTCAGTCAAAATAAGTCGGGACGAAATCCGTGTTTGCTATGGAATTTCTATTTAAATATAATCATTAATCTTATTGAAAGGATTGTCTGTAACAATTTGCAGTATTATATGCATGTATGTATGTATGTATGTATACACGAAAATGAAACAAGTACATACTTGTTCGGGTTAAACATATATATTGGGAAAGTAGCAAACGCTTATATAAGAATGTTTATTGTAAAAAGAACAAGCAGAAAATGCATGGTCGTGTATTTCTTATATTCATATTTACTTGTGGTCATTTTGTTGTTCGCTGTCTTACAACATTTGAAAGCAAAAGAAACAACAACATAAAATCAGTAGAAACAGTTCGGGATATTCGTACAAATCATTAAAATTATCAGCAAACAAAGTGCATGTAAAACACACAACATACCTACAATCCCGAAGACAACCATTGTGAAACGTCAGTGTTATCTCGGTTCCCGCCTTCAACTGACCAATTTAAACGGTAAATGCAAGGCTGACCACATACACATAATGTATCGCTCCATGTATTCACACCTATACACATGTCCAGGGGCTAGAAGGCATATGGCCATTACTTAGTCTATTTGGTTTCGATACTTTCATTCAGAGTGTAGACGCGCTGGTCCGGCACGGATTAAATTTATTATACTGCTCTATGCCTCTATTGCGAGCTGTCCTAGCGGGGTGGAGTTGAAGTAAGTATGTTTTGTATTTCATACAGCATTCATTTTTTTGTGTGCAATATATTCATGCATGTTTAATTAATTGGATCTTTATAATTGCAGAGTGTAATATGTGAATCATTTGCGATCTACATACCGCGTCGGGGTTACTAACTTACTTTACTTTACTGTACAGTACAGTACTGTAATTGTAACTTACTCGATACTGATTTTAGGGATTGTTCAAGATACCGCATCGAAGGGCGAGGCTAGAACAAATAAAGCGTGCCGGTCTGTTCTGCTCATAGGGTCAGGATCATGCTTCCTTGAGTTTTTATTCTTTTATACACATCGTTATTGAACTTTACCACAGCTATATAAAACTGTTGACTGTTACCTTAACGTTGCTTCCCTTTATTAAATTTATTTTTGCAAAAATTGTATACAGACCTTCTCCACTTTTTAAAGGTAAATAGCATTGTTGTTTGGTATGAAAGAAACATATTAAGATGTGTAATACTTGTATAATGGTGTATATGATTGATATTAATCGCTATTTTTTTTTGCTTTAAATTCGGGCCAGTACTGTACTGTAAGTATATGTAGTTCCGTAACTTAACTTTTGGTATTGTATAGCCACAATCATTTTTTTTTTAAATTGGATATTAATTTTGTTCCCTTAATGGCACAAGTCGAATGATTTACTACTAAGTAAAATATATTCTTTTGAATTCTTTATGAACCAGATACAATTAATCTGAAAAAGAACGTGATTGACTGTATGGTATACCAGTACTGTATAACATATATTTAACAGCTTTACAACAAACCTTGCAATGAGAAGGGTGATAATTTTGTTCATGTGTTAAATTTATCAATGCTATCAATGATAGTGAGAATTTCTTGCATTTGCCAAATGTTATAAATGAATTAAGCATTCAAATATCAGAACAACTGTATGTTATCTATAAATACAATTGAAATTTCACTATTAGGGAAACATATTACAAAATATAAACAGATTGAAGTTGAATTTTTCGAATTTGCTAATATTTTTTATTTAAATAAGATATAGAAAATGACATAAACATGTTTTTATTATTATTTTCTCATATTTAAATGCCTTCATAAGTAGATAAATGAACAATCATAGAAAGGGAGAGACTTCAAATTAATACAATGTTGAATAAAAGCACATCCTTTAGCAGCAAATCAAAGACGTTGATATAAACAGAAATAATTTAATATTTATAAAAAAACATTTAACAGAACAGAATGTTTATTCAACTTAAGCATATATTCCTCATCGTTATAAACACAAAAATAAATACACATATTAAATATTGCATATTACATGCATGAAAGAACAAAATGAATTATTTTGCATTATACTATTTACAATCAAGTTATACAATACCGCGAGAAAAAAGCCAACTTAAAAATACTAATTAAGCAGAAGTGAATGTGAGGAGGTCTTTAGGGGTTATTTATACATTCAAGTCTCTTATTTTAAAAGCTAAAAGTAGCTAATCTTACTAACTGAGATTTATTGTCAGAACTAAGTAATGATATAAATTTTACCATAATAGGATGTCTGACATAATATCTAGGAATATAATTCTGCCTTATATCATTATACGTAACATTGGACAAACTATTACAAAATGAAATTCATTCTCAATATCGTTTAATTACACAGTGTACATTTCCTATCTTGTCTATGAATATTGTTATGTCTCCCAAGTCAAATGTTTAGATTATGGGAGGATAATCAGAGCTTAGCTAAAATAGTTCTATATTTGAAATTTTCCAGTAAAACAGTGTAAGTTGATATCTTTTAACGTTTCCTATTAGTATGATTTCCTTAAACAAACCCGGGTGACGATAGTTTTTACTCTGTCGGCCCAATTTAGACTTTGTGGGTTGTTAACATGATATAATATTTATATAGACACATTTTTTTTGTTTTCCTTCAATCCATACTACAGTACACTCCACGCGGAACTACCACTTTCCTCGGTGACTCGGATGCGTTTTTAATTTATCGCGGATTTCCGCCGAGTACGCAACCTTTTTCCTCGCTAGATTTCGCCGAGTTGCACCGAGTTAATCGTTTTCTGTGGAGGGTTTTATTGCCTGTAGCGCCGGTGATCGTATCGATTTATTGACATAACTCCGCGTTTTGTGCAGAGCTACTACAGAACATTGCTTCTGTTAAAACAGTATTAAATAATTTTTCAAAGTGAAGTAAGTTTTTTTTCCATATCAATTTTCATCAGCATCGTCTAACAACTGTTGTTTTTCACATTATGTAATTAAAAGATATACCATAGCGTGTGTTTGTGTTTGTTATTGTCATCTTTCTCTTACTATATTAAGGTGTTGAGAACTTAATAAGATTGGAGTAATGAAGGTGATGAGAACTTTGTAAGTGTGAATATTTTTCGGTCATTATTTCTTAATTTGCATTTTACCACTTATTAATTTATCCGTAGTTATCAATGGTTCTAAACTTATTTATTACGCATATAAGTGTAAATCCTTCATCAAGTTAATTAAAATCCCATTCAACACCATTGTACACATGCATTGAAATAAATAACACATTGTATCGGCTTCAGATCAGGCTCTGTGATAGAGACAGGCAGCCAAGAAAAGCATGTCTGGCTGAGACTTAAAGTAGCAAATTGTGTATTCAAATACTTCAACCTGCCATCTGTGATATAGTGAATATGACTTAACCATTATTAATAAGAATTTTCATTTATTATTAATAACAATCTGTGATACATGAAGCTATATTTATTTTCATATATAAAAGTCATTTATTCGCACGTTATAATTTACATTTAAACTGTTATTTTACACTTTACTGTTTACATATCTTTTTATGCTTCATTATAATATCATGGTGCATTATATTATATTATGTGACATTATGCAAAATAATTACGATTCCACTCGCAGTTCAAAATGCAACACTGACAACTCCCACTCGCATTTCAGCATGCAACACTGACGACTCCCACTCGCAGTTCAACATGCAACACTGACGATTCCCACTCGCAGTTCAACATGCAGCACTGACGATTCCACTCCCAGTTCAAAATGCAACACTGACGACTCCCACTCGCAGTTCAACATCCAACACTCCCACTCGCAGTTCAAAATGCAACACTGACGACTCCCATTCGCAGTTCAACATGCAACACTGGCGACTCCCATCCGCAGTTCAAAATATAAAAAAGCTTCATTCATAATCTGTTAATTGTGAAATCTTGGTGCTAGATTCGGAGAGTACGGGGGATGTTCTATAGTTTAATATCTAATCATACGACATACGTATGGGTTTTGCGTTGTCATGGTAAAAGATAGAACTCGACGAAAAGCTCTGGTCTCTGCTTCGTTACTGCTCTTATCAAGTCACGCCGCAGCACCTAAAAGCGGCAATTTTGCATGTGTTCTTTTCCTGAGCTAATTATTAATGCTAGTTTTACATTTAGTATCTTACTACGATAAATATAAAGTGTAGCATATAAAATTATTACCTTTGAATAGTAGATGAGAGGGTACTGCATGGCTTAGGATGACGCCCTTCATGTCGAAGAATACGATGGCCATCATATTTTTCACAAACGTCCTCACCAAAGCTCGATAAGTATTCTAAGTATTCCACACAGAACTGTCTTGTTTAGTTTCGGGATCAATAATAAAAAATAACCAACGTTTCATCAGATGGATTCTAGCAATCTGTTATGTCATGTCTTCTGTATTTCTACAGAAAAGTGTTACTATCAGCAACTCGTTGTTGTTTCTCCTGGACAATGAGAACACGTGAAATCCAGCAAGCACAAACCATTATTTTATGAACAGAAGCAGTCCCAAGTCCAACTTTCGATATGATATCCCGAACAGTTCTCCTGTCAGCTATCAGTAACGTCCCAATCTCATCTGCTTTTCCTGACGCTGAGTTGGGATGTCCAGCCCTTGGATTATCTACTGCATCACGCGTAGGGTCTTTCTTGAAAGTGTTGTACCACTCATAGACCAGAGTCCTCGACATAGCCGTAGCACCATACGTATTGTGGATCATAAATAATGTATCTTGTCTGCGTTTACTTATCATGACGCAAGCTTTGCCGGAATATCGTTGTTCTGGTTTCATTCTTAATAAAGTCACTAAATGCCTCAACTTGTTTACCGAGCAGACCGGAATTAACGTCATGGACGTCCAGTAGTTTCCCGGAATAACGTCAACATTAGTTATCTTCAATTTGCAGAGCTAATTAGGACCATTAATGTAAAACAAACTCGTAATCAAAGAATATGTGTATGCATAATTTGAATGAATAGATGACACGGGAAGGTATAAATACTGAATAATTCATATGAAAATATCTAGAAATAGCCTTTTTTCCGAAACTTTCCGGACACTCCTCGTATGCTTAAAATACGAGACCATGGTGTCCGTTATTGACATCTGAACTCAGCTCGTAAATTTGCAAATGATTAGATTAGCCGGTATGAGACTTCGTATGGCACGGCAATACCACGGAAGAACGGTGGTTACATTTCAAGTTCAATAATATTTAAAGATTCCACGATTTCAACTTCACCAAATCATGATATGTTTGTGGTGAAATTATGAACTCGTGGAGTTCCTAAAACGTGATTTCTTGAAGTTAATATCGTGAATTTGAGTTGCGTTTATAATCATTGCATTTGCAAGAAATAAGCATTCAAATAAAATTGTATTTGACTGTATTGATAGAATACAGTGATGTAGCTAGATTTGAGAATAATGTAATAGAGTTTATAATACATTCCGCTGCGTAGTATTTGCTTAAAAGGGACCACCAAGTTGTTCAAATTGATTAGTCTTGTTAACTAATTTGCAAAACAGATAAATGTACTCTATGTATATGATATTGTTAGAGAACATTTACCTAGAAAAGTATACCCCTAATCCTATTCCCAAAAGTAGAGGTGCAACTCTATATTCTAAGGTGCAGGTCACCATATTCAGGTGCATCTCTTTATTGGAGAGAATAAAAATAAAACATGTTCGAATTACACCTACAATATTTAGACGCACCTCTTATTATAGAGTCACATTTCTATTTTGTGCTTTACAATTTTACATCAGTTAAAATTCACAACAGTTTAACAATTAAGGTGCACCACTGTACTGAGGATACACTTGCGAACTGATATTCACTCAAAAATGCGTTGGCTGGTAGCATAAGTTTTTAAAACAATAAACGAAATGTGAAATAGTGTGTTTAAGTTATTACGAGCATGCATATCGTGCAGAGCTCATACATGTGTCATATGTGATATGTTTATCAAATACTATCGATACATTTTTTTTATTTTTATGACAGAAAAGTACTTCTTTAAAGCTGAATCCTATAATATATATTGCGTGTTATATTTCTTTAAATAAAAGTTCTATACTACCAAGGAAATGAAATCCGAACTATAAAGAATTGGCGTGATATGTGCAACAATACAAAATAACACTCTTAATGAGTTTTGTTTTTATTTTACATGCCTTTAATTTAACCAAACTATTCTCCATTGCAATGTTTAAAAATAAATATGAATAATATGTTCGAAATATAAGATCATATTTAAACGTTGTATTTATGGGTTTGATAACAACGTAATTAATATCTATGATTACTGTGATTACTGAGTACTCAGAGTTATGCACCTTATATCTTAATGCCATCAGTCTGGATCAGAGGAATTTATTTGGTAAACGGGAGAAATTACGAGGTATTGATAAGGGCTGCAACAATTACAGCAATTTGGTAGCATTTTATGAAGTTCTCCGGATAATTATTTTGGCCGAAAAACTATGACATTTTGAAACATTTTATGCGAAAACATACATAATTGTAAATTGTTGTCTCGTTTTGTTATACGGCCATTGCAATTGTTAACAAGCATCAGTGTAGAACGCATGGATGTATTTGGTAATTTCACTTTGTAACAAGGCGGGAAATTACGTGTAATTGATAATAACTGGAATTATTACAGCCATTTGACGTCATTTTGAGAAGTTCACTGGATGATTATTTTTGCTAAAAACGTTGCCAATTTCAACCATTTTATGCGAAAGACCTATATATTGTATTCTTATGACTCTCTGTGTGATACGGCCGTTACAATCTTCGTAAGGTAAGAGGTTTCACTTTATTTCTAAATATATATTTTATTTATAATACGACATGCACATCGTTTTGTATTTTGTATTACAATTCTAAACGTGTTTTTTTGCATTAAGTATTTTTATTAAGCTTGTAATAATCAGTACCATTTAAAATCATGTTTAGTTTTGCTGATGAAATTTTTATTTTTTATTTAAACAATTGGGTTGTTCTTGTAACATTCATATCATCCTTTTTGTAGTTAAATAGCGTATTTTTAAGTTAATACTGTTTTAAGTATTCTTATGATAGTAATATCAAAGTTAAATTCCAACTGCGTTTTACTGCTCAAATATGCAAGCTGTTGTACAGAATTAAAGATCGAAAACATGATATGAAATTATTTTTCAATGCGCACGTTATATCACTATCCATGTTTTAGACCGACACATCGTAAAGCTCCGAACAAGTTTCTTATTAAAAAACAAATGTACGTTGTTCCATCAAGATTTAATCCCTCAATAAGATAACCAAATAGCACAGACATTTTTATGTAGGGAAAAATGATTCGACTGATGATTGTCGCCCTAGCGGTGGCCCTAGCGCTGCTTATAACGACTCCATGTGCGGAGGGCTGTTCCTGCACACAACGGGAGCCCGTGGATTTCTATTGCAACATGGACTACGTGGCCCTTGTTCAAGTCCGGAATGTATCTGAACCCTTCTATGAGGATATCATGGAACAAGGTCCTCGGCAAAATCCAGTGTATGATTATAAAGTCGATGTTCTGCAGGATATAAAGTAAGTGCACTTTTGCATTTCACAGTTGGATTCAAAAACTAATTGTTACCAGCGCATGCATGGTAAATGTAATACAGAGAATGGGTAACCTTCTTCCTACAGATAAGGGTTAGTCGTACAAACAAACGTCCACGCCACTAGCGGATTGAGAGGATGGTTAGGGGAGCGAACACTTGGAAATTGTCCATGCGTAAAGTCAAGATCATTAAACATGTTCATAAACCAATGAAAACTGAAATTTAAGATTATTAATCAACTATTACGTTTTTGACGAGATACAGAGACAATTCCGATATCAATACCAGACAATTGAAGACAATATATGCCAGAATTCGCTCAATATCTGCCAAACACGGCCAATATCAACAAAACCCGCCTAATATGAGTTTCCTCCGTTTTGATTGGCTACAAAACTCGCCTAATATAGGATTTGAGAAATGGGCCATTTTTATTGGCTGTCGAAACTCGCCTTATATGAAAAATATACTCGAACTTATTTTTAAATGTAGCCTTTTTGTTTTCCGTTTCCCGACTGTTTTGAAATTTTTGTGCTTCGTATAACTTTATTTGGAATACTTGAACCTATTGAATGATTGCACCACTTTGTACGGTCTGATATGACAGTTGTATTTAACTCGTTGGTGGATTTTACGACTAATATGATATTGTACGCCGACAAAATGGACGACGAATGAGAAAAAATTGACGTTTTGGCAAACGATTTACAAAATTAAGACGAAAAGACATGCTTCCTTACAATGTACATTGCTTTATTCATAAGTATGTGCAATTTCACTATAAGGATGTATGTCAAAATCAGCAAAGTCAAGTCTAGAAAAGCAGACACCATGCATGAATAAGGGATAAATACGGCTTCAATGTGAACCAAAGGTAAGTAAAAGACTGTTTTTAACCTAAACGGTAATAGGTAATTAATAAAATACTTATTAATTAGGTGATTTCATATTTGCCCAGTTATTTGTCCTCGGTCAGCTGTATTTGCCCTTCGCCCTTTCGGGCTCAGGCATCTACAGCTAACCTCGGACAAATAACTAGGCCAATATGAAATCACCTAATTAATAACATTATATTAAACTTTTCTTTTCTGTCGCATCAACTGCATCCTTAAGTTTATTTAATAATCAATATGCAAGAAACAGTTGTGAACACTGAATGTTTTTGTTTTATTAATCAATTATTGCTCTAAACAAACTTTCCATTAACGTTTTCTGACCAGACATGTATATCACTAGGATATGTGATAGAATAAGGTTATAAAGTAGTTAACCTACTTTATAAAAAGTGAACGACGCTAGGCTTTAAAGCGGTGAAATGAGTTAAGAAGTTTTTACGGCAATTACTTAAGTATTTTCGAAAAATTGGTGTCTGATTATTGTGTATTACTTTTGTGAACAATGAAAGTATTAGTTTTAAATATAAAAACAAGAGCTAGTTTTATCAATTTAAGAAAATACTCAAGTCAGTCTAGTTTTGATTGATCACTAATGAGCAATTCCATTCATTTGATGCTTTATAAATTGCTAGACATATATAACGTCTACATACAGCGCGCATATTTCCAACACATTTAGCACATCACGTTAAACTATATTACACCTTCTTTTATGGTACGCGGTTTTCGTTTACTTTTAAATAATAGTGTATAAATAATATTACATTATTATATTTATTATAAAAATATGTTTCATGATAATATTTATTTTTAAGAGTAAATGATATGATGTGAACATGATTGTATTTTTTGTCTTTTTAAGGGGTACAATCTACTCGAATCCTTTGCTTACCTGGAAACCTTTGCTTCAAGCCCGGAGTAACTCGGGGTTGTGCGGTGTCACTTTTTTACCTGATAAAGTTTATCTCATCATGGCCGACTTTGCAGACAACATGAAGCCTTGGGAAGATGGACTAGTTCTCAGTACGTAGAGTATGCGTCACGTTTTGGTGACGGTCTAACGCAGGCATTTTCCCCGTCATTTATTCTATAGGTGACGGGATTAGGCACTTTTCATGGGCGACTCCATGAGTTAACGTTAGTGCGGACGTAACTTAGGGGCGTAAGCTTTAATCTTGCACCCCTCTCTCAGAACCGAAATTCATTTGGATTAATGTGTTGGCAGCGCCCACCTAGATCCGCTAGTAGCTTTTGTTCTGTTAATTAATATGTAAAACATCGTTGTAATCCGATTGTGTGGTTCGTATCATCGGTTTGAGGCTGCTTACAAAACGGGCCGAAAGCATTTCAACGCTTTAAGCGCTTTGATTGATAATATGCCAGTAACTTTCAAAACAAGCTCTATAGCTGCCGTTCGATATCGTGTGCCAATCATCTTCAAGCACATCGCCTGGGCAAACGCCCCGGAAATGTTAACACATGCAGTACATATTTTTATACATTCATGATATTTTTTATTCTACAGCTTATAAGTTTAAGTAAAATATTTCGATGAGACACATTATAACATCTTCTTTCGTTTTAATCCGTTTCAATATATCATGCATACAACAGGATGTAATTAACGGTTGCAATCTAATTGTGATATATCAAAATCTGTTGTTTTTTTTTATTTAGGTACTACATGTATATTGTTGTTGTTTTCCCTCAGCTTCTTGGTCGTGCGCTTTCAACCGTTACATCGACATCTCAAATCTACAGGTGGCCAGTGCCGAGGTTCAGTCAATATTGTCCTTTCTACTAAGCCGCAATTTCACGTGTGAAAATGTCGCTGAAAAACGTACGCTCGCCAAGTTCTTCGCACAGAGGTCACATTCAGTAAGGCCTTTAGTTTAGTTTAAACTTTATTAAGTGTTTACGATTGTGGATAAAATTTATTTAACTTACGCTAAGTAAATTTGTTAAAAAAACCCACTTAAACCGTCAACATTGCATTTGAATTTAATTGCAGTTATACAAGAAAATGTATCGTACACATGTATTCGGGGCGGATTAAAAATATCCGACAATCGGGGACGCTATGTGTAAGGTTACTCGATAAACCCCGTTACCGCCTTCTGAACGAGTCCATGTTCGGATTGTTCAATCCGCTCGGCGTACATGTGACAAATACTTATATTCTGCTACAGACAAAATTTGAGATCATGAAAAATAATAAAAATAATTTAAAATACAGTGTGCCCCTATGTATATAAAGAGACACTATATGAAAAAACAAAGAGAAAACCATGTTAACGATTGTAAATATTACAGACACTGGAAAAAGATCTTGGGGATTTGTCGGCTTTGCAAGAAAAGGCTAGGAATACCCAAACAGACCTGCAACGGAATGTCGATGCGCAGGCGGGAACAGACAGGCTGCGCAAACTTCTCAAGGCTGCGTTTCAGAAGTAAAACGGTGGAAGAAAATAGATCGGAAAACTGGACTGTTTATCAAACACATGCATTGTTTGATTTGTAAATAAATAAGTATATGTACATAAAGCAATATCCAAGAACGTAGCTGTTGATATGTTGCCATATATTGAGCCTCTGGTGGTAATTACTAAGATTAAAATGAAAACTTCCGGGACAAGCCTTGTGGTTTAAAACTCTGATATAGTTTGCCCCTTTTAGAGGCACAAGGTAAGGGCCAAACTTGCACCGAACAAGAGACACAAACGTACAAAACCACAAACAGACCAAATCATTCGGAGCTCCTCGGCCATTTTTTTCAAAAACAACCTCGGATGTATTTGGACGGTTTACATACTCAAAATGTTGTACGTTTAAGTCCGCTGCAAATAGATCGCGTAGTAATCTTATTTAGCAGTTAAACTTTATGACTTAACTCTTGGGAATCTTAATTATGTTTGCAATAAAACACTTCACTGGCAATCAATTTAAACTGAGGTCAATAAATACAACTCTTAAACACTACATTTAATGAATGATATTATTCAAATAATTACGAACTACTTCAACTGATGTACCGGCATACATCCGAGGTTGTTTTCGATAAAATGGCCGAGGAGTTCCGAATAAGACCAAATATGCATTAAATTAACTTTATCAATAAATGATGCGATTACCGCCTTGGAATGGTCAGTAAAACACGAGTTTACTGGAGCACAAGTTTACTGAGTTTGTTAGAACACGAGTTAATTGAAAGTTTAAACCAGTTCTTACACGTGAATATGTAAAATGATTAACTTGTTCAGCTTACAAAGAGGCTCATGCTTTTTATACGTGTCGATATTCTTTTTAACATCAGGATATAACTTGATGTACAGCTACTGATAGATGGATCATAGACACTTTGCCTTTGGTGTTTAGATGCATTCGTTATATAACGTGAAACGTATTAAGGACTCCGACTTACGAATAGTTCACCATGAACTCTATCAAAATAATGATAGCTCAGGTATCAATTAATTGGTTAATCTTTTACTTCTATATCAAACAAATGGTCTTATTTGGTACAGAGACAAATTTTCCACTTCATCATGATCATACAGAAATAACAAACCAAGATTCTTTTGTACTAATAAAGCATGGTGAAGTATCCGCAGTGCAGTATTGTGTACGGGCAAATTAAATATAGTGCACTTATTAATGAATACCTACTGTCAATTAAACTATCTAAGTCTATTCTTAGCGTTTGTAATTGTGTCCAAATGAACTAAAGGTAATGCGTTCACTATCATCGTTTTTGTCCAGGAAGATGACTTTTATGCACACATCTGATATAACAATGAAATATTGGCCTTTTGGGTGGGAATATATAATGTTTTGAACCAAATTAATGTGTAGGATGCCACATGACCTGTAACAAGCGTATGAAGGCCACTTTACATTTGTGAACGAACGTACGACAAAATATCGAATGATGGTAAATTAATGAAAAAAACTAAATCAAACATGCGATCTGTCGACACGTGTGTTGTAATAAATGTCCAATGTCTGTATTGGCTCGCTTTGTCTTTTTCAGAGAGACAAAACTAAAATACAACAGCAACAAAACGAAAAAAGTCCAATTTCGTATTAATTTTTCTAATAAAGTCATTTCATTGAATATAATGGAACTGATGCACTTAATTATTTGTATGTTTTTCATATACCTTTTTTACGTCAGTCTAACACTCCCGAGTGAATATGCTAAATATGTCACTGAGCCGTTTAGTATTCATTGCCGATAAGGAACGGACGGTCAACACTGCTTTCTCAAAGTTTTCGAGTCTGTTAGTGGGCAATGCTGGAGCTCGCGATGACCGAATAGCTGCTCTTGAAGCCAAAGTTGACCAGTTACAGCTGCAACTTGAAAAAGTTTCCAAGGTAAATGTTATGTTTCGGATATGTGATCTAAATGCGTTGTTTGACGAGACCAGAATGTATATTTAGGCACGGTTTACAAGCGGTTCGGGGACATGATTCCTAGTTATTGCTGATAATATAGGACGCGCTCAGGCGCTTTTTTCCGCTTGGAATAAAAACACACAACAAGAAGTCCAACCATAAAAGCAAGCTTAATAGTTTAATATGTCTTGACAAGACTTCCATAGCACATATCTTTCAGAAATGAAAGGCAGAAGGCGCGACAAACGTGTTTTAGGATATATGAACATTGTTTTTTCATTACACAAGTTAATTGCTAGTGAAAAGTTAATTAAATGAAACTCGCTATTGACCGAGAACGTTTTGAGTATTTGTAATTGGTAAAGTAATGCAAAACGTTTTAATTAAGTTCTTATGGTTCTGCGTAATTATCAATAATTATCTGTTCCCCGTAAGATATAGTTAAGATTCTTTGACTTGTTTGTGATTTTTGTGGCGTAAGTTTGTTTTTGGTGTTTATTTTACGTATATGCTGTTTATATGTTTGTGTTTATAGTATATTGTCGTTTGGGTCTTTGCCTTGTTTCCCTAAACAGGATTATTTTTGAATTTTCGACTACTGGGCTTGTCCCTGTATCTTTCATGTTATTATTGCTTTTAATATAACATTAACGTTGCAATTTTATGAACGTCCTTAAAAAATGTGGCATTGTAATTCACAATCGTAGATCGTGTCCATACCGGATTTCGATGTTCGGTACTTATGTTTGTAAGCCGCAGTCGTTAATCGTTTTCAATCATACGTGTGCCAAGTAAGGCTTTCACAGCCATTGGGTTGACGATCAAGTGTCCATTCTCTGGACCATTGATCGGCTACTTATATATGTGATAAGAACCCAGCTCTAGTTTATACGACGTATGCAGACTATTGCCTCTTTGCGAATCCCACTCGGCAGTATGTTTTCTTGTGAGGCTTTCCCCTGTCAATGCGCTTTGTTGAAACATTGTGGATGTACAATTACTGCCGGATATCTCTATGTGGGAAAATTGTTCTTATTGTAAATGTTTTGCAAAAATGGCCACTCATATTCGCGCGCTCTATCTGACCTGTCTCTAAGCAACACTGGACTTTGGAGTGAACTTTTTGACAACTACGGCTTATATTTAAGATTATATATTTGTATGTGTCGACTGCATGTTTGACAACGTTAAATAGTGAATTCTGATAGTCAAACTACAACATCTGCATAATGCATCGGTATAGCGCGTATGTTCATCTGTTTTGTACGCTACTCAATGCCAGTGCCAATTCAAGGGAATTACCTCATACCACACAGTGAATCCAATCAACTTCCCGTCAAGTATAGATTTCAAAATAAACAACTATCAAAGTTATAACGTTATTAATTAAAGGAAAATTTTGAACAATCGGCCATAAAAAAAAACACTATTAATGTTTATTTCTACAGGGAATGCGATAATAAAAAAAGGTTTACAAAACAGTAGATAATGATGGGTTCTATCACCACAAACCGTACGTATTTATGTAATGTATGATGATAGACCCATTCATGTGGGCACCCGTGAAATAAGTATGCGTCGGTTTAAATAAAGTTTTTGAGTCTGATTTCAAAGATGATGGCAAAAATGTAAACACACACAATTTTTGGGCCATATTTTGACCGGGTTAGTAGTAATATTAATACATTTCCTTTAAAGGATGACACTCTTTCGACTCAACTGATTTAAGTTTCTGTCGAGTTTTTGTTTATAATTGTAGGATATAGAACAAAAGGGTTTTCGAAATCAGACACAAAGATCCCACTTGAAAGCACGCATACTAACTTTACGCGTATCACTGCGCCTGTGATTGTTGATTATAATAATAGTTATTGTTGTCAAAGCTAGTATGGTATCATTTAAGAATCAGATAGTTCTGTGTATTCTTACAGTATTTTACTATATAATTATATCATCTAGGCCGGATTTTATGCTGTAAAGGTATTTGACGCGTTTCAAAATAATGCATTACAATACATTTTTTTGTTCTTCTGTAGACCAAAGACGTGGAGGGAAAATCTGGGCCAAAGATTACAGTCAGCAGACGTCAAGGTTATTAATATCATTATGGAAGAATAATGCAGTTTTAAGAGAAACTAGTGTATTTGGAAGCCTAAAGGCAATAGAGCCGACAGGGCATTATTATTTATGGGAAGTATATTATTAATACTACCATGTTGATAAATTGCTCAAAACACAGTGTTCTCTACATTTTTTGATACACATTTGCAGGCGCAATTAACATATTCCACCTCATTTTATTTCATAATCAATCATACAGTACACTCTCTATTCTAATGTTCTGCCAAGGACCAACATATACAGTAGGGAATACTGCACAGGTCCAGCACTGTTCAACTTTCAAACGTTTTGTTGTTCGAGCACTACCTTGCATGACTCATCACTTGAATGCAAATCAGGTTCTCGCCTTTAACAAGATCACTACAAATCTTGGCAGCGCATATCATGCCAGTGGACACTTCATAGCCCCAGTAAAGGGTAAGACATTCTTGTATTATATTTTACAAAACGATTACATGACAAGCATCATGTCTCTCTTCCAGACGAATTTGCGTCAACATAATGTAGTGGTAAAAAAAGTTTGCGACCTTGTTTAGAATTCTTTTTTGGATGGATGTGATTTCAAATGTTTCGAAACGAATAGTTAGATTAAACGTATACATTAAATTGATATGAGTTTGCAAGTTGAAGTATATATTTGATTTCTGTATCTCTTAGTTAGCCATAAAATGTAATTCTATTTATTGCTTGTTCATTTGAAATATGAAGGTTACAAAACACCCTGTATGCATTAACCAGCTTATTTAAGTGTCTACACAGTTCAATATCTGCAAGGTAAAATATGTTTTATTCCATTTGAGGTCTGTATGTTTTCACCGTCAGTGTCGTGATTTTTACCAAGGAAATATTTCTCCATCTCAAAGTGGTGAGTTTGATAGTGTTTCTTACACACTGTGCATATATAAGTGTTAAATTATGTAATATTAAGAAAATGGAACCCGGAGATAGACCGCATATAGAAATGACCATACATATGACGCAGCGTTATGCAGACGCAATTCTCAGAACTATGATAATTATATGAAATGTTTGAATCATGTGCCACCTAAATATGTCAGGATTGTCAAGCGTAAGAAAAAATGTATGTGTTCAGAAGTAACGAGCTCACACTTTCATGATAGTAGTCGAAGTTCGTGCAATGTCAATTTTTGATAAATACAACAGTACATGTCACGTCAATGCAACAACTATCACCGATTGCACGTGCGTGATACTGAGACTCATAGTTATTAAATATCACAGAAAGTTAACATGAATTAAATCATACTACTAGAATATATATAACTTCAGATATTTATGATAAAGCGTTATGATCTTGTAACACATTTAAATATTTTAACGAATGAGATTACATTTGCACAGGCTTACCCGTAAAGCATTTGCTCAAGTACAAGTGCTTATTTCCAACGGGGTCCATGTCTAAGGTATTTAAGTTATTAAATAGTGCTCAAGCTTTGCAATTATGGAACGAGAATAGCAATACAAATGGGACAAGATAATTGGACGCAAAAGCTATAACAGTAACCTACTTGATTCGTGTACATTTATTTCCTCGCACTGGACAGACATACGGCTTACCGTACATATGCACATAAGCCTTTACAGGCAAAAGGCCTGGCTTATATATATGGCTTAGCGTACATGTACACTTACGCCTTAACATGCAAAAGGCCTGATCGATACATACGGCTTAGCGTAAATGTGCACTTAAGCCTTAACATGCAAAAGACCTGATCGATACATACGGCTTAGCGTAAATGTGCAGTTAAGCCTTAATAGGCAGAAGGCCTGGTTGATACATACGGCTTAGCGTAAATGTGCAGTTAAGCCTTAACATGCAAAAGGCCTGATCGAAACATACGGCTTAGCGTAAATGTACACTTAAGCCTTAGCATGCAAAAGGCCTGATCGATACGTACGGCTTAGCGTAAATGTGCACTTAAGCCTTAACATGCAAAAGGCCTGTTCGATACATACGGCTTAGCGTGAATGTGCACTTAAGGCTTAACATGCAAAAGGCCTGATCGATACATACGGCTTAGCGTGAATGTGCACTTAAGCCTTAACAGGCAGAAGGCCTGGCTGATATATACGGCTTAGCGTACATGTACAGTTAAGCCTTAACATGCAAAAGGCCTGATCGATACATACGGCTTAGCGTAAATGTGCACTTAAGCCTTAACAGGCAGGAGGCCTGGCTGATATATACGGCTTAGCGTACATGTAAACTTAAGCCTTAACATGCAAAAGGCCTGGTTGATACATACGGCCTTGCGTACATGTGCACTTAAGCCTTAACAGGCAGAAGGCCTGATTGATATATACGGCTTACCGTACATGTGCACTTAAGCCTTAACAGGCAGAAGGCCTGATTAATACTTACGGCCTAGCGTACATATGCACTTAAGCCTTAACATGCAAAACGCCTGATTAATACTTACGG
Source organism: Mya arenaria (assembly GCF_026914265.1). Classification (NCBI taxonomy): domain Eukaryota; kingdom Metazoa; phylum Mollusca; class Bivalvia; order Myida; family Myidae; genus Mya; species Mya arenaria. Next base: position 33,860,195 of record NC_069130.1, on the reverse strand, counting down.
CCTAGCGTACATGTGCACATAAGCTTTAACATGCAAAAGGCCTGATTGATATATACGGCTTAGCGTACATGAGCACTTAAGCCTTAACATGCAAAATGCCTGCTTGATAGTGTATCTTCATTTTTTCAGGACGGACAAACATATGGCGGAGGCTACGTTGACGCAAGGGTTGCTACAGGCGATTGTAGGGTTGGTTCTTACACATGGGTTGTGGAATTGAACCCGTCCTCTATGGTATGGTTGGAGAATATTTATGACACTGAATTTCACGGAAATGGACTGACGTACTTTTCTGGGTTTCTGCTGTATGAAACAGAAGTCAAATAAATCGCGAAATTATTGTATCAGTTATATGGGATCCCCGCTGATATGCATTTACGCACAGGTCCCCAAACTTTTGTTATTGATTGTTTATGTACAGGATGCCCATTATGTGTGCCGCGGTTATTAAGTTTTGGACCTCAGCATTGTAACACTGTGAAGGTGAAGACGGTAAAAAAGAGTGTTAAATCACTATTTTAATAGTAATGCCTTATTATAAATCTTTTTCAACATTCCTTCAGTTTTAAACTGAGTTGATCATCGACAACCACTGTACTCCTTGTTAAGACTCGGACGCTAACATTGCGTTCAAGTGTATGCAAAATAAACGCTTCGTATTTGGAGTATAATTAACGGAAAATACAAACAACCAAAAACTCAATTATTGAGTCTAAATATATAGTCGATTGATTTAATCATTGATATACTGATTTGATCGATATTGACCTACGCTAAATCATTTTCAGCAATGCGGTATCGAGTGAAAATAAAAGAGCATGTCACAGATACAGCACGCTCGACTTTTTCACAGCTTTAATACCTTATATTACTAATACTATTACAGCGAACCTTAACCAGAATTTCTAACTCAATCAAAAAGATTCGTAGGATGCATTGTATGCCAAATACAGACATCGGGCGTGATTCATTAAGTTGGTTTGGTAACTGAATACCTTTGGGGGGATGAGGGGTGAGGAGGTCACGTAGTTGCTGATATATTTACCTACGTGTGCTGACATGTTAAACCTTAAATCAGAAATTCTTAGTTGATAAAAGGGCCATAATTTGCATTATATGCATAATAGAGTTATCTTAATTTATTTATAAAGAGAGGTTTATAGACGGGAACACTTGTCTTATTAAAATGACAAAGGACCATAATTTTTGTTATTTGCATATATTTTGACGTCGTTTGCTTTGGATCCATAAAAATAAGTTTAGACATGGCTTAGACACACTAGATGAGCTCATATCTATGACACAAAACATGAGTGGTCGATATTGCTTTGTTTTAATCTAAGAATATGTTATTGTAGAACACATAAATTACAATGATGACAACATCAATGCAAAGTTAAACTCAATATTTGATACAAGCATAATAAAATCACACATGCAAGGGGATGGGGCCACGAGTTTATTTTCAAACATAAGTTACGGCCCTTTTCTATACATACGATATAAAGCTTCTTCTTTTTCTACTCCTAACCCTTGGAATTAACTTTGCTTTGATTAAGTTTATACAAATCATAAAAACTTGAAGACAATGAAATTTGATCGAATTCAAATATATATTTTATTTAGACATAACTAAGACTGTTTGAACAGTTCCAAACTTAAAGGAAAACATTGTGCCCGAATGGCCATACTGATTATCATCTATTTATTTATTTATCATAAAACATGAAACTGCTATAAGGTCGTGCTTGAGATAATAACGCCATTTGCAAAGTTTCTGTTTCCTAATAATTTGAAAATGTATTTATTATGCAACTGTTTAACGATCACGGACTTAACAAGATAATGCTAATTAAAACCATTTTAAAAATTATGCATGCAATTATGCCAACTCTCTCAATGCTTTTTACGACAATGTGATACAATGTTGACTATAATTGCCTTAAACGTTTAATGCTGAATAAATGTAATGTGATTTCATGTTATGTTTTAGTCCCAGTAGCCTTGTGGTTTAAACGTCGATTTTTTATTTTTTAGTTGACTTTACTGGCGTGGGTTCGCCCAACAAAAACGACAAAATACAAAATATTTTATTACTGTACTTTTTTTGCAATTTTGACATAATAGTGTTAAGTAATTATACAATGAATGTACGCAGGAATGTTGTACCTGTTAAAAACTATATGCTTTTATTTTCAGGTCGCCAGCTCTTTGTTATGTTTTAATATGTTATGTATGTTTGATATTCATGTCGGAAAATGGCTCATTGAGGTACTGTTTCTTGTTAACATACACCCGGATTTTAATAAAAATGCTTGTATCTTTTATCTTGTAAAAGTAAAACATTATGTTGTCGCTAGTATTACACGTAGTTATCACGTTTTATCAATACATTCAGTTTAATGCTTCAGTTTCCACTCTGTTTGATTGTAAATGTTTTTCAATATTCCTGCATACATTCATTGTATGATTATTTAACTCTTTTATGTTAAATATGCAAATAAACAGTACAGTAATAAAATAAAAAAAGTATTTTGTCGTTTTTTTTCATTCAGATGTTCACAAAGTCCATAGCATTCCAATCATTATATAGATGCTATATCATTGACGGTTTTTGTTTGGTTAACGGAAAACACTCGTGTATCTATATTCTAGCAACATACACGATGTGGTTCATTGTTCTTATAGAACAAATGAAAATGCAAAAGGGACAATCAAGTTGTAAAAATCTATAAGATTGATTACTACTTAAGGGGACTAGACATCAGATGCTCCCAAAATCGGCAAATACAGTATTTCCCCAAAACAAGCCAAGCATTATCAATGCCACCTTGTATGAGGGCGGTATACATTATTTTACATGCTTAAAAGAATAAAAGCAATAATCATGTCCCTGTATAAGGTGATTCGCCCTGTTTAAAAATAGCACAAAATGGTTTTCCAGTTTAAAAACGCGTAAAACTTTTTTTCCGAAAGCATGCAAGTCATGTGATCGTTTCACACACTAAACTGCCAATATGCGTTTTAGCAACTCTCTGTCATTTTCAGCAGAATAAACCAGTTTCAAAACTTTCCTTTGATAAATTTCATCACCGAAGTTGATGACAGATCTGTGTCTAAGTTAATTCCAGCCGTTTTCCGCATCATGTTTCTTCTTCCGGGAAGACATGAAGTTTCTATATTTAGCATGTGAAAGTCACGTGATCATTACAGATAAAAAAATTGACACTATTTTTAAGTTTTCTGGTTTTTACGTGGTAGACAACCCAAGTAAATTTCGAATTGGAAAAATGGGCAAAAGCTGCAAAAGATACATGTGTCGTAAGCGATACGATAACCAGTAAGTGAGATTCAATGCAATTTACACAAAAATATAAATTTCATGAAAGTTTTTGACAATTTCTTTTTCTTGCAATTGTATCATCTTGTGTCTAGTCCCTTTAATATATAAACCTTTCAAGTTATGATATTTTAAGCTAATATGAAGTGCTTGCATTTCTCTCGTACGCGGGCGCCACACACTGTATAATAGGTGGTTGTAAAGGTCACTAGGTTTATGTTCATCTAGCATATGGTAATAATTTGACGACGTACTAGAAGATAAATATGGCCAGTCCTTAAAACCAAATTTTCAAGTAAGTTATGCAAATAAAAAATGGTATCGCCAATGAGCAATGGGGAGTTGGTGGGAAAATATGAGTAAATCATTATGGCTGGAAAAATAGCAGCAATTTGCCATCATTTTATTAAGTTGGAAGATAATTTATGCTTTAAACGATGTCAATTTAAAATATTTCACGGCTAGGACCTTTATATTGTATTAACATGAGTTTTTGTGTCATAAGGTAAGTCGTTTAATTTATTTTTAAGACATTTATTTTATTAATAATACGACATGCACATCGTTTTCAATGCTATTTATGAAGTTGTAAACATGTATTCTTAATATAGTATTTTGTATTAAGCATATAACCATATAAAAACTTGTTTAATATTGCTGCTGAATATAACTTTTTAATTCAATAACTCGGGTTGAAGGTGCGGTAGCATTTATATCATCTTCATAACAATCGCTCCGGGAGAGCAATTCTTGATAACCATACAGAGACCTATGGGTAGGAGTGGATAGTTAAAATGCGTATATTAAAGTGAATAGTGTTATAATTGTGCACACGAAAGTAATTGCAAGGTTAAGCCCAGTCTGCGTGCTACTGCTCTAATATGCGAGGTAATGTACCGACAGAAAGAACGAAAACACTTTCAAACGTGGCACAAAATTTATTTTGCGATGACATCCGGCCACAATTTCTCGAAACTTCTTAAGTCCTTTATAACAGGATTAAGTTAAACTCACTATTTTTGTTGTTCTATAATATGCGTTATATTTACTTCTTTAAGAGTTTTTTGAAATTATATAAGAAAAATCTGTATGCTAATTAGAAGAAACCATTTTTCATTTAGCAAAATTTATTATTAGTATGTATTTTGGCTAATTGAAATAAGCGACTTAAGCCTGTAAAGCTTAAGAAGTTTCGAGAAATTGGGGCCCGTAAATCATTGTTTATATTTCGATCGACACATAGTATGAAGCTGCATCGTAAAGCTACTAACAAGTCTCGTATTAAATACATAAAAATGTTACGAAATAGTTCAGAAAACTTTCCTTTAGGAAACAATGATTCGGCTGATGATTGTCGCCATAGCGTTGACCCTGGCGCTGCTGCTAATGACTCCCCGGGCTGAAGGATGTTCTTGCCTTCCACGAACGCCCGCGGAAATCTATTGCAAGTCGGACTACGCGGCCCTTCTTAAAGTAGTGGATGTTTCTGAGCCTTTCTATGATGATAGCATGCAGCCAGGGCCTTGGAATATGCCCTTGTTTGATTATGATATAGAAGTTCTGACGGATTTCAAGTAAGTGAACTTTTTGCATTTTACACTTGGATTAAAAACAATTAACTGTGTCCAACGTTGGTATGGTTAATGCAATAAACGCATAAAATGTAAAGGGGTGCTTTACTTCTTTCAAATAAAATGCCGTAAACATAAACATTTATGTCTCTAGCGGATTTTAATGTGGGTTAGGTGAGGGACCACTATCAATTTGTCTAAACGTACCTTTATAACATCAATATTGGAGTAAACAACATTAAAGCATAGTTCTTAAAACATGTTGGTGACGTCATTCATTGTTGTTCTCTTTCCACTCAATATAGGTTATTGGACTGCGTTTCGTACTTCCATCTAGCTGAGATTTACCTTAGTTTGAGTTGTTTAAAACTGATATCAAAATGTCCAAAAGACTATATATTTCATAAATTTCGTCCTGAAAATCTTTGAATTCATGAACTTTTCTGCATATTTATCACATTTATGACTACATAAAAGGTTGTGTAATGCCTCGAATGAGTGTTTACAGGCATGTTTCATACTTTGACAGTAGAAGCAGATAGTTTTATTCTGCGTAAAACAGTACTTTTGTGTCTCGCTTGCAGATTATGATACGGTCCATATCTTGAAGAATGGACTGTCTAATATTTAAATAGTGGACCGTTACTGTTCAAATAACAGACAATCAGTAGAAAGAGTAGAAACATAAGTATTTTGTTGTTAACTTACTGTAGACTCAGGGCGTGTGTCGACAAACATGTTATTCTGAGTATTAAAAATATAGCATGTATTGTAGATTTTACAACATATTAAGTATAATTTTCTCCAACCCTCTTACAAATTTAAGATCAAATATTTGGACATTTACAAAATTATAACTGCACTTGGTTGATATTGCAAAGAACCTCTACTCCCGTTTTCTTGGAAAATTTTAATGTACTTACTCAACTGAGTAATCTATTTGAATCCTTTGTATATTGCAACTTTAAACAGAAACATATTCTGATTATTTCAAATGTAGAATATGTATTTATTTCTTTATATGTTCACTATATGTTGTGCATCAACTTTATCTTTAAGGTTTATTAAATAATCAATATGCAAAACAACCGCTTGGGAACAATGATTTCTTTTGGATATAAGCCAATCTGTTCTGTTCTGAATAAGATTCTCTTAAATCCCGATAAACATGATAGAATATGGTGAAAACACAGTAAATTTAGCTGTAATGTGATGAAAAAAGTTGAGTAAATTATTGAACAATTACTTAAGTATTTTCGAGAAATTTGGGACTGATTGGTGTGTAAGACTTTTGTCAACAATATGTTTAAAAATGTTTCTTATCAATTTAAGAAACTCCTGTAAATAATACTGTTTTGAATGACCAAAAATTATATTCTATTCATTAGATGCTTTATTATAAGTGCTAGATATATAAAAACGTCTCCATATTACGCACATACTTTTTATACATTTATAATATTACGTCAAACTGTTTTACAGAGATATAATTTATCAACAATATATAATGACGTTATATCAGTAAATACCGAAAGGATCAAAGCTATGAATATAGCTTTTGTTTACGTTCTTGAAGCACTTCTACAGGCAATAGAAAACTTTGTTCGGATTGCGCCTCCCTTCCCGAATTAGTAGAATCTAAAACCTCCATTTTCGATACGCGGTATTCATTTACCATTAAATAAGAGGTTATAATATAATATAATAGTATCACTATTTACAACAATGTCTAATTATTTTATTAATTAGTATTCATTGTAAATGTTATGATATAAACATTATTGTGTTTTCTTTGTGTATCTCAGGGGAAATATCTTCTCGAACCCATTGCTTCAAGCCAGCAGTAACGATGGATTGTGCGGTGTCAGTTTTGGTAATGGAACCTACCTCATTATGGCAGACTTTGCACCAAACGTGAGGCCTGGTGGACACGGAAAAGTTATCAGTACGTATTGTATGCATGTTCTTTTGACGACGGTCTAACGCAGGTATTTTCCCGTCATAAGTGCTATAAATATAGGTGACGGTATCAGGCGGCTGCCAGGGATTTGTAGGTCATCCGCAAGCACGCCTGGGCGAACGCCTCTGAGTTGGTAACATATGCAGTTCTTATTCTTATATATTTGTTAATCTAAAGTGTTCTTTCTACCGCTTATTAGCGTTGGTAAAATTATTCGAAGAGGTACATTAAAACCTCTTTTTTCGTTTCAATCCGTTTCAAAATAGCATGTACATATTTGGATATAATTTACTGTTGCAACTTGAAGTGTGATGTAAAGGTTATATATAATTTGTTTAGTTCAAATGCTACATGTATGTTGTTGTTTTTCCATCAGCTTCATGGTCGTGCGCTTTCAACCGTTACATTGATTCCTCAAACCCAGAGATGGCCGCGGCCGAAGTTGCGTCATACATGTCCTTTCTAACTGATGATTTCTCGTGCGAAAATGTCAGTAAGAAGCGTACGCTGAAGGAGTCGTTCGCAAAGAAGTTCAATTCAGTAAGGGCTTTTTTGCAGTATTCAGTTTAAACGTTATTATGTTTTTTTAACAAAGGTGGATAACATCATATTAACCAATGCTTGTTATCATATTAACTAATGTTTAGTAAATCTCTTTTGTACGATGTTATTCGAGAGTGTGGTTATGGGAAAACCAAAATGCCCAAAGAATTTTTCCGGCAAACCAAATTCACGTAAGCCCTTGACCCGGAATTGAACTAGTTTGGCATTGGTGAATAGTGACGCACTACCAACTTTGCTTACCGTAAATAATGCGGTAATTTAAAGACAATTTAGCAACGAGCAAACCCAAACCCTTATTTTATTTTATTTTCCATGAGGCACATTAAAATACAATAGGCCGATTGTTCAAAACAGTATTTAAGTTAACAACGTTGTTAACGAATCGTTGTGAACATTCATATCATACTACTTGGAAAGTTTTAAGAATACCGGTAATATGTTGTGTTTTGAATAAAATGTATGATCCCTTTAGACCAAAATTTCATTTAAGAAAGTTAACAGCGATAGCTGCACCCAATTGCTTTGAATAGTTTTGGAGAAATGATCCAGTTTTCTATTAAAATGATATTGTAACAAATTACCCATGCGTTATAATAAACTTCAAATTATCATCCGTCTATGTTCAAAACTTTAAACATTGTATGATTTTTTGCATTACAGAGAAATTAGATACAATATAAGATAGAACGACCCAGAAGAGCAGAGTTAGAGCAAGTGTACATCACTTAAAAATAAATACAAAATTAAGTGAATTCTTCAAAACGGCTACGTCAGTCGGGAAAGATTTGACGTTCACTTTAAATCACGGAACATCATGACGTTGTCGTCAATAAGCAACTTTGCACGCGCAATTTGGTGGATTATTCACAAACAACACTAACACGTCAACATTACCTTGAATTTAAATTTTCGGTATGCAAGAAAAAAGTATCGTTCACATTTCACATATATGCGGGGCGGATGAATAAAATCCGACCTTCGGGCACGCTTCGTTGCCGATAACTCAGCAAATCTCATGTGGCTTCCGAACGTGTCGAACGACTTCCCTTGAGTCAAATTTATCCACCCGCAACGCCGACATGCAAAACAAACTTATATTCTGCTCCGGACAAAATTTAATAAAAGATAGATAACGATTGTAAATATTCCAGGCACTGGAAGAAGACCGTGGAAAATTGTCCGCTTTGCAAGAACAGGCTAGAAAAGCCCAATTAGGCCTGCAACGGAAAGTCGATGCAGGCCGGGAACAGACAGGCTACGCCAACTTCTCAAGGCTGCGTTTAATTCCTTCGCAAATACTTTAAGATTTTTATGCATTTACTCAAATGAATCAAAACCATGTAGTTTTAGATACTTGAAATACTCATTTGGTATGTGGACTACCCATACACTTTCCATTCCATTCGGCACAATATGACTTTACTTAATGCTTTACGAGCTCTGATTTGAACTGTTAAAGTGTATAATATGCATTAAGTAATGGTTAAAGGTTGTTAGTATGTACTTACACAAGTAAATGGTTTAATGCGACACAGTCACATAACCATGAATTTTGTGTAAACACAACAATCTTAAAAAAGTCAATTAAGAGCCAATAAAGGTTATTAAAAACATAGAAAATATTCTTATGAATGAACACACTCACCAAAAGAACTGAGTAAATGCTAAACTGACATACTATATTTTCAATTAAAATATTTTGATTTGATTTCTTACGTCAAATTACCACTTAATTGCTTCATCAATACGATCCATGTTTTTCCTGGATTTAACGCGTGTTCCGGTTAATATCCGGGGAATAAACCTGTCTGATTTCGATGACCCAGATCCTATTTTAAACACATAGCGTTCATTTTGAAAACAATTGCGTATTCTGTTTTTTATATTGCCTTTTTAATTTGTCGATATCAGAATAATGGCGTTTTCTATTAGTTCATTTGCGCAATTACACAAAAACGCAGTTTATTCGCACTATATTTACCGCTTAACATATTTGAATATTCCTTACAGCGCTATTTTTAGCAAACTACTTAATATACAGAACGAGATACTTAGCTATTTGAGCTGATTAGTAATTATGTAATTTAGATGTAAATGTTAATGTAAATTAGCAGTGCTAACAGCGCTGAGATTAATACGCGTCAAAAGGTGAAAAGGTTATGATGATCTGCCGATGATAAATTCCGAGGTATGGTTATAAAAGTCAGAAGGCCTAGCGGCATACAGTCTAAAAACAGAAACAAACAGCGACTTGCGCTATTTAACTGGTTGGCATTCTTTACACGCAATGCCGAGCCCGAGGTCGATTCTACAAAGATTTGTTTATAATCACGGTTTTTAGTTGTAAAGAAAGTACACCGACCTATGATTCAAAGACTGTACCCCGGTTTCAGAGGCAACACTGGTTCTTTTGTACGTATAATACCAAAAGTGCCGTCGTTTTGAGACCATCTTAATGAGCGGGGGATGGATACCTTGTTGTCTGGATTGATTGCAATTCTTGCGCGTTACCGATCGACAAAATATTTGAAATAAGAATGATTACCAAAATAAGCAACACTACATATTCACGAAGTAAGCCTTCCAAACATAATATCAAAATCAGCTCGTAATAAATGATACTAAATTATCCCCATTAATTGCGCATTTAATAATGCATGTGTACGAGTAATGTCTTTTTCAACGTTGAAAAATGACTCGATACAGCCTGTGTTGTATTCAATATCTGTCTTGATTTGATTCTTGAAAAATGCGTGGTATAAACAACCAACATGTATAGGTAATAAATTTAATTAACATGACCACAGGATTGACCAAGTTTGATTTGGATAACCGACCTTGATCAGTTTTAAACGAGGTAAAACTTTCATGCGGCGAAGGGTCATATTAATTAAAGGTAATTAATTAGTGAAAAAATCAATTAACGGTCGGGGTCAGTTTTTAATTTTAAAGATGAAATTTCTGAATAAAAAAGGAACATATTATAACATCAAACGCTATCACAAAAGGCAGTTTATGAGCGCTGAGGGCAATCGTATCAGTAAACTTGCAAAGAAAGATTCAAAGTCATTCTGGAAAAATATTAAAAAAACAATATGAACAAAAGGATAGGGACCCAACTAGAGTGACACTAGATAATATGTGTGATCATTTTGATAATTTATATGGTGTACATGTAACCAATACTACTAATCATACGACGCCTACAAATACAACTATTCACGATGATGATTTAGATATTGTGTTTACAGAATCAGAAATAAAAGACGCTGTCTTCGCACAGAGTAATTCAAAAAGTCCCGGAAGTGATTTACATATTGCAGAAATATTTAAAAACACTTTTGACATAATTTCGCCATTTTTAGTAAGTTTCTATAATAAATTATTCAATGATAGTGTGTTCCCCGGGAATTGGGAAGAAGGTATTATAATCCCAATTTTTAAAGGCGGGGCTCATGAGGCTAAGAATTTTCGAGGAATTACGCTAAATAACATATTATCGAAAATATACTCAAAATTACTAGTAAATCGACTAATAAAATGGTCGGATTAATGACAACAAGTTCGGTTTCCAAAAAAAAAAATCGACAATCGACTGCATATTTGTATTACACGCCATCATCACATGATCTCTTGCAAATAAGAATAAAATATATGTTGCATTTTTTGACTGGGAGAAAATGTTTGACCGGATTGATAGGGTTTTATTGTGGAGAAAACTCTTGTCTTCGAATATAAGTACAAAATTTGTAAAAAGACTACAATCTATGTATTCTGTTGTCAAATCATACATAAGATACAGAAATGAAAGGTCTTCTCCAATTGATTCTAACATAGGCGCCAATCAGGGGTACCCGGCTAGTAGCATTTTGTGTCTCTTTTTTCTAAACGATATCTTAGAAAGTATAAATAGCAACTTAAATGTCATATTGGAAATTGATGACCTGAAAATATTCATGTTATTATTCGCTGATGACGAGATAGTTTTTGCAAATGATCCTAAAACTTTACAATAAATGTTAGATGACATCGAAAGCTTATGTAATACGTGGGGTTTGCGTCTTAATGTAAATATTAAAAAAAAATTATGAAAATGGTCGCCATACCTTATATTACTTCTATTTGTATTACTCTAAGATCGATGTTGTCTCTTCATTCAAATATTTGGGTGTATATCTTTTTAAAAATGGAAACTGAAATCGCACTCAACATAGAGTCGCCCAACATTAACTCGCTTGTTTTACCAATACTAAGTTATGGGGCAGAAGTATGGGGCTACCATGACGAACCGGATGTAGAAATTTAACACTTGACATTTTGTCGGAAAATATTAGGTGTGAGTCGCTCTACCAATCGCGAAGCTCTGTATGGTGAACTTGGTCAAATACCAATGTCAATACACAGAAAAATACTGTTTATAAAGTACAGCATACGATTGATTACTTTAAACGAGAACTTCTTAATACATAACACATATAATATGCTAAAAAACGATACTAATAATGAACTAAACTATAAGGGAAATGACTTGGCATTCAGAGTTAAGCAGATTCTAGATTAACACGGGCTTGGCTATTTCTGGGAGAACCAGCTTAATATGCTTATCGATTTTAGTGTTATAAAACAGCGTATACTAGATAATTATCATCAAAGCTGGTATCAATCCATAAATAACTCAGGACGTCTTGAAACATATTGTTTTTTAAACATACATTTTGCATAGAAAATTACCTTTTTGTTGTAAAAGATTCAAAATTTAGAAAAGCAATGTCAAAATTTAGAGTTTCATCACATGATCTACAAATTGAACGTGGTAGATACGTTAACACTCCTAGATCTCAAAGATTATGCATCTACTGCAACCAAAGAATGATTGAAAGTGAATATCACTGTTTACTAATATGTCCGAAATACGCAGACTTAAGAACCAAATATATTAAAAGATACTACTACACGTGGCCGACAAAGCAAAAGTTTATTAATTTGTAATCTAACAAGACAAATAAATCCATAATTAATTTATCAAAATGTATATACTATGCAAACATCTTAAGAAACTAATATGCATGTTGTTGTTTGTATCCATAAACAATGTGCTGCTCTTCTATTAAAACAATTCGTGTCTAAATCCATGCCTTGCACATGTATGTATTTTGTATTTGCTATATACATGTCTGATATGTTTAATGCAATAAAATGTTGAATTTGAATTTGAATTTAAAAAGTATATGGAGTCAATTTTCAACGAGGTGGCACACTTTAATACTTAGCCGGCTTTTAGCCATAGTAATTTCCCGGAGAAGTCATTGATACAACCATGGTTGACAATTCCATACGTTTTTATTTATTCATGACCGAATTAATTTATCAAAACGTTTTGACCATGATTGAATTACTCACTTCGTCGTAAGCAGCAATTTGCCTTTAGGCCCCGTCGTACATTCTTTGTGACACAGATAAGGTGCACACACTGTGTTTAGTATACGCAACATTAGCACGGCATGCCTTAGGTTATCGCGCAATAATTCCCCATAACCTAGTTTATCGAAATAACTTGTGATATTGGTTGATATCAAAGGTTTCAGGCGCCGTTTTCACAATAATACACCATGACCTAGGTTATCGAAATAACTGTTGATATTGGTTGATATCATAGGTTTTTCGCGCCGTTTTCACAATTATTTACCATAACCTAGGTAATCGAAATGACTGTTGATATTGGTTGATATCATACCGTTCCTCGCGCCGTTTTCACAATAATTCACCATAACTTAGGTTATCAGTGGAAATCACAGGTTTTATAAATTATTGTTTAAACGACATGCCATACAATTTAACTGCTTCGTTGTTGTTTTCTGCAAAGGTCATCTCCTTTAAATGTGCCCCCTTTCAATGTTAGTGTTACAAACTGCTTTAATCGAATATAATGCGTGATCGGAATTAAGATAACCCTTTTATGCCCTTGATGCCTCTGCTCCCGGATGAAAATGAGTATAAGCAGTAGCTAACCTTAACACAATAAACACTTTAAATAAAACCACCTGAGAAGTTAAAATAATTGTTATTTATGTACATCAATTCGTGATCCGTGGTGTGGTGGAGAGAACTATACGTTTCCATAGTTTTCACATCGCAGAAGATAGAGTTTCGATTTATTTTCATCTTATTTAAATTAGAAAGAATGCCATTATTAATGCATATACAAAAGGTATATCAGTGAGTTAAACCTACTTGCCGTTTGCATACCAAAATCTCCTTCATTTTCTGTCGTATTCTGCATATAACAATTATATTCTGTAAATCTAAATACCAAAACATACCAAGCGTGTTTCGGCGTATTATGTGTCATGTTTACTCCATAAAAGTCAATAAAAGTCGCTTTGTGCAAATCTGGTTTTTGCCTTTTAAAACCACATTTTGTGATTATATATGTACTTTGATACCGATACCATATATAGACTATCTGCATGTCTTAACTCGTCTAAAGAATAATTCCAATTTATTATACTCGTACCTAGTTGCACACCTGTAATTTATATAAAGGAAAACAAACGTTTTCATGTTAGTGTGATCAGATGAGGAAAGTCAGTCCTTTGTATCGTCTTACATACAGACAAGTCTTCCTGTCTATCCGTCAACAGCCCACGTCCTCGTAATATGGGGCATCCTTGTCTCACCGTCAACAGCCCGCGTCCTTGTAATATGGGGCATCCTTGTTTCACCGTCAACAGCCCGCGTCCTTGAAATATTGGGCATCCTTGTTTCTAACCGTCAACAGCCCGCGTCCTTGTTATATAGGAAATCCTTGTGTCTCACCGTCAACAGCCCGCGTCCTTGTAATATGGGGCATCCTTGTGTCTCACCGTCAACAGCCCGCGTCCTTGTAATATGGGGCATCCTTGTGTCTCACCGTCAACAGCCCGCGTCCTTGTAATATGGGATATCTTTGTCTCCCTATCAACAGCCCGCGTCCTTGTAATATGGGGTATCCTTTTCTCACCGTCAACAGCCCGCATCCTTGTAATATGGGACATCCTTGTGTCTCACCGTCAACAGCCCGCGTCCTTGTAATATGGGGCATCCTTGTGTCTCACCGTCAACAGCCCGCGTCCTTGTAATATGGGGCATCCTTGTGTCTCACCGTTAACAGCCCGCGTCCTTGTAATATTGGGCATCCTTGTGTCACACCGTCAACAGCCCGCGTCAGCCCAAGTACTTGTAATATGGGCCATCCTTGTGTCTCACCGTCAACAGCCCGCGTTTTTGTAATATGGGGCATCCTTGTGTCTCACCGTCAACAGCTCACGTCCTTTGAATATGGGGCATCCTTGTGTCTCGCCGTCAACAGCCCGCGTCCTTTTAATATGGGGAATTCTTGTGTCTCACCGTCAACAGCCCGCGTCCTTGTAATATGGGGCATCCTTGTGTCTCACCGTCAACAGCCCGCATACTTTCAATATGGGACATCCTTGTCTCACCGTCAACAGCCCGCGTCCTTGTAATATGGGGCATCCTCGTGTCACACCGTCAGCAGCCCGCGTCCTTGTAATATGGGGCATCCTTGTGTCACACCGTCAGCAGCCCGCGTCCTTGTAATATGGGGCATCCTTGTGTCTCACCGTCAACAGCCCGCGTCCTTGTAATATGGGGCATCCTCGTATCTCACCGTCAACAGCCCGCGTCCTTGTAATATGGGGCATCCTTGTGTCTCACCGTCAACAGCCCGCGTCCTTGTAATATGGGGCATCCTTGTGTCTCACCGTCAAAAGCACGCGTCCTTGTAATATGGGGCATCCTTCTCTCACCGTCAACAGCCCGCGTATTTGTAATATGGGGCATCCTTCTCTCACCGTCAACAGCCCGCGTCTTTGTAATATGGGGCATCCTTGTGTCTAACCGTCAACAGCCCGCGTCCTTGTAATATGGGGCATCCTTGTGTCTCACCGTCAACAGCCCGCGTCAGCCCACGTCCTTGTAATATGGGCCATCCTTGTGCCTCACCGTCAACAGCCCGCGTCCTTGTAATATGGGGCATCCTTGTGTCATACCTCCAACAGCCCGCGTCATTGTAATATGGGACATCCATGTGTCTCACCGTCAACAGCCCGCGTCCTTGTAATATGGTGCATCCTTGTGTCGTCTCACCGTCAACAGCCCGCGTCCTTGTAATATGAAGCATCCTTGTGTCTCACCGTCAACAGCCCGCGTCCTTGTAATATGGGGCATCCTTGTGTCTCACCGTCAATAGCCCGCGTCCTTGTAATATGGGGCATCCTTGTGTCTCACCGTCAACAGCCCGCATCCTTGTAATATGGGGCATCCTTGTGTCTCACCGTCAACTGCTCACGTCCTTTGAATATGGGGCATCCTTGTGTCTCACAGTCAACAGCCCGCGTCCTTTTAATATGGGGAATTCTTGTGTCTCACCGTCAACAGCCCGTGTCCTTGTAATATGGGGCATCCTTGTGTCTCACCGTCAACAGCCCACATCCTTTTAATATGGGACATCCTTGTCTCACCGTCAACAGCCTGCGTCCTTGTAATATGGGACATCCTTGTCTCACCGTCAACAGCCCGCGTCCTTGTAATATGGGGCATCTTTGTGTCTCACCGTCAACAGCCCGCGTCCTTGTAATATGGGGCATCATTGTGTCTCACCGTTTACAGCCCGCGTCCTTGTTATATGGGGCATCCTTGTGTCTTACCGTCAATAGCCCGCGTCCTTTTAATATGGGACATCCTTGTGTCTCACCGTCAACAGCCCGCGTCAGCCCACGTCCTTGTAATATGGGCCATCCTTGTGTCTCACCGTCAACAGCCCGCGTCCTTTTAATATGGGGCATCCTTGTGTCACACCTCCAACAGCCCGTGTCCTTGTAATATGGGACATCCTTGTGTCACACCTCCAACAACCCGCGTCCTTGTAATATGGGACATCCTTGTGTCTCACCGTCAGCAGCCAGCGTCCTTGTAATATGGGGCATCCTTGTGTCTTCTAACCGTCAACAGCCCGCGTCCTTGTAATAATGGGCATCCTTGTGTCTCACCGTCAGCAGCCAGCGTCCTTGTAATATGGGGCATCCTTGTGTCTTCTAACCGTCAACAGCCCGCGTCCTTGTAATAATGGGCATCCTTGTGTCTCACCGTCAACAGGCCGCGTCCTTGTAATATGGGGGTATCCGGTTTCTTCCGGAATATTATCATTCATGAGAAGTTGACTTTAAATCGTGATTGCATTAATGTCAATCTATGCAGCAAAATCGGAGAAACATATTTATATAAAACACCTGACAGCACCTTTTCAGACTAAGAATAGCCAATGTGTTCTTTGGAGAGGATCGTCATAACCATTTACTAAAAAAGTTTGATTCCTTTAGGTTGTGGCGCACGTCCAAAGGTGCGTTCCCGAAGTTGCGTCTCCGTTTGCACTAAATCCTGGACCCGACCCTGATGTATACATATTAACTACGTAAATGCAATTTTTGTACAAAAACAAGGTTATTTATTACTGGTTTCATGGAAAGATATTTAATGCAACTCTGTTACTGTGAACGCGCTAAAGGTTAGTAATTTGGTAAAACTGTTTTGAGTGTGGATTTCATGGAATGCTTTTTATTCATCGATGGGTGTCACCCGAGACGGCGCACCTGGTTAAAACGCGGAAACACATACCTTGCCTGTACAAGGTATCGTCTACAAACTTTTTGTTCCCATGGCTGGTAAAGGGTCTTTCAATGCATGTAGAGATCAAGACTATAATAAAGTTTGTATTGTCTAACGCTACTTGGCAAATGAACTATATATTTGGCATGTAACATTATGTCGCTGAATATCGTTGAATTTGTTCAAAACGTGCCCATTTTTTCAGGGACGGCAAATTGGCTAACTACAGAAATGATTCGGCCATAGACGGGACGTGCTACTCATGGTAGGCAAAAGGCCTCATAGCAATATCGTGACCGGGTCTATAGTTGTGGCTATCAATACTCATAAGTGAAAGTCAACAGTTTCGTTTGGTTTCTGGCCTGGTTCATTATTGGCAGAATCGTGATTTATCAGACTCGCGCGCTCTCAAATTGGTTATTTTTATTTCTAAACAAAATATTGCATATGTTACAATATGATGAAGATGTAAACTTAGACACCTTCACTCGTTTAATTACAGGTTTATGAAATCGTCTAGATTCATCTTTATAATAGATTGCCCAAGCACATATGTATAAAAATAGTAATTTGAATAACTATTTAAATTAATTTCAATTTTACGAGGCCCATTTATGGCATACACTATAAAGCTGGGTGTAGACGAAACTTTGTTATTACAGATGGGTATCTTTTTTATAAGTTTGTATTAAGTGCCCCATAAGAAAGAAGAAATATATTTGTCAAAAGTCGAATTTGTTTAGAAGCTGTTTAAATATTAATAAAAGGACACTTCACAGAAACATAATTGTGCTCGAAAGAACTGGCTTTTATGGAACGCTATTTCAGGAAACACCGTTTTTGCTAAACCCTCCCATCACAGCTATGACCGATATTTTAAATTTTATGTAACAGCGTTCGTGGATTGCTATTTATAGAGAATGCGGTTACCTTGTCACCATGTAAATGTATGACACTATGGAATGTATAACTGCAATACGATATCCAAGAGATGCATACCATTTAAAAAGTATTAAAATGGTTAGATTGATGTTTATGATACAGTTTCAAACAGTCTGTCTGACAATCATGTTTAATATCAGATTTTATTGCTTTACTTATTGTCTTAATTTCACTGCAATCGTTTATTACATACTTCAAATACAGTGCAAGCTTAAAGACGATATGGCAATTATCGTGAATTATCACTTATAAATGTTTGTTAAGCTTATGTTCTGACCCCGATTTCTCAACTTGCCAAATTAGTTATTTAAGCTTGATTTTGCAAAAGAAAAACTATTTATCATAATTTTCATTACGTCATTTTTTTCTTGAGATCTTAGTAAATAGAGACAAAAGCTCAATTTGTACCAAAACAAACTTAGAGTTATAAGTATAAGGTTAACATAATAATATTAACACCTCAACTTCCATCCCTTAAATCAACTGCCGTTCGGCAAGTTAGTGCGAATAGTTTCCGATGAACGCAACATATGATATGTTCGATCGCGATTTATCATATTAAAAATTATCTTTTTATTGTTTGTAATGTGTCAGCAGGCCCCGAAAAATGTAAATCAACAGAAAGTGTAAGAAACTGTTAGTTTAGATATGTTGAATGTATTGTTGTCACTAGTGTTTCAATTTCACGTATATTGACGAAACTGGAGTTGTTCTACCCCCAACTAATACGAAAATGCAATACTTCGCTTGAAAACATGACTGTAACTGAAAATGACGTAAAAGACATTTTAAATGATCTGGTGATAAATAAAGCATGTGAACCGGATCTGATAAGTCATAAAATGTTAAAGGAAACGGTGTCCACCGTACGGTTTTCACCGTGTCACATCAGTTATAATTACTGTTTAATAAATCGCTTCGTCACTGCTTGTATCATGCTTCTTGGAAGTTGGCCAATGTTACTCCTATTTTTAAAAAGGGTGATAGATCTCTTCCGTCCAATAACCGACCAATTTCGGTAATAAGCTGTTTAGGCAAGATAATGGAACCTTTTTTCTTCAAATATGTTTACAATCATCTACATGCCAATAATCTTATTTATAAATTACAATCTTGGTTTTTGCCTGATCACTCAACGGTTTTTCAGTTGATTGACATATACAATCAAATATGTAACGCATTTGATGAAAAGAAATGTACAAGCATGGTCTTCTGTGACATTTCCAAAGCTTTTGACAGAGGTTCGCAATGCCAGTGCTGGTGTACCTCAAGGGTCTGTACTTGGTCCGCTGCTTTTTCTTATTTATGTTAACGATATTACCGACTCCCTTGTAAGTACAATGCGACTCTTTGCAGGCGATAGCTCTCTAGCCGTTTCTTTGTCAGATACCAGCCATATTGTCTCTTCGTTAAGTAGCGATCTTAAAAATATTTCAAATTGGGAAAAACAATGGTTTGTACAGTTCAACCCACTAAAGACAGAAGTCATGTTTTTAACGTTGTGCAATCAGATTCTACCAAATATCGTGTTCGAGGGCAATTTGTTGAACTTTGTTCAAAACCATAAATACTTAGGGCTTTGGTTTACAGCTAATGGAACATGGCACGGACATATAAGCCAAATTATTAAATCGGTCTCTAAAGTGCTTGGATCAATGAGGTTGTTAAATATAAACTTGGTACGAAAACGCTTAATCAAATATGCATCTCGTTAATGCGACCTTTGCTTAAATTTTCATCTTTAGTTTGGGATATTTGTGCCGTCTATGAGAAGGAATGTTTAGAAAAAAAATGCAAGACGAAGCGGCTAGAGTTGTAACTGGGATTCACCCGATCAGTTTCTAATCATAGACTTTAACTGAAATTGGTTGGATTCCACTTAGTGAGCGCAGGGAAATACAAAAGTTAATTTTCATGTATTGTCAAAAGTTCGGTAGCTTGCCACAGTATCTTCGCGAACATATACCACAGACAATTGAACAAACAACCAATTATCCGCTTCGAAACAGGCATCATTATGTCACCATACCTAATCGCTTAATTATTTACTCGAAATCTACAATCCCATTTTCCATAGATTTTTGGAACCGCCTTGATGTTCACCTTGATGTTACCAACAGTAACACGCTCAATGAATGTAAGGCACGTTTAAAAGATACATACAAAGGCTCAATTGTTCCGAAATATTATTTTGTCGGGACAGACTTTCAAATATCAACCATACAAGAATCATAAATGCTAGTAGCAACCTTAATGCACATATCCACATTAACTTTCTTCGTTATAATCCTATTTGTGACTGTGGACAAGGCACGGAAGATGCAGAACATTATTTCTTTAAACGTAGTAGATACGGCGAAGAACGCGTGTTTTTTTTTCGAAATACTCGAATATCATCCTTTAAGTACATCAAAATTATTATTTAGGATAGAAGACAATAATTCTGTTTACAAAAGAGCAATTAAATATTATAAAACTAAATTTCACGTTTGAAATTCTTTTGAAGTAATCGGGTTCTTTTTCCTGCGTGACGTTTCCGGTTAAAGTCGGTTCGTTCTATAAACAGAATGGGTGAGAAAGAATGACGGTAAGGTTTTATAAATAAAATGAAATCTGTTTCAAAAATGTTGAATGAAATGATATAATAACTATAATTGGTGTAAATATAATTGATGAATTGAAGGATTGATGTCAATTTCATTTATTTACACCTCAACTTCCACCCCTTAAATCAAGTATCAGAAATACGACCTTAATGCACATATCCACATAAAATTTCTTCGTTATAATCCTATTTGTGACGGTGGACAAGACACGGAAGATGCAGAACATTATTTCTTTAAATGAAGTAGATACGGCGAAGAACGCGTGTTATTTTTTCGAAATACTCGAATATTTCATCCTTTAAGTACATAAAAAATATTATTTGGGATAAAGGATAATAATTCTGTTAACAAAAGAGCAATAAAATATTAGTTAACTAAATTTCACGTCTGAAAGTCATTTAAAGTGTTGGGTTCTTTTTCCAGCTTGACGTTTCCGGTTAAAGTCGGTTCGTTCTATAAAATGAATGGGTGAGAAAGAATGACGGTAAGGTTTTATAAATAAAATGAAATCTTTTTTAAAAATGTTGAATGAAATGATATAATAACTATAATTGGTGTAAATATAATTGATGAATTGCGGGATTGATGTCCATTTCGCGGATATGAGCGCAGTTTGACTTCGGACTCCACACACTTTAACCAGCGCAACTGCGTTCATACCCTAAAAATGACATCCACCTGCAATTCCTTTTTTGTTGCTTATTTAACATAATCAGATTTAAAAAAACACACACCAAAATACTAACTACGGTTGTTTATTTCTTTACGAACCTACTTTGCTAATATCTAAAACTTTAACACGTTCTGTATTCTAACTTAAATATATCTCTATAAATGCCTGTTATAATTTTAAACTTTTAGTATCTTAAATTTTAAAATTCATTCAAACGAGATAGAAAATAAAACAAATGATAGCGTTTCTTCTGATAACTGCCCTCAAAAACAACGTAATTGGTCTGGGATTCTAGTACAATGTATGTCAAAACATGATAGAAGCCAATTCTCTATTTCAATGTGCAAAACAGATCTATTTTTGAAATATTTACCACTTTTTCTATTTACGCTTTTTTTAAATATACATAGGAAATTGACGTCACAATGACGCATTGGGGACCTAATGTTTTAATTATCTGTATCCAACCCAATTGGTTCTTAAAAACATAAGACATTAACTTACAACAGTTGTTATTAAATACATACGACAGTGACGTCACAATGACGCATGGGGAAACTAGAGTTGTTAGAGTTGTTATAAGCTGTATCCAAACCTTTTGGTTTTAAAATACATACAACATTGACGTCACAATGGCGCATGGGGAAACTTATGTTGTTATATTCTATATCCAAACACATTGGTTCTTAAATACATACAACATTGACGTCACAATGGCGCATGGGTGAACTAATGTTGTTGTATCCTGTATCCAAACCCAGTGATTATTAAATACATACGACATTGACGTCACAATGACGCATTGGGAAACTAATGTTGTTATAAGCTATAACCAAACACATTGGTTCTTAAATACATACGACATTGACGTCACAATAACGCATGGGGGAACTTATGTTGTTATAACCTGGATCCAAACCCATTCGTACTTTAATACATACGACATTGACGTCACAATGATGCATGGGGGAACTAATATTGTTATGACCTGGATCCAAACCAATTTTTCTTTAAAAAATACGACATTGACGTCACAATGACTCATCGGGGAACCTAAGTCGTTATAATCTGTATCGAAACCCATTGGTTCTTAAATACATACTACATTAATCTTACAATAACGCATGCGGGAACTCATGCTGTTATTAGCTGTATCGAAACCCATTGGTTTTTAAATACGTACGTCATTGATCGTACAATGACATATGAGAGAACTAATGTTGTTATAAGCTGCTATAACAGTTCCACAGTTGTGTTATTATGCGAATTAGTTTCGTAATTGATATAGATTATTAACTTGTAGTTATTCTTCTGAACAATAGACGCATATATATATATATATATATATATATATATATATATATATATATATATATATATATATATATATATATATATATATATATATATATATATATAGCGTATACTATAACAATAGACGGCATTATATAGCGCATACTATAACAATAGACGGCATTATAAAGCGCATACTATAACAATAAACCGCATTATATAGCGCATACTATAACAATTAACTGCATTATATAGCGCATATTATTACGAAAGACGGCATTATATAGCGCAAACTATAAGTATAAATATAGTAAGTATTATTTAGCGCATACTGTATCAATAGACGGCATTATATAGCGCATATTATAACAATAGACGGCATTATATAGCGCATACTATAACAATAGACTGAATTATATAGCGCATACTATAACAATAGACGGCATTATATAGCGCATACTATAACAAAAAACGGCATTATATAGCGCATACTATAACAATAGACGGCATTATATATCGCATACTATAACAATAGACGGCATTATATAGCGCATGCTATAACAATAGACGGCATTATATAGCGCATACTATAATTATAGACGGCATTATATAGCGCATATTATAACAATAGACGGCATTATATAGCGCATACTATAACAATAGACGGCATTATATAGCGCATACTATAACAATAGACGGCATTATATAGTGCATACTATAACAAAAGACGGCATTATATAGCGCATACTATAACAATAGACTGCATTATATAGCGCATATTATTACGAAAGACGGCATTATATAGTGCATACTATAGCAATAGATGGCATTATATAGCGCATACTATAACAACAGACGGCATTATATAGCGCATACTATAACAATAGACGGCATTATATATCGCATGCTATAACAATAGACGGCATTATATAGCGCATACTATAACAATAGACGGCATTATATAGCGCGTACAATAACAATAGACGGCATTATATATCGCATACTATAACAGTAGACGGCATTATATAGCGCATACTATAACAATAGACGGCATTATATATCGCATACTATAACAATAGGCTGCATTATATAGCGCATACCATAACAATAGACGGCATTATATATCGCTTACTATAACAACAGACGGCATTATATAGCGCATACTATAACAATGAACGGCATTATATAGCGAATACTATAACAATAGACGGCATTATATAGCGCATACTATAACAATAGACGGTATTATATATCGCTTACTATAACAATAGACGGCATTATATAGCGCATACTATAACAATATACGGCATTATATATCGCTTACTATAACAATAGACGGCATTATATAGCGCATACTATAACAATGAACGGCATTATATAGCGCATACTATAACAATAGACGGCATTATATAGCGCATACTATATCAATAGACGGTATTATATAGCGCATACTATAACAATAGACGGCATTATATAGCGCATACTATAACAATAGACGGCATTATATAGCGCATACTGTAACAGTAAACAACATTATATAGCACATACTATAATATAAGACGGCATTATATAGCGCATACTATAGATATAACAATAGACGGCATTATACAGCGCATACTATAACAGTAAACGACATTATATAGCTTATACAATCACAATAGACAGCATTATATAGCGCATACTATAATTATAGACGGCATTATATAGCGCATACTATAACAATAAGATTTGGTTACTTTAATTAAACAACACATTATTTAATTGTTATATATGACAATTTATTCACGAAACAAAACGAATATTAAAACGTTTTGCAGCAAAACAAACATCTGTTATTGGTTGGCCACAATGCTTGGTTAAAATTAAATCGTAACAAAAAAAGCACGAAGACTGATGTTATTTTTGCAAAATATTCCGATATTTTACTTTATTTGGTTGCATACAAAATTATTCATAAGTGTTCTTTTACTGTTGTTCATTTAAGTAGTTACAGACAAAGGTGTAGTAGTGTAACGTGCGAGCCAGTGAAACACCAACATTTCCCTTCAGGGAAAAGCATGCTCGACCCTGAAGGGGTTCACTGGTCTTTATATACACTAACTTCTCTATTCTCACATCGTCCGGGCTTTGCTAATTTGCATATTACCAACCAAGTTTACATCCGGTATGAACGTACTTCCGTTTTATACGGAATATTATTATAAACGCACCTCCGCCGCTGTAGACCTCCGCCGCCTACAGCGGACGGTTACACTTCAACCAACAGGAAAGCAGAGCTTTCTCTGAAAGATTGTTTAAGTTCCAACTTACTATGCCTCACAGGACAGCTGAGCTTTCTAGCAAGAGCATAGAAGTGGACACTATAAACGCACATCCGCCGCCTACAGCGGACCGTTACTGTAGAAATGATCTCCCAATTTTGTTTTTGTCACATATTAAGTACAATATCTTTCTTTATATTGAGTACAATCCAAGCGACCTCTTTCAAAGTGACATTTTATGTTCATAGTTTTTAGTCTACAAAAGGATATGGCTTTTTGCTTGAGGGGATCAATTTAAAGTAATGCTCCAACTGCATATGCTCGACCTTTATGACACGATTCCAAAACAATAACTTTTTGTTTTTTTGCGGTATTAACTTTAAGTTTCCAATATGAACACTCACTTTCAGAAACAGTATCTTTGAATGTCAGAATGTGTTCGGCCCGTACTTTAGTAAAAACTTCAAAGAGCAGTACCAATATTTGAACGTTCGCTGTTGTTCCTTTGATTATGAAATCAATACAGTCGGACCCCCTTGACTCCAATTCCTGGTTGGCTCGAAATAGATGTAGAGGACTGATTTGTTTATACTGAATGCTAACAATCCCGTACTCAACGAATAAGGTAATTAAATAATTCAAGACAAATGTATACATGATCGGTAGTACTGTAGTTAATCCAGCTTTGTTATTGATGACTTGGTGCTGAACACTTAACTTTGTGATCATGAGTCGCACGTTTAGGACTGCTTAAATAACTTAAAGATAAATTAATATAGTGAAAAGGTAGTAGCTTGCGGGATCTAAAGGTAACCTTCGCCTTTTTAAATTGGAATTAAGTAGCAAGTTGTTCAATGTCCGAATACCACTCCAAAATCAAATATCAGGTTGAAAAGTTTAGTATATTTTGGTAAGAGTAAGTGTTGAATGTATTCATTACATATTTCGTCTGATAAGCTAGATGCTTTACCATCATTGCATTCATTATCATATTTTATTTTAATTTAGGTAAAAGGGGAGTTTAATATTTCATCATTGTCTGTTAAATCAGGGCTTATTATGTAAATGAACGATTGAGAACAAACTATTTATATCTTGCAGACTGTTTGTTTCAAAATTAGTTAGGAACCCCATTTTTTTATCATTTTGCCATTTTGGATGAGATTGGCAGCTAAAATTGACTTTGGTAGCCACAGTTGAATGTTATCCGAAGTAATTTGCGCCCGTCAGAAAAAACCCTGACAACATCATAAATTTTCGAACGTATTACGATATTTAGCATTTCTCAGGACAAATGTTAATCTATAACCGGGGTGTATCGAAATGTGAATTGACCTATGTTTTTGTCGGAATAATATCTTCCTTTTAAGATGTGTAAATCATTAGTGTTATGTTTTGAGAGAGAGACTGAGTCCAATCGATAGTGTTAAACTATGTTTTATTCTATTACAACTGCCAAGATGTTATGGTAGGGGCATGGCTATCTGTAACGTTCTAGACATGCACACTGCGTACAGTGTAATCATGTATAACAATTATTTTTACAAATATCTTATACATTTCGGCCAATCAGATAGACGCTTTTGGCTCGTGATACTCTACATATATTTAAGTTTGCTTCTCGCAAATAATGCTTATGGTTGACAGTATTTGAAGAATCATCATCCAATCAAAAACACTGGGATCGAATTGTGGCTAATGCATTCTCTGGCTCAATTCAAATGATCATAATCGTTTCGGATTAGGCTTATTCTTCAAAATTCAACAATTCCCCATGGTTAATAGAACAATTGACGGCTCTGGGGAAATAAATTTAGACCCTCTAATAAAACTACTTCGAACATTGTTATTTTTATCCACAAGACATAAATCCAAAAATTAACAGTTAATTTTAAAATAAAAGTTTAGAAAATATTTCTACCTGAATCACACATTGCATACACTAAAATAACAATACTGAACTTGCAGTAAAATGCATGTATACCTGCTTTTATTGCTTTCTTTTATCATGCCCTATGCATTTTAAATCTGATTGTCAGGAATAACTTTTGTATTATTATCGTCTGCTTCTGTGTACTTGTCGGAGCCCCTTACAAAGAGGTCAAGTGACACTGTAAGTCAAGTCAAGTAGACGTAGCCTTATTGCTTTCGGCGTGGTTTCACTTCTTGGTAGTTTAGGTGTTGTTTTATGACAGAAAACCTATCCGTAGTCTACCATTTAACACAAGCCTTTAATTTTTCTTAAGTATTGCTTTCCGTAAGAGGTGTAGGCGAGCATCCACCGCCGAAAGTGCTTCCTCAAAAGATATAATAAAAGTGATAATCATTTATTATAGTTTTATATATCGCCGTTAGGATAGAAAGAAAACAGCTTTAGATAATCCTACCAACAGCCTTTCCATTCGATTGTGTGGTAGGCGGACAAAAACATCGTCTACCTTATGAAAACTGTTGAAATGAGTTGATGTCAACGTTTTTGTAATTTTGCTGTGTAAGAGTTTATTTAGAAATTTAAGTCTGCAATGTAACTAAAATTATAACAGAACGTGATCTGTGTCTTTGTCAAGGACGAACGTAGCCTGTTTGCATATAAGGTGTCGTAAACATCCTTTATATCGTCTTTCAAAACGAATCTTCCGCGTACTATTTAACATGCCCGGGTATATTTGTCTCTGATAAATCTGCGGAGGCTACCATAGCCTGCTGTTACGTTAGACGAGCGGTGCTTAAATGTGTGGACTGCTGGAATAAGCGGAAAACTGCATAATAAATTAAGTTTGTAGTTAATTTTGTTCTTTCAATGAAAACGAAAAACTCGAAAACAAAATAACTCAAGTCTTTTTGCAGACATGTATACAAATAGTAGTGATGTTGAGAAAAAAAAATAGAACATTATTTTTACAATCACTAACCCAGGGTTTTGTAGGTAATTCAGACTATGTTGACAGTTTGCTAACGCGATTCACAGATTTGCAAAATCGCAGTCTTGCGTTTATTCTACGTGATCGTGCCAAAGAAATGAAACAGTCGTTAATTAAGCACAAAGCTCTAAGTATTAGTAAGATGACAACCACATTGGCTGATACGCAAAATCGCAAAAGGTACGCTCGGGTACTCTGCAGCGTGCATATATACATACACTGCCGGGCGTTATGAAGTGTTTTTTTGGTACGCCATGGCGTTCTGGTGTATGGATAGGTACGCCCGAGGGTTCTGGAGTATGCATAGATACGCCCGAGGTTTCTGGAGTATTTATAGGTACTTTGGAGTATACATATGTATGCCCGGGCGTTCTGGTGTATACATAGGTACGCCCGGGTGTTCTGGAGTATGCAAACGTACACTCGGGCGTTCTGAAGTCTCGTTGGTACGCCCGGGTGTTTTGGTGTTTACAAAGGTACTCCCGGGCGTTTAGAAATATGCAAAGTACGCCCAGGCGTTCTGGAGTATGCATTGGTACGTCTGGGTATTCTGATGTATGCATAAGTGCACCCTTGCGTTATGTAGCATGCATATGTACGCCCAGGCACTCTGGAGTATGCATAGGTACGCCCAGGCACTCTGGATTATGCAGAGGTACGCCCAGGTACTCTTGAGTATGCATAGGTACGCCCGGGTACTCTGGAGTATGCATCGGTACTACCAGGTACTCTGGAGTATGCATAAGTACGTCCAGGAACTCGGGAGTATGCATAGGTATGCCCGGGTTATCTGGAGTATGAATAGTTACGCCTGTGCAATATGGAGTATGCAGAGGTACGCCCAGGTACTCTTGAGTATGCAAAGGCACGCCCGGGTACTATGGAGTATGCATCGGTACGCCCAGGTACTCTGGAGTATGCATAAGTACGCCCAGGAACTCTGGAGTATGCATAGGTACGCCCGGGTACTCTGGAGTATGCATAGTTACGCCTGTACAATATGGGGTATGCATAGGTACGCCAGTGCAATCTGGAGTATGCATATGTATGCCCAGGTACTCTAGAGTATGCATAGGTACCCCCAGACACTCTGGAGTATGCATAGGTACGCCCGGGCACTCTGGAGTATTCATAATTACGCCCGGCCACTCTGGAGTATGCATAGGTACGCCCAGGCACTCTGGAATATGCAAAGGTACGCCTGTGCAATCTGGAGTATGCATAGGTACGCCCGGGTACTCTGGAGTATGCATAGGTACGCCCAGGTACTCTGGAGTATGCATAGTTACGCCCTGGTACTCTGGAGTATGCATACTTACGCCTGTGCAATCTGGAGTATGCTTAGGTACCCCCAGGCACTCTGGCTTATGCATAGGTACGCCTTTGCAATCTGGAGTATGAATAGGTACGCCCGGGCACTCTGGAGTATGCTCAGTTACGCCTGTGCAATCTGGAGTACGCATAGGTACGCCTTTGCAATCTGGAGTATGCATAGGAACGCCCATGCACTCTAGGGTATGCATAGGTTCGCCCGGGCGATCTTGGGTATGCATAGGTTCGCCCGGGCGATCTGGGGTATGCACAGGTATGCCCGGGAATTCTGGAGTATGCATATGTACGCCCGGGCACTCTGGAGTATGCATGGGTACGCCAAGGCATTCTTGAGTATGCATACTTACGCCTGTGCAATCCGGAATATTCATAGGTACGCCAGGTCACTCTGGAGTATGCATTGGTACGCCCGGCTACTCTGCAGTATTTACAGGTACGCCCAGGCACTCGAGAGTATACATAGGTACGCACAGGCACTCTGGAGTATGCTTACTTACGCCTGTGCACTCTGGAGTATGCATCGGTACTCCTGGCCACTCTGGAGTATGCATAGGTGCGCCTGTGCAATCTGTAGTATGCATAGGTACGCCCCGGTACTCTGGAGTATGCATAGGTACGCCCAGGCACTCTGGAATATGCATAGGTACGCCTGTGCAATCTGGAGTATGCATAGGTACGCCCGGGTACTCTGGAGTATGCATAGGTACGCCCATGTACTCTGGAGTATGCATAGTTATGCCCTGGTACTCTGGAGTATGCATACTTACGCCTGTGCAATCTGGAGTATGCTTAGGTACCCCCAGGCACTCTGGCTTATGCATAGGTACGCCTTTGCAATCTGGAGTATGCATAGGTACGCCTTTGCAATCTGGAGTATGCATAGGTACGCCTTTGTAATCTGGAGTGTGCATAGGTACGCCTTTGCAATCTGGAGTATGCATAGGTACGCCTTTGCAATCTGGAGTATGCATAGGTACGCCTTTGCAATCTGGAGTATGCATAGGTACGCCTTTGCAATCTGGAGTATGAATAGGTACGCCAGATCACTCTGGAGTATGCATTGGTACGCCCGGCTACCCTGCAGTATTTATAGGTACGCCCAGGCACTCGAGAGTATGCATAGGTACGCACAGGCACTCTGGAGTATGCTTACTTACGCCTTTGCACTCTGGAGTATGCATAGGTACTCCTTGCCACTCTGGAGTATGCATAGGTGCGCCTGTGCAATCTGTAGTATGCATAGGTACGCCCCGGTACTCTGGAGTATGCATAGGTACGCCCAGGCACTCTGGAATATCCATAGGTACGCCTGTGCAATATGGAGTATGCATAGGTACGCCCGGGTACTCTGGAGTATGCATAGTTACGCCATGGTACTCTGGAGTATGCATACTTACGCCTGTGCAATCTGGAGTATGCATATGTACCCCAGGCACTCTGGCTTATGTATAGGTACGCCTTTGCAATCCGGATTATGAATAGGTACGCCCGGGCACTCTGGAGTATCCTCAGTAACGCCAGTGAAATCTGGAGAATGCATAGGTACGCCCGGCCACTCTGGAGTATGCATAGGTACGCCCAGGCACTATAGGGTATGCATAGGTACGCCCGGGCACTCTGGAGTATGCATAGGTAAGCCCGGGCACTCTTTAGTATGCATTGGTACGCCCGTGCACTCTGACGAATGCATAGGTACGCCCGGGCCCTTTTGAGTATGCATAGGTACGCCCAGCCACTCTTGAGTATGCATAGGTACGCCCGGGCACTCTGGAGTATGCATAGGTACGCCCGGCCACTCTGGAGTATGCATAGGTACGCCCGGGAACTCTGAAGAATGCATAGTTGCGCCCGGGCACTCTGGAGTATGCATAGGTACGCCTGGCCACTCTGAAGTATGCATAGTTACGCCTAGGCACTCTGGAGTATGCATAGGTACGCACGGGCACTATGTAGTATGCATAGTTACCTCCGGGCACTCTGGAGTATGCATAGGTACGCCCGGCCACTCTAGAATATACATAGTTACGCCCATGCACTCTGGAGTATGCATATTACAAATACGATCTCTTCAAGAGAACTGCTTGCGTGTTGTACGAGTGCAAGGAAGATTGCTACTTCGTTCATTGGCAAGAGTTCATTTGCAAGGGTGACGTCAATATCTGTGACGTCGGCAAAAAATAAAATACCACCTATTACTTTCTTGCTTCCTGCACTCGAACACTGTGTACTTCTTCATAGTAAATGACACTATCACATTTATCACATCGTTGTAGACACTATAAGCATATTAATAAGCAGCATGTTTTTTTTAAATTATTATTAGTGTTCCAATATGTTTAAATAGTTCGTGGCACAATTATTATTCTCGTACGCTTTTGAAACATTCGAATGTAACATGATGAGAGGTTTAACTCTCAAACGTCTAAATTTCTCGCATGATATAGTTATATATGTCCCAAACAATAGAATGTGTCTTCTGGACGCACGAGATACTTTACAATATATTTCCATTGACGTCTAAATCGCATAAGTTCAGCGTATGTTTAAGCATGGTTTATAAAGTGGTGTAGTCTAAAAGCACGTACTTGTTTCTATTATAAGTGTAAGTTAAAATCCTGAAGTAAAATATCTTTCTTGCACACACTGAAAATATCGGCAGAATATACAAGTCATTTTGCTGCAGAGGTATTGCCCTTGAATTGCTTAAATTGAACACAAAATTAAAAAAACACAGTTTCGACGGCCGTATTTTGTAACAGTTTGACAATCTTGTTAACTTTTTCTACATCACATTAATATGTAGACTTATGAAGGTTCGGAAATTTCAGGTAGACAAAGATGAACGAATGCAATCTCAGATTGCATGAACAGCAATCAACATAGGCTGCACATGCAACACTAATGTATCTCCAAAATGCAATAGGTGTCCAAGCATGAAATAGTAGTGTTTCTTCAAATTCCTTCACAAGGGTGTTTGCCCAAATTGCTTATCATGTTTCAAAATGAGAGTTTCTATATACCCGGCTAGACCCGTAATGCGCCCGTAATGCGTTCTTAAACGTACATCGCGGACGGGAACCAGCGCCGAACCAGTGATCAGCCGGTATGCATATTGATTTCGGAGGAAACGGTTAGAATGTGATAGATTTTATTTGGTGAGAGTGAAAGGTCTGAAGGTCAATTTAGGCATTTTCTGTCCCTAAAATATGTAAAATGATTATTTCTCGGTGATAATGCCATTTTGCTGCTAAAATCTTGCAATCCTGACTAGTTTAACTCGAAACTATGTTGGACATATCTCCATGTTCGAATCCGCGGCATGGCTAAGCATATGTTGTCTGGTTGGTTTAAAAAGGTGAAATTTGACCATTTTTTCGATTTATTACCACCACCGCATGTTTTAAAGTGGCAACTGGAAAAGATCAAGAGATGCTCATTTTCAAGTACTTTTACGTGGATGTAATGCATAGAAAACTGAATTGTTTGCATGACATTTTTCACCCTTAACTCATGTAATGCAATGTTTTTAGCCTTTTGTAAAACCTAGATTCTTGTGAAGTTATTTTCTTTGTTTAGGTTTAACAGCTCGAGTTCGAACCTCATGCTTCGATGAAATGTATAGAACACCTGCTTTTATTGTATATAAATCTTCACCCCATTTTTCATCATTCATTACAGCTGCTGCATGTAATACATTAATTTTCAGCATTTTTGTTAACCCACCGCCGAGAGAAAGTTGAAAATGCGACTTCATTTTTCCAGGTTGATTGGAGCTCCAAATGC
This sequence comes from Mya arenaria, assembly GCF_026914265.1. Taxonomy (NCBI): domain Eukaryota; kingdom Metazoa; phylum Mollusca; class Bivalvia; order Myida; family Myidae; genus Mya; species Mya arenaria. The sequence continues at coordinate 33,827,286 of NC_069130.1, read as the reverse complement.
TTTGCATTTCTTGTTCAATTAGAGCCCCACGCCTCCTTTTGCAGGAACAAAAACTACTGCCTTTTGAGCCAGTACCAGTGTTAGTGTTTTGGAAGAATTTTCAAAAAGAAGGGTAATTCTTTTTGGGAGACTTATTTGATATTGGATATACATGTTAGATGCATATGTAGGCCAGGTAAGTTGTTGTAATTATCTTAAATGTATTTGCGATCTGAGCATGTATCCGTATCCGTGTGTTTATTCCAAATAACATACCGTCTTAACTTGATAGTAACTTGTAGAAACTTTTAAACAGTTGTACGTGTAAAATATCACAAACGACAATTAATTATTTGTTTATTTTATGCAGTGTTCTAGAAATCCTGTTTTAAATATCATGCCAAGAGATCAATTCGGGGACCCAATCGCTCGACTGGACGAATCAAAAGTTCAAGTTTCAAGGTAACTGTGATATTTGAGGGAAAAGAGTGAAACCATGTTAATATATGACGATTCCATAAGTACATGGTCAATAAAATGTCGATTTGAGGTCATTTTGCAATCGTTGACACCCGCATAAAAAAATGCGTAATGAAAAGCCACACAGATGTTGCAAACTGACTTATTGAAGTCAGTCATTACATGATGGCATATAAACACTCACTTGTTTCATGAATAAGAGTATCTTCTTTCAATGTTAACTTATTAATACCAAATAACAATGGTTTCTTAAACAAAAGTACAGTAACAGCTTTTCCTTACTTTAAGGTAATAAATTAAACAACATTCCAATCAACATTAACAAAGCAGTAGTTATTTATGTGTTTTTATTACTATTCATGAAAGTAGCAGATATATTTATTCATTGCGTTCACTAATAAGTGCAATATCAACCATAAACCCGTCTAACATATTTGCAGGCGGTTAGCCAGAGAACATTATACCCCTACAAATCAAGTAAGGGAACGTTATTTTCATAATTGAATGTAAATTTCAAATTTCATTTCCACCTTGTATTTGCAAATACTCAAATTTAATACCTCAAATGTTTGGCATCATCAACGCCGGAGTGAACATGCACAGTTATAGAATTAATAATTAAATGTGATTTCACAAAATGGCAAATTGAAGGAATGCGTATTCATTGCATTTCGTTGTGATTTCAGTTCAAATGACGAGTCCGCCTCATTTGAGAAATGTTCTACGGGATTGTGATAAAAGGAGCTGCTTGATTGTAGACACTTATTAAAATGATGTTCCCTGGTTTAAGTGTATGTAAATTTTAATTATTATTAACTTCGCTTATCAGCAACATCAAATCTCGACGTCGTTAACATCGACATTTCATGGGCTCCTAATAACCCGACATGGCTGCTTTAAATAACAATACATTTCCTAAAGAAAACCATATTTGGTGATACTGTACATATCTGTTACAGTTAGAATGTTGAGTGTTCATGATAACTATATTGCAAGAATACTTTTGAAGCTGAATGAAAAATCCACGTAATATGTGACCATCCCATGCAAATAAATACATGTAGTGCGTTAATTAAGATATACCTAGTATGCTCAGTATTATCGTGTATATAGGAATATAATGTTATGCTGTGTATAATACATATCAACTTAAAATTCTCTTCAGTATGAGGTGCAACAAATGAGTATAAGACCCTTACCGAGTGTAAACCGTTTATACAGGAACGAGCGGTTGCTGGAAGAGTGAAAAAATCTCCGAAATGTTCACAACCAAATTGCAATGGATTATCCTAAAAAGAGTATGATATAACAACGGATAAGATCGATGGGGGTAGTGGCGTGTTAACATACGGCATAGTAATCCACAACTCGTATAACATACCACAAAAAGTATGTTGCGTTTCTTCAGAGTCAGATTTAAACGAAGTTCTAAAAAAATGGAAAATAGCAAAACCTGATATAGTGTTTTCGTTTTGTGCTGATGTTGGGCCAAACGATAAAAAATTAAAAGATTTCCTTGTGGAAACCGTTCGTTTGACTGGGGCAGTAATCACTGTAGAGGAACCATCAGGAAAGGATATTTTAAAAAAAGTAGTCAAGGGAATTGAACGAGGGTCTGATGTTATTCCACCAACAATAAGAGTTGTATCACGAGCGAATAAAAATGATCTTTATGATCAATTGTGTGAGGGGAAATGTGAGAAATTGACAGAGGAATGGACAACATTATCACAGTGTACGCATCTCGTTTTCATTGAATTAACATACGAGAGAAGAAGGGCGTTGTCGTTTTTAAATAAATCTATATCAGGTGTTGAAGAGCATAAATCAGGAGATGAAGGTCCTATACCAGGTGTTGAAGAGTTTATGTCAGGAGATGAAGGTCCTGCACCAGTAGTAGCTTTTATGGATCCTAGCGATCATGCATATACCAAATATCACATCTTCGTGAATTACTCGAAGAAATTAGGTCTATATTTGAAAGAAAACCCTGAACAGCCTAAGATGAAGGCAGACAGAGATTTAACATCATGCTTGATTCGATTTATTTTGAGAACTGAACCGAAGGTTACCATTAAAACAGTTTTTACAATAGCCGCGGATTTGAAAGCCAATAAGGCTATTGGAGAAATTATGTCATTTTTCAGAGATAGCATCACAGACGACCACAAAGCTGAACTTACCGCAGTTGCCTTCGTAAAGGACAATTGGCATCAAGCAATGACTGTACTTACGGGAGATAGGCAAGAGACGCCAGGAGAAAGTCGAAGGAAAAAAGAAGACATGCGAAATATATTCCAAATATTACTGCCTTTCCTGCACAAAGCTAAAACCAAAGATCAAATTGAAAAGTATTACTCTAGTAAAGGTATAAGAATTACTTTATCTGAAAAGCAAATCAGAATTACTCTCACAATATCAGCCTTTGCCTTTTCATTTGGGCAATTGAAAATCAGAAGTTTAGTGTAGCAAGGGGGTTGTGGGGGCAGACGAAAACTATGATGGCTGCTGCTCTTCTTGCATACAAATGCTTACAGATGATGAAAGAGGACAAAACTAAATCAGTTCCTGATTTGGAAAGAATAGATGGTATGGCTAGATATTACAATAAAAGTGCAATATATATATATATTAACCGAATGCTCAAGGGAAAAATATGAAACTGCGATGAATATCCTTGTTCGAAAACGAGATGAACTTGGTGAGTCAGTGTTGCAAACAGCAAAGTATAACATGCCATTCATTGCACACGATGCATGTCATTCTAAAGTGAATGAAATATGGTATTCTCGTCTCAAACCACTACCGACAATTCAACAAGTTGTTGTTCCTAGTGTGTGTGTTTTTGCCGTTTATAGCACCATTATTACTATACTTTTGCAGTGTTAACGCAGTGCCAAATAGAAATGTAGACTGTATGGAATATAATAGGAAAAAACAATATGTGAAAAAGATTTTTGACTTTTTGGAAGCACCGATAGTGAAGTTTGCTTACCACTTACTGGCATTCCTCACATTTATTGCCTTTTTTGCGTACGATTTAACATTTGATGTTTCTGAAATTAAATGGCGCGATAGCATCATCTTTGCTTTAGCTGCATCACTCTTTACTGAGCAAATCAGACAATGTCATCAAGAGGGACGACATTACCTTAGAAATGTCTGAAATTGGATTGACATTTCATCGCTTGCACTATTCATTATGGGTCACAGTTTGACGCTTACAGACTGTTGTTCAGAAGGCGGTCGTGTTTTACTTGCCGTATCCTTCGTTATGTTTTCGATTCGGCTTCTTCAAGTATTCGCCTGCTTATCACATGTGGGACCATTATTGATAATGATCGCAAAGATGTTGGTTGATACGGTTTACTTTTTTGGCATTTTAACAGTTGTGGTTATATCGTTTGCCGTTTCTTCTCGTGCCGTGTTGTACCAAAACACTATGTTTACGTGGGCATCTTTATACAATATATTTAGGAAACCATACTGGCATATATTTGGGAAACTCTTCCTGGATGAAATAGAAGGTAAAATTATGATATCAAATGACTCTGTGTACTAATAATTATTAGTGTAAATATATTTTAAAAGTATGTTGTGCAAATGCCGAGATTTAAGTAAAACAACTATTTTCCAGTTTGGTGTAAAGAGTGTTCAGAATGTTCAATTCAATATGTATCAACTTTTATAAATGTATTTAAGGTGCCGCTGAATGCGAAGCTGTAAGAACACTGACTAACAGCACTGAATTATGTCCGTCGACCATGGCAAAATTTGTTATGCCCTTGATGCTTGGAGCGTACATGTTAATCGTTCAAGTGTTACTCATGAACCTTCTTATTGCAAAGTTCTCGTACACGTTTGCCTCAGTCCATGAAGAAACTGACGTTTACTGGCGGTATTTGCGGTTTCAGTTGGTCGAGGAATATTTTAATCGGACAGTGACTTTTCCACCATTCACTTTTATTTATCACCTGGGTTTGTTTACATTGTTTTGCAAGAAAAAAATATCACCGAGAAAAGATTTGAACGAACTCTCTAAAAATTATGATTCATTCTGTGTCACTATTCCTGAACGAGTCAATACTAATCTTCAAAAGTGGGAAAATGAGCGTGCAAAAACCGCGATGAATAAGTCTAAATTAGATTTTGAGTTCACTACGTTTAATCAGAACCCGCTACAAAACTATCTTAGTTCACAACAACGAGATTTTTAAATGGCCACGCGAAACTATCAACATTCGTTTAAGGTCAAGAATAGCAACGAGTGCATGTTTAATCACTACATAGTGTGACCACAGAGAAATGTCGACATTCAAACCATGGTACGGCTGTCAATGAATGTGTCATCAAGCAGAAACAATGTGTTTGTGTCTCCTGTGAAGCATAACTGACAACTAAGTATGACTTTGTCTGGCGTCGATGTCGTCGGCGTCAAACTTTCGCTTCCGATCAATAACTTTTAAACGACTTGGTGTTATTTCAAACTTGGAATATACATTGGATGGTTCCTATTGGTCAATGGGTCCAAGGTCAATGTCATGGTGACACATCCAATTCGCGAAATTCTAGTTTATTTATATTAATAGATAAACAACGGTACATTTGTATTCAAAAATAAAACAAACATCATTACATTTAGATTATCAATTATTACAAAATCGTATTTGATCATATAATATTTAAATTTATTGTCACTAATTCATTTACAATAATAATAAGCCACTTTGTTTAGAAAAACTAGAGGTTAAAAACATACCAAATTAAATAGACAGTAAAAATGTGAAATTAGTTTGGACAAGAAATTATTTTTATGAGTACTGAGTTCATTTGAGTACTTGACAAAACCAGAATACGAAGTATAAATGTATTTTTTTCAAATTAAATAAAGGATATTGTTACAAACGATAAATGATTTATAAAGTTTATTATAGTTAGGACGTATATGAATCGATTTATTCTCATGTTATTTTACTTCATCATTTGTCACATTGTTTGTATTTAAATCAAAACTATAAAATTGCATCTTTCTAATAAAGTATAATATCGCAATGTGTTTGTGCGTGACTGACAACTCCGGATCTGGCGTAGCTGGGGTGTGTCTCAGAGACGATCGTTAGGACAATAGTTAGCACAAATTAGTAGAACAGTACGACGACATGTGCCGTTTAAGAGATTCGACGCTTGATTGCGTTAACTTAGCGATGACGGCTGGCTCCACATCAGAGGAATATTCTCTCAATGTCAATGAGCCATTCTCATTGTATTTACCAAAGATATTCTATGAAAAAATAGAAACAGTTATCAGAATTAAAACTCGTTTAATAAATCTTGAAGACAATTCAGTCAAAGTGTGATGGTTACCTTGGTACATATTCATTCAGTGAAATGAGCTGCAAGATCAAACCTACGTAATTCTCCACCGCCATAACATAACCTCATTCACTGGGGATAGAAGACATTTTACTAAGAGCCAGAGGAGAACTGGTTAATTCATTCAGCCTATACCGTTTGGAATCTGACTTTCTACACTCGAGTGCACTTTGTTTGGCAGTGTGTTTGTCTTGGTTTTCATCCACACATTAACTTCCGTATCTGAACGATAACAAGTAGAATGGGCGGGGCCGTTCTACCAAGCGGATAAATTACTAGTCATCGATACATCACGCAATAAAACGTTGGCCTTGATAAAATGGTAAAAATACTGAAATTGAATTGAAGGTATAATCTCATTAACCCGAATTGCTTGTGGCGTTACTTTAAAAAAAAAACACTTTCCGTATAATCGTAAAGTCAATAACCAGTATCACAAGTCCATCGAGGATTACAGAACATAGACGAAAATATTCGATAGCAGAGAAGACGACGTCGCCTAAACTCGATTAACGAAAAGTAAGTAGGCGATAATAGCTGTTTTATTATATTTAAGCTGTAGCACTGATATGTGTAAATATCTAACTATATTGGTTTAGGACCCCTTTCGACCGGAATGAAAGATTTTCTTGAAAAACTTGAGAATACGTATATGTTAGAGTTCGTTTTGGCAATCTACAGAAAATGCGAGGGAATCAACTTTTGGCTCAGAATCAAACTTATATTAGTATCAAATAAGTAGTTGGATATTTTGACAGTTTACTATAGTGTTCAGCTGTTATAAGATACTTTAAGAATATACTGGTAATATTTATGTAATATGCAAAAAGCTTTTGAGCATATGAACTAAATACCCAAAGATGGATTGAATATGAATGCGCAAAGTGAGGCATCCATTTAAAAATATATAGATTCTTTTTTCATATATGATTTAAGAACATTATATAAATAAATATATGTATATACATACATGATATCAATGACTTCTATTCAAATGTCGACGGTCAATATTATTTGAGAAGCAATAATGAACATACATAACAATATTGGAATGGTAACGTAGTATAAATAAAATACTGGCGAAAAAAAACAGTAAAAATGTAATATTAATGAGACAAATCGGCTTCCAGCAATACTTTCAGTATTAGGCTTGCATTAACAAAATTCGCTACAAAAGAGTAACTTTCTGTTTGTGTTCGTTCATACAAATTTGTAAAATAACTCAATTTCAACAACGTTGATAAATATCGTTGCCATAATTTAAATAAGTGAGTCCCTACGTTTACAATAAGGGGAATGACAAGCATAAAGACTGGCTTATACTATTTAAGTCACTGTTAAATTACTATCTAAAGGGTACGAACTAACCAACAATCTATGTGTACGAAATTGTCAGCGAACGAATTGACTATTTCCCTAACAAACCTTTTCCGAGAAAAAAATATACAAGTCAAGCAATAAATCGTTACATGAAGATTCCCATTCGGAACTCCTCGGCCATTTTTATCGAAAACAACCTCGGATGTATTTGGACGGTTTACATACTCAAAAAGTGCTACGTTTAAGTTCGCTGCAAGTAGATCCCGTAGTTATTTTATTTAGCAGTTAAAATTTATTACTTAACTCTTGGGAATCTTAATCATGTTTGCAATAATATACTTCGCTGCCAACCGATTTAAACTTCGACCCATAAACGGTCAGTGGAATTACCGAAACCCGAAATACTGGGAAAAACCGAAATACCCTTTCATTTTCCAAGTGAGTTTTCGTGTTCGTTTTTCCCCCAGATTTAATAATTTATTGTGTTCGTTCGTAATTGTTGGAGGTTGGAGAGGGGTGGGGACGTCGGAGGAGGGTTCGGGGTGGCAAAAACCCGGGAACCCCTTTCATTTGGATAAGAACATACATATGGAGTATGCGAGGTGGTTTGTACGCAGCGTTTTAATAAAGCATTGTGTTTAAGTGGGTTGTATGTTGTATTTGTTGGTGGTTGGAGAGGGGTGGGGGAGTAGGAGGAGTTGGGGTGGGGATGGGAGTGACTAAAAAACCCCGGGAACCCCATTCATATTTATATACAAAAGAGTATGCAGTATGGTTTAAAACTGTATTGTGTTTAAGTGGGTTGTATGCCGTTGTTTAGGTTGGTTGAAGAGTGGTGGGGGAGTCAGAGGAGGGGGTGGTGGCTACGAAGAAGTCTCAAATACTACTTTCCGATACTTCATTTCAAAGTGTGGAGGTAATGGAGGGTAGGGATCAAACTTTACATACAATAGAATCTGCGAGGTGGTTTGTGGTCATGGCGTGTATGCCATGCCGTAGTTGTTGGTGGTTGGAGATGCGTGTGGAAGTCGGAGGAGTTGGGGGTTGCTATGAAGAAGTGTCAAATACTACTTTCAGATACCTTATTTCAAAGTGTAGAGATAAAGGAGGGTAGAGCTCATACCTTACATACAAAATAGTATAAGGTGGTGTGTACGCCCAGATTTAATACTTCATTTTGGTAGTGACCTATATGCCAAAGTTGTTGGTAAGTGGAGAGTGGTGGTGGAAGTTGGACGAGGGGGAGGGCTAAAACTCGGGAACCCCTTTCAATTTCATATATACATACAGTATCTAGTGTATACGAGGTGATTTGAACGCCGGGGCTTTTAAAATGCATTGTGTTTTAGTTGGTTGCATGCCGTAGTTGTTGGTGGTTGAAGAGGGAGTGGGAGTCGGAGGAGGGGGTGGCTAAAACCCGGGGACCCATTTCAATTTCTTAAATGAATTTTGTACTGTATTGGGCAGCACCGCACGGTACCGCACAACAAGACGCTCTGAACTGAGATCTGATAAGAGAGCTGACGGTAGTTAAGTTTTAGAGCAATGCACAGAAGTTGTGTACTACACACGGGCTGAAGTTATTTTGTTATCCCGGCGTACAAACCACCTCGCATACTCTATTGTATTTACTTATGAATATGAAAAGGGTGCCAGGTTTAACTACCCCCCCCCCCCTCTCCAACCACAAACGACTACGTGTGGCATACAATGAATTAGATAATCCCGGCATACAAACCAAGTCGCATACTCTATTGTGGGTACTTTTAAAAATGAAAGGGGTTCCCGGGTTTTCGCCCCCACCCCTCATCCGACTCCCACTCCCCTTTCCAACCACAAACAACTGCGGCATACAAGCCATAAACACAATGCAGTTTTGAAGCCCCAGCGTACGAACCACCTCGCATACTCTTTTGTATGAACTTATGTAAATGAAAGGGGGTCCCGGGTTTTAGTCACCCCGACCACAACTCCCACCCCTCCTCCGACTTCTCCACCCCTCTCCAACCTCCAACATTTACGGCATACAACACACGAACACAATAAAGTATTAAATCCGGGCGTAAAAACGAACACGATATATACCTTAGGAAAATGAAAGGGTATTTCGTTTTTTTTCCCAGTATTTCGGGATTTCGGTATTTCCACCGACCCATCAATAAATACAACTCCAAAAAACTATAATTTAATCAATGATATTATTCAAAAATTTACGAACTACTTTAGCTTATGTACCGGCATACATCCGAGGTTGTCTGGTACCCAGCGTACTCTGCACAACAATAGTACGTCTGGCTTGGCCCAAAAATGGCGACCTCCAGTGTAAGTTCAACGGATAGGGAAAAAGTATAAATGTTTGGACCATTGACTGAAATTACGAAATAATAGTTATTTTATAAGCCTGTCACAGTAGCGCAGCAGTGATTTTGTCATATATATATTTTTTTTGAGCAATTGCATTTTGGTTTACTATTATAGCGTTCTGATGATGCAAATGTAATGCCAATTTCGGATACTAAACCAAACTATATACGCTTGTAGTTCTATCATACAAATCGAGTAAAAACGACTTACTACGGTATTTAAAACTTATAGATACATTGTGTCCTAAACTTGGCAACAATGAACTGGATGGTATCCAGTGACACCCCTGTTTTATACAGATAATACATCATACTGGACTGAGACTGGAGACATGACAAGTGCATTATCATACAGGCTGATCTAGCCAACAATGTCTGCAACTAATGTTTACCAGTATGAAAGGGGACCAAGAAGCTTGGGCAGTTTTGTGCATTAGGCTCGCTCCAGAGAGCGAGCCTTTTTTAGTGATTGGTTTATGAGATCGCACTGGAGACGGAAATGAATGATTTTAGCCTTTCGATTGTAAGTGCATGCACAAAAAAGTGTTGTTAAACATTTAGAAATAGAGAATGATATTATTTTGACTACAGTTGGAGTGATTTCTATTTATCTTTTTTTATTCTTTTATCTAATTGGCAAAAGTGTAACGAAATAATGTAATTTGTCTATTTCGAAGCGTATAAACAAGGGCCCTGAGGTCAATAACTCCTTTCAATTATTGAGCATGTGCAAAGTAATTCTACGCATGCGGTGCGGGGTGATACAGGAATCCAGTGGATTTCGTGAAATCACTCAAAACGTGAAATTCATTCATAACTCATTTAATCTAATTAATTAACTATTTTTGTTGAATTTATTTTGGAAAGTGCCCCATGAAGGGTATATACTTCAAATTTTATTGAAATCTGTCAAAATATGAAAAAGTTAGAGCAATTTTTCGATTTCTTTTCGAAAACAGATCGGAAATCGAGGTGAAATCAAGATTTCGAGAAGTGAAATCCACTCATTATTTATTTATTTCAATTAATATTTTAACTTTTTGATAAACATTTTGGAACGTGCCTCATAAAGGGTTTATATTTCAAATTTAATTGAAATTGTTGAAAAATAAAAAAGCAATTTTTCATAAATAGATCGGAAATCGAGGTGAAATCCAGATTTCGAGAAGTGAAATCCACTCATAAAATTAACCCATTTATTTTAATGAATATTTTTTGTATACATATTAAAAAGGGTCCCATTAAGGGTTTATATTTCAAATTTTATCAAAATTGGTCAAAATATGAAGAAGTTAGAGCAATTTCCACAGATGCAAATCACTTCTTACGGCTATATATTGACATCGCAACTTTTGCAAACCTTAGTATTTGAACTTTCGCTTTTTGTTTTTAAATATTTCCCACAGGTGCAAATCACCAAATTTTGCACAAGTATTTGAACGTTCGTTTTTTGCTAAAAAATACTCTGCACAAGTGCAAATCCCTCATAATGGCTATTGACTCAACCACTTTTGCACAACTTTGTATTTGAAGTTTCGATTTTTGCTAACAAATACTTTGCACAGGAGCTTATCACTCTTTAAATAATGACTATTGACACACCAACCTCTGCTCATTTTTAGTATTTTAACTTTCGAACATGTTGAACAAACTTTGAACAGGTGCATTTTAATCTATTTTTCTCAACCATTGACACAACAACTTTTGCATTCCTCATATTTCAACTTTCTGCATTTTGACACCAATAGTAACACGATGTGCGCATCAATACACCGATTGCTTTTAAATACATGTATGTTATATAATGGACATTATTTTAACTTTGTATATGTGAATTTAAACACAATCAGTTCATACGTAGCTAACTATTTACATTTATGTTTCATTTCTTTTTGTAAAAATGCAGTATCATTATAAAGATCATTTGAAATGTTAATTTGATAAACATGCTATTGATGCTGATTTTTTAATATTGATCACCAGTAAAATGTTGCCAAATTGTTGTCCAGTCTTGACAGTTAAAGGCATCAGTTTAATTTACATGCTATTGTTAACTGATTTTCGGTATTGATCTCCAACAGCAAATTGGCCAAACTGTTGTATAATCTCTGACCGTTGAAGACCGCAGTTTAAATTACATGTTGTTGTTAACTACTCTTTAGTATTGATCTCTTACAGTAATTTGGCCAAACTGTTGTATAATGTATGACGGTTGAAGGCCGCAGTTTGATTTACATGCTGTTGTTAACTAGTTTTCAGTATTGATCTCCAACAGCACTTTGGCCTAACAGTTGTATAATCTCTGACGATTGAATGCCGCAGTTTGATTAACATGCTGTTGTTAACTACTTTTTAGTATTGATCTCTTACAGTTATTTGGCCATACTGCTGTATAATGTCTGACGGTTGAAGGCCGCAGTTTGATTTACATGCTGTTGTTAACTGCTTTTCAGCATGGATCTCCAACAGCACTTTGGCCAAACTGTTTTTTAATATCTGACGATTGAAGGCCGCAGTCTAATTTACATGCTATTAATTCCTGTTTCTTAAAACTGCAGAAGCATTTTTACCCTTTTAAGGTCAAATTACCGAACAAGCACACACATTCATGTACTAGTATAATAATTGTTTTCCCCTGTGAGATATATGTTTTACTGTAATAGTTGTTGCATGTTTCTTCGTGTTCTTCGAATATGACCATTTCACACATTCATTTTCTTACATGTCCTTTTTTAAACATTTTCTTTAGTTTTCAGTAACTATTTGCCAATGTATAAAACTGTGTATAAAGTTGTTTTTTTGTTCTCTCAATGAATGCTCATAATGTCACTCTATTGTATACCAACCTTTCCGTTGAACTTTTGTTACACAATGATAACTTTCATTTGTGGAAATAACCTTATTTATTCCATTTATAAGAGTTTTCAATAATCCTTTCCTATTGCTTTTAAAAATCTAACATGATCATTCCCATTCGTTATCATCGAACTGCTAGAATAAAATATAAATACCTTGCAGCACATTTGCAACAAATGTTCATTTCATAAAACTGTTCCTACAAATTGTTCTGCTTCTTTACCCTTTGAAAGCATTCATTTGTATGTTAATGTTATTCACATTTAAAAAATTACCAACATTTGTTTTGCATTTCTTTTAAAATTTTGAAATCATCTATTTGTATGTTGTTGTTAAAATTATTAATCTTAAAAACTAATGTTCTTTAATCTTTATTTCTCAAAACCAATCCTGCCTTTTGTATTGGACTCTTCTAAAGACTGCTTCACTGTGTTGTGCTTTGTTGTATATAAGTATGTATATATGTTAACATCCATTTAACCTATTTGAAACTATTCATTTAAAGGGACTGTACACCAGATTGGCACCAAAAAAGGTGATTTTTTGTAACAAATCGCAGGACAATTATTTAACAGAAGGTTACACACACTAATACCAGGTTTATGACAGTTTCCGCAATTTTATCATATGGAGTACATCCCTTTTAAGACTTTAAGTTTGCTATTTCTCAGGGGTTTTATTAGTACCTGTATATGAAATGAAACTGTGTATTTCATGTTGCATATTTCATTCTTGAAGGACACATCTGTGTTTCAAAACCATATATTGTTGATTGCATTCTGAATATGTCGCACTCAATTCTAGTCACTTCTTTTTTAACTTGCATTTATATTGTTTCAATTTCAAATTTGGAATAAAAGTGCCACTTTTTATATCTCAGTTCATTTTTCCCCATTTGACATTGTTTCCTGACTAACAAGTCCAGAACAAATTAGCCTTATAGTCATTTATAGTGCCTATTCGTTCTAATTTCAGCACTTCAAAATACACAAAGTGCAGCTTTTTTTAGTTCTCATTACAAAACGTTTCAATGTATATTACTCAAAATCTGTCTTAAAGTAAAATAAAGCTTGGAAGATGTCCTGCATTATTTGAATACGATTTGTGAACTCATCCATGTTTGCATTATATAATTATTATTATAAAACGAACCTAGGCTGAATAAAATGTCCATGTGTCAGTACTGAAACCGCCCATTTCACAAAACACTATCTGTACATTGCTAGGGATCGTTTTAGAGCGAGCCTTTTTTGCTGTCTCCTACAGCAATTTTGTACTTATGCTAGTATTTATGAAACATATGTTTCTACTTCTACTGGTAGTATAAGATCCATGTATAACAACATGAATATCGTATTTTTCATTGAACGTTGGATAGAACTCCTATTCTATCTTTTAAACCAGAAAAACACACTCAACTTCTGAAATGTGGACAAGTCTGGTGAAATTTATTCCGGTTGCATATTACATTTAATATTAAAGGGACTCGCTTATGTTTTTTTGTAAAATGCACTTTAAATGAAATGAATTGTGGCAAATCATTGCGAGTGTTAAACCTATGTTTCAAATTATTTGCCACCTTTAGTTTGCATACAAAATCCCTTTTTGTACAATAATTGTATTTTTTCTGGAATTTCAATATAATGGAGTAAGATGATGAATAAAATCAGTGTTTTCAGATGCATTACTGGGAAAAATCATTTTTGGTTCCATAACATGAGTGAGTCCTTTTAAAGATTTTCAGTCCTTAAAACCATTATGCACCAGTCAATTGTAGCCATGCATCCCCTCCCCCCCCCAAGGTCCGGGTAATAGCGGGGACTTTAACTTTCGGTCCATAAAATCCCCGCCCTGCGGGGACAAACTGATGGTCAAATCCCTGCCAAATGCCCCCGCACACAAGGGACCCTAGATAAGGCCCATTCCCCGCTATATTTTATGCGAAGACAAAACCACCGCATTCACCCGGCACTGCGGGGCCACCTGAAAGGGTAAAAAACACGGCCCTTTTCCCCGGCTTTCCCCGGACCGGGGGGGGGGGGGCGTGGTAACACTTGGCTGGTGCATATGTCAAACACAACTTTTTATGTAAATGTAGTATTTACTATATTCTTCCTTTTTTAATTTTTGAGCTACTTGCTTTTAAATTTAAATTAATTGTTTCACATGTCTGTAGGCGTGTAGCATTCACATCATTTGACCTTCAATTATTTCAGGAAAGAAGAACTGCAGATGCAATTACTAATTACAATATACATGTAGGAGCCAAGATCTCAACTCTGAAAGAAAATCAGAGAAGTGCTTTTAAATATTTAGTTGAGGGCAAGGACTGCATCTGCCCCCTTCCCAATGGTTGTGGCATATCACAGATATATGAATTACTGCCTTTCCTTGACACTGGGTGTCTAGTTGTTGTAGTAGTTCCCTTAAATGCAACTCTAAACCAGCAGCTGGAAAACTAGGTGATTTAGCTATGTCTCTTTGCCCAGGGAAAGTTGACCTCAATAAACTCAAGACTGGCAAATATAGTTACCTTTTTTGCCACCCTGAACAGATTCTAGACAATAAAGCTCTTAATGAGGTTTTTCGCACAGAGGGCCTCAGTGGAAGGAAAATTTATCTAGTGGTAAATGAGGCCCATTGCATACTGGAGTGGGGAGAGGAGTTTCGTCCGGACTTCAAAAGATTGTTTCAATTAAGATCACTTAATGAATGTATTTGTTCAAGTCTTCTTATAAAAAATGTTGAGATAATAAGTGACAGTCCGGCCAAAGACAATATCAGTCTTACAGTGAAAAGACGAAGTCTACTGCAAGTGGAAACACTTCTACAACACCCTACGATTTTTCATCCTCTTATAACAAAGTTGAAGCATGAATGACAAGATTTTGAGATCACCATCATTTATTGTAAAACCATGCAGTGGATAGGTTATGGCTATGAGACAGCCAAAAGAATCCTTGGCACCGACTTCTACGCAGGTAATATCAAACTTGAGCATGCTCGAGAGGTGATGTTTCACTCTTCTATGGTGAAAGAATCTGGCCATTGTGGTAGTATGTCTTATTTCACTAAAACGGCTTGTACAATACATAAAAATAAAGTAATGATCATTTCAATTTATCAATGTTTATTAAAACAAAATATTTTAACAGCAACTACATTGATATTGTTTTAAGCTTACAAGGATAACTTCTATTAAATTAAATATAAATGTGTAATACCAGTAAATAACATCCTTGCCATTCTTATAATATACAATACAGATTTTAGGATTGGTATGTGGTATGGATTAGGTACACATTTTTCAAACTGATCTGATCTACAATCTAGACAATTAATCTTTCCATCAAACACAAAGCTTGTACATTTCTATTTCAATAAATATCTTCAAATTTTTATCAAACTTTTTGACCAGATAACAGTATCCACTGATATAAGTCCTGTATAAACGAAATCCTGTACTTTGTTACAGCTGAAGAACATGATAGAGACAACACTTCAAAAACCAGATGCAGAATGTCAGATAAGACTCATCATTTCATCTGTTGCATTAGGAATTTGGGCAGACTTGGAAAATATTAAAAGGATAATACATGCAGGACCACCAACTAGTTTAGAAAGTAAGTTTCATGTACATTTAAATAGAAAACATATACCTTCCGGGAGTTCCCACATGTTTGCCCCAGGAGTTGTAGATGTAGAAATACGTTTCAGTTATTTAACTTAATTTCTCATGTTAAAGCTGCACTTTCACAGATATATTGTTTCGACAACTTTTTAATTTTTTGTCTTTGAATGAGCATAAATTTCCGTAAACAAGTGATATGAGATAGCTAACAAAAGATCAGATCAGAGTTTCCATATTTTCTTTCAAAATATATTTAACGCTTTAACGCTGCAATATCACAGATTGAACGCTTTCACATATGTTTTCTCTTGGAAAGAGCCAATTTTTGCAAAACTTCATGGAAACCAGTTATATAAGTCTGTTGAGAAAATAAGATCTCCGATTTTTATATTTAAGTTTAAAATTTGATGTTTATTGTTCTTAAACTGTTAATAACGGTTTAGGACATAAAACATTAATTTTCGAACAGAAATATAAAATTCTGCGATCTGATGTTTTGTCAGCAATCTTTAATCATTAATTTGCAGATATTCATGCAAAAAATTGCTCTTTCTAAGACAAAAAGTAAAAAAGTTGTAAAAACAGAATATCTGTTAGAGTGCAGCTTTAAGAAAAATGAGTTTTGGGCATAAACAACAACAGTACATATGAAAACCTGTAATCGGATCTTTTGTCAGCAGTCTTATAACAATGGTTTCTAGACATTATTGCAAATACTGGCTGATTCTAAGACCAACAAAAGATTTAAAAACGGCATTATCGGGTAAATATATGTGAGTGCCGCTTTAAGTAAATTTAAAAAATATTCCTCATACTTCTGGTACATTCACCTTATTACAAATTATGCCATTTTAATTTTCGTTAAAAACTACCATCAATATATAATGGAGTCCTTGCATAGTTAGTTATTGTCTATGTCACAAACAGAAAAGTAACATTACAACAACTCTGTAGCAAAAAACTTCATTTGTTGCCTTTTATGAACAGTCAGATTATGTGTTTGGTTTGATTATAATATATGTGGCACTTGTGATTCTAGAAGCACCACGTGCAACAACATAATCAGAGTTCATTGAATACATACTACTTTTAATATAGTGCTTTTAATATACATGTGCATCTTAAATGTTCTTTTGTTTTCAGCATATATTCAAGAGATTGGTCGTGCTCGACGAACAGGGTCTGTGGCAGAAGCAGTTATCTATTTCAATAATTCTGACATATCAGGTCAATGTATAAGAAAGGATATGCGAGATTACTGTAGAGACAATGAAAAGTGTCGCAGGGATATCATCAATGAACACTTTTGATTCCAAACCAAAGAAAAACCAACATTCTGCTGCAATTTTTGTGACTCTCAGCTATGTATTGAATGGAATTTTTCTAATTAAGCAATAAATAAGTGAAAAATCTTAATAAGTGTTCTTGTAAAAGACAAAAATATTACGTTTACTGAAACATCACTTTCTTAAATAATGCATGCATTAACAAACTGCATAAATATTACTAAGTGTTCATTGTGTCATGCATAATAAAATGTTAATGCTCATTTACAGCACACAATACATCATCATATTTATTACATATTATGTTTAACTGTACTAAAATTATGATGTGTTGCTCAATAAGAGTTAGGTACTGTATCAATTATTGTTCAAAGTTCGTAGTATAGCAGCATTTTGTAGAATCCATTTCAATATATTAGCCATATCCAATTTCCTTATAGAATTTTTTGGTACTTTTTTCCAGAGATTTAGACTTACAACCACACATTTCCATTAATGGTTTTATCTGTCTCAGGTCTCTGATAATTTGTTTTCCTAAATGAAGATAGTTTTTTGTGTTTGTTATTTATTCCAAAGAAAGCACTACTTCTTTATACCAATGACTTATCTGTCACATTTGAACCCATTGACCGCAATTGTCCTTTGGTCAATCTTACAATATGTTCCATTTGAAGATCTGCAGGAATGATAGTTCATTTGCTGTTTTTTTCACTCAAGAGCGCAAATTGCTGACATAACAGTCTTAAAATCTCAAGAGCATATTTGACTTATTCATATGGCCTTTCAATACCAGCAGCATATACCTCATGTGACAGAGCAAACGAATCCAACTTGGTGATTTCACAATGTCAAATAGTTCAAGAAAAATGAGTCCAAGTTCCAATACAACGTTTCCATATGACAATATAGCGTCAGTTCCATTTACATCCACATCTTCATTTCAGATGTGCCGCCTGCTTTCAGATACTATGTTTAAAACAAGTGGTCCTGTTTCTATACTTTTAAAAATAATTATATGTTGTATTCACAAAAACAATGAAATTTCGATAACTTTACGCCTAAGCTGACTGTTGGTGCATCTCCTATCTAAAAATCAAACATGTCATCTCAGAAACAAAAAGACCACTTTGCGTTACATAATTTCATATCTTTTAACTCAATGCCAAGAGGATATTGGTAGGATTCCAAAGAAAAGAAACATGCGTGTGTTTGGCTTGAAGACTTGGACTATTCGACAAGTACATATGGGTTGACCTAGTTCAAGCCTATTGACATATCTCGTATTAAATGGCATTGGACCATGCAAGTTGCTCCATGAGACACATTCTTACTGTCAATAAGAGACAGAAAGTTGTGATTTACTAATTTACAACTTCCTTCACTATATTCTGCTCGAATGAATCGTAGTTTCTGACACGAGGTGGGATTTTAATCCTATTACCACGGTCTGGGGTTCATCAGGTTTTTTGTATACGTTGTAATATTTAGAAAAATCCTAATTGTTGTTATAAAAACAACATATTTTTTCTTTAAATGTCCTCATCTGAGAAGATAGCTTATTATATAAGTCGACAATGTCCGTAAATTGTCATCGAAAGTAGTATCTGAAATTTACAACAATATAATATAATTTCATTTGATTTAGATATTTTCTCTGATAAACGTGATTCAATTAGATAATTCATATACAAGCGATGCAAACATTGATAAATTATTATATAGGAAACCGGCAGGACGCTCATGTCATTGACGCGGGCATGGAGGTGGCCGAAATTTGTGTCGTTTACTTGGTGTTTTACTATCAACATGGCGCCCTATATATTATATTTTTCGAAGTCTAAATTTAAATAATAAAGTGTGATCCATATATGTTTTAATTTTCCATTAAAGATGCACTAGTACTCCCAAGATTTAACACATTTAATACAATTGTTTAAATATACCAAAAAGGTTCAACAAATGTCGAAAACAATGATGCTTATGAATGATACCTAGTTTCATTTAAAAGAAATGTGCAGAAAACACGGTATTGCTATCTTATGAGACCATAGAAGATCGCAGTAAATCTTTGAGCATTCACCAATCATTTAATATTTTTGCTTTTTCAGCAATTTAATACACGGTTATAATATTGCTAACAGTAATTAATATTTCCATAAATGCATTCTTTAACATGTAGTTTAAGGTTTATCAGTCAAAACTGATGTTTGTATATACATGTGTATTAATTTTGAGTAAGAGTGTCACTTTAACGCAAGTTTAGGATTCCATTAGTGTTTAAATAACCAAAAGATCCAATATTAACTATTCCAAAGGTCAGTTTCATAGTTTAAGGTTCAGGCACTTTTGTTATAAAAAGGAATTGCACACAGTTATGGTTATATAACGCATTATCGCATTTCCGCATGTTAATCTTTTTACTGTGAAAGTGTGAAATAATCAGGCAGCATATTTAAATGAACGGAGTAAATTTATCTAGTCGTCATATTTCTTCATAATTTCCTAATTGCTCTCTCTACCAGAGGATACTCACTTGTAAGTGGAAATAATGTCAATAAGCGAATGTAAAAAATATACTCAAGGTTGTTTGTTTCCTCAACACGGGGATTCGTTGCAGAGGTGTATCAGTATTATTTTCTGTTCATTTAATATAACATCACATGGATCTATGAACAAACGCAGAGTATGTGAAGTTTACTGGAATATATACGTGAACTGGAAAGGTAATTGGACATTTGTGAATAAACTTTAGTTTAGAAACGTTTCGAGAGGTCGTCAGCTTTGAACGAATAAATTTATTTCTGTAAACTCAATCTGAGGGTAACAAATCATAATGAGAATGTATGTTTTTGATTCAGTATGTTTAACAATTTGTTAGGCTAAACATGTGTCACGTACCGTTCACCTGGTGTATATTTCAAAAACTTATTAAAACGTACAAAAGAATAGTTAATGTCAGAACATGTTAGCTGTAGATCATAAAGGTATATAATGATTGCTTCTATTTTGCAAAATTAAAACTCTTTTAACGTTATTAAGGGTTTTAAACGATAACGGTTTTCATCTTACTGAATAACAGTTTTGAAATTATAAACGTTTACAATTTACATATAGCCTTTAAAAATTGTACGATAATTGTAATGTTGAAAATGTATTTGAATAAAAAATTGCAACATAATATTATATCGCTGAATGAAAAGATGGAATTGTTATAATTAAATCCCATTTGACAGTTTATATAACCAGAGGCTTGAAATAAACTATCAATAATAACGGCATGACTAGTTATAGGCTAGGCCAATTTCCACAAAAAAACGAACTTCAAAATGCAATGTTCTATTGTATGTTATTTTTTTTAATATTGATATACTACTAAGATAAAAAAAAAATATCATTTGTGTAATCTTAACAATTTACGTTCGTAATTGGTGTACAATTAGATTATTATTCGGTTTCTATGTATTTTGCTCTATGACAAGAGGTACGAAAATGGCATCTTGCTCACGAAACCAAAAGATGCACACCATGTATGTTATATTTTTGTTATACACCAAGTAGATAATATATGTAATTTTCATGTGTTTTGATTTTTATATTTCGATGCTAAAATCAATTGAAAATATTTATTTCTCATTCATTTTACCACTGTTAATTTTACAATCGACGTTCATTTGACTTTTTTAACTGTTTTAATTCTGTACATTTATTTGACTAGTAACATTTCATCACAATCAACCTTATTGTTGATAAACATCTTTAGAGCCTTATATTCAGTGCCTGCAGTACACAAACAAGTGTGTATAAAACGGCTTTCTATGAAATCCATTGATAATACAACTACGTCGAAGTTTGTAACGGAAAGCTCTTTGTTGTATATTTTGCCTAAATAACAGGCACTCCTTTAATATCAAACCTCTGTCCTTCTATTACAAACATAAAGCAATGATTGCTTAGGTAACACAAAGCCTCTTCACAACATGCTCCAGTCTCCTAAAATTAAATGAACTTATTTACATATCAATACAATCGGTTCGTTGGATCAACTGCCCTAAAACCTCTGCAAAATAATAAGAAGAAATCAAAATACAAGTGCTTTACCAAATCCGTTCAACCATTTATAAAATAAAAATATTATATTGCAAGCATTATGTCTGCACAATGAGTGATGTATCAATTTGCATATAGCTATTTAGGCCACAACAAATTGATCATTTGTTCGTCGGATTTGCCGCACCTAAAATTCGAAAAACGAAAAAAAAATAAAAAAACTTTTTTTTGCGCCCGCACTTACTATTTGGCCGCGCATATTATTTTTTTTGTTTACTTCTGAATTTCCTCTATTTTCTGAAGTTATTTTACTAAGAACTTAATCCTTCAACGTCAACTTCGCCTTTTTTGAAGGTATTTCCATGCTTTACATTCTTCGCGAGCAAAATTTCCTCGTGTCAGGACAAAATCAGGTCCGGGTAACCGCAAAACAGCCGATATTTGTTGACAGTCTTTTTTGTCGGGAATATTTTGCAGGACGCACCGTTGTTATTTATTTCCGGTATTAATTTTCGGGTTACTTTCAGTTTTCGTAATGTAAAATACACGTTTTAAATGAAAATCAGTGTCAAAGTCAATGGATTACAGTCTTCAGTAAACAACAACAGTTTCACAGCGTCGAAGTCAATAATTATCTATGTGTGTTTTAAGTAATTCATTGTTTTGTACTCAAAATTTTGTGTTAAATAATAACTAAATCGGATTTTGAGAGCAAAAGTTATATTAAAATACACGGACACACGACTTAACACAATTGAACATGTTTTGGTGAGTAATTTTTTAAATTTTCTAAAATGCATTTCTCAGTTTTCATATAATCATAATCGTTATAAACAGAAAAATAGTAGGACTTGTAAATGTTTTAGAAACAGCCTGTACATTGAATTTATGAACCAGTCAATCCACGCCCCCTTCCCCCCCCCCAGGTCCTGGGGTATACCAGGGATAGTCGGGGAAATGGGCCAAGTTTTTACCATACAGGTGGCCCCACAGTGCCGGGTGAATGCAGTGGATATACCCGGGGTTGGCTGGACTGAAAATCAAAGTCCCCGCTATTCC
Organism: Mya arenaria; assembly: GCF_026914265.1. Taxonomy (NCBI): domain Eukaryota; kingdom Metazoa; phylum Mollusca; class Bivalvia; order Myida; family Myidae; genus Mya; species Mya arenaria. The sequence continues at coordinate 33,804,892 of NC_069130.1, read as the reverse complement.
CCGGACCTTGGGGCGTGGTTACAATTGACTAGTGCATTACATACACATGGAGAGTATAAAAAAACATTAGTAAAATCAGAAAATAAAACCTTTTATAAGTAAAATGACTGTTTTAATTTTCTCAATTCTTCGTTTTTATCCACTTGTTTTCTTTGATCCATTTGTATCAAATGGCCTGTAATTAAAGTGGCCCGTTTCTTATGGGCATTGGTTTATACTATTTTTTTTTAGCTCGATTGTGACGAAAGCTGATAGCTTATAGAATCACTCTCGAGTCCGTTTCCTGGGCAGAAACCAGTACTGTGTCCTTTTTTGAGAAGCTATGAGAAAGTACCCCTGGTGGGGATCGAACCCACAACCTCTTAGGTGAGAGGCGGACACCTGTACCACTAGACCACTCTCACCCTCTTATGGGCATTGAAGCTATGGAGGCCGACATGATATTCTTTTTCAAGGCACGGACCTATAAACCATAGGTTCGGGGTAAAGGCGGGTTCTTTAAAGGGAAATATCTTTATTCCACCACCTGCTCTAATATAATGACTGGTGCCACATTTGCAGATTTGTTTGATACTGCTTCATTTATGTTGTCCCGCAATTTAATCCACAGTGTCTTTTTTAGATATGTTCTCTGTGCTATTTACATTTTCAATCTTCTGAAATGTCAAAGTCACTAGTAGTTGACACCAATTTAATCATGTGCTTCAAGAGGTTCAAATTTAGACCTGACCCAATATTTAGAAATGCTCAAATCATGAATAACTCTTACAAGTCTAAAATGTTTTTTTTGTAATAGTAAGTTACGGAATGAATACAATAGTTTTCTTTTTGGTCTTCGAATAACTGTATGTTACTATGAGGAATGTTGTCTTTACAATAATCCACGTTTAAATTGAAGTTAATAGTAAAGCACTGGACCTTATTGCCATTTGTTAAATATTGAGAGAGATTTTCATGTCACTGTGATACAATCAAAACCTTTTCATTAATAACTGAACATATGTTTGCAATTAAAAAGCATTTCTTGACATAATTGTATGATAAATTTGGTAACAAATATACTTTTTAATTTTTTTTTAATTTTTCGCCTTGCGCTCGCCTCTGATTTGCCTTAAATTCAAAAAAAAGTATTTTTATTTTTTTTCGCTCGCTCGCTCCTACTTTTTTGGGCAAAATCCGTAGAACAAATGATCAATTTGTTGTGGCCTTATGAAATATTAATGTTCAAAACGGAAATTTACCTCTCGCTGCATGCGACTGGCATATCTATTAATTATAAAATAGATCTGCGTGTATCTGGAGAAGAAGAGGAGACGACGATGATCCATTGATTGTTTTTGTTATCTGCTTTAATACCGGCTGTATTTGAATTTAATGTTTAAGAAAAAAGCAATATATATGACAAAATAATGAAGTGATGACATTTTAGATATTCTGATTTATTTACCTTGATTTGAAAACATATGAAAGCTGAAGAGTATTACCATAATTTTTTATATGAAAAACTACAGTAGTCTAAAATTTAAACTTAAACGCCGTTTAATGACACAGGGTTAACGTCAGAGACATACAACACAAAAACAAACACTCACAAACCAGAAATATGGAACAACAGCAGAGAACTCAACAAACAAAAAAGGGGTGTCTACCAAGTCCGTTCCGCACTGGCGGAAATAAGTGTTGATGGGTTCTGCACGATGAACCGGAACACAAGTGCAGAAAATTAATAGCTCTGAAGTATTGGTAATCTGTTAAATCACTCTAAATGAAGTTGAAATGTGGACGGAAAACGCATCTGGAAATACGAGGTATTCCAATGCTTGATACAGAGATCTTTTAAATTTCGATGTTTATTACAAAATGTTCTTAGAACATATATAAAGAATATATATTTAAGTGTTCAAATGAGAGTGAAATAAGTGAGAATCAAAACCAAATAATATTTCAGCAAATTTCCACGTGTTCGAAATGTACAGAAAAAATGTTTCTTGATAAAGTTGCGTGTCGCACACAAGTCCCAGGTCTTTGCCTGAAAGGTCACTGTTACGCTTAGGCCTTAAAAATCAATTGTGTGGTTCGGGTCCCCAAGAATAGGTAGGGTAGATCGGGATTGTTTTTTTACTTAGGTACAGGTTTGTTCTCTTTGTTTTTGTCGTTTTTCAACATAATTTCAGTTATATAAGGACATTGCTAAGCATCGCTGCAATTAGGTGGTGTGTCATTGCTAGTTTTGTTGTAATTCGTCACACACCTTCCGATAGCAAAACATATTGATAATTAAATGTGACAATACTGACCTACTTCAGCATCTCAAAAACATTTCTCTGCCTTTCTCCAAGAACTAAAGTCAGGAATAATTTATAAACTGTACAAATGGCAACAGACCCAGGTTTCAGTCCCAGTTTAAAAGAAAGTCACGTTTTGTCAGGCACCTCTGTCAGAACTCCCAGTATTTTATATTTCCTTTCTCTACTAGTAGTATGTTCGCCCTGCTGCTATTTTATTTAAACTTTTTTATGATTGCATCTGACAACATGACAAGTGAAAAGGGTCATGCCTTGTCCTGCAGTGGTGGGTGGGGTATATTTAAATTAGACCGGCATTCAATCATATGTGTGGGGAAACTTATACTATTATCAAAGAGACATTTTGTTCCATTGTATATACCTTACTCTGAAGAGCGAAAAGTCGGAGAAATTCTTGATAAATTGTACGACAGGAATATCGTACAGCTGTTTTTCATACAAACGGGTCCATGGCCCCTAGTCGGATGTTGACATGTCAATCTGGGATACAGATCCCGTCTCGAACAAAAACATTATCCCTACATCTTCGAAACTCATCTTGGGTGTTATGAGCTTAAACTCCCGACGTTCTGGAGTGTTGTCGCACGAAAAAAAACAGAAGGGTCGGCGATATTTCCAGGTAGGGTCGGGTGACCCGAACCACACATTTTATTTTTGTAGGCCTTAGGTCTAACTCAGGTTGAAATGGTTACTATCGGTAAGACATTTCTTTGTCTGGGTAGCATGGTCAAGGTCACACTTTTCAAGTCAAAAATTGAAATTATTACTGTTGATAGTACAGTACTATACCTTTTGCCTTATTACATTCCATTTATAATAGCATTTTCAAGAAACCTGAATGTCATGTTTATCATGATGAAGTATGCTGTTGCACAGACGCCCCTGTTTTGTACCTAAAAGATTAAGGTCTCTCATGTCAAAATGAGTACTGTTATACCTTCCCCTTTCCGATGTCATGCATAATAGAAATCTTAAGTAGCCTGGCATATTTGTTCTCTATGATGTGGAGGTGTTATTGATAAAGACTGAGCCCTTTATCTCAAATGCCAAGGTCACAATTAAAAATTTACTTGACTCTGCCTGGAGTGCTAAAATACATACAATGGCCACTATACAGAATGGTTTAGCATAAATACTGGCCTGCGACAGGGCTGTTCTTTGTCAACAGTACTTTTCAGTTTATACTTAAATGACTTTCATGCTTAAAAGTTTGGGAAAAGGTATAGAAATAGACAATTAAAAAGTGTGTATACTACTATATGCAGATGACATTGTTCTAATTGCAGAGAATGCAAATGATCTGCAATCCATGTTATCAACTTTAAATTCTTGGTGCAATTCAAACAATATGAATGAAGAGCAATGTTGTACATTTTAGACCTAATTCAGTGAAACTTTCTGACTATGTTTTTAAATGTGGTCCATCCACTATAGAATATTCAGACAGATGATATGTATATCTTGGTGTAACACTCACAGAACATATAGATTTTAATATAACCGCTAAAATTGTTGCCCAAAGTGCTGGTCGTGCCTTGGGACTTCTCTGAATCAAATGAGGGATGTGAACTAATCTTGGTAATCCATACGGTGTCATCTCAGAAAACATAGACGTATCTCGGCATCTTAACTTCCAACGCTGCATGGAACATTTATGCCTAGAATCGCCTGATTACTGGTAAAATTCAAAAGTAAAAACAATGTAAGGTTGGGTGTTTGAATGAGGTTAACAACTTGACACATAGATAGATCATCTTCGAGTGTAACAAAACGAGATGTATACATATTTAATTAAATTACATTATATCTTGCAATTCTACAAGACTTTCATCAAGCTCCTGCATGCTCTATTACTATCCAGTTGTCAACAAAACGGTATGAATTTCTTCCATAATTCTGTTCTCTGTAAATTCTCAGAAACGAATAGAGTTAAAACATTTGCAATTACCTGAGAAAAACTTGTTTTTATCACGTTCGCATATAATATGATACGCTGTGGCATATACAGAGAGCAACCAACATCCTGTAAATGTCCAGTCGGTTTTTATTATATCAGTCGCAATGTCACAGCAATGTCCGTATGTGCTCGGCAATGTCCGTTTCGGTTCTGAAATGTCCCTATTTGTTCGGAAATGGACTGAAATATATGTCAAGAATTCGGGTTGTACAATCAACTATGTAAAGGCCTTACTATACTAGGTATAACTCCTGATTTTATAATAATTATCTATTGCACAATTTACTCGAAGCGGCATACACATTGATACATCCGTATATGATAAATAAGGGATCGTAACAGATAGTGTACATTAATATGGCGCCCTTTGTTACATTCTTCCGATGTCTGTCTATTTGAAAAAATAAGAGTGTAGTCCTAGAAGAAAGAGAACCATGCACGTAAAATAAAAACTATCTTTGTGTTAAAGCAATGCATTATCGGTATCACTTTTTTAAACCCGTTCTGACTGGCCTATTTTTATTCGATTAAAAGCTGCTCATAACTGAAAACAGCCTAGTGAACAAGTCACCACATCTGTTCATAATCTCCCCATCGCTCTCACTCTTCAGAGGTTGCTCACTAGTAATCGGAAAAAATGCAAAAAACACAATAACCGCAAGATTGTTTGTTCTATTTGTGGATTCATCAACCGGAGAAATGTGTTGTTGAGGTTTATTTGTTACAAGCATTTCAACTGTCTGCGCATTTAGTGGAACACCACATGGAAGTGTAAACAAACGTCAATGGCTTATCAGGTTTAATGGAATATTTCCGTAGGATGAAAAGAAATAGGATGTTTGTGCAGATATTTTACAAAGGTTGTCGATTTTTCTGGAATGTATTTGTTTCTGTAAAATCAATCTGAATGGAATTATTTATTATTCGATTGTATGTGGATTAATTCTGTTTAACGAGTCGATAAGGTAAAGTGTGCATACAGTTCATGTTTTATGTAGTTATTATCAAATACAAGCATCTACTTAAAAGATAATCGTAGGGTCGAGAACACACTTGTTGTACGTGTACATGTATTTGTGGGCTACGTTGTGTGCAACAAGTTATTCAGGTATATGTACATTGTATAAGTTTAAAATGACGCCAGCACCAGGAAAGTGATATATAAATATAGTCGAAACTAGCTATGTCGAACCCAGTTCTCAACGTTCATGAACCAATCACAGTCTAATGTGCGATTGAATGTTTGTATCGCATGGCTGATCTCAGTTCTATCAGTGTTCCTCGCGAAAATGCCTTCAACTTTGGAAAATACGCAAAAACCAATGGCGCAAGATTGGGGGAAGATGGTGGATGGATAGCTCGCAGGAACCCTAACACATCGATGTTTAATTGTGTGTTCCTAGCTGTATGGCTTGGTGCGTCCTGGTGCAATACTACGTTTTCAATCTGAGCTGCCATATCTGGGCGCTTCTTCCGTAACGCATGCATGAGATTGCGGCGTACTGTCTGGAATAAGACAAAATACAATTTCCTAAGATTGATGAATAAGTGTTATAAGAGTTTTAAACATTTAATCATTTAAACATTTAATCAACTTCAACCATAAACATTTTTATTATCATAATAATTGGAGTGGACTGTCGGCGTGCTTCCAAACCATTGATGCCTGTTTACTCTCTGGTTGAAAGTAGTGGACCCAAGTCTCGTCTGTTGTTATAATTCACGAGAGGTAGGATGGATCTCTTCCGACTTTTCGAACAAAAGTCCTTGATGCTCCAACTTAAACATCCTTTTCTTCCACTATGAGTATTTAAGGGGCCCATCGAGCGCTCACGTGTGACATACTCAAGTCCGATGTAAGAATGCGTTGTGCTGTGACTTACTTATACCGGCCATCTCAGCAACTTCTCGAACGGTACATCGACTGTCACAGTTAATGAAGTCCTGCACAGATTTCACTGTTCTGCAATCCTTGTACTTCAGCCGCTCACAAGGTGTACACTCCGTATTACCGGCGATAAATCTACCATGCCATTTATACACAGGTGCTCTTGAAACATTCTTGTAACGTTCTGTGGATTTCATCTGGTGTAACGTGTTAATAGGCGTCATTTCTGATTGTACACAGAATTGAAATGCTGTTCTGTGCGCCGCTTCTACGTCTGATGTTGCCATTTTCTGCTTAACACAGTTTGTGATGATGTAATGTTATCGTGCATATCGTTGACAGTAATAACTTCAATATTGTTTAAAACTTAACATGAAGACGTCAAAAATAGCTTCGTCATACGATATGACATTTTCCCGGTGAATTGACTCAAATGTTGTCTCAGAACACTTTGATCATAACTATTGAATTTTCTAACGTTTGTTTATCAGACTGCACCGGTAAGGTATACTTGTACATTTAAAACAATGTATGAAAACTTAACTAAACTATAATGTTTCAGTTTTTCTTGATTTTGTATTTGTTATATATATTAAATGCATTAGATGCAAAGTATTTTTCATATGTGACGTCGTATATTTTTTTATTAACAAAGTCTTAGGTTTAGTGGGACAGCCCTCGTATTTATATAGACACATAAATTTGGATGTTAAAGTATTACAGATCACAGGTGATACAATAGCCTATTGGAAATTGTGTAATAAAAACATAATAATAGGCAAACAAAAAAGTGTGACAAATACGTAACTTAATTAAATATCATAATTATTTTTATTATTGAGAGCATTGAATTATAACAAACTTGATGATTTTTAATATTGAGGACTTAATAATTGAGCAGATGCTAATGTGGAGTCTGAAAGTGTTGCAGATTTGACAAGGGGTTGGGGTAACGAATGAGATTTAAAATTTTAATAAGATAATAGTTAATTACTTTTTGAATTTGTCTCTCTTGTTCATTACTAAAGTTTTGTTATAATTATCTGAAACCAATATTTGCTCATTTGTAATGAGTTAGCATGATTACAGATAACATTTACATACATGCCATATTTTAGTAGACCATTCCAGGAGATTTGTTCAGATAGCTGAATATTCAGGGGGATTTTGGTAGTATTCAGGGTGTTTTTTAGCAGGTCTTAATTGGTGAAATATCAAAATAATTTTAGACGCAAGTACGAAAAAATGTATTCACATAATTATATTTATTGCTATGAAAACCTTTACCTTTTTAGGCATCACAGAAGTATTTTATATATCATCATATTCTTATGAAACTGTCATGTCATAGATACTGTCATGCACTTGCAGAACAAAAGATGTCACCGGAAAAATATGTTTTCAAGACAATTAACTTGGCTTACCGGTGCCTTCCTCCAAAGTCAATTAAAATATTCTGCTTACTTTCAGCAATGATGACTTTCAGACAATAAGGGAATGGAATAAATTGTGGGACTGAGTAGGAAAAAAGTTAATTTATTAGGATTGTGTTTAAACATATCTTTGCTACTTCTTTTGAGACCAAATGTCTCTCCTCAAAGTTACTTAGACTCAGTGACAAGTTTTGTGAAGTTGACATTTTAAGGTTTGCCTTCATGGCAAGAAAACTGCTAGAAAAATATCAAGCCAATCCCTCCAGAATATAGAATTACCACAATCCAAAGAAATCTATCAGAATTTCCTGTGGAATAACTTTAATCTAATTTTTTTATATTGTATTAGTCTATTAAAATGTTTGGAAGTGATTTAACTTCTAAATACCCATTATATAACATTTTGATTGTATGAACATACATATAATCTGAAAGTGGAGGTGACAAGTTTCATGTAGTTTTCATGTATGTATACAATGACTATAAGTCTGTATCTTAGCTTTAATATGGAGTATACTTTAGAATTATAATCATACATCCATACACTGAAAGTATAAACTTATAAGTATAAAACACTGAAAATATAAACTTATAAGTATAAACTTATGTTGAGAAGTGTAAATCCAGCCTAACTGTTCTGTTTTGTAAAGTGTAACTCCACCCCAACTGTTCTATTTTGTAAAGTCACATGTTTGTCAATGTAAATGTCATGTGCTGAGTGTATGTATGTTTTGTGTTTAAAAAACAGTGTCTGAAAACCTTCACACTTGCAAAGCATTAGTTTCACTGGATCAAACTTCATTTTGAGTATGAACCAAATGATTTGTACAATCACGCGTGGAGTTTGTACAAGTTTAATAAACTTGACTAGAATTATATTTATAGGATGAGAACAAAGGAACTAAGACTTTAGAAAATTGAAAACAGCTACCTTAATTACCGTTAATTAACCCTTCACAATGCGGTATATAGCTTTCAACGCGGGGCAAATAATAGAAACGAACACGGTGTAGGATTTGCTTATATAGGGGGGGGGGGGGTATAAAGATAACATCCACGATAAGAAAAAATCATGGCGACAAGAAAAATCTACAAAAATGGTGTGATGTTGAACTGCTAGTTTGAGTCCTAGTGTTGCATGTTGTCAGTGTTCCATGTTGAACTGCCACTGGGAGTCGTCAGTATTGCATGTTGAACTGCGAGTGGGAGTCCTCAGTGTTGCATGTTGAACTGCGAGTGGGAGTCCTCAGTGTTGCATGTTGAACTGCGAGTGGGAGTCCTCAGTGTTGCATGTTGAACTGCCACTGGGAGTCGTCAGTATTGCATGTTGAACTGCGAGCGGGAGTTGTCAGTGTTGCATGTTGAAATGCGAGTGGGAGTTGTCAGTATTGCATGTTGAACTGCGAGATGGAGTCCTCAGTGTTGCATGTTGATCTGCGAGTGGGAGTCGTCAGTGTTGCATGTTGAACTGCGCGTGGGAGTTGTCAGTGTTTCATGTTGAAATGTTAGTGGGAGTTGTCAATGTTGCATGTTGAAATGTGAGTGGGAGTTGTCAGTGTTGACTGTTAAAATGTTAGTGGGAGGTCGTCAGTGTTGCATGTTGAACTGCGAGTGGGAGTCGTCAGTATTGCATGTTGAACTGCTAGTGGGAGTTGTCATTTTGCATGTTGAACTGTGAGTGGGAGTCATCAGTGTAGCATGTTGAAATGTGAGTAGGAGTCGTCAGTGGTGCATTTGAAACTGAGTGGGAGTTGTCAATGTTGCATGTTGAACTGCGAATGGTAGTCCACAGTGTTGCATGTTGAACTGCGATTGGGAGTTTTCAGTGTTGCATGTTGATCTGTGAGTGGGAGCCGCCAGAGTTGAATGTTGAACTGTAAGTAGGAGGTTGTCAGTGTTAAATTGTGAACTGCGAGTTGGAGTTGTCAATGTTGCATTTTGAACGGTGAGTGGGAGGTCGTCAGTGTTGCATTTTAAACTGCGGGTGGGAGTCGTCAGTGTTGCATGTTGAACTGCGAATGTGAGTCGTCAGTGTTGGATGTTGACCTGTGAGTGGGAGTCGTCAGTGTTGCATGTTGAACTGTGAGTGGGAGTCGTCCGTATTGCATGTTGAACTGCGAGTGGGAGTCCTCAGTTTTGCATGTTGAACTGCGAGTGGTAGCCCTCAGTGTTGCATGTTTAAATGTGAGCGTGAGTTGTCAGTGTTGCAATTTGAACTGCGAGTGGGAGTCGTCAATGTTGCATGTTGAAATGCGAGTGGGAGTTGTCAGTGTTGCAATTTGAACAGCGAGTGGGAGTTGTCGGTGCTGCATGTTGAACTGCAAATATGAGTCGTCAGTGTTGCAAGTTGAAATGCTTGTGGGAGTTGTCAATGTTGCATTTTGAAATGCGAGTGGGAGTTGTAAGTGTTGCATGCTGAAATGCGAGTGGAAGTCATCAGTGTTGCATGTTGAACTGCGCGTGGGAGTTTTATGTGCTGCATGTTGAAATGTGAGTAGGAGTTGTCAGTGTTGCATGTTAAAATATGAGTGGGAGTTGTTAGTGTTGCATGTTGAAATGTGAGTGGGAGTTGTCAATGTTGCATGTTGAATTGTGAGTGGGAGTTGTCAGTGTTGCATGCTGAACTGTGAGTGGGAGTCGTCAGTGTTGCATGTTGAACTGTGAGTGGGAGGTTGTCAGTGTTAAATTTTGAACTGCGAGTTGGAGTTGTCAATGTTGCATTTTGAACTGTTAGTGGGAGGTCGTCAGTGTTGCATTTTGAACTGCGTGTGGGAGTCGTCAGTATTGCATGTTGAATTGTGAGTGGGAGTCGTCAGTGTTAAATTTTGAACTGCGAGTGGGAGTCGTCAGTGTTTCATTTTGAACTGTGAGTGGGAGGTTGACAGTGTTGCATTTTGAACTGCGGGTGGGAGTCGTCAATGTTGCATGTTGAACTGTGAGTGGGAGTCGTCAGTGTTCCATGTTGAACTGGGAGAGGGAGTCCTCAGTGTTGCATGTTGAACTGCTAGTGGTAGTCCTCAGTGTTGCATGTTGAACTGCGAGTGGGAGTCCTCAGTGTTGCATGTTCAACTGCGAGTGGGAGATGTCAGTGTTGCATGTTGAACTGCGAGTAGGAGTCGTCAGTATTGCATGTTGAACTGCGAGTGGAAGTCCTCAGTGTTACATGTTGAACTTCGAGTTGGAGTCGTCAGTGTTTCATGTTGAACTGTGAGTGGGAGTTGTCAATGTTGCATGTTGAACTGCGAGTGGGAGTCGTCAGTGTTGCATGTTGAACTGCGAGTGGGAGTCGTCAGTGTTGCATGTTGAACAGCGAGTGGGAGTTGTCAGTGTTGCTTGCTGAACTGCGAGTGGTAGTCATCAGTGTTGCATGTTGAACTGCAAATTGGAGTCGTCAGTGTTGTATGTTAAACTGTGAGTGGGATTCCTCAATGTTGCATGATGAACTGCGAGTCGGAGTCGTCGGTGTTGCATGTTAAACTGCGAGTGGGAGTCTCCAGTGTTAAATTTTGAACTGCGAGTGGGATTCGTCAATGTTGCATTTTGAACTGCGGGTGGGTGGTTGTCAGTGTTGCATTTTGAACTGCGGGTGGGAGCCGTCAGTGTCGCATTTTGAACTGCGAATGGGAGACGTCAGTGTTGCATTTTGAACTGCAAGTGGGAGTTGTCAGTGATGCATTTTGAACTCTGAATGGGAGTCGTCAGTGTTGCATTTTGAACTGCGAGTGGGAGTAGTCAATGTTGAATGATGAACTGCGAGTGGGATTCGTCAGTGTTGGATTTTGAACTCCGGGTGGGAGTCGTCAGTGTTGCATTTTGAACTGCGGGTGGGAGTTGTCAGTGTTGCATTTTGAACTGTGAGTGGAAGGTCGTCAGTGTTGCATTTTGAACTGTGAGTGGGAGTCGTCAGTGTTGGATAATGACCTGTGAGTGGGAGTCGTCAGTGTTAAATTGTGAACTGCGAGTTGGAGTTGTCAATGTTGCATTTTGAACGGTGAGTGGGAGGTCGTCAGTGTTGCATTTTAAACTGCGGGTGGGAGTCGTCCGTGTTGCATGTTGAACTGCGAATGTAAGTCGTCAGTGTTGGATGTTGACCTGTGAGTGGGAGTCGTCAGTGTTTCATGTTTAACTGTGAGTGGGAGTCGTCCGTGTTGCATGTTGAACTGCGAGTGGGAGTCCTCAGTTTTGCATGTTGAACTGCGAGTGGTAGCCCTCAGTGTTGCATGTTTAATTGTGAGTGTGAGTTTGTCAGTGTTGCAATTTGAACTGCGAGTGGGAGTCGTCAATGTTGCATGTTGAAATGCGAGTGGGAGTTGTCAGTGTTGCAATTTGAACAGCGAGTGGGAGTTATCGGTGCTGCATGTTGAACTGCAAATATGAGTCGTCAGTGTTGCAAGTTGAAATGCGTGTGGGAGTTGTCAATGTTGCATTTTGAAATGCGAGTTGGAGTTGTAAGTGTTCCATGCTGAAATGCGAGTGGAAGTCATCAGTGTTGCATGTTGAACTGCGCGTGGGAGTTTTATGTGCTGCATGTTGAAATGTGAGTAGGAGTTGTAAGTGTTGCATGTTGAAATGTGAGTGGGAGTTGTTAGTGTTGCATGTTGAAATGTGAGTGGGAGTTGTCAATGTTGCATGTTGAATTGTGAGTGGGAGTTGTCAGTGTTGCATGCTGAACTGTGAGTGGGAGTCGTCAGTGTTGCATGTTGAACTGTGAGTGGGAGGTTGTCAGTGTTAAATTTTGAACTGCGAGTTTGAGTTGTCAATGTTGCATTTTGAACTGTTAGTGGGAGGTCGTCAGTGTTGCATTTTGAACTGCGGGTGGGAGTCGTCAGTGTTGCATGTTGAACTGTGAGTGGGAGTCGTCAGTGTTAAATTTTGAACTGCGAGTGGGAGTCGTCAGTGTTTCATTTTGAACTGTGAGTGGGAGGTTGACAGTGTTGCATTTTGAACTGCGGGTGGGAGTCGTCAATGTTGCATGTTGAACTGTGAGTGGGAGTCGTCAGTGTTCCATCTTGAACTAGGAGTGGGAGTCCTCAGTGTTGCATGTTGAACTGCTAGTGGTAGTCCTCAGTGTTGCATGTTGAACTGCGAGTGGGAGTCCTCAGTGTTGCATGTTGAACTGCGAGTGGGAGATGTCAGTGTTGCATGTTGAACTGCGAGTAGGAGTCGTCAGTATTGCATGTTGAACTGCGAGTGGAAGTCCTCAGTGTTACATGTTGAACTTCGAGTTGGAGTCGTCAGTGTTGCATGTTGAACTGTGAGTGGGAGTTGTCAATGTTGCATGTTGAACTGCGAGTGGGAGTCGTCAGTGTTGCATGTTGAACTGCGAGTGGGAGTCGTCAGTGTTGCATGTTGAACAGCGAGTGGGAGTTGTCAGTGTTGCTTGCTGAACTGCGAGTGGTAGTCATCAGTGTTGCATGTTGAACTGCAAATTGGAGTCGTCAGTGTTGTATGTTAAACTGTGAGTGGGATTCCTCAATGTTGCATGATGAACTGCGAGTCGGAGTCGTCGGTGTTGCATGTTAAACTGCGAGTGGGAGTCTCCAGTGTTAAATTTTGAACTGCGAGTGGGATTCGTCAATGTTGCATTTTGAACTGCGGGTGGGTGGTTATCAGTGTTGCATTTTGAACTGCGGGTGGGAGCCGTCAGTGTCGCATTTTGAACTGCGAATGGAAGACGTCAGTGTTGCATTTTGAACTGCAAGTGGGAGTTGTCAGTGATGCATTTTGAACTCTGAATGGGAGTCGTCAGTGTTGCATTTTGAACTGCGAGTGGGAGTAGTCAATGTTGAATGATGAACTGCGAGTGGGATTCGTCAGTGTTGCATTTTGAACTGTGAGTGGGAGTTGCCAGTGTTGCATTTTGAACTGTGAGTGTAAGGTCGTCAGTGTTGGATGTTGAACTGCGAGTGGGTGTCGTCACTGTGGATGGTGAACTGCGGTTGGGAGTTGTCAGTGTTGCATTTTGAACTGTGAGTGGAAGGTCGTCAGTGTTGCATTTTGAACTGTGAGTGGCAGTCGTCAGTGTTGCATGTTGAACTGCGAGTGGGAGTCGTAATTATTTTGCATAATGTCACATAATATAACATAAAGCACCATGAGATATAAAGCATAAAAAGATATGTAAACAGTAAAGTAAAATAACATTTTAAATGTAAATTATAACGTGCGAATCAATGATGTGTAATACTTTTATATATGAAAAGAAATATAGCGTCATGTATCACAGATTGTTATTAATAATAAATGAAAATTCTTATATGAAAAATTTTTATGATGCATGTGGAAATGGGATCGTATAAAGTCACACAAGCAACTGATTTTGAAATGCTAACTTTATAAACCTCTAGCTTTTTCGTTCCGTGCCACCCTATTGGCAGCATGTGGATGCCTTGTCAACAGCTCATCGCGTAGTTTGTAATTCAGAAGTTAAAAAACCTTCTCACATCAAAATTCATCTGAAACCAACCCCATCTACTTCTTTTTCAAACTTTCAAACACAGACACTTTCCCCCCATGATGTTAAACTATATATTGTATGAAATATCCTAGCAGAAATGTTAGCTACCTTACACATTTTGCAAATGTCTTCATAAAAGTTCTAGTTCAAACTCACTACCAAATATTGTGCTGCTTTTAAAGCTGCACTCTCACAGATTGACATTTTTTTTGTTTTTGTCTCAGAAACAGCTGATTTTGGTATCAATGCCTTCAATTCAGTCATATAATATAACTCACAATTATAAGAACATACATGTATCTAAATTGTTGGAAAATTGGAAAAAAAAAACCGAAAAACTCATTTTTCCTAAAGCATTATTTTATTCATGAAACATCATTTTTCAAATATTAATTGAATAAACTGCAGTCTGATCTTTTGTCAGCATTCTTGTACGTATTACCTGTTTCCAAACATTTACGCAAAAAATGGCTCATTCAAAGACGAAAAGTTGTCAAAATGGTTAATCTGTGAGAGTGCAGCTTTAAATATAATAGGACAATTTTACACTGTACCTTGTTAGCTTGCTAGCAGATTGTTTCAGTTGTTACATCATCAAATGAGATTTTATTTCAAGTCAGTAAGTGAGAGAAGACATGCCTCAAACCAAGGAATTCTTACACTGAAGTACCTCCTTGCCCAAGACTTGGTATAGTTTCTCTTTGGTTAATTTTAGTTTTGCTTCCTTAAAGAAAATTTATTTCAATTGTGTAATTCAAATGTGTAAGATTTATATTAGTTTTTCTATCAGTCAAAAGGTTCTGTGCAATTTCTGCTCTGATTTAGCTATTAGCCTGTCTCATTTTTTCAAGAATAACAAGATTGTTCTATGTTGTATAGTCATTACCTTGTCATCACAAGTGGTGTCATTCTGCACAAATGTTTTAGCCTTAGCATTAAGACTATTCAAGATATTTAATTGAAACTAGGTTGACATGTTGAAAGAGACAATACCCACAAGGCCCATAACCATGGCTTTGATTATAGTCTAGTAATGCCCAGTGTTTGAAAAACTGTTAAAAAAGCAGGATATTATTGGCATTTAATTACTCCATTATAAGCACTCTTGTTATTAAGATAGTAATTTCTTGCAAACTAGACGTGTTTCTGGTCATGTGACTAGTGCTGGAAAAACCTGTCTTACACCCCCAATGTAAGATGTTTCAGTGACGTGGACTGTTGTCTGCAACTTCATAACCTGCTTTTAAGTTAGATATAAGACCCATTTTGTCTGATATTTCAGCCAATTTGACTGCAATTAGTATTATTCATCTTGCATACTTAAGGTAAAAAACTTCATTATTTCTATTTATTTCCTGGTACTTATTTGTTTATTTGTTTTTATTCATAGATAAGTTTATTGAATTGTGTTTGGCTGATTGTCCATTTGGGGATTTTGATGTTTTCCCCTAGCCAACAGACTTCACATTTCTGAAATACTAGGCTTTGTCTAAATGCAGGCATCTTCATTTTTGACTGTAAAGAACATGTTTTTTCTAATTGCAGTTGCTGTTCGGGAGATTTAAGTAAAGGCAGGACCCGTCGACCGGACTGCAAGATTAATCTCTTCAAAAGGATGTCATAGCTTTCCAGGTGAGTGTGCATTGAGTGATTGACTGATTGATTGTAAGCGATTAGTGTGAGGCCGTAACTCAATGAGTGTAAGGGTGTGAGTGTGTGTGAGTGCGTGCATGCAACTTCACATATTCTCATTTTTTTTGGCGTATCAGACCATCATAATACATTCTGCCATGAATGTGATGGAGTTAATGGCCCTTTTATATTTACCTCTGTTACTTTGTTGATGTTTGATTAAATTAACTTTGCCGTGTTATTGAGTAGCACTTAAATTTAGGCCTAAATCATCAAGCTGGCCCTAGGCATATTCTTTTACAAACTTCTACCAGATTTCTTCCCTTTTAAATATCTTTGTTCCAAATTTGTCCACCTCAAGTTTACGCTTTGTTCGGTATTTAACAGTTTTCTGATATTTTTTGTGACTTTTAGATCTACTTTAGATGCTACTGTCAAGTAACTAGATGTTCTGGGTGTGCACTGGGTGACAAAGGGTGCCCAGTAATAGTTGTTTCTTTATTCTGAACTGACATATCCTGTGAATTGTTGAGTTACAGTGTCTTTGACACCAGAGAATTAGCACAGCTCAAGGAGAGATGTACACATTTTTAGCATTTCAACACTTAAATGCATGGTCATTCTCTGTCTTTTTTAGGTACTTGATGGAGTGTGTGGGCAGAAATGCAGAGTGATACCAACCAGTCATCTAAACCACCTTTCCACTCACAGACAAGAGGCTCAGGTGGACAGTCGCTGCAGTTTGTAGCCCTACAAACTTCAGGTAAGTGATCAATCTGCGATACCGGCCTGGAGCCATCTATGCACTCGCTGTCTGTACTTGTTTTGAGCAAAATTCAGATTCTTGCTCTTTTTATCAAGTTCTATAAGCTCTGCATGTACACTACTTATAACGGACAAGAACTTTCTGTAATTGATGATAAATACGGTTTCCCAAATTTACATCCTCCTCGCAGATACTGCCGATGGTGTAGATCCAACGCACCGGGCCATTTTTCCAGCCATTTGGAATTGACATCTCCAGCCGGCCTAGAGCAAGGAAAATACGACTGCTTAACAGCACGGTGAGCTTCTGTGTATTTATTTCCAGGCTGGTAAACAATGCAAGAGGTCCGGCGTTTTAGCATTCCTTTCGTCATTTTTACAAAAAGTACCCAGAATTTCTCAATGAAAACGCAACTGTGACAGCATTGGAAACCAGATACTAATTGTTGCTCCATAATGTATAGAAAGCCTTTTCAATGATTTAAAATCAGATAAGTAAACAGGATTCTCATTGATTTTAAAAGCCTTGTGGACTTTTCATTCTTAACTGGGGGTAAGGGCAGATTAAAAATGTAAGAGGGGGGAGTAGGGATAAGAAAGAAATCACTGTCTTATAAGTATCTTTTTGTAGTCATCATATTGGAGTTAATGATTCTTTATCTATCATAAAGCTCTAAAATTTCATTTTAAATGAGGTAAAGGGACAAAATCAGGAAGAAGAAATAAGTATAACACAAACACTGTATCTTGTTTTTTATTTCATGTAAATCTATTGATCATATATGAAGAAACATCAAATTTAGTCTGATCTCCATTTATCAGAAAATTAAGCTGTTCGAGGACATATTCCATCAATGACTATGACTGTCTTTAAATCGTTGTTGCGGTACTATTTTTCATAGCAGAAGGAACAAAGTGTATTTCTTTCGTAGATACACACTTTACTTTAATAGTCTTAAAAGTATAAACAAGTAAATGTTTGCACAAAGGTGGCGGCCCACAACGAAATGCTTAAGGTAGCATTGTATCCCTTCAAGTAGTTTTTAAAAACTGTTTCTCCCCATTCAGGTAGCATTTGATGATGATTACATTGCATTCTTGTATGTATTTTCAAGTTTACACATGATTTATATCATATTTGAAGACATCAATGTGGTTTTGAATGATATTTTGCAGGACCTCTTTCTTGGATTGATGGACTCCAAGATGACCCCATAGATCTGGCCTCAATTTCTCGAAACTTCTTAAGCTTAACAGGCTTAAGTTGCTTATTTTAAATAGCCAAAATACATACTTATAGTAAATTTCGATGAATTAAAAATAGTTTATTGTGATAAACGTAACGATAATTCCTATCTAAAGGATTACAAATTTTAAAGGAGTATATAAAACGCAAAATATTGAAAAATAAAAAAGTGGGTTTAGCTTAATCCTGTTATAAGGCACTTAAGAAGTTTCGAGAAATTGGGGCCTGGCAATGACTGTGTCACATGGACGTTATAGATAGTGACTGTAAAGAAATGATGATAGCAGAGAAACGAAACTATCTTGATAAGGTTTTCTGGTGTTAAATCAACAGACAAGGTTTTCATAATTTGTTGGAAAATAGTGATAAAGCTGAAATCATTTCTGTAAATTCATGATAAAGTGGTGAATTGAGTAATTTTACATATAACAAAGAAGAGAATCTCCTTGTAGGCTGATTCCAAAGATACTGACATTAAAATGGTTGCAGACGTAGACTGATCATATATGGCAGAATTAGTGGATGTCACCTGGGTGATTTTTGGCAGTTAGAAACTGGTAAGAGGTTTCATTTGAAATAAGCACTTGTATTGTGCTAGCAAGCCCAGTTTTGCTGATAATTGTCTAAGGGTTTGCTAGGAAAGTTGGATTTTTTTATAGTGGCCAGGATTTGTAATAGTTTTTTTTTTAAGTTACAAACACTTAGGGTTTTCAAAACAAGCAGAAATCTCAAATAAAGCAGGGTTTCGCACTGGTGCGAATCCCAGGGACACATTAGGTCCTGAAAATGAATATCTCATACCATCATGGCATGAACATAAGATTGAGATAAATTGTCCAAAAAAAAGCATTGTTCTAATTATTTTCTTAAATTACATAATAGAAATATAAGTAGCTGTGTCCGGTAAATGAAGTAAAATATATTACTTCAAATAATGACAAATGAGCACAAAAGCTACCAAAAGCTATATTTCCAAAGTGGCATAGTCACAAGTTAAAAATTAACTTTTGGTGTTCACAAGGTGAAATATAATACCTTTTTTTGTGTTCTTACATGAGTGAACTTAATTATAATCTAACATGGAATTTCAACATTTGTTTTTGCTTTTATGCTTACATTTAAAAAAAGTCAATTTCCAGGCTTAAATTAGAAAATGAGGTGAACAAAATTACCTCTGGTGGTATTTTTTTTTACATCATTAGTGGAAACACTAAATATCAATACTATTTTGTTAATTGAAACAGCGAAGTATTATTCCACTGATAAATGTATTAACATTTTATTCGCCACACCAGTAAAATCCTGGGCATATGCCATACCCGCGCAACTGAACAGAGACCCTATATATCTGTACGAGCTGTACAGTGATAAACGCCCTGAAGAAATGATGACGGTCCTTTCTTCTTCACCCCTGGTAGAGCTACACAGAAATGCTGGTTTCGCAAGTTCGGGGTGGGCATCAATAAGCTGTACAAGATAATGGCAGAAATGAAGGAAGATGCCGGAATTGAGCAGCCTCGCATATCATCATACAGGTCATATAATTGTTCTTGTTATTTTTAAGAAATTTGATAATTCCTATTATATCTGGCTTTAAACAGTGTTTATTACTATTCAATTGTTCTCCTAATGAATTGAGGAAAGAACTCAGTATATTTTTATTAAAAAAAATCAGGAAATTTAACAGTTTGTTAATTATTATTTTCTTTAATATTACGCCACTTGTGTAAAAACATTTCTACTATTGTTACTACTCGTGAAATAAAATTCGATCAAAATTAACAAATATGTCCTTTTTGAATCTGATTTTTTTCTACCGAAAATATGGCATTTGCTTACTTCACCACTTTATTTTTTTATGTCCTTTGACAGTGATTTACCATGCCTTATTTAAAAAACAAATTTACAAACCTATACTACATATACTTTCTTACCCTATGTGTCATTAATAAAGTCGATTATGGTATAACTTATAAGTGTTAGTTACAGGCTAACCAAAACCTTCCACAGACAGTAACACAAGTGTTCATTATCCATTATATCCAATCATGTTGAAAAATGTTTCAGTTGAGTTCAATCTTGGGGCAACTTGCCTCAATATCTTCAGAGTATATAATATGCCGCCTCTGTTGAAAAAAGGTTTCTATTTTCTGCAGAGAATAAATTAAGAATTAAATTTATTTTACCTTAACCAGTTCAGAAATGACAATGCATAGTCTGGGTTCCAAGGCAAGAAAGTGTGAAAAATAAGGAAATCAATGCTATACAAAGTATTTTAGTATATTGCATTTATGATACTAAAAAAAGCATATTGTAGGTAAAGATCTGTAAATGTACATGTACTGGCCATTCACAGACTGAATTTCATTTTGGTAATTATTACAGGTCACTGCAGTGTACCAATATCCAGCCGTTGCGAACCAACATCTTTTCTTTCTGTTAGAGAGGTCGATGTAGCATTGGTAAGCTGATATAATGAGCGCATCTAGATCAGTCGGCATCACAAGCCAACCCAAATTCCTATTGTGTACCAGGAAGAGGTATGACAAAACTGTGACGCAGTATTAAAATAAGCATACAATGGGCTAATTATTAAGAACTTTTTTAAGATTTTCAGAGTTGCTAACAGAAAGGATCTGACATGAGTTGTTCTTTAATACAAGAGTTTTTATTGAATGAGTTCAGGAAATTTGTTAGCAAGCGAGCCTTTGGCTTATCAAGATTTAATTCTGATAAAGCCCTTAACAATTCACAAAGATAAAATGTGCAGTAAAATATCAAACAACGAATGATGAAAAAAAATAACAAAAAAAGTACACAATTTGATGACGTCACACTGAGAGTACACTGAGAGTACATCCATTTACGCGGTTTATGTGACCTACATAGGTCTGCCAGTTTAACTATGTGCACAGATTTGAAAGTTCGCTGTAGCTTTCTGCCACGATTCTGCAGCGTGTTCTTGGTATAATTGGAGTATCACAACACATAGATGAATGATGGCGAAGGTTTACTCGGTACTGCCTGGATGTTGAAAGTTCCACCAAGAATGTTTAATTTTAAAGACCTATTTCTACCTTGATTTAATTCATTAGTTCATACTTTAATATCAATAATTCTGTTTCATACATATGAATTTATTCCTTCATTTATTCAGTTTCATACATTGACAAACTTGAGCTTCTCAAGGCAAAAAAGTAAAAAGTGAGCCTGTTACATTAAGATTAGAACCTTTTCCCTTCACACATTCAAAAAACACCTAAATACACTTCAAATGCCTTAAAACCACTAATTTATTAATTATTTTTATAGCCAGCCTAGTTGCTGAAGCCATGGAGGTATTTTCAAGGACAAGAACCTGTGCTGGTCAATATGTGGTCATATATGGAATTCCGTCTCCCGGCAAGTGTTTCCAAGGAAGGAATACCATCTGCAAGAAAGAAGAAATTATAAATTTTAAGCATGTCTGGTTTTGACTCCTTTAAAATTCATCTTAAATTCTGGGTACTCAATTAGTTGAGCTTAACCTTTGAATTGTTAAAAACTTAAGTTTGCAAAATGTCGATTGAGTATATATTTCATGAATTTCGTCCTCAAAATCTTTGGGTTTATGAACTTTTCTGCATATCTATCTCATTTATGACTTCATAAAGAGTTGTGTATGCCTCGAATGAGTGTTTACAGGCATTTTTCATACTTAAACAGTAGTAGAAGATATAAAAATTCTTGCTTGCAGATTCTGATGTGCCAATAAGCTGCAACATTTTTCTGGGAAGTGGTCATGCAACCTGAATTTAGGAGATGCCGCTCTGAATCCAATATTTCAGGAGGGTGAAGATGTAAGTCAACTCTGTAGTTCTTGTTTGTGTGTATAT
Organism: Mya arenaria; assembly: GCF_026914265.1. NCBI lineage: Eukaryota > Metazoa > Mollusca > Bivalvia > Myida > Myidae > Mya > Mya arenaria. The sequence goes on along the minus strand of NC_069130.1, from coordinate 33,783,333 downwards.
GATTCAAAAGAGTGACATTTATAGCAAATCAGTTATAATCAAGCAGCATATAAACAATGGAAAAATGCTTTAATTAATTAATTTAAGTGAGCCTTAAAAACGTTCTTAAAGTAATAAAAAATCTAAATCGGGCATAATAATGCTATCTCTGCATTTTCTACATCATGTAGCCATCTCACATATGAAAACACTAGCAGTTGTCATGAATCTCAGTTTTGGGCATTTTTTGCCATTTCTTATGTATAGTGCCATTTGTCCGGAGCAATCAGTTTGGCATATAGTGGTGTTTAGACTGTCTATAAACACATGATCACTATCTTTATATTGTAAACAGAGCAGTTATGTTAACTTATGTATATGAGTGTACCAGATAAGCATAAATTTGACAAGTTGAAGTATTTCAGTTTGGCTCTATGCATTTTTTATGCTAAAAACTAAGCTGATAAAGTGGAAAAATCTTAAAGAGTTAAGGCAGGCCAGTGCAGTGGTGCTTTTTTATTTACACTTTTAAAACAACTACGGAAAACTTTACTTGGTCAGATTATTCCAATGCATAAGGAAATAATGGCTCTTCAAAGGATGGCGGCTTGTTCATTTAACAGAAATGATTTATTTCTGCTTTTTATGATAATACCACAAGTGCTAATACTTGTCTCATTCCTCAAGTATTGAATATATCATTGTCAAACTTTCAGTTTGTGTCACATATAGCCTGAAATTGAACTATATGAGTTTTTGAAGTCCGTTTAGGCAAAAATATTACTTACATAGGCTCAAGCCCTGGTTATCTGCCCCCATTGACCAAGATCCGGATGTTAATACATCAAAAAGAGTGCTTGTGTACAAGTATCAACATTTTATTAAAGTTTATGTGTACATGAAACATATAGTTAAAACAACTGTGGTCTCACGCCAGGTTATCTTACACATGTGTTCGATAAAAATATTAGTAATAGGTATATTAAACGGAAAACAAGGGTAAGCATGCGATAAATCATCATTGTTAACGTTAAAATTTCAGTTTCAGAATAAGAATTATTGTCATTTATTTTTCACCACATCTAACAATAAGGTAATCAAATTTCAAATAAACATATGTTTACTGTAAACATCACCATAGTCAACAGGTAATCCGCTATGATCATGAAAACATACATGTATTTGTACTGTATTGTTCACGTGATGAAGTGGAGTTTTAGCGAAGCGTGTGAATATGAACAGATCACTTGAGTGTCACTCCCCTTATTCCAGTCAAGTGATCACTTGAGTGTCCCTTACGGCAATGTGGTTGGAGTGTGGGTGAGAGTGGATGTTCTGAATTCAGCAGCTGTTTCATCCATAAGGTCAGATTTTTCAGAACTTTGTAAGATTAACAAAATTGTTAACAATATTGTTGTTGACTTAAATCATGAATTATTTTATGGTGTGCTTATATGTGATATGAATCATTAATTACAGTTTGATACTCTTATATATTGTTTGGTCATGAAAAGTTTCATGATACTGTGAACACCACTCAGATTTGCCGGAGGATTTCACATTGCATTATGTGATGGACCTTTACAAACATTTTGGACAACCCAGTATAAGTTGCTGCACTAAGGGAGCATAAATGGATGACATTTTGTTTTTGCTTGAGTTGTTCATCCGTCAGTCCCTCTGTCCATCACAAATTGTGTCAGCTCCATATCTCTTAAACTGCTTGAAGTATTCTTAGCTCAACTATTCAAGAAATAGGGAGGCTTTACGACCCGCCATGGCATCAGCACCCGAATAAAGTTTTAAGGCAAGTTGGCATTTTCACCTTTGCTCCAATATCTTTCATTTGATTAACTTAATTCTTCACACAGTTGTTCAGGACAATCAAACAATGAGGTTGCATAACTCAATATTATCCGATTGATTAAGTACTAATTATGGCACCATTGTGTCCAGTTACAGTTTAAAGCTAAGGTTGGGTTTTCACTTATTACTTCTGTACCCTTCATTCAATTTATTTAATAGTTCACAGAGTTAACTTTCATAACTCATATTAACCCTAAATTACTGATTATGGCCCTTGATTGACATTTTTTTTCCTTTTGACAGGCACATTTTTTTTTATATTTTTCACCAGGTTTTCACAAAATAAAACCTGGTTAGAATAACTTACGCTGTTGTTGGGATGGGCCTGCATGCATGATGAGGGCCACATCAAACACACCTATGGTATCGAATAATTTTAGTTAGGTTTTGACATGTGGTGACCAAACTTGGTATATAATAGGAAGAGGTTATTGAGACCTTTTATGGGATTAGGTTTGGGGCCATTAGGATCAAGGTCACTGTTACTATAAATAAAAGAATGGTCTGAAAGAAATTTGGAATTCAGGAAGAGTTTATAGAGACCTTTCATGGGATTGTGTTTGGACATGGTCAAGGTCACTGCTACTAAAATAGAAAAGTGGTTAAAACTAAGTAACTTTAGTTATGGTTTACACATTGCAACCACATTTGGTATAAAGGAAGAGTTTATGGAGACCTTTCATTGGATTGTCTTTGGGCGCCTGTTACTAAAAATATATAAAAATAGATAACCATTTGGAACTGACTATCTTTCGTTAGGGTTGACATATTGTGACCAAACTTGGTATGTAGGAAGAGTTTATGGAGGATTTCCATAGGATTACATTTGGGGCCCCAGTTTCAAGGTTAATGTTACTAAAAATAGAAGAAAAAAAACAGTTAAAACTGAATCTCACAATGAGGGCTGAAGTTTTTCTGTCAATCATTTAAAACTGGTTTCGTCGCATTGCAGCGTTTCTTTTTGACTTTTTTATTTGGCTTTTTGTATTGCTTTTGACAGGCACATATTACATCATTATTGTATTTATTTCTAAGACAAAGCATTGTATAGTCGAGCGTGCTGTCCTATGACAGTTCTTGTTAAGTAAATAGTACGTTTGAAGTTTTCAGTATAACAGGTTATAGAAGGTTAACAACTATTTGATATTCTATTAAATTTCATGGAAACTTATTTGTTATGGAGTGAATCATTTTGCAACTAACGCAATAATATATATGTGTTTTGGGATAAACCATTTAAATGATCATTATTATTATTGTCCGATAGTAAATTGAAATGCTTGGTCAGATTCGATTCAATTATCGATATCAAATAGTCAGATTTTCAAACACTTCTGTCTTGCTTAAAATATAACTTTTGCCTCTTTTTTATTCACCTTAAATAAACTCCATGTAAGCACGTATAAGTCAATAACTCAGCTATTTCTAGATGTATTGCATTGGAACTTTAAGTATGATAACTCTATCTTGCATTATAATAAAAATTCTGCCCCTTTATTATTTGACATTCTGGTAAAGGTAAATTGGTATTTTATCGAATTTTACAGTTATCCATGCATGTTGCACTAAAACTTTGCAATTTTAAAACTTAAAAGCGGCATTGTTGTTGAGCAGCCTGTCTCTGTGACAGCTATTGTTTATTTCATTTTTAAAAAAAATGTGTTATGTTGTAGGCTATTCAATTGTAACATGCAATTTTATTGAAGGATGAAATTTTTCCGATAAGGTCCCTCAGGAGGCACAAGAAGAGGCGCCTCAGCACCTGGCCAAAGAGACTTAGTCAACAGGCAGTCATCGGGATGATTGGAGCCTTAAGGCAGGTGATTATTGTAAGTCTTACAAAGACACTGTAAATATTGTTCATCCAACAGAGTTCTTCAATATTCTTGAAAGTGAGATTGTGTCAGTCAATATTCACATGGTACTTATATGTTGTGTTAACTGAACACATATTCTGGTTTTTGCTTTTGGTTTAAATTATACAGATAATCTTACGTATCTCATTGTTCATATGTCAGTTTGAAAAAAGGATACATATCTCAAGATTCCATATGAAAAAAAAATATATCAGTGGAAAATATATCGAGTGTAACATTTTGTATAGATTATAATTGCATGTCATTCTTTGTCTTCTAAAGTAGATCTTCATGTGTCCAGTTAGTGCAGTGATTAGCACAATCACTTCTCACCTACAGGACCCAGGTTTGATTCCTGGCCTGGGCGGATGTGAGTTTGGTTTGTAGTCACATAATGGCAGACAAGTGGGTTTCCTCCGGTGCTCTGGTTTCTCCAACACCACAAGACCACGCTCTCCCAAAATATCCTGAGTGATTAATATAATGTTGTAATAACTTTTAAGCTCACCTTAGCCGTAGGCTGAGGGTGAGCTATTAGGATCGATAAATGTCCGTCGTCTGTCCACACTTAGTTTGTTAATACTCTATTGGTCACATTTTTGCCTCAATAGTCACGAAACTTGGTCAGTATGTTGTCCCAGTAATTACTCAGACTAGTTTGAATATGGGTCATCTGGGACGAAAAACTAGATCACATGACCCAAAAACAGAAAAATCTTGTTAAAACTCTAGAGGCTACTTTTTCAAATAAAATATCCTGGAAATTTGTCAAAAGGGTTGTTTCATTGATTACTAGCTCAAGTTTGAATATAGGTCATCTGGGGTCAAAAACTAGGTCACAGAGCCCAAATAAGAAAAAACCTTGTTAACACTCTTAAGAGTTAACATTTTCAGCCCAAATGTCCTGGAAATTTGTCAGAAAGGTTGTTTCAATGATTTCTAGCTCAAGTTCGAATATGGGTCATCCGGGGTCAATAACTAGGTCACAGAGCCCAAATATGGAAAAACCTTGTTAACACTCTAGAGGTAACATTTTCAACCCGAATATCCTGGAAATTTGTCAGAAAGGTTGTTTTGATATTTTTTAAGTCAAGTTCGAATATCGGTCATCTCTTGTTTTTATTGTTATTTATTGTTTTAAAATCATTGTAGGTACCAACTTAAAACTTCATGAACTTATTCACAGTAAATTGAGATTTTTTGTGACAAGTTATATAAAATCCAACCTAAATATTGTAAGAGTTATTGCCCTTTGAATCTTTTTAAACAAATACATATTTGTCATGTGTTTAAAAAACTTGACATATTATAGTTCCACCTATGGTGTATTGAGACAGGCCACCATCAAGTATGTAGTCCGATCAATTACTTTTTAACCCTTTGTCCAGTCATGACCAAATTTGGTCAAAATGTGTATGAACGTGTTTGATGATTAGCAAAATTGCTGTAGTTACCATAGAGTTATTGTGCTTTAATCATAGAAATTACGTAAAGTTGCTTTTGTCCTATCAATAACTTTTTAAGCATTTGTCCAATCATCACAAAATTTGGTGAGAATGTGAATGGGCATAATACATCAGATAAGCCAAATCTTTGTTATTGCCCTTTAATTATAAACAAGTCTATAGCACAAAGTTTTACTCAAGTGAGCGATATAGGGCCATCTTGGCCCTCTTGTTTATTTTTTGTCTAAGAAAGAGGAATTGTTTGAGTAAATATCTGCAAAACAATGATATAAGATTGCTGACAAAAATTCAGATCGTATATTTTTATATTTCCATTCGAAAATTAATGTTTTATGGCTTAAACCGTCTAACGGTTTAAGAAAAATGCATAAAACATCATTTTTTTAACTTAAATATAAAATATGCGATCTAATTTTAAGTTTTCAAAACATTCAATCTGTACTGGTTACAAATATGTAGATGAATCAATTAGGTGTAAAAAGATACCTGGTATGTTTGGTTTCGGTTTTCCAACCTACCAATTTTTTGCTCAGTCAAAAGCAAATTTTAAATGCCCTGAGAAATGTTTTTATTATGTGTTTGATTTTTTACTTTAAAACGTTTAACAATACCAATGATGCCACAACAATAACTGACTTTATAGATGTTCTTAAGTTTATAATTTATAGTTTTGGGTAACAGTCCAATTTTAAGCAACACTCTGCTTAAGAAAAAAAAAAAAAAAAAAGATTTGCCATCTAAAACAAGATTTTTCATGCCTGACAATAGTGAAAATAATTTCAGTTATCTTTAGCTCGACTATTCAAAGAATAAAGAGAGCTATCCTAAACACCCGAGCGTCGGCATAACCACTTATGTTAAAGTTTGCGTACCACCTCAAATATTTTCAAAGTCCATTGACATATGGCTTTGAAACTTAGCACACTTGTTCACCATCATGCCCCCAACCTGTACACATGAGGAGGTAACTCTATCAAGCATTTTGACAAATTTATGCCCTATTTTTTACTTAGAATTTCGTTTAAGTTTGCGTACCACCTCAAATATTTTCAAAGTCCATTGACATCTTGCTTTGAAAATTTGCACGCTTGTTCACCATCATGCCCCCAACCTGTACACATGAGGTGGTAACTCTATCAAGCATTTTGAAAAAAATAATGCCCCTTTTTCTACTTAGAATTTACGTTAAAGTTTCCAATTTAATTAAGCACATCATGTATTGCATTGAAATCTAATCTAACAGTGATCCATGCATGTTTCGCCAATACTTTTCAATCCATACACTGAAAAGCAGCGGAATAGTTGAGCGCGCTGTCTCTGTGACAGCTCTTGTTATTTCTCCACTGTTCTATAATTTTATCTTATTATTAGAGAATGACTATATTGAAACAGGAAGAGGGGTGATCATGCTATTGTGATTCTAAAAGGAAAATGAATAAGTCATATTGCCAGTTAGAAATTTATTTATGTAATTTATGTAATTACTTAAATATTGTAGAAAAATAGCTATTTCTTGTTTATCATTTATCATTGTGTAATATTTCAGACAAGGGATTCCACAGCAGCAGCTTGTGTGGTCCCAAAGGTGTATCGAAGATTATCAGCGCCATATGAAAGAGGTAGATCTGATTGATCTGATAATGGGGTATTACATGTCGACCACCGATCAAGCAAGTAATGGCCTTGTGACCCATCACATGCAGATTACAGCCGCCCACAATTCCTACATAATATCACAGGACAGCAATCCTGAGGCCATACAGCGGGAGTGGCCCAAGTACCAGGACTTCATTGAAGACCTTGTAAAGGACCTGATCGGGAATTACAAGGCATCTCGTGCAGCACCTTTATCTTACATTGAAAAATGGCACCCGTTTCTCGTGCACAACATGACATTCAGTGGAGATTGTACCGGGTACATAAAGTGGTGCCAGGAATGTTGCTTAAAATCATCCGTCTATATACAAGCTTGGTGCTTGACATGAAATGTGCCGGTGTTCAAGGACTTTGTGGCCTGACACGTTTAACACTTCTAAAGCCTGTAATAGCGCTGATATGTACATTTCATTGAGTGTCCAACTTTGGACAGAAATTATAATCTGTTTAATGAATTTCAGATTTAGGCATAAAAAAAGTTCTAAACTAAGAAATATATAAAAGAAAAATTTATATGCTTTCCTTAGGTTTGTAGAGATTTATCAGTGAAATGTGATATTTCACAGTTTCAAACAGTGAAACAACATTTTGATATTTTCACTTTTTTGTTCTCACTTCCCAATCAAACACCAGTGTGCACAGGACTGGGACACTAGTTCCATGAAGTCTTTTCCGAAATGACATCTCCTTCAAATACAATTTGGCACTTATTTTTCTAGAACCTACAATAAAATGTCATTTTAATATCCTTTTAGGCATATTATAAAAAATTACGCCACTAGTGAAATATAACTTTGATGCTCACTCAGTGGATTATATGTTACGACCATACACTAAAGTTATCACACAATTTAAGTCTATTGATAAGATGTTCTAACTTTATTTTGTATAAAAAAAAATATTTAAACATGAAAAATTATTCTTTTCATAGACATGATTTATTAACATGCATTGCAGAAATTTATTACCAGGAATAATTTAAAATTACAGGTACATTCGATCATTTTGATACTGTTTATAAGTAGAATGCATACTTCATATACTGATGTATGGAGAGAATAACAATAAAAACACTGTACTTTTAATGAAATTTACTTTCTTTTAGATTGAGAGGTCATACCCGGTAAAATTTGGTTATTATTTAAATATTATTGAAAGTTATTCAGACTTCATTTCCTGTTCAGACACAATTAAAACCAAATGTTTTTACGAAATCTACAAATACTACACTTTCCTCTTAAAGGGACTGTACACCAGATTGGCACCAAAAAACGTTTTTTTTTATTTTTTGGTAAATTGTCAAATGTATAAATTCCAATAAGTAAATTGTAAATAACCTGTAAATAAAATGTACATACGGGAAACATGGTCAGATTTCCTTTTCAAATATACGTATTAGTTTATGAGGTTTTATAACAAAAAAAATAATTCAACTGCCAGATGGCTTATCAGTTATTTTAAAAAGGCCCGTATATTTAAGGTAACTATCATATCTTGATGGGTCTCTTAATGGGTCTCGGAAGGAAATGGCTTAAAAACTGAAATTGTTTTGGTTTTTTAAATGTATATTTTACCGATCACTGCATCTTTGTTATGCTGTAATTTTGTTTAGAGTTATTTCTATGAGTTTGGCTTTGAGAATGCATTGAATGTATGATTCATTGTCCTTCACACTGTTGTGTCTATTTCAAATATAAAATTTTGTTCAGTGACTTGCTTCATTTTTATCGTTGTATATAAGTTTTATAATTATGCTAGTAGCGGTATGATAACTAACTTATTTCTTTTAAGCTTTGATTTTGAAATGTTACAGTAAGCTGTTTAGTGTGCTGTTTGTTATAACTTAAAAACCTTTTATTTACACTCAAGTTCATGATTTTGAAAAAAAGCTGTTGATTTTCATATAGAAATATGGTGGATATTTAGAAATATTTTGTATGATTTTCTTTTTAACCATTTCTTTTCATTTATTTTACCCAATTTCATTCTGCTGTAAATAATAGATATTTATTTCTAAGATGTGTCTTGTTCTTCATAAATATATGTGTGTCTTTTTAGCTCGACTATTCGAAGAATAAGGAGGGCTATTACTACTCGCCCCGGCATCGGCGTCCAGTTAAATTTTTAGACAAGTTTGGATTTTCCTTTATAACTCCAATATCCTTCATTTCATTCACACAGTTGTTCAGGACATCACACAATGAGGTTAGATAACTCTATGTTATCCTTTATAGAAAGTATAGCCCCTGATTGACTAAAGAACTTAGATAAAACTTTTAGGGAAGGTAAAGGTTTTAGGGCAAGTTGGGATTTTATGAATAGCTTCTATACTCTTCATTCAATTCACTTAATACTTCACACAGGTGTTCAGGATCATCACATAATGAGGTAACATAACTCCATATTATCCTTTATACAAGCTTTTGGCCCTGATTGACTAAAGATTTAGGTTTAAGTATTAGGGCAGGGTTAAAGTTTAAGTGCAAGTTGGGATTTTGGTAAAACAAACTTATTCACCCTTCATTCAATTCACTTAATACTTTGCACAATTGTTGATGACCATCTAACAATAAGGTTACATAACTCCATTTCAACCCTTTTTACAAATTATGGCCCTCAATTATTTTTTTATTTTTATTTTTATTTTTATTTCTTGTGACAGGCACATTTTTATATTCTTAAACAGGTTTTCACAAAGGGAAATAATTTAAGCTATGTTTGACATATAGTGACCAAACTTGGTATAGGAAGAGTTCATGAAGACGTTTCATTGAATTGCTTTTGAAAACAAGGTTAAAGTCACTGTTGCTAAAAATTGAAAAAATGGTTTGTACTTAATGACTTCAGTAAGGGTTGACATATTGCGACAAAACTTGGTATATATGAAAGGTTTATAGAGACTTCTTATGAGATTGTGTTTTGGGACCCGAGAGTTATGGTCAAGGTCAAGGTCACTGTTGCTTAAAATAGAGAAATGGTTAGTACTGAATAACTTCAGTTAGGGTTAACATATTGTGGCCAAACTTTGTATAAAGGAAGAATTTATGGAGACCTTTATTGGGTTTGCGTTTGGGGCCCCTAGGGTCAAGGTTACTGTTACTAAAAATAGATAATAGTGTAGTACATGTAATTAAATAACTTTACAATGTAGTTAGGGTTGACCTATATTGTGAACAAACTTGATATATAGGAAGAGTTTATGTCTAAAGAGTACTTGGTATACACATGACATTGTTAACATGAAACTTGGTGTGCACATATGACAGTGTTTACATGAAACTAGGTATACATATGACGGTGTTTTCATGAAACTTGGTGTACACATATGACAGTGTTAACATAAAACTTGGTGTGCACATATGATAGTGTTAACATGAAACTTGGTGTGCACATATGACAGTGTTAACATGAAACTAGGTATACATATGACAGTGTTTTCATGAAACTTGCTGTACACATATGACAGTGTTAACATGAAACTTGGTGTGCACATATGGCAGTGTTTACATAAAACTTGGTTAACACATGACAGTGTTTTCATTAAAATTGGTATACACATATGCCAGTGTTTACATGCAACTAGGTATACACATATGACAGTGTTTTCATGAACTTGGTGTACACATATGACAGTGCTAACATGAAACTAGGTATTCATATATGACAGTGTTTTCATGAAACTAGGTATACACATATGACAGTGTTTTCATGAAACTAGGTATACACATATGACAGTGTTTTCATGAAACTACGTATACACATATGACAGTGTTTTCATGAAACTAGGTATACACATATGACAGTGTTTTCATGAAACTATGTATACACATATGACAGTGTTTTCATGAAACTAGGTATACACATATGACAGTGTTTTCATGAAACTGGGTATACACATATGACAGTGTTTTCATGAAACTAGGTATACATATATGACAGTGTTTTCATGAAACTAGGTATACACATATGACAGTGTTTTCATGAACCTTGGCATACATTTGCCAGTGTTTTCATGAAACTTGGTGTACAAATGCCAGTGTTTACATGAAACTTGGTTTACTTATATGACAGTGTTTACTTTAAACTTGGTGTACATATATGACAGTGTTTACTTGAATTTTGGTGTTCACATATGACAGTGTTAACATGAAACTTGGTAAACACATATGCCAGTGTTCACATGAAACTTGATATACACATATGACAGTGTTTTCATTAAAATTGGTATACACATGACACTGTAGATTACATGAAACTAGGTATATACACATATGACAGTGTTTTCATGAAACTTGGTTTACTTCATTGAAATGGCATAATATACTTTTCATAAACTATACAATAAAAGAAATAAAAAAGGCGTGTGGAAGCGCGTGACTCATCTTACATAGGGGGTGTAAGACGGATTTTTCCAGCACTGGTCATATGACCGGAAACACGCGTCCGGTATGCAAGAAAAAAAAGCATCTTCCATGCCCGCTCGCTTAAGATAGGCTCATCCCAACACTTAGGCAGGGTGTTCTGCGAAAACATTGTAAACCTTATTTCCGCATTACACCCTAGGCTCGGATTAGGATGAACCTATGTTACATGAAAGGCCATGCAGGATACTAATAATCAGCTAACGAGGGTAGGTCCTTTTTATGGTAGTCAATTTCTTTATCAGTGTTTCTTATTATTTCTTGATTTGATCTGGATAAAGATGTTTTGACCCTTTTCAAAGCAGGGGATTTAACTGGAATGTGGGTAGTTCTATGATTAACATTTTTGAAATGGCGATTTTGCTGTTAAATGGAATCGTTCCTTGGCTGTTGAATTTCTTTTACTTGGGAACGCACATGGAACGGGGCTGACTGAAGTGTATCTTGCCTTCCTTTTTATTGTATTTATTACTTCATCCATTTACTTTTCCTCATCGTTTGTTAACATTTGGTAAAATTACAGAGGGACAATGCGTATTTGGAAGTCTCGCCGTGAGGGCCTCCATGCAACATAAATTTGACATTTTCAAATCGATCAAATTTAGGTAAATTCATTTCATGAAAGAAAAATCATTTGGAATAATAGTTTTGGGTAGTATACCTTATTGTCACAATTGAAGACAAATAAATACGATAAAATGTAATAAAATAAGCACGCTATGATACGTTTGCAAAGCATACCGATTAAACATATAGTTAGCTATTTTAAGTGAAAAAAAGTTCACGTTAACAACAGCATATATAAAATTCACGTTTACAACAGCATTTCTTGAAAGTTTGAATTTGTTAAAAGAACTAAAAGTTGTTTTAAGAACAATTCGTTTCATATAAGTAATGAACAAAACTAGCTTTTTAACGCATGTCTGACTTCTTAAATATTACTAATTACTAAACAATATGTACAAAACAAAGAATCACGGCGCACACAACGTTGCATCGTTCTACAATATTCCGTCAAGGTGAAATTTTGGACAAGGATTGCATCGTTAAAATGTAAGCTAACCTATAATATTTTACACGTGTAGAAGCAGAAAATAGCATGGTCTTTTATAGGATAAGACATATTTTTTATATATTTTCTCTCAAAAAAGTTATTTAGGAATTGATGTAACTTTCTTGCTTGTTTGCATCTTTTTTTTAACCGTGGTGACCCATGTGAGAACTGCGTTAATGTCACGTGATTCCTCACCTTGTATACATTCCATGATAACATTACAATAATATGGACTACAACACAGTTACATAGTTACAACACAGTAATACATAAGCAAACGGGTGATATATCAGAGCTAACAATATATATGTTTACAAAATAAGAGACTAGAAACAAAGGGTAATCTTGCCGTATAAAAATGAATTAAAGAGGGGAATAAGAATACTGAAAATAAACGCGCACTATAGTACATAATCCAGAAATGGTGGTAAAGGACCTATTATCATCGCGGTCAGACCAAAGATGAACTGATTAGCATTTATTTGTAGCTTTACATAAAACAGCAATAAACTAAAAGCTAAAATGCATTATTTACATAAATGAAACATCCTATTATTAAGAATAGTGTTGCAGGCACATATTCTTTACACATATATTGGTTGATAATATGAAAGACAACTTATCGTTATCAGGCATGTTGTGAACAATGGATTAATGATTTTCTAACAACGGCATTCTTATTGTATCGCATAATCGTCAATGCGACAAATGATGGCGCAATAATCGAAAATAATCGAATAAATGTCGATGGACGCCCAATATCGGTGATAGCCGATTTACATTATCGATTTTTATTGAACTTTATTATTTGACTTAAAAACAAAATCTACATGTGTACGGAAGTATTTGTTGAGCTAGCTATATATCAAAATGGTGCTACGAATGTACCAAAAATACTTTTTTTTCATATCTTCCCTTTTAATATGATGCAGCCATTTCTTTAAATATACAAGATGAAGGAGCTGATGAAATAAACATAACAAATATTTTTCATACCAATATCTAGTAAGCACATTCGATAATTAACGATTCAATTATTGATTATGGTTGCTCATTTCGATTCGACTAAGAATTATGAAATTTGTCCTATAATACAAACACTAAATGCGACAATGTCAACACCCTCTCCCTCAAGGCCATTTTCTAATCAATAACTACTATTTTCAGTAAGTTTCCCATTCGTTCTGTCCTTAAACAAGAAGAAATATTCAGTACATTTTCAATGTCATTTTGTGCACAAAATGAACATTTGCGAACGCATTCATGCCAAAATCAGTTGATCCTGAGACCAAAATTGAAAACAACTGTCAATCTGTGAGAGTGCAGCTTTAACTGAATATTCGAACAATACATTTCACGTGATTATGGTCTATAAAATGTGTGGTTGTCTCTAACAAAACAAAGAACAGGATGACGGGGATCAATTTTATGTTGCCTAAATTCTTGAACTATTTGACGATGTACTGATCTGAGGAATTCAACTAGAAGTATGCAGATTGGAATCTTAGAGTAGGTTTTGCAGGCACTTCTTGCTATAATACTGACGATTTGTTTGACGTTGACAAATGTAATTAACAAGACTTCATTCGTTCAATTCGCACAAGAAACACTTGAAAGATATATATATTCAAATATACAAATTATTTAGCTTGTAATTGTTCTAATGAAAAAATGTTTCGGGAGACATTTCATTTTTAAAGCACATCAGCCTTTCGTTGGAGACATTGTTATTAATTATTCAGGAATTAAAAGCTTAATTGTGTCTTGTTTCCAATTTTGGCGACCAGGACCGCCCCTGTGGAAATATATAGCGGTTATACTGGTGGAATCATATACCTGTTGGCAGTTCCTTCTTCGTTGTGATTGCTTGGAGAAAGCACTAGCAAAATAAATAGTAAGATAAACAATTGGTTATTTCTTCCTATCCATTAAAATAATACTGAAACAATTATTTTAAACATTTCCTGTAGAAAGTGCGTCAAACTGTATGATTTATTTTTGTTTTTGCAATTCCGCTCACTTGCTAACTTGTGAATTAAACGGATCCAACCCTCAGTTTAAATCAAATGCAAAAATTTGCAGATAAAATCATTTTTTTTATCCTTAGAAATAAAGTTTCATTTACAACCGGCCGAAAATTCACGTTGAGATATTTAGCCAGTCTGTTACTGAAGGATATGTGGCTATAACAGGAATCTGTCAACTTATTCACGGGTTTTCTATTCATAGTAGTGGCTGATCAGGCGCAATAGTTATTTCCCTTTGTCAAGGGAAGTACTGCGCTTGTAAATTTGCTATATATTCACGCGCATACATGTACGAAATGTGAAGTTAACTTAGGACAGGGCACATCTCAGTAGTTTATGATAAATTTCAGGCCATTATGCACATAATCCGTTATCAGTGTGTGTATCCCATGTGATAAATTACGTCTTAAATGCTACATCGGAGGGCAACATTTGGCTTCAATTGATGGCTTAATGCAAAAATAACTTTTCTTTTTCTTCACCATTTTAAATGATAAAAGTGCAATATATGCCGCTTTAAGAGCCCTTCCTTCGTTTTATTACCGGAGTTTGATGATGTGATTATATATAGTTTCCTCAAACTTTTCGACAAGCCTGTTGCCAAAATGATGTTTTGACAGTGCTCCATCAGGCGGCTGTTTTGTGAAAAGGTTTGTCGTAGTGTTTTAAAAAACTAAACTCGCAATCAAACTCTATTAAAAGACCGAATGCGGGGCTATGTAAGTGGCGTGGACTGCGTTATGGTTTATTTAAAATGGTGAATACTACTAAGTCGTAAAGTTATCTTTGTTTAAAGACTTCATTTGGAGCAAAATATGCCTTTCGAATTAGCATTTTAAAGTAATTTATCACGTGGTATACACACAATAATACTGCAGCCACTTTATATATAGGACGAAGGAAGACATTTATAAATAAAGTGATTATTGCCCTTAAGTATGCCAATATTTATGTTGGACGCAGTAGGTGCTGCAAGTAATTTTTGGATGCAGTTGGCGCTGCAGGTAGCTGTTTTATGTTGTTTGTGTTGCAAGTGTGCATTGGATGCAGTTGGTGTGGTAAGTATGTGTTGTATGTAGTTTGTGTTGCAAGTATCTGGCAGATGCAGTTGGAGCAGCAAGTACGTGTTGGATGCAGTTGGAGCAGCAAGTACGTGTTGGATGCAGTTGGAGCAGCAAGTACGTGTTGGATGCAGTTGGTGATGCAAGTATGTGTTGGATGCAGTTGGTGATGCAAGTATGTGTTGGATGCAGTTGGTGATGCAAGTACGTGTTGGATGCAGTTGGTGATGCAAGTACGTGTTGGATGCAGTTGGTGATGCAAGTACGTGTTGGATGCAGTTGGTGATGCAAGTACGTGTTGGATGCAGTTGGTGATGCAAGTACCTGTTGGATGCAGTTGGTGATGCAAGTTCGTGTTGGATGCAGTTGGTGATGCAAGTTCGTGTTGGATGCAGTTGGTGATGCAAGTATGTGTTGGATGTAGTGGATGATGCAAGTATGTGTTGGATGTAGTGGATGATGCAAGTATATGTTGGATGCAGTTGGTGATGCAAGTATGTGTTGGATGCAGTTGGAGCAGCAAGTACGTGTTGGATGCAGTTGGATCAGCAAGTACGTGTTGGATGCAGTTGGTGATGCAAGTACGTGTTGGATGAAGTTGGAGCAGCAAGTACGTGTTGGATGCAGTTGGTGGTGAAAGTATGTTTTGGATGCAGCTGGTGATGCAAGTATGTGTTGGATGCAGTTGGTGGTGAAAGTATGTGTTGGATGCAGCTGGTGATGCAAGTACGTGTTGGATGCAGTTGGTGGTGAAAGTATGTGTTGGATGCAGCTGGTGATGCAAGTATGAGTTGGATGCAGCTGGTGATGCAAGTACGTGTTGGATGCAGTTGGTGATGCAAGTATGTGTTGTATGCAGTTGGTGGTGAAAGTATGAGTTGGATGCAGCTGGTGATGCAAGTACGTGTTGGATGCAGTTGGTGGTGAAAGTATGTGTTGGATGCAGCTGGTGATGCAAGTATGAGTTGGATGCAGCTGGTGATGCAAGTACGTGTTGGATGCAGTTGGTGATGCAAGTATGTGTTGTATGCAGTTGGTGGTGAAAGTACGGTTGGATGCCGTTGGTGATGCAAGTATGTGTTGGATGCAGTTGGTGATGCAAGTACGTGTTGGATGTAGTGGATGATGCAAGTATGTGTTGGATGCAGTTGGTGATGCAAGTACGTGTTGGATGTAGTTGGTGGTGAAAGTACGTGTTGGATGCAGTTGGTGGTGAAAGTTCTGTTGGATGCAGTTGGTGATGCAAGTATGTGTTGGATGCAGCTGGTGATGCAAGTATGTGTTGGATGCAGCTGGTGATGCAAGTACGTGTTGGATGCAGTTGGTGATGCAAGTATGTGTTGGATGCAGTTGGTGGTGAAAGTACTGTTGGATGCAGTTGGTGATGCAAGTATGTGTTGGATGCAGTTGGAGCAGCAAGTACGTGTTGGATGCAGTTAGTGGTGAAAGTATGTGTTGGATGCAGCTGGTGATGCAAGTATGAGTTGGATGCAGCTGGTGATGCAAGTACGTGTTGGATGCAGTTGGTGATGCAAGTATGTGTTGGATGCAGTTGGTGGTGAAAGTACTGTTGGATGCAGTTGGTGATGCAAGTATGTGTTGGATGCAGTTGGTGATGCAAGTATGTGTTGTATGCAGTTGGTGATGCAAGTACGTGTTGGATGCAGTTGGTGATGCAAGTATGTGTTGGATGCAGTTGGTGGTGAAGGTACTGTTGGATGCAGTTGGTGATGCAAGTATGTGTTGGATGCAGCTGGTGATGCAAGTATGAGTTGGATGCAGCTGGTGATGCAAGTACGTGTTGGATGCAGTTGGTGATGCAAGTATGTGTTGGATGCAGTTGGTGGTGAAAGTACTGTTGGATGCAGTTGGTGATGCAAGTATGTGTTGGATGCAGTTGGAGCAGCAAGTACGTGTTGGATGCAGTTGGTGGTGAAAGTATGTGTTGGATGCAGCTGGTGATGCAAGTATGAGTTGGATGCAGCTGGTGATGCAAGTACGTGTTGGATGCAGTTGGTGGTGAAAGTATGTGTTGGATGCAGCTGGTGATGCAAGTATGAGTTGGATGCAGCTGGTGATGCAAGTACGTGTTGGATGCAGTTGGTGATGCAAGTATGTGTTGGATGCAGTTGGTGGTGAAAGTACTGTTGGATGCAGTTGGTGATGCAAGTATGTGTTGGATGCAGTTGGTGATGCAAGTACGTGTGGGATGCAGTTGGTGATGCAAGTATGTGTTGGATGCAGTTGGTGATGCAAGTACGTGTTGGATGCAGTTGGTGATGCAAGTATGTGTTGGATGCAGTTGGTGATGCAAGTACGTGTTGGATGCAGTTGGTGGTGAAAGTACTGTTGGATGCAGTTGGAGCAGCAAGTATGTGTTGGATGTAGTTGGTGATGCAAGTACGTGTTGGATGCAGTTGGAGCAGCAAGTATATGTTGGATGTAGTTGGTGATGCAAGTACGTGTTTGATGCAGTTGGTGATGCAAGTACGTGTTGGATGCAGTTGGTGATGCAAGTATGTGTTGGATGCAGTTGGTGATGCAAGTATGTGTTGGATGCAGCTGGTGATGCAAGTATGAGTTGGATGCAGTTGGTGATGCAAGTACGTGTTGGATGTAGTGGATGATGCAAATATGTGTTGGATGCAGTTGGTGATGCAAGTATGAGTTGGATGCAGTTGGTGATGCAAGTACGTGTTGGATGTAGTGGATGATGCAAGTATGTGTTGGATGCAGCTGGTGATGCAAGTATGTGTTGGATGCAGCTGGTGATGCAAGTATGTGTTGGATGTAGTGGATGATGCAAGTATGTGTTGGATGTAGTGGATGATGCAAGTATGTGTTGGATGCAGTTGTTGATGCAAGTACGTGTTGGATACAGTTGGAGCAGCAAGTACGTGTTGGATGCAGTTGGATCAGCAAGTACGTGTTGGATGCAGTTGGTGATGCAAGTATGTGTTGGGTCCGGTTGAGCAGCAAGTACGTGTTGGATGCAGTTGGTGATGCAAGTATGTGTTGGATGCAGTTGGTGATGCAAGTATGTGTTGGATGCAGTTGGTGATGCAAGTATGTGTTGGATGCAGCTGGTGATGCAAGTATGTGTTGGATGCAGTTGGTGATGCAAGTATGTGTTGGATGTAGTTGGTGATGCAAGTATGTGTTGGATGTAGTGGATGATGCAAGTACGTGTTTGATGCAGTTGGTGATGCAAGTACGTGTTGGATGCAGTTGGTGATGCAAGTACGTGTTGGATGCAGTTGGTGATGCAAGTACGTGTTGGATGCAGTTGGTGATGCAAGTACGTGTTGGATGCAGTTGGTGATGCAAGTACGTGTTGGATGCAGTTGTTGATGCAAGTATGTGTTGGATGCAGTTGGTGATGCAAGTACGTGTTGGATGCAGTTGGTGGTGAAAGTACGTGTTGGATGCAGTTGGTGCTGCAAGTATGTGTTGGATTTAGTTGGTGATGCAAGTATGTGTTGGATGCAGTTGGTGATGCAAGTATCTGTTGGATGTATTGGAACATGCAAGTATGTGTTGGATTTAGTTGGTGATGCAAGTATGTGTTGGATGTAGTTGGTGATGCAAGTATGTGTTGGATGTAGTGGATGATGCAAGTACGTGTTGGATGCAGTTGGTGATGCAAGTACGTGTTGGATGCAGTTGGTGATGCAAGTACGTGTTGGATGCAGTTGGTGATGCAAGTACGTGTTGGATGCAGTTGGTGATGCAAGTACGTGTTGGATGCAGTTGGTGATGCAAGTACGTGTTGGATGCAGTTGGTGATGCAAGTACGTGTTGGATGCATTTGGTGATGCAAGTATGTGTTGTATGCAGTTGGTGGTGAAAGTATGAGTTGGATGCAGCTGGTGATGCAAGTACGTGTTGGATGCAGTTGGTGGTGAAAGTATGTGTTGGATGCAGCTGGTGATGCAAGTATGAGTTGGATGCAGTTGGTGATGCAAGTATGTGTTGTATGCAGTTGGTGGTGAAAGTACGTGTTGGATGCAGTTGGTGATGCAAGTATGTGTTGGATGCAGTTGGTGATGCAAGTACGTGTTGGATGTAGTGGATGATGCAAGTATGTGTTGGATGCAGTTGGTGATGCAAGTACGTGTTGGATGTAGTTGGTGGTGAAAGTACGTGTTGGATGCAGTTGGTGGTGAAAGTACTGTTGGATGCAGTTGGTGATGCAAGTATGTGTTGGATGCAGCTGGTGATGCAAGTATGAGTTGGATGCAGCTGGTGATGCAAGTACGTGTTGGATGCAGTTGGTGATGCAAGTATGTGTTGGATGCAGTTGGTGGTGAAAGTACTGTTGGATGCAGTTGGTGATGCAAGTATTTGTTGGATGCAGTTGGAGCAGCAAGTACGTGTTGGATGCAGTTGGTGGTGAAAGTATGTGTTGGATGCAGCTGGTGATGCAAGTATGAGTTGGATGCAGCTGGTGATGCAAGTACGTGTTGGATGCAGTTGGTGATGCAAGTATGTGTTGGATGCAGTTGGTGGTGAAAGTACTGTTGGATGCAGTTGGTGATGCAAGTATGTGTTGGATGCAGTTGGTGATGCAAGTATGTGTTGGATGCAGTTGGTGATGCAAGTACGTGTTGGATGCAGTTGGTGATGCAAGTATGTGTTGGATGCAGTTGGTGGTGAAAGTACTGTTGGATGCAGTTGGTGATGCAAGTATGTGTTGGATGCAGCTGGTGATGCAAGTATGAGTTGGATGCAGCTGGTGATGCAAGTACGTGTTGGATGCAGTTGGTGATGCAAGTATGTGTTGGATGCAGTTGGTGGTGAAAGTACTGTTGGATGCAGTTGGTGATGCAAGTATGTGTTGGATGCAGTTGGAGCAGCAAGTACGTGTTGGATGCAGTTGGTGGTGAAAGTATGTGTTGGATGCAGCTGGTGATGCAAGTATGAGTTGGATGCAGCTGGTGATGCAAGTACGTGTTGGATGCAGTTGGTGGTGAAAGTATGTGTTGGATGCAGCTGGTGATGCAAGTATGAGTTGGATGCAGCTGGTGATGCAAGTACGTGTTGGATGCAGTTGGTGATGCAAGTATGTGTTGGATGCAGTTGGTGGTGAAAGTACTGTTGGATGCAGTTGGTGATGCAAGTATGTGTTGGATGCAGTTGGTGATGCAAGTACGTGTTGGATGCAGTTGGTGATGCAAGTATGTGTTGGATGCAGTTGGTGATGCAAGTACGTGTTGGATGCAGTTGGTGATGCAAGTATGTGTTGGATGCAGTTGGTGATGCAAGTATGTGTTGGATGCAGTTGGTGGTGAAAGTACGTGTTGGATGCAGTTGGTGATGCAAGTACGTGTTGGATGCAGTTGGTGATGCAAGTATGTGTTGGATGCAGTTGGTGATGCAAGTATGTGTTGGATGCAGTTGGTGATGCAAGTATGTGTTGGATGCAGTTGGTGATGCAAGTACGTGTTGGATGCAGTTGGTGGTGAAAGTACTGTTGGATGCAGTTGGTGATGCAAGTATGTGTTTGATGCAGTTGGTGATGCAAGTACGTGTTGGATGCAGTTGGTGATGCAAGTATGTGTTGGATGCAGTTGGTGATGCAAGTTCGTGTTGGATGCAGTTGGTGATGCAAGTATGTGTTGGATGCAGTTGGTGATGCAAGTACGTGTTGGATGCAGTTGGTGGTGAAAGTACTGTTGGATGCAGTTGGAGCAGCAAGTATGTGTTGGATGTAGTTGGTGATGCAAGTACGTGTTGGATGCAGTTGGAGCAGCAAGTATGTGTTGGATGTAGTTGGTGATGCAAGTACGTGTTTGATGCAGTTGGTGATGCAAGTACGTGTTGGATGCAGTTGGTGATGCAAGTATGTGTTGGATGCAGTTGGTGATGCAAGTATGTGTTGGATGCAGTTGGTGATGCAAGTATGAGTTGGATGCAGTTGGTGATGCAAGTACGTGTTGGATGTAGTGGATGATGCAAGTATGTGTTGGATGCAGTTGGTGATGCAAGTATGAGTTGGATGCAGTTGGTGATGCAAGTACGTGTTGGATGTAGTGGATGATGCAAGTATGTGTTGGATGCAGCTGGTGATGCAAGTATGTGTTGGATGCAGCTGGTGATGCAAGTATGTGTTGGATGTAGTGGATGATGCAAGTATGTGTTGGATGTAGTGGATGATGCAAGTATGTGTTGGATGCAGTTGTTGATGCAAGTACGTGTTGGATACAGTTGGAGCAGCAAGTACGTGTTGGATGCAGTTGGATCAGCAAGTACGTGTTGGATGCAGTTGGTGATGCAAGTATGTGTTGGATGCAGTTGGAGCAGCAAGTACGTGTTGGATGCAGTTGGTGATGCAAGTATGTGTTGGATGCAGTTGGTGATGCAAGTATGTGTTGGATGCAGTTGGTGATGCAAGTATGTGTTGGATGCAGCTGGTGATGCAAGTATGTGTTGGATGCAGTTGGTGATGCAAGTATGTGTTGGATGTAGTTGGTGATGCAAGTATGTGTTGGATGTAGTGGATGATGCAAGTACGTGTTTGATGCAGTTGGTGATGCAAGTACGTGTTGGATGCAGTTGGTGATGCAAGTACGTGTTGGATGCAGTTGGTGATGCAAGTACGTGTTGGATGCAGTTGGATCAGCAAGTACGTGTTGGATGCAGTTGGTGATGCAAGTACGTGTTGGATGCAGTTGGTGATGCAAGTATGTGTTGGATGCAGTTGGTGATGCAAGTATGTGTTGGATGCAGTTGGTGGTGAAAGTACGTGTTGGATGCAGTTGGTGATGCAAGTATGTGTTGGATGCAGTTGGTGGTGCAAGTATGTGTTGGATGCAGTTGGTGATGCAAGTACGTGTTGGATGCAGTTGGTGATGCAAGTATGTGTTGGATGCAGTTGGTGATGCAAGTACGTGTTGGATGCAGTTGGTGATGCAAGTATGTGTTGGATGCAGTTGGTGATGCAAGTATGTGTTGGATGCAGTTGGTGATGCAAGTATGTGTTGGATGCAGTTGGTGATGCAAGTACGTGTTGGATGCAGTTGGTGGTGAAAGTACTGTTGGATGCAGTTGGTGATGCAAGTATGTGTTGGATGCAGTTGGTGATGCAAGTACGTGTTGGATGCAGTTGGTGATGCAAGTATGTGTTGGATGCAGTTGGTAATGCAAGTTCGTGTTGGATGCAGTTGGTGATGCAAGTATGTGTTGGATGCAGTTGGTGATGCAAGTACGTGTTGGATGCAGTTGGTGATGCAAGTATGTGTTGGATGCAGTTGGTGATGCAAGTACGTGTTGGATGCAGTTGGTGGTGAAAGTACGTGTTGGATGCAGTTGGTGCTGCAAGTATGTGTTCGATTTAGTTGGTGATGCAAGTATGTGTTGGATGCAGTTGGTGATGCAAGTATGTGTTGGATGTATTGGAACATGCAAGTATGTGTTGGATTTAGTTGGTGATGCAAGTATGTGTTGGATGTAGTTGGTGATGCAAGTATGTGTTGGATGTAGTGGATGATGCAAGTACGTGTTGGATGCAGTTGGTGATGCAAGTACGTGTTGGATGCAGTTGGTGATGCAAGTACGTGTTGGATGCAGTTGGTGATGCAAGTACGTGTTGGATGCAGTTGGTGATGCAAGTACGTGTTGGATGCAGTTGGTAATGCAAGTACGTGTTAGATGCAGTTGGTGATGCAAGTACGTGTTGGATGGAGTTGGTGATGCAAGTACGTGTTGGATGCAGTTGGATCAGCAAGTACGTGTTGGATGCAGTTGGTGATGCAAGTTTGTGTTGTATGCAGTTGGTGGTGAAAGTACGTGTTGGATGCAGTTGGTGATGCAAATATGTGTTGGATGCAGTTGGTGATGCAAGTACGTGTTGGATGTAGTGGATGATGCAAGTATGTGTTGGATGCAGTTGGTGATGCAAGTACGTGTTGGATGTAGTTGGTGGTGAAAGTACGTGTTGGATGCAGTTGGTGGTGAAAGTACTGTTGGATGCAGTTGGTGATGCAAGTATGTGTTGGATGCAGCTGGTGATGCAAGTATGAGTTGGATGCAGCTGGTGATGCAAGTACGTGTTGGATGCAGTTGGTGATGCAAGTATGTGTTGGATGCAGTTGGTGGTGAAAGTACTGTTGGATGCAGTTGGTGATGCAAGTATGTGTTGGATGCAGTTGGAGCAGCAAGTACGTGTTGGATGCAGTTGGTGGTGAAAGTATGTGTTGGATGCAGCTGGTGATGCAAGTATGAGTTGGATGCAGCTGGTGATGCAAGTACGTGTTGGATGCAGTTGGTGATGCAAGTATGTGTTGGATGCAGTTGGTGGTGAAAGTACTGTTGGATGCAGTTGGTGATGCAAGTACGTGTTGGATGCAGTTGGTGATGCAAGTATGTGTTGGATGCAGTTGGTGATGCAAGTACGTGTTGGATGCAGTTGGTGATGCAAGTATGTGTTGGATGCAGTTTGTGGTGAAAGTACTGTTGGATGCAGTTGGTGATGCAAGTATGTGTTGGATGCAGCTGGTGATGCAAGTATGAGTTGGATGCAGCTGGTGATGCAAATACGTGTTGGATGCAGTTGGTGATGCAAGTATGTGTTGGATGCAGTTGGTGGTGAAAGTACTGTTGGATGCAGTTGGTGATGCAAGTATGTGTTGGATGCAGTTGGAGCAGCAAGTACGTGTTGGATGCAGTTGGTGGTGAAAGTATGTGTTGGATGCAGCTGGTGATGCAAGTATGAGTTGGATGCAGCTGGTGATGCAAGTACGTGTTGGATGCAGTTGGTGGTGAAAGTATGTGTTGGATGCAGCAGGTGATGCAAGTATGAGTTGGATGCAGCTGGTGATGCAAGTACGTGTTGGATGCAGTTGGTGATGCAAGTATGTGTTGGATGCAGTTGGTGGTGAAAGTACTGTTGGATGCAGTTGGTGATGCAAGTATGTGTTGGATGCAGTTGGTGATGCAAGTACGTGTTGGATGCAGTTGGTGATGCAAGTATGTGTTGGATGCAGTTGGTGATGCAAGTACGTGTTGGATGCAGTTGGTGATGCAAGTATGTGTTGGATGCAGTTGGTGATGCAAGTATGTGTTGGATGCAGTTGGTGGTGAAAGTACGTGTTGGATGCAGTTGGTGATGCAAGTATGTGTTGGATCCAGTTGGTGGTGCAAGTATGTGTTGGATGCAGTTGGTGATGCAAGTACCTGTTGGATGCAGTTGGTGATGCAAGTATGTGTTTGATGCAGTTGGTGATGCAAGTACGTGTTGGATGCAGTTGGTGATGCAAGTATGTGTTGGATGCAGTTGGTGATGCAAGTATGTGTTGGATGCAGTTGGTGATGCAAGTATGTGTTGGATGCAGTTGGTGATGCAAGTACGTGTTGGATGCAGTTGGTGATGAAAGTACTGTTGGATGCAGTTGGTGATGCAAGTATGTGTTGGATGCAGTTGGTGATGCAAGTACGTGTTGGATGCAGTTGGTGATGCAAGTATGTGTTGGATGCAGTTGGTGATGCAAGTTCGTATTGGATGCAGTTGGTGATGCAAGTATGTGTTGGATGCAGTTGGTGATGCAAGTACGTGTTGGATGCAGTTGGTGGTGAAAGTACTGTTGGATGCAGTTGGAGCAGCAAGTATGTGTTGGATGTAGTTGGTGATGCAAGTACGTGTTGGATGCAGTTGGAGCAGCAAGTATGTGTTGGATGTAGTTGGTGATGCAAGTACGTGTTTGATGCAGTTGGTGATGCAAGTACGTGTTGGATGCAGTTGGTGATGCAAGTATGTGTTGGATGCAGCTGGTGATGCAAGTATGAGTGTGATGCAGTTGGTGATGCAAGTACGTGTTGGATGTAGTGGATGATGCAAGTATGTGTTGGATGCAGTTGGTGATGCAAGTATGAGTTGGATGCAGTTGGTGATGCAAGTACGTGTTGGATGTAGTGGATGATGCAAGTATGTGTTGGATGCAGCTGGTGATGCAAGTATGTGTTGGATGCAGCTGGTGATGCAAGTATGTGTTGGATGTAGTGGATGATGCAAGTATGTGTTGGATGTAGTGGATGATGCAAGTATGTGTTGGATGCAGTTGTTGATGCAAGTACGTGTTGGATACAGTTGGAGCAGCAAGTACGTGTTGGATGCAGTTGGATCAGCAAGTACGTGTTGGATGCAGTTGGTGATGCAAGTATGTGTTGGATGCAGTTGGAGCAGCAAGTACGTGTTGGATGCAGTTGGTGATGCAAGTATGTGTTGGATGCAGTTGGTGATGCAAGTATGTGTTGGATGCAGTTGGTGATGCAAGTATGTGTTGGATGCAGCTGGTGATGCAAGTATGTGTTGGATGCAGTTGGTGATGCAAGTATGTGTTGGATGTAGTTGGTGATGCAAGTATGTGTTGGATGTAGTGGATGATGCAAGTACGTGTTTGATGCAGTTGGTGATGCAAGTACGTGTTGGATGCAGTTGGTGATGCAAGTACGTGTTGGATGCAGTTGGTGATGCAAGTACGTGTTGTATGCAGTTGGTGATGCAAGTACGTGTTGGATGCAGTTGGTGATGCAAGTACGTGTTGGATGCAGTTGGTGATGCAAGTATGTGTTGGATGCAGTTGGTGATGCAAGTACGTGTTGGATGCAGTTGGTGGTGAAAGTACGTGTTGGATGCAGTTGGTGCTGCAAGTATGTGTTCGATTTAGTTGGTGATGCAAGTATGTGTTGGATGCAGTTGGTGATGCAAGTATGTGTTGGATGTATTGGAACATGCAAGTATGTGTTGGATTTAGTTGGTGATGCAAGTATATGTTGGATGTAGTTGGTGATGCAAGTATGTGTTGGATGTAGTGGATGATGCAAGTACGTGTTGGATGCAGTTGGTGATGCAAGTACGTGTTGGATGCAGTTGGTGATGCAAGTACGTGTTGGATGCAGTTGGTGATGCAAGTACGTGTTGGATGCAGTTGGTGATGCAAGTACGTGTTGGATGCAGTTGGTGATGCAAGTATGTGTTGGATGCAGTTGGTGATGCAAGTATGTGTTGGATGCAGCTGGTGATGCAAGTATGAGTGTGATGCAGTTGGTGATGCAAGTACGTGTTGGATGTAGTGGATGATGCAAGTATGTGTTGGATGCAGTTGGTGATGCAAGTATGAGTTGGATGCAGTTGGTGATGCAAGTACGTGTTGGATGTAGTGGATGATGCAAGTATGTGTTGGATGCAGCTGGTGATGCAAGTATGTGTTGGATGCAGCTGGTGATGCAAGTATGTGTTGGATGTAGTGGATGATGCAAGTATGTGTTGGATGTAGTGGATGATGCAAGTATGTGTTGGATGCAGTTGTTGATGCAAGTACGTGTTGGATACAGTTGGAGCAGCAAGTACGTGTTGGATGCAGTTGGATCAGCAAGTACGTGTTGGATGCAGTTGGTGATGCAAGTATGTGTTGGATGCAGTTGGAGCAGCAAGTACGTGTTGGATGCAGTTGGTGATGCAAGTATGTGTTGGATGCAGTTGGTGATGCAAGTATGTGTTGGATGCAGTTGGTGATGCAAGTATGTGTTGGATGCAGCTGGTGATGCAAGTATGTGTTGGATGCAGTTGGTGATGCAAGTATGTGTTGGATGTAGTTGGTGATGCAAGTATGTGTTGGATGTAGTGGATGATGCAAGTACGTGTTTGATGCAGTTGGTGATGCAAGTACGTGTTGGATGCAGTTGGTGATGCAAGTACGTGTTGGATGCAGTTGGTGATGCAAGTACGTGTTGGATGCAGTTGGTGATGCAAGTACGTGTTGGATGCAGTTGGTGATGCAAGTACGTGTTGGATGCAGTTGGTGATGCAAGTATGTGTTGGATGCAGTTGGTGATGCAAGTACGTGTTGGATGCAGTTGGTGGTGAAAGTACGTGTTGGATGCAGTTGGTGCTGCAAGTATGTGTTCGATTTAGTTGGTGATGCAAGTATGTGTTGGATGCAGTTGGTGATGCAAGTATGTGTTGGATGTATTGGAACATGCAAGTATGTGTTGGATTTAGTTGGTGATGCAAGTATGTGTTGGATGTAGTTGGTGATGCAAGTATGTGTTGGATGTAGTGGATGATGCAAGTACGTGTTGGATGCAGTTGTTGATGCAAGTACGTGTTGGATGCAGTTGGTGATGCAAGTACGTGTTGGATGCAGTTGGTGATGCAAGTACGTGTTGGATGCAGTTGGTGATGCAAGTACGTGTTGGATGCAGTTGGTAATGCAAGTACGTGTTGGATGCAGTTGGTGATGCAAGTACGTGTTGGATGCAGTTGGTGATGCAAGTACGTGTTGGATGCAGTTGGATCAGCAAGTACGTGTTGGATGCAGTTGGTGATGCAAGTATGTGTTGGATGCAGTTGGAGCAGCAAGTACGTGTTGGATGCAGTTGGTGATGCAAGTATGTGTTGGATGCAGTTGGTGATGCAAGTATGTGTTGGATGCAGTTGGTGATGCAAGTATGTGTTGGATGCAGCTGGTGATGCAAGTATGTGTTGGATGCATTTGGTGATGCAAGTATGTGTTGGATGTAGTGGATGATGCAAGTATGTGTTGGATGCAGTTGGTGATGCAAGTACGTGTTTGATGCAGTTGGTGATGCAAGTACGTGTTGGATGCAGTTGGTGATGCAAGTACGTGTTGGATGCAGTTGGTGATGCAAGTACGTGTTGGATGCAGTTGGTGGTGAAAGTACGTGTTGGATGCAGTTGGTGCTGCAAGTATGTGTTGGATGCAGTTGGTGCTGCAAGTATGTGTTGGATGCAGCTGGTGATGCAAGTATGTGATGGATGCAGTTGGTGATGCAAGTATGTGTTGGATGTAGTGGAACATGCAAGTATGTGTTGGATTTAGTTGGTGATGAAAGTATATGTTGGATGCAGTTGGTGATGCAAGTATGTGTTGGATGCAGTTGGTGATGCAAGTATGCGTTGGATGTAGTGGATGATGCAAGTATGTGTTGGATTTAGTTGGTGATGAAAGTATGTGTTGTATGCAGTGGATGATGCAAGTATGTGTTGGATGCAGTTGGTGCTGCAAGTATGTGTTGGATGTAGTGGAACATGCAAGTATGTGTTGGATTTAGTTGGTGCTGCAAGTTAGTGTTTGATAAAGTCGGCGCTGCAGGTTAGTGTCAGATTTAGTCTATGCGATAGCATGCATTGGATGCAGTCGGTGTTACAAGTTAGTGTATGATGCAGTTGGCGCTGCAGGTAATTGTAGGATGCAGTGGATGTTTATAGCATGTGTTGGATGCTGTCGGTGCCGCAAATGGCGTAAGTTGCAGCGAGGTACTCCATAGAAATGTATAAAATGTATGTTTGATGAATTGGTGGTTTGCAAGTAAGTTTTGAATGCTTTGGTGTATAATATATATTACATTGATGCATGATGCATGTACTTATGCATCGTTTTTAGTGTACTGGTATAATGCATATAAAATGGGTGTTTATGATGTTTTTTAGTGCCGTAGTAAGCTGCAAATATATTTTCTTTTCAGTTTATAATTCAGTTTCTCTAGTCCTTTGTAAAAATGCTAACATATCAGTTTGGTAATCTTGACGGACGGATATCTATAAGTATCGTTTTAGTTTTATTCCATTTCTTTAGTTTATGTTAATTGAGTATTATTAATGATATTTTTATCGTTTTTCCCTCTCTTTCTTGTCTTGATATTAGCTGCCAATAACAAGCCATATTCCTAATCCGTAATATTGTTTTGTAATATGAAGTAGCCTTTGATGTCAAACAAATTTGTTGATGATTGAGAAATGTTAAGTCTAGTCTGTGTTTTCTGGTACGATTGTTGAAATTCACAATTGTAAAGAAGTCTAGCTAATGTTGTCATGAAAAGATTGATTATTTATATTAGGAAACATGAGTTACTCACGATCCTAGTGAGTAAATGCTTGTATTTCCACGTCAACAGCTCTTTGTTATTTTTTGGTATGATATCTTTGTTTGTTGATCATGTCGGAAAAATGTGATTGAGCTATTGTTTCTTGTTAACATATGCCCGACCTTAAATAAAAAAGATTCTTGTATCTTATATTTTGTAGCGGTTTGATGTGTTGTTGTCGCTAAAAATAAAAATCACTTTTTTAACAATACTTCATGACTGCAGCAACTGCACTTCGTGACATGAAACTAATTCGTTTTTATGCTGCATTTTCCATTCTGTTTAATTGTATATGTCCTTTAAAATTTATAATGGAACGTTCCTTCATTCAGATGTTCACAAAGTCCCTAGCAGTCCCATATAATATAGATGCCATATTATTAACCGTTCTTTTCTGGTTAACGGAATACATCCATGCATCCATATTCTACCCACAGACAAGATGTAATCTATACACGTATACAATAAATGAAATTACAAAGGGAACAACCAAGTCAAGAAAATCTATAGATTGATTACTTCTGAATAATATAATAATACATATTATAATAACCTTTCTAGCTTTGATACAGTTTAAGCTAATGCTAAGTACTTGTGTTTCTCTCTCAATAATGTGTCACACACTGTAAAATAGGTGGTTATAATGGTCAAATTGTTTGTGTTTATCTGTTATATTGTAATACTTTGACGACGTATACTGATACAAATGTTTGCAGTCCTTAACACAACATTTGACAGCTTATGGTGACTAGTTGGCTGGAATTCTAGTTTGCTGGAAAATGTACGAATTTAGTTCAATAAACAAATAATTAATCTAAATGAAAATGTTATCGTCAAAGAGCAGCGGGGGTTTTGTGAGAAATTACGATTAATAGATAATGGCTGGAATAATTACGGCAATTCGACAGCATTTTATAAAGTTTACCGGATGATTTTTTGGCTAGACGCGATGCCATTTTCAACCATTTTATGTGAAAAACCTATATTATTGTAGACTCTTGACCCCTTTTGCGATACGGCGATTGCAAACATTTGCATGTTACAGTCAAGAGCGTGTGAACGTTTCAGTGATTTTACTTTTATGCAACGGGATAATTTACGAATAATTGATAATGGCTGAAATTACAGCCATTTGACCTCATTTTATGAAATAAACTTGATAATAATTTTTGCTAAAAACGGCGATAATTTCAAACATTTTATGAGAAAGACCTATATATTATATTGTATAATCTTGACTCTTTTTTTGATCCGGCCGTTACAATCTCCGTAAGGTAAAATATTTAAATTTATTTCTATTCATATATTTTATTAATAATACGACATGCTTATCAGTATTTTGTATTACAATTCTAAACATGTATTTTGCTTAAAAGTATTTTGTATAAGCTTGTAATACTCATTACATATAAAAACATGTTTGTTTTGCTGATGAAAAATACTTTTTAATATCAAATACTCGGGTTGTAGGTGCAGGAACATTCATATCTTCTTCTTTAGTAGCTGTGTATGGCGTTTAAAGTAAATAGTGTTAAAATTATGCACACAAACGTAATAAAAATAAATGTAAACTGATTCCATCGAGACCAGCCATATCCTTTTGTAGACTAAGAAACTGGAACGTTAGGTTTACCATTGAAATACTACGCTTAAATAATACCCCTTATGAAGAAAGATATTGTTCTTTATGTGCCAAAAGAGATTTGGGAGATCGTTTCCACTCCTTGTCTGCGAATTTAATGAACAACGATTAAGCTACATTAATAACCATTTCCGTACGCATCAAAATATATTGAAATATCGTGAATTATTGCAGTCAAACAATCCTACAGTACTAATAAATTAGGATGTGCGTGAAGTTAGCACCGTAGCACCGCAACTCCGCAGCACCGCGGTGCTATCACCGCAACCACGGTGCTAGCACCGAATCACCGGAATTTTACCAAAGTATATTAATAAATGTTATTTTAGTATAGAATAGGAGCTGCTCTTGGTCATGGCATAGGTCACTTTACTGCGAACCTACGTAATGGCATTGGTCATTTGGCTGCGATTTTAGGCAGACATTGAGTTTTTGATAATTTTAGGTTAATACCCTAGGCATTTTCCATCAAAATTTCAAATATGTTTAGCGGTGATACCTTAAAAATGAGAAAGGGGACCACTGACACCTTTACCACAGTGTAGCCTAGGCCTTAACCTAGGTCATGGCATAAGTCATTGGGCTGCGATTTTAGGTAGGCTTTGGGTTTTTGATAATTTTAGGCTAACCCTAACCCCTTTCTCATTTTAAAGGTATCACTTCTACACATAATTGAAATTATCATGGAAAATGCCTAGGGTATTAACCTAAATGTATCAAAAACCCAAAGCCTGCCTAAAATCGAAGACAATTGACCTATGCCATGACCTAGGATAAGGCCTAGGCTACACTGTGGTATTGGTGTCATTGGTCCCCTTTCTCATTTTAAAGGTATCACCGCTACACATAATTGAAATTATCATGGAAAATGCCTAGGGGATTAACCTAAAAGTATTGAAAACCCTGAGCCTGCCTAAAATCGCAGCCCATTGACCTTTGCCATGACGTAGGTTAAGGCCTAGGCTACTCTGTGGTATATGTGTCACTGGTCCCCTTTCTCATTTTAAATGTATCACCGCTAAACATAATTGAAATTTTGATGGAAAATTCCTAGGGTATTAACCTAAAAGTATCAAAAACCCTGAGCCTGCCTAAAATCGCAGCCAATTGACCTATGCCATGACCTAGGTTGAGGCATAGGCTATACTGTGGTATATGTGTCAGTAGTCCCCTTTCTCATTTTTAAGGAATCACCGCTACACATAATTGACATGATGATGGAAAATGCCTAGGGTATTAACCTAAAAGTATAAAAAACAAAGCCTGCCTAAATCGCAGCCAATTGACCGATGCCATGACCTAGGTTAAGGCCTAGGCTACACTGTGGTATAGGTGTCACTGGTCCCCTTTCTCATTTTTAAGGTATCACCGCAATAAGTATTGAAAAATTCATATAAAATTATTATTGTTTAAGCCTAAATGTACCAAAAACCCTTAGCCTGCATAAAATCGCAGCCCATTGACCTATGCCATGACCTAGGTTGAGGCCTAGGCTACACTGTGGTATAGGTGTCAGTAGTCCCCTTTCTCATTTTTAAGGTATCACCGCTGCACATAATTGAAATTATCATAGAAAAATGCCTAGGGTATTAACCTAAAAGTATCAAAAACCCAAAGCCTGCCTAAAATCGCAGCCAATTGACCTATGCCATGACCTAGGTTAAGGTCTAGGCTACACTGTGGTAAAGGTGTCAGTGGTCCACTTTCCCATTTTTAAGGTATCACCGCTAAACATAATTGAAATTATAATGAAAAATGCCTAGGGTATTAACCTAAAGGTATCAAAAACCCAAAGCCTGCCTAAAATCGCAGCCAATTGACCTATGCCATGACCTAGGTTAAGGCCTAGGCTACACTGTGGTATAGTTGTCACTGGTCCCCTTTCTCATTTTTAAGATATCACCGCTAAACATTATTGAAACTTTGATGGAAAATTCCTATAGTGTTAGCCTAAACATATCAAAAACCCAGAGCCTTCCTAAATTCGCAGCCAATTGACCGATGCCATGACCTAGGTTCGCAGTTCAGTGACCTATGCCATGACCAAGAGCAGCTCCTATTCTATACTAAAATAACATTTATTAATATACTTTGGTAAAATTCCGGTGATTCGGTGCTAGCACCATGGTTGTGGTGATAGCATCGCGGTGCTGCGGTGTTGCGGTGCTACGGAGCTAACTTCACGCACATTGAATTAGGTGCATTTGCCAAGCAAACTTTTAAATAACACTTAGCGTTCAGTATGTCCTTAATTGTGTGTAGATATTCCATGCATTAAAAACAACACAAAATAAACAATATAACGTTCAATTGAACACAGAGATTCACTAACTCATATGTCCGTAACAACTATCTGATTCCTAACACCCAACGAAACGTCGTGGATGTGTTTAATTCAACATTTTTTTCTGTTTGTTTCTTCCCTTTTTTCATTTCAAACTTTCGGTGGCTTTGCATTAAGACTTATTAAATAATTTATCACAATCCTAACTTGACAAAGGCCAGTGTCCCATTCATAATTTTCATTCATAAACTGTTGATAGTTAAGTGGTTATTTTGTTACGATTCACTTTTTACCAAACATTTAGGCCTAACAGTTACTGATTTTTGTTTTGCTGTTGTGTAGGTTTTTATATTTGTTTTGTTTCATGAATAAACATAATAAATGTCAATTTAATCTGTAGGATGTATAATCTGTCTTGTTGTATCAAGATTACCATGTCATATTATATACTGTAAAATAATGCACTATATAATGCCATCTACTGTTCCAGAGTATAACTATACATTTTATATCAATTACGAAACGATTACTGACAATAAAGATAATATGCAACTATTTTATTTTCAATGTATTTTTATGTAAAACATAACGCCTGAATGACGCCTTTAATTTAATACTTAAAAATAATTATATTTTAATCTTAATATGAGTAATTCTCAGTTTTCCCTTTAAATTGAAGCAATAATTTGCTGTTGCGATATTTTGATCGTCCATGCAATAAAGGTAAGTGATGAAATTGTAGCTTACACTCCGTGTGCGTGTTGTTACTGCTCCAATATGCGAGCTAATGAATAGACATAAAGAATGAAAACTCTTTCACTGGTACAAAATTCCTTTTGTGATGAGCACGGACTTATTGTTCATTTCCATTGTATTCGCATGGTGTATAACTGCATCGTAAAACACTGAACATGTTTCGTATCAATATACACATGTACGTTGTTCCAGCAAGATTGAATCCCTCAAAATGACCACCAATTAGCACAGAAAACTTTCTTCTAGTGCAACAAGAAATTCGGCTGATGATTGTCGCCATAGTGGCGGCTCTTGTGCTTCTTCTAACTACTGCCCGGGCGGAGGGCTGTTCCTGCCATCCACGGGAGCCCAAGGAAGTATTTTGCAACTCGGACTACGCGGTCGTTCTTGAAGTTGTGAATGTATCTGAACCTTTCTATAGCGATAACATGGACCCAGGACCTTGGAGTATGCCATGGGTTGATTATGGTATCGAAGTTCGGATGGATTTCAAGTAAGGGTACTTTTTGCATTTTGCACTTCAAACACTAATTGTTACCAGCGCTTGCATGGTAAATGTTATAAAGAATATAAAAAGAAGGGTGCCATACTTCCTGCAAATTAAAGATCCTCGTACAAACAATATTCTAGGCGTCCATCGGATTTATACGTAGGTAAGAGGAGCGACCATTTTCAAATCGTCTAAGCGTGCCTTTTAAACATCAATATTGGAGTGAATACAATTAAAGCACACGTCATAATCTATGAAAAAATGATATAATATATAAATATAATTATAAATATAAAATAACTCTCCTTGGGTGTCGCATATAGCAGTCCAAGCATACACGTATGGGCGGCTAATCATAAAACATATTAAGCCATTTTTTTAATTTAAGTCGATTTTTTAAGTTATCATCGTAGTGTAGAAATAAATGTAAAACCTTTATTATAATGGTATGTAATTTCAACAATTTCAATGAAAACATTATTACAACATTGAAAACAATGAGTATATAAAAAGTTATTTCGCTTTAATATGATATGACTATTGAGATACTGAAATCGCAGAAGTGACTTAAGTTTTGAAAATATTAAACTTGTTCATGAATACCAGCCTCCTCATTGGCCACATCTATTGATATTGCATGGAGCCTTAAACACAATAATGCGCGTTTAGATAACTTATTTTACATTTGGATATTAATTTTGTTCAATATCAATGTAAAATAAATTCTTCATCTATTAATCCACAATACTAAACACTTCACTGTTAAATTAAAACAAAAGTTACAATTTAAATATTTTAGCTAATACATGTACCTTTTACTTATTACACATACGTTTTTAATGATACACAAATAATAAGTTTAATTTAGATCGACTTCTGTCAATAAAGCACCGCCATTTTGAAACCATCCAGCAGGTGCCCGTTATCTTTCTGCTCAATATACTTAGCGCTGGGATCTGTCATTCTTGGCTAGGAAAAACAACAAGTGGGATATGGACGCGTAGAGTCGCCAAATAAAAAAATGTCAAAGACTCTGAAGCGGCTGTTTATATGGACTACATAGATCCTCTAGTCCTACTTTATTGCAACATTCTTCCGTTCTTAATCAACTGGGTACATTATTTAAATCATAAAAAAGTATGTTCATTGTACATAGAAAAGAAATGCATTCTGATTCTTTCATTTTTTGATTTATGTATTAGTTTCTTCATATTTTAACCATAAGTTGTGCATCAACTTCATCTTTAAGGTTATTAAGTAATCAATGTGCTAAAACAGTTGTGAGCACTGATTTATTTATGTTAGTTTATTTCTCGATTATTACTTTAACAGGCCTTTTTTCAAAGCTTTTTGACCAGACATCTATATTAATAGAATCTATGATAGGATATGGTTAAACGTAGAAAAAAATGACCCATGCTAGGATGTAAAGTGGAGAAGTTAGTTGAGTAAGTTATTGGACAGTTGCTTAAGTATTTTCAAGAAATTGGGGTCTAGTTGTTGTGTATTACCTTTGTAAACAATGTTCGTATTATAAGTAAGAAATATTATATAGTAGTATATACAAATCAACAATAGACACCACCTTACGTAGTTTTTATTACATGTTCCTTTTGAGAATAATATCAACAAATACATTACTTTTTAAGTACAAACTTGTCGATTGTGCTCATTTTGCCATTCAGGTGTCGAATCCATAGAACAACTATATTGAGAGTGCTATGAAACACACCAGTTGTGGAACAAATTAAATAATTTTATTGCCTCAACAACAATTCATATCGTAATCAATAAGCGTGAACTTTATTGGGAATAGTATGTGAAAACAAATACAGTAATATTTACATCTTCCTTTTTGTTTTAATGACATTTTATATAAACTCAACCAAGTTAAACAATAGACATATATCCTTTAATGCATATATGATGTATCTTAAATTAAGAATTAAAATAGAAGAGCAAATTGCTTTAAAAAAAGAAGCCCATAATAAAAAGTGGGAAATACTGAAACTAACATAATCAGTAAAAGACACAAATAGCCATAACGATTCATTGTTTTTATTTTCTGAATGTATGTAATTTTTAAATTATTTAACAAATATTAAATCTCTATTGTAGTTTTTCTTGTATGAATATATAAGTGTAGGGGACATCACTGTCGTGTGTGTGTGTGTGTGTGTGTGTGTGTGTGTGTGTGTGTGTGTGCGTGCGTGCGTGTGCGCGTGCGCGTGCGTATGGGTGTGTGTGCGTGTGTGTGTGTGTGCTTTACCATACTGATAGAAACTGCATAAATGGTTATATTATATAAAGATGAACATGAATGTGTTAATGGTACTCTATGTGAAAATAAATGAGAAAAACAGCAAGAAATATTAAAACACGAGTTCGTTTTATTTCAAACAACTCCTGTAATTAATTAAGTTTTGAATGACAACTTATGTGATATTCTAATCATTTGATGCTTTATAGTTCTAGATATATATATTCCGTATCCTTATATCGCTCATACTTTCAACACATTTATGACACAAACTGTATTACACGGATGTAATTTATCAGATATATATAATGACGTTATATCAGTTAATACCGACAGGATGAAAGCTATGCATGTAGCTATTGTTTATGTTCTCGACGCACTTCAATAGGCAGTAGAAGTATTTGTTCGGATTGCGCCTCACTTAGAGTCTGAAAACTCATTTTTTGGTATGCGGTATTCATTTACTATCAAAATAAAAAGGTATACATTATTTTTATTATAATTATTATAATTATCATTACTGTTATTATTATTATTATTATTATTATTATTATTATTATTATTATTATTATTATTATTATTATTATTATCAGTAGTAGTAGTAGTAGTAGTAGTAGTAGTAGTAGTAGTAGTAGTAGTAGTAGTAGTAGTAGTAGTAGTAGTAGTGGTAGTAGTAATAGTAGTAGTAGTAGTAGTAGTAGTAGTAGTAGTAGTAATAGTAGTAGTAGTAGTAGTAGTAGTAGTAGTAGTAGTAGTGGAAGTAGTATCATTATTATTATTATTATTATTATTATTATTATTATTATTATTATTATTATTATTACCTGTTTTCTTTGTCGTCACAGGGGTAATATCATCTCGAAACCTCTTCTTCAAGCCATGAGTTACTCGGGGCTGTGCGGTGTCAGTTTTCTCCTTGGAACCTATCTCATCATGTCCAACTTTGCAGACAACGTTAGGTCTGGAGAACATGGACCAGTTCTCAGTACGTAGTGTATACATCTCCTTTTGGCGACGGTCTAACGCAGGCATTTTCCCCTTCACTAGTGCTATACATATAGGGGATGGCAGGGATTTTTTCGGGATGTTCCCCTAAAGAAAAGTTTAAAAATTTCTAGTTCGAAATGGTGCATTTTAGGCGTAGTTTGTAACTGTTTTCTCCTTAATTGAAATAAAAAGTAAATTTGGACGATTTTGGTAGAGATGCTCGCCGGATGCGCCTACCCACCCTACCTGTTCCGCTAGTGGCTATTTTCTTATTACGTTAACTATCGTTATTAGCCGATTGTGTGATTCGTATGATTGTTTTTCGCTTAATATGCCAGTTACTTTCAAAACAAGAAATATAATTGATGTTATATATTGTAAGCACACCATTTTTAGATCTGCTTTGGCGAATATAATTTATTTAATTTAGATAGTTCATGTAAGTTTGCTTTTCTTCACCAGGTTCATGGTCATGCGATATCAACCGTAACATCGATGCCTTAAACCCCGTGATGGCCAAGGCCGAAGTTGCTTCAATCATGTCCTTTCTTACTCGCAATTTCTCGTGCGGAAATGTCCCTGAGAAGTGTACGCTGATTGATTTCTTCGCAAAGAAGTCACAATCGGTAAGGCCTTTTTGCCGTTTTAAGTTTAAACTTTATTAAGGTTTAAACGATTTTGAATAAAATTATATTAATTAATGCTAAGTAAAACCCTTTGGTACGATGTTGCTCACGAGTGTGCTCTTATGATGTTGAAAAGCCAAAATGCGTCCGGATTGGTCACCACAAACTGAAGTCATGTAGGCCGAGGCCGGGATTCGAACTCGGTTGGCCTTGGTGAAAAGCGAGCGCTAACCACTTCGCTTACCGCAAATAATGCGGTTACTAAAATTACAATTCAGCAACGATTAAAGCTAAAAGATTATGTCATTTTATTTCTAATTTCACATTAAATCACAACGGGCCGATTGTTCAAGCTAACATCAACTCTGCTGACGAAAACGTTTTTAACTTTGATAATTTTATTACTCTGAAAGTTTCAAGAGTAAGTGATCTGTAATCTTATTTAGCAATAAAATAGGAGACAACTGTTCCAGCTGTTACTGTTTTAATGAAACATATGAACCGGTCAAAACAAACTTCACGTTTTCAAGCGAATGATAATGTAAAAACGTTGTTAACTTTGAAAATGTTAAAACAATCGGCTCGATGTCACATGTTGCAACCAATTGCTCGAAGTTTGCAATTACAAATAGTATTAGTAACAAATTGCTCATGTCTCATATTTCTTTCACATTGTCAAGCGTCTATGTTCAATGTCTAAACACAAAATTCTAGGTTTTATTAATTCATGTGTAACGGATGCAACTCTTCAAGATTTTGCTGGGTCTGGAAAGTTCTGTCTTACCTACCCCGGGTAAGACTATACACGTGCAGGATAATAATTTAGAGTAATGATACCTAATTTAAAAAACATCAAACGGTTTAAAAGAGCAAAGGAAGAACAATATAATCAACAAAAACTTATCTAGAAAATTGCGCCGTCAATCTGGAACATTTTGACGTCCACTTAAAATTACAGCAGGTCATGACGCCATCGCTAATAAACAACTTTGCACGCGCGATTTGGGGGATTACATCAAACTACTCTTACACCGTTAAAAATGCAATTTAACTGAATTTCGGTATGCAAAAAAACATATCGTTCACATGTATGACGGCGGATAAAAAAATCCGCTGCGTGGCCAGTAATTAGGCAATCATTGACGCCGGCCTCCGAACGTGCCCTCGGGTCGGATTTATCCGCCCCGCATATATATATGAAAGACATATATTATCCTGATCCAGGCAAAACTTGGTTTAAAAAATAAGAAGAATTATTACAAAAAAAACAGGGTGCCCCTCTTCGTCGAACGGGGCGTATATGAAGAGGCATTATAATAAAATTCCGAAGGGAAAACATTATAAATGGCAATTCTAAATATTTCAGACACTGGAAAATGGTATTGGGGAACTGTCCGCTTCGCAAGAACAGGCTAGGAACACACCTATAGGCGTGCGACGGAACATTTGAGCATGCGGGAACAGACAGGCTGCTCCAACTTCTCAAGGTTTTCGTATTTGACACGTTGGAGGAAAAATAGATCAGAACACTTTATAAACAATCTGTAAAGTAAGAAACATAAAACAAATAAAAAAAACCTCTTGTAGAAAAAATATTTTTCAATGACATTTACTAGCTCAATTACACAAGTTTCCTGTAATCGTTTCCCTGCATTTGTGTTAATAAAATTAACGTCTAAAACAAGCCGAGTGACTTTATTTTTAACTAGAAAAAGCGTGTTTAAAATTAAATGGATGCTGATAAAATCGTGCGACGAGTTTTTATAACTTTATTTTGAAGTAGATACAAACGTTTTTTTCCACGAAGTATATTCCATATCAGCCAAGTGGTCACGACACAAAATTTAGAACGTTCGCCTCATTGGGGATTATTTGACGCTTTAAACTCGCCTTTTTATGTCTTCATATTCATGCGTTCAAATTTGTTTAAGAAAAAAAGCAATATAGATGCATCGACAACATGTAAAGACTTATCTATCCTCACCGAAAACGTCTTAATATATCAATGTATTATGTAACTCTCTTTATTGTTTCTATAGAGACATATTAACTTTATTGCCATTGCGTCGACATTTAAGTCGGAACCTATCCTAGATATTAAACGTTGGCAGAACGTTTTGATTTAATATGGACGTTTTGACTTGACAAAAATCCCGATCGCAGTTTTCAAGTTTGC
The DNA here is from genome assembly GCF_026914265.1 of Mya arenaria. NCBI lineage: Eukaryota > Metazoa > Mollusca > Bivalvia > Myida > Myidae > Mya > Mya arenaria. The sequence goes on along the minus strand of NC_069130.1, from coordinate 33,742,842 downwards.
CTCAAAAGAAAACAAAAACACATGATTGTTGGGTCTAAGATCTTTTTTCAATGTGAATTGATCTGCATGGCGTGGCAATGGCGATTGAATGGGATATTTTTCAATATGACGGAATAGTGTTTCTGCGAAGCGTAAATTTATCTTGTTGGAATTACATATCATGCCAATCCTGTTTCAATTTCCCGAGCGTTACTAAATCCTTTTCTAGGTAAACAAATTGCTGGGTGAATATAACGTAACAGCAAATTGTATTCCGCAAATAACTCTGAGAAAACATCAACCACAGATGCGCCATTCGTTTAGGCGGGAAACAAATTAATATATAAATATTTAAAAGTCATTAAACATAGTTATGTCTACTGAAATACATGAAATACTTTTGTACCGTCATGATCAAAGATGGTATCTATGTACTCAAATTCACAGGGGAGTATCATGCAATCGATAGCGAATTATTCGCCATCTTGTTCGGCCGATGTACTATAGCGATCACGTGATACTCCCATGTGAAATTGAAATTGATCCAAAAAAATTAAGCTAAATATTTGTTGTTATTTGGTGTAGCCTATCTTAAATGGCAAGAAAGAAAAAATGAAATAAATCCCCAAAATGCTTCATATTTTACAATAAAAGTAAGAAAAAAATGTCTACGCCATTTTTTGTGTACGACTCTTTAATACGTAATACTTATTCGTTCTTCGCAAAGTATACCAAAATCGCTAATGGCTTCTGACTGCTACGTTGATTTGTGATATCAATATAAATGCTTTAAGCGTTAGCATTTTGGAATTGTAGGTAGTCAAAGCCACTGCTTTAACATCTAGAAACGCTTATTTCAATTGCAAACACTAAGAACATCAACCGCGAAAATTTGGAACGGTTTTTATTTAACATCTCGTCTCTACAAAAGAAGAGCATGCTTAATCATTTTTTTTTAAAATTTGTCCAAGTGATTCTATGTTGAAAACAGAGGTTCTCAAAACCAAGTTAGGTTGATTTTTAGTTTTGTAGGTTCACGTACTGCTGAAAGTCGCAGTTGATTAAAAGTAATTTGCACATTTTCTCTTTAATCTGGTAACTGTAGAATTGCTGTTACCTCATTAACCACTTTCCAAGGGCAACCATACAAGTTAGTCTAAATTTGTACAAAGTATACATATCCGGACAAAAAGTCCACACGTACATGTAGCCGTATAAGAAGCGTTTCGCAAACTCTGTAATTTTTCGAGTTATGCTTCTTTATCTTAACCACAAAAGCTCAACGGAACGTCGACGAGATTCAAAGGGTTGAGCTTGGACTTACTGAAAATTGCCTCTGCGCGCAGCCAGGAGGAGTACAAATAACTGTCTGACAGCCGCCCTATTCGGGAAAGAAAACATTTTTTTTAATTTGAGCATACTCTCACTTTTGTCTTGGCCAACGGTGACCAAGTCGACGTCACTTTCTGGGTACCGACGTGACCTGTGACCAATTATCGCTTTGACGTCCCTAAAACGTGTATGAAAATCCGCGGAGCGATAGAAATGTGATAACTGACTTGCTTTAAATTCAAAAATGGCAGTTTTAGGGTAAAACAAATGGTGACGCTAGGCTAAAAATGCACACCCAAAGAATTTAATATCTCCACATTCCTGCTCAAATTCGAGTTTTGGATTTTGCTCATCTTTGTGACAATGGCCAATATTCCACGTCATTATGACCAAACAGATACAACAGCCAATGATTTTGTGTGAATATAGCAAGAGGAAGTAATGTGAACGCACTTATTCTGAAAAACACTTATTTAATGATGGTCAATGTCAATCAAATTATCTAAGCCAATTCTAAGTGTCTTCAAAGTGTGTAATAAACTAAAGGTAACGCCCCACTTTCATCAGGTATTTGTCCTGAATAAGGTGACTTTCATATACACATCTGATATAACAATAGAATATTATACAAATATTGACTGCCTTGAGGGTTACAGTGCAAATTGTCAACCTGAGGTAAACATTGTCAACCGAGGCTATTTTATGTTACCGAACAAAGACTATAAAATTTGAAAGTATTCGATTAAAATTCAAACGTATATATCTTCATTTCTTAACCTTCCTTCGTTCTGACCGACCCAAAAATGGGACGAATGCCGGTTCTACTCACTTTTTGAGAAGTTTTCTTCACGGAGATATTCCCGAAATAGGCCAACACCCCTACATACAATCCTCTGTGTTTTATCTGAAGCTTTTGATGTTGCCAATATTAATAGATCATTTTCACTGACTGCTGCGAATTCATAATTCTGTGATACAGACTGTAAGAAATATACTCTCACTAAATCCCGTATTCTTAGCGTATTGCCAATTTCATATGTTCCATAGAAGTGAGGTTTTATAATTAGTGTAATTTAAGGTTGCATTACCAGTTTCATTAATCATAATTTTCACATAAAAATTCAACATGTTGGCGAATGTGTAGCGTTTTGTCAAATTCATGACGTATGTGGGCAACAGTGCGGCAGAGGGTGATAGTGAGGTGTAATAGTAGAAAATAATCCCTTGTTCTATAGAAGTAGGTATAGTAATGTCAAATATTGTCATCTTTGATGAGCATATATAGTTACCTAATTGATTTTTACCCTGCCACATGATCTGGATAAAGACATATGGAGGTCATTTTACATGTGTGAACGAGCGTACGACTACATATCGAAAGATGAAAAATTCTAGTTGAATGACGAAAACCTAAATTAAAACCATTTCCTAAGCTGACTAATAACGCTTTTTATTTCAAAATATTTTTTGGGTCACACAGAAAACTCAACAGACAATTCAGTTGTTTGACATGTTTGTGTGTGTGTGTGCGTGTGTGTGTGTGTGTGTGTGTGTGTGTGTGAGTTGTCCTCTCTAGTATGTTGCTTTTTTACTTTACTTTATTACAGATAAGTACAGGTAGAACATAAAACGTAAAAAATAACAACATCAAAATGAAAAGGTAAAACTAATCACCATACTAAATGTTATATAAATGATCAACTCTTGTCATTTTTTGTCTGATAGAATAATTCTAATATAAATAGCGATATGCTCAAATAAGGATTAGTTTGATATATATATATTAAGTATTTTACATTTCCTCCGAACTGAAATATAAAAAAGCTTCATTCATAATCTGTTTTATAAAAGCGGAACAATAGCTTATAAATAGCAAACTCAATTATGTATCAGACGTAAGCCCCATTCTCAATTCTCAACGTTTCACAAGTTAGTACACATAAGGAACTTGTTCCAAAACATTTTTCATTGCATGAAACATTCCTAAGTGCGAAGGCTACACATGTCACTGAGTCGGTTAGTATTCACTGTCGATAAGGCGCGGACGTACGGCAATGTTTTCTAAAAAAAATCGACTTAATGCTTGCGATGAACGATGAGCTGCTCTTGAAGCGAAAATTGATCAGTTTCAGCTGAAACTTTAGTAAGTTACGAAGGTAAATGTTATTATCCGGATATATGATTTAAAGTTGTATTCTACGTAGTTAATTTAGGCCCGTGCTTGCAAATCAGAGGCGAAGACCAAAATGATTGTGTAGTCCCGGTTCAAAAGAGGTTCGGGTGGCATGCTCCCTAGCGATTGGTTTTAATGCAGGATAAGCTTAGGTGCATTTTTCACTTTATCTTGCAATACAATTAAAAAAACAACAACACGCTAACAGTTTCGATTGCACTTTTGATAATAAAAACTGTTTTGACCCGGCTAATTGTGCCTACTTTGAATTACCACAGTGCACACATCTTTAAGAAATAAAAGCGCTAAAAGATTTGAAAGGCAGAAGTCGCGTCAAGCGTGATTTTATTTTTATTCAAATGAATTATGTTCATAAAATTCGAAGACTGCTTTGAGTTCCTTTAAATACTTACCGATAAATGCCTGTCGGAATCTAAGAATAGGTTATGAAAATTGATGCAATTTTTTAATATAATAAGCTAGCTTCATAACAGTAGCCGGTAAGTTTCTATATATGTGTGTATACTAGAATAAATGACCATTTTTGTCATCACACAATTTTATTCCTTGTGTAAAGTCAATTGAATAAAATGAAATGTAAACCGACATTATATTGACAGAGGTCTTTTCAAGTTTTAGTAGCAGAAAAGTAAGTTTAATCATTTTAATCAACAGATTTTCATTTGAAATCATAATTTATATGCCTCAGTTCATCAGCAAGATTTATTTCAGGTTCTTCGGCTTGCTTTCAAATTCATATTTACGTTGCAATCTTATGAACGTATCTAAAAAATGTGGTATGTAATTCGCACTGTTTTGAGCTACATAACAGCATATGTCCCATCTCGTAACCCCGATGCATTGTTTTTACCATTTTATGTTAAACATAGAGGTGACGATACCTTATCTCGATTTTCGGTTCTACAGCCTAAAATGTTTTGCAATCTTACATGTTCCGGGAAAGGCATCGAAGACAACATTCCCTAAATCCCATTCTATAACCTCCTATACAAAATTACAAAATTAAAACCATTTCAAAAGTTATAAAATAGTTAATATGCACACAACTACAAATACTAAGAATTTGCTTCAATCATTTAATTTTCAAGGAATATTTATGAATAAGCGCATCATATTTTAGAATTTGTGTGAGCACTTCACCTTGCTTTATTGACACGAAATCATTCACAGGTTGCTATTTCCTGATTCTTTCACCGTACTAGTCAGCTGTCAGATAGTTATTTGTGCTCCTCTTGGCTGTGGGCAGAGGCAATCTTCAGTCCAAGTGGCCCAAGCTCAGCCAGTGATTATCGTCGACGTTCCGTTGAGCTGTTGTGTTGACAGAGGCAAATAATTCGATATATTACAGAGGTTGTGAAACAATACTTGAACGTGTATATGAACGTGTGTACTTCTTGTGTGTGTATAACGTAATCCTGTGAGGTGAACTTTGTACAAGATTGAAGAGAAAATGAGCAAAGACCTTTAAATTCAACTGCGACTTTCACCTGTACGTGTATTTACACGTACAAAATCACTTAAACTTCGTGATTAAAAACATCTTCTTTCTCTCAAAACACAGACAAACCTTTAAAGGCTTGATTAAGCAAGCACATTATTCTTGGAATGTTTAATGAATATCATTCAAGATTTATACGGGTATTATTCTTATTGTTTGCAAATTAACTTTGAGTTTCTATATACTGAAGCGTTTGCCTCGACTTCCTCAAAAACGAACGCGTAAAAATAACAAATTCGTAAAGCATTTATATTGATATCACATATCAACGTAGCAGACAGAAGCCATAAGCGATTTGCGCATACCTCACATTTAACGTGGAATAATTAAGTATCAGAGAACTGGGCTCATAAACTTAATAACGTGCACAAAAAACGGCGCAGACGTGACAATAAAAGTAACAACAGTATCTAACTGTTATTGTAAAACATGATGTGTTCAATGGCTTCTTCTGATTGATATATTGACCTGTTTCTCGCCTATATCAATGACGTGCCTGTGGAGCACAGTGTTGTTCCGTTCTTTCCATCCAGCAAGGTGCTGAACAAAAGGAATTTCGCAACGTCTGGGAATCTGATACAGGCTTGGCATATGTAATTCCACCAAAATTAGGCTTCCCTTTAACACCAATAATAACGTCGCATTTTATATAACCAACACAATCATCGTGGCCTCACCTACAGACCATGCCAATCGATTCACATTGAATACAGATATGAGGTCGAAAAATCATTCTAATAAAACGATAGAACCTAGGGTTCTTTCGCGGTAAAATTTCAAGTGGAATTTTAAGTCAAATCAAAACGTCCCTAATAAATCAAATCATTTTACCAATCCATTTTTATATAGGATAGGTTCCACATTGGCAAAAGTCAAATAGCCCTCTTTCGTTATTGCAATAAATAGGGTTACACATATATTGAATATTTATATGTTTCGGTGAAGGAGACACATATCTAGGCAGAATGTCGACGCATCTATACAATAACTTGCGTTTTTCATAAACTCATTTTTTATTAAAACAAAAGCAGGGGAACGACTTTTATAAACTTGTGTAATTGAGCTCTTACGTGTTATCAAAATCTTTTTGCTACAAAATAATTGTTTAAATGTTCTATTTTTCATTCTGAACAAATTATCGATAATATATCATATCATGCTGGACTGTGCCCTTAATGGTGTTCTTGTTATTATTTTTTTTTTTTGTTAAGGTTCAATAAAGCAATTTCAGAACAAAGCTATCGTTTTTTCGCGAGTTTTTTTATCAGGTATTAGCGAAGGAAATATTTCATCAATGCTATGAATGGAGGCGGAAACATACTGTTATAGCGCATAAGAATAACCACACGTCTGTCTTTCTGCCTGTCTGTCAGTTCGTCCGTCCCTCCCACCGTCCGTCAGTCTGTCTCCTGTATGTCACAATTGTATGTCTGTTCCCTAGCTCCTAGTCCCCTTGAAGAGGTGAAGTGGTTCTCGGGTCAAATGTTCAGCGCATCGAGATGACAAGCATTTGAGCACCGGCTCAAGGTCAAAGTCACAGATCAATGCCAAAGGTTCGAGTCATAGATTTTGTGTCAGTTCCGCATCTTCTAAACCCACTGAACGTTTTTCAAGGCACTCGAGCCAAATGGTCATTTTTCAATACGACTTACAAAACCCAAATGCCAAGCGCAATGGCTCATGATCAAGGTCATAACTTAAGACCAAAGGCTCAAACCAGATATTACGTGTTTGCTCCATGTCTTCTCGGGTAAAAAATATACTACATGTTAATAGCGTCCTGAGTCCGTAATATGATTGTGTCGCTTCAAGGTCAAAATAACAATTTAAGTTCCAAGGTTCGAGTCATAAATTTCATGTCGCTACATATTTCCTTAACCCCTTTATTTAAGTTCATAAAACTTGCCAATGGTTTAAAATGTTAACAACATTTACACGATAGGCGTAATAATTAATCCAGGCACGCCGTGTCAAGATCATTCAGCTCCATATTTCCTAAATCACTATAATGATTTTCATGGACGTAGGATTAATTGTTAATTTCATTGGCACAGCGCTCATATCCCATCTCTTTTTATCTGGCCTTTTCAAAAGTATAATTCAACCTCCTTTATATTTCGGTAATCGTTAGTTTATACAAATTTGCTTTCCATAACAGAGTTTGCTGTTTTAAACTACCAAATGGAATTCGTTTACCTGAACGCGTACGTCCTGACCTGAATTCGTCCCCACTTGGTGAAAACGTTGAACGGGACACACATTTGGTTGAAGTTCAAGTCTTAGGGTACGTATGCATCTATTACGTTTTTCAATATGATGTGTCTACTAACAGTATTTATAATTATTTCAAATTATTAATACTAAATTACTTGACTTGGGAATTTCTGACGACATGTAACTACCACTCCACGATACCACTTTAAAATACTACAAGTAATAATGTTATCCATTATCTTACATTTTAAAGATATGACTTTCGTAATTGATGTTATCATGTGTCAGTATGGCTTGATCTAGGTAACGTATTTGATAAGCAATACCAAATAGTATTTTGGTATCATCTGGAAGGGTTTTATAAGAGAAATAGCTTAACTACTTAATTTATACAAATCTATTATGACAAGTGTTTTTGGTCTCGTAAGATTAGAAATTTTTCCTATCCGATTTCAATTAAAGCGCAAATTTACAAATTGTATCTCTATGTGTAATGTTGGGTCATTTATTTTATGTTAAAGTCAACACAAAGCCATTACCTTATTCATTGATACATGAGTCATCAAATGGTATCATTGTTTTAAGGAGTTGGTAAAAAACTTATTGTACGTCATGATGACACCTAAACACTACAGGCAAAGTTCCCATCCAGCAGTATCTGTACATTAAGATATATCCTGATGTTTAAAAAGAATATCGACAAGCATACAAAACATGAGTCTCTGTGTAAGCTGTCTAGTCAATCATTTTACATACTCATACCAAGTTGAGGAACTGGTTTAAACTTCCATTAAACCCGTGTTGTAGTAAACTCAATAAACTCGTGCTCAATTTACTTTAGTAAACTCGTGTTCCAGGAAATTCAGTAAACTTATGTTTCAGTAAACTCGTGTTCAACTAAATTCAGTAAACACGTGGTTCGACCATCATCATTTATTATTTTATGTAATTTAAGTTAATTAAAATCATATTTGGTCTGTTTTTGGTTTTTGTGTCTCTACTTCTATGTATTTTAGGCTCTTACCTTGTGCTTCAAAACGAGGCAAACTATATTAGAGTTTCTATCCAAAAGACTTGTCCCGGGAGTTCTCATTTTAATCTTAGTAAATACCAGCAAAGGCTCAATATATGACAACATATCAACAGCTTCGTGTTTTATATTGCTTTATGAGAATGTAATCATTTATCTACAAAAAGTGCATGTATTCGATAGACAATCCAGTTTTCTGATCTCTTTTCCTCTATCGTTTCAATTGTGAAACGCAGCCTTGAGAAGTTGGCGTAGCCTGTCTGTTCCCGCTTGCGCATCGACTTTCCGTTGCAGGCCTAATTGGGCTTTTCTAGCCTGTTCTTGCAAAGTGGACAATTCTCCACGGTCTTCTTCCAGTGCCTGGAATATTTACAATCGTTATCTATCTTTTATTAAATTTTGTCCGGAGTAGAATATAAGTATATTTTGTATGTCGGCGTTGCGGGTGGACAAATTTGACTCAAGGGAAGTCGTTCGACACGTTCGGAAGCCACATGAGATTTGCTGAGTTATCGGCAACGAAGCGTGCCCGAAGGTCGGATTTTATTCATCCGCCCCGCATATATGTGAAATGTGAACGATACTTTTTTCTTGCATACCGAAAATTTAAATTCAAGGTAATGTTGACGTGTTAGTGTTGTTTGTGAATAATCCACCAAATTACGCGTGCAAAGTTGCTTATTGACGACAACGTCATGATGTTCGGTGATTTAAAGTGAACGTCAAATCTTTCCCGACTGACGTAGCCGTTTTGAAGAATTCACTTAATTTTGTATTTATTTTTAAGTGATTTACACTTGCTCTAACTCTGCTCTTCTGGGTCGTTCTATCTTATATTGTATCTAATTTCTCCTAAAACAATATTCTAAAATGAAGGGTAGATGTACGTAAGACAAAAAAATTCAGACCCATTAAAAACTTAGAAACGCCTATCTGTAATGCAAAAAAATCATACAATGTTTAAAGTTTTGAACATAGACGGATGATAATTTGAAGTTTATTATAGCGCATGGGTAATTTGTTACAATATCATTTTAATAGAAAACTGGATCATTTCTCCAAAACTATTCAAAGCAATTGGGTGCAGCTATCGCTGTTAACTTTCTTAAATGAAATTTTGGTCTAAAGGGATCATACATTTTATTCAAAAAACAACATATTACCGGTGTATTCTTAAAACTTTCCAAGTAGTATGATATGAATGTTCACAACGATTCGTTAACAACGTTGTTAACTTAAATACTGTTTTGAACAATCGGCCTATTGTATTTTAATGTGCCTCATGGAAAATAAAATGAAATAAGGGTTTGGGTTTGCTCGTTGCTAAATTGTCTTTAAATTACCGCATTATTTACGGTAAGCAAAGTTGGTAGTGCGTCACTATTCACCAATGCCAAACTAGTTCAATTCCGGGTCAGGGCTTACGTGAATTTGGTTTGCCGGATAAATTCTTTGGGCATTTTGGTTTTCCCATAACCACACTCTCGAACAACATCGTACAGAAGAGATTTACTAAACATTAGTTAATATGATAACAAGCATTGGTTAATATGATGTTATCCACCTTTGTTAAAAAACATAATAACGTTTAAACTGAATACTGCAAAAAAGGCCTTACTGAATTGAACTTCTTTGCGAACGACTCCTTCAGCGTACGCTTCTTACTGACATTTTCGCACGAGAAATCATCAGTTAGAAAGGACATGTATGACGCAACTTCGGCCGCGGCCATCTCTGGGTTTGAGGAATCAATGTAACGGTTGAAAGCGCACGACCATGAAGCTGATGGAAAAACAACAACATACATGTAGTATTTGAACTAAACAAATTATATATAACCTTTACATCACACTTCAAGTTGCAACAGTAAATTATATCCAAATATGTACATGCTATTTTGAAACGGATTGAAACGAAAAAAAGAGGTTTTAATGTACCTCTTCGAATAATTTTACCAACGCTAATAAGCGGTAGAAAGAACACTTTAGATTAACAAATATATAAGAATAAGAACTGCATATGTTACCAACTCAGAGGCGTTCGCCCAGGCGTGCTTGCGGATGACCTACAAATCCCTGGCAGCCGCCTGATACCGTCACCTATATTTATAGCACTTATGACGGGAAAATACCTGCGTTAGACCGTCGTCAAAAGAACATGCATACAATACGTACTGAGAACTTTTCCGTGTCCACCAGGCCTCACGTTTGGTGCAAAGTCTGCCATAATGAGGTAGGTTCCATTACCAAAACTGACACCGCACAATCCATCGTTACTGCTGGCTTGAAGCAATGGGTTCGAGAAGATATTTCCCCTGAGATACACAAAGAAAACACAATAATGTTTATATCATAACATTTACAATGAATACTAATTAATAAAATAATTAGACATTGTTGTAAATAGTGATACCATTATATTATATTATAACCTCTTATTTAATAGTAAATGAATACCGCGTATCAAAAATGGAGGTTTTAGATTCTACTAATTCGGGAAGTGAGGCGCAATCCGAACAAAGTTTTCTATTGCCTGTAGAAGTGCTTCAAGAACGTAAACAAAAGCTATATTCATAGCTTTGATCCTTTCGGTATTTACTGATATAACGTCATTATATATTTTTGATAAATTATATCTCTGTAAAACAGTTTGACGTAATGTTATAAATGTATAAAAAGTATGTGCGTAATATGGAGACGTTTTATATATCTAGCACTTATAAAGCATCTAATGAATAGAATATCACATTTTTGGTCATTCAAAACAGTATTATTTACAGGAGTTCCTTAAATTGATAAAAAACATTTTTAAACATATTGTTGACAAAAGTCTTACACACCAATCAGTCCCAAATTTCTTGAAAATACTTAAGTAATTGTTCAATAATTTACTCAACTCTTTTCATCACCTTACAGCTAAATTTACTGTGTTTTCACCATATTCTATCAGTATCATGTTTATCGGGATTTAAGAGAATGTTATTTAGAACAGAACAGATTGGCTTATAACAAAAAGAAATCATTGTTCCCAAGCGGTTGTTTTGCATATTGATTATTTAATAAACCTTAAAGATAAAGTTGATGCACAACATATAGTGAACATATAAAGAAATAAATACATATTCTACATTTGAAATAATCAGAATATGTTTCTGTTTAAAGTTGCAATATACAAAGGCTTCAAATAGATTATTCAGTTGAGTAAGTACATTAAAATTTTCCAAGAAAACGGGAGTAGAGGTTCTTTGCAATATCAACCAAGTGCAGTTATAATTTTGTAAATGTCCAAATATTTGATCTTAAATTTGTAAGAGGGTTGGAGAAAATTATACTTAATATGTTGTAAAATCTACAATACATGCTATATTTTTAATACTCAGAATAACATGTTGGTCGACACACGCCCTGAGTCTACAGTAAGTTAACAACAAAATACTTATGTTTCTACTCTTTCTACTGATTGTCTGTTATTTGAACAGTAACGGTCCACTATTTAAATATTAGCCAGTCCATTCTTCAAGATATGGACCGTATCATAATCTGCAAGCGAGACACAAAAGTACTGTTTTACGCAGAATAAAACTATCTGCTTCTACTGTCAAAGTATGAAACATGCCTGTAAACACTCATTCTAGGCATTACACAACCTTTTATGTAGTCATAAATGTGATAAATATGCAGAAAAGTTTATGAATTCAAAGATTTTCAGGACAAAATTTATGAAATATATAGTCTTTTGGACATTTTGATATCAGTTTTAAACAACTCAAACTAAGGTAAATCTCAACTAGATGGAAGTACGAAACGCAGTCCAATAACCTATATTGAGTGGAAAGAGAACAACAATGAATGACGTCACCAACATGTTTTAAGAACTATGCTTTAATGTTGTTTACTCCAATATTGATGTTATAAAGGTACGTTTAGACAAATTGATAGTGGTCCCTCACCTAACCCACATTAAAATCCGCTAGAGACATAAATGTTTATTTTTACGGCATTTTATTTGAAAGAAGTAAAGCACCCCTTTACATTTTATTCGTTTATTGCATTAACCATACCAACGTTGGACACAGTTAATTGTTTTTAATCCAAGTGTAAAATGCAAAAAGTTCACTTACTTGAAATCCGTCAGAACTTCTATATCATAATCAAACAAGGGCATATTCCAAGGCCCTGGCTGCATGCTATCATCATAGAAAGGCTCAGAAACATCCACTACTTTAAGAAGGGCCGCGTAGTCCGACCTGCAATAGATTTCCGCGGGCGTTCGTGGAAGGCAAGAACATCCTTCAGCCCGGGGAGTCATTAGCAGCAGCGCCAGGGTCAACGCTATGGCGACAATCATCAGCCGAATCATTGTTTCCTAAAGGAAAGTTTTCTGAACTATTTCGTAACATTTTTATGTATTTAATACGAGACTTGTTAGTAGCTTTACGATGCAGCTTCATACTATGTGTCGATCGAAATATAAACAATGATTTACGGGCCCCAATTTCTCGAAACTTCTTAAGCTTTACAGGCTTAAGTCGCTTATTTCAATTAGCCAAAATACATACTAATAATAAATTTTGCTAAATGAAAAATGGTTTCTTCTAATCAGCATACAGATTTTTCTTATATAATTTCAAAAAACTCTTAAAGAAGTAAATATAACGCATATTATAGAACAACAAAAATAGTGAGTTTAGCTTAATCCTGTTATAAAGGACTTAAGAAGTTTCGAGAAATTGTGGCCGGATGTCATCGCAAAATAAATTTTGTGCCACGTTTGAAAGTGTTTTCGTTCTTTCTGTCTGTACATTACCTCGCATATTAGAGCAGTAGCACGCAGACTGGGCTTAACCTTGCAATTACTTTCGTGTGCACAATTATAACACTATTCACTTTAATATACGCATTTTAACTATCCACTCCTACCCATAGGTCTCTGTATGGTTATCAAGAATTGCTCTCCCGGAGCGATTGTTATGAAGATGATATAAATGCTACCGCACCTTCAACCCGAGTTATTGAATTAAAAAGTTATATTCAGCAGCAATATTAAACAAGTTTTTATATGGTTATATGCTTAATACAAAATACTATATTAAGAATACATGTTTACAACTTCATAAATAGCATTGAAAACGATGTGCATGTCGTATTATTAATAAAATAAATGTCTTAAAAATAAATTAAACGACTTACCTTATAAAGTTTGTAACGGCCGTATGACACAAAAACTCAAGTTAATACAATATAAAGGTCCTTCCCGTGAAATATTTTAAATTGACATCGTTTAAAGCATAAATTATCTTCCAACTTAATAAAATGATGGCAAATTGCTGCTATTTTTCCAGCCATTATGATTTACTCATATTTTCCCACCAACTCCCCGTTGCTCATTGGCGATACCATTTTTTATTTGCATAACTTACTTGAAAATTTGGTTTTAAGGACTGGCCATATTTATCTTCTAGTACGTCGTCAAATTATTACCATATGCTAGATGAACATAAACCTAGTGACCTTTACAACCACCTATTATACAGTGTGTGGCGCCCGCGTACGAGAGAAATGCAAGCACTTCATATTAGCTTAAAATATCATAACTTGAAAGGTTTATATATTAAAGGGACTAGACACAAGATGATACAATTGCAAGAAAAAGAAATTGTCAAAAACTTTCATGAAATTTATATTTTTGTGTAATTTGCATTGAATCTCACTTACTGGTTATCGTATCGCCTACGACACATGTATCTTTTGCAGCGTTTGCCCATTTTTCCAATTCGAAATTTACTTGGGTTGTCTACCACGTAAAAACCAGAAAACTTAAAAATAGTGTCAATTTTTTTATCTGTAATGATCACGTGACTTTCACATGCTAAATATAGAAACTTCATGTCTTCCCGGAAGAAGAAACATGATGCGGAAAACGGCTGGAATTAACTTAGACACAGATCTGTCATCAACTTCGGTGATGAAATTTATCAAAGGAAAGTTTTGAAACTTGTTTATTCTGCTGAAAATGACAGAGAGTTGCTAAAACGCATATTGGCAGTTTAGTGTGTGAAACGATCACATGACTTGCATGCTTTCGGAAAAAAAGTTTTACGCGTTTTTAAACTGGAAAACCATTTTGTGCTATTTTTAAACAGGGCGAATCACCTTATACAGGGACATGATTATTGCTTTTATTCTTTTAAGCATGTGAAATAATGTATACCGCCCTCATACAAGGTGGCATTGATAATGCTTGGCTTGTTTTGAGGAAATACTGTATTTGCCGATTTTGGGAGCATCTGATGTCTAGTCCCCTTAAGTAGTAATCAATCTTATAGATTTTTACAACTTGATTGTCCCTTTTGCATTTTCATTTGTTCTATAAGAACAATGAACCACATCGTGTATGTTGCTAGAATATAGATACACGAGTGTTTTCCGTTAACCAAACAAAAACCGTCAATGATATAGCATCTATATAATGATTGGAATGCTATGGACTTTGTGAACATCTGAATGAAAAAAAACGACAAAATACTTTTTTTATTTTATTACTGTACTGTTTATTTGCAAATTTAACATAAAAGAATTAAATAATCATACAATGAATGTATGCAGGAATATTGAAAAACATTTACAATCAAACAGAGTGGAAACTGAAGCATTAAACTGAATGTATTGATAAAACGTGATAACTACGTGTAATACTAGCGACAACATAATGTTTTACTTTTACAAGATAAAAGATACAAGCATTTTTATTAAAATCCGGGTGTATGTTAACAAGAAACAGTACCTCAATGAGCCATTTTCCGACATGAATATCAAACATACATAACATATTAAAACATAACAAAGAGCTGGCGACCTGAAAATAAAAGCATATAGTTTTTAACAGGTACAACATTCCTGCGTACATTCATTGTATAATTATTTAACACTATTATGTCAAAATTGCAAAAAAGTACAGTAATAAAATATTTTGTATTTTGTCGTTTTTGTTGGGCGAACCCACGCCAGTAAAGTCAACTAAAAAATAACAAAATCGACGTTTAAACCACAAGGCTACTTGGACTAAAACATAACATGAAATCACATTACATTTATTCAGCATTAAACGTTTAAGGCAATTATAGTCAACATTGTATCACATTGTCGTAAAAAGCATTGAGAGATTTGGCATAATTGCATGCATAATTTTAAAAATGGTTTTAATTAACATTATCTTGTTACGTCCGTGATCGTTATACAGTTGCATAATAAATACATTTTCAAATTATGACGAAACAGAAACTTTGAAAATGGCGTTATTATCTCAAGGACGACCTTATGGCAGTCTCATGTTTTAGAATAAATAAATAAACAGATGTTAATGAGTATGGCCATTCGGGCACAATGTTTTCCTTTAAGTTTGGAACTGTTCAAACAGTCTTGGTTATGAATAAATAAAATATATATTTGAATTCGATCAAATTTCATTGTCTTCAAGTTTTGATGATTTGTATAAACTTAATCAAAGCAAAGTTAATTCCAAGGGTCAGGATTAGAAAAAGAAGAAGCTTCATATCGTATGTATAGAAAAGGGCCGTAACTTATGTTTGAAAATAAACTCGTGGCCCCATCCCCTTGCATGTGTGATTTTATTATGCTTGTATCAAATATTGAGTTTAACTTTGCATTGATGTTGTCATCATTGTAATTTATGTGTTCTACAATAACATATTCTTAGATTAAAACAAAGCAATATCGACCACTCATGTATTGTGTCATAGATATGAGCTCATCTAGTGTGTCTAAGCCATGTCTAAACTTATTTTTATGGATCCAAGGCAAACGACGTCAAAATATATCTTACAAATAACAAACCTTATGGTCCTTTGTTATTTTAATAAGACAAGTGTTCCCGTCTATAAACCTCTCTTTATAAATAAATTAAGATAACTCCATTATGCATATAATGCAAATTATGGCCCTTTTATCAACTAAGAATTTCTGATTTAAGGTTTAACATGTCAGCACACGTAGGTAAATATATCAGCAACTACGTGACCTCCTCACCCCTCATCCCCCCAAAGGTATTCAGTTACCAAACCAACTTAATGAATCACGCCCGATGTCTGTATTTGGCATACAATGCATCCTACGAATCTTTTTGATTGAGTTAGAAATTCTGGTTAAGGTTCGCTGTAATAGTATTAGTAATATAAGGTATTAAAGCTGTGAAAAAGTCGAGCGTGCTGTATCTGTGACATGCTCTTTTATTTTCACTCGATACCGCATTGCTGAAAATGATTTAGCGTAGGTCAATATCGATCAAATCAGTATATCAATGATTAAATCAATCGACTATATATTTAGACTCAATAATTGAGTTTTTGGTTGTTTGTATTTTCCGTTAATTATACTCCAAATACGAAGCGTTTATTTTGCATACACTTGAACGCAATGTTAGCGTCCGAGTCTTAACAAGGAGTACAGTGGTTGTCGATGATCAACTCAGTTTAAAACTGAAGGAATGTTGAAAAAGATTTATAATATGGCATTACTATTAAAATAGTGATTTAACACTCTTTTTTACCGTCTTCACCTTCACAGTGTTACAATGCTGAGGTCCAAAACTTAATAACCGCATCCTGGGCATCCTGTACATAAACAATCAATAACAAAAGTTTGGGGACCTGTGCGTAAATGCATATCAGCGGGGATCCCATATAACTGATACAATAATTTCGCGATTTATTTGACTTCTGTTTCATACAGCAGAAACCCAGAAAAGTACGTCAGTCCATTTCCGTGAAATTCAGTGTCATAAATATTCTCCAACCATACCATAGAGGACGGGTTCAATTCCACAACCCATGTGTAAGAACCAACCCTATAATCGCCTGTAGCAACCCTTGTGTCAACGTAGCCTACGCCATATGTTTGTCCGTCCTGAAAAAATGAACATACACTATCAAGCAGGCATTTTGCATGTTAAGGCTTAAGTGCTCATGTACGCTAAGCCGTATATATCAATCAGGCCTTTTGCATGTTAAAACTTATGTGCACATGTACGCTAGGCCGTAAGTATTAATCAGGCCTTCTGCCTGTTAAGGCTTAAGTGCACATGTACGGTAAGCCGTATATATCAATCAGGCCTTCTGCCTGTTAAGGCTTAAGTGCACATGTACGCAAGGCCGTATGTATCAACCAGGCCTTTTGCATGTTAAGGCTTAAGTTTACATGTACGCTAAGCCGTATATATCAGCCAGGCCTTCTGCCTGTTAAGGCTTAAGTGCACATTTACGCTAAGCCGTATGTATCGATCAGGCCTTTTGCATGTTAAGGCTTAACTGTACATGTACGCTAAGCCGTATATATCAGCCAGGCCTTCTGCCTGTTAAGGCTTAAGTGCACATTCACGCTAAGCCGTATGTATCGATCAGGCCTTTTGCATGTTAAGTCTTAAGTGCACATTTACGCTAAGCCGTACGTATCGATCAGGCCTTTTGCCTGTTAAGGCTTAAGTGTACATTTACGCTAAGCCGTATGTATCGAACAGGCCTTTTGCCTATTAAGGCTTAAGTGCACATTTACGCTAAGCCGTACGTATCGATCAGGCCTTTTGCATGCTAAGGCTTAAGTGTACATTTACGCTAAGCCGTATGTATCGATCAGGCCTTTTGCATGTTAAGGCTTAACTGCACATTTACGCTAAGCCGTATGTATCAACCAGGCCTTCTGCCTATTAAGGCTTAACTGCACATTTACGCTAAGCCGTATGTATCGATCAGGTCTTTTGCATGTTAAGGCTGAAGTGCACATTTACGCTAAGCCGTATGTATCGATCAGGCCTTTTGCCTGTTAAGGCTTAAGTGTACATCTACGCTAAGCCATATATATAAGCCAGGCCTTTTGCCTGTAAAGGCTTATGGGCATATGTACGGTAAGCCGTATGTCTGTCCAGTGCGAGGAAATAAATGTACACGAATCAAGTAGGTTACTGTTATAGCTTTTGCGTCCAATTATCTTGTCCCATTTGTATTGCTATTCTCGTTCCATAATTGCAAAGCTTGAGCACTATTTAATAACTTAAATACCTTAGACATGGACCCCGTTGGAAATAAGCACTTGTACTTGAGCAAATGCTTTACGGGTAAGCCTGTGCAAATGTAATCTCATTCGTTAAAATATTTAAATGTGTTACAAGATCATAACGCTTTATCATAAATATCTGAAGTTATATATATTCTAGTAGTATGATTTAATTCATGTTAACTTTCTGTGATATTTAATAACTATGAGTCTTAGTATCACGCACGTGCAATCGGTGATAGTTGTTGCATTGACGTGACATGTACTGTTGTATTTATCAAAAATTGACATTGCACGAACTTCGACTACTATCATAAAAGTGTGAGCTCGTTACTTCTGAACACATACATTTTTTCTTACGCTTGACAATCCTGACATATTTAGGTGGCACATGATTCAAACATTTCATATAATTATCATAGTTCTGAGAATTGCGTCTGCTTAACGCTGCGTCATATGTATGGTCATTTCTATATGCGGTCTATCTCCGGGCTCCATTTTCTTAATATTACATAATTTAACACTTATATATGCACAGTGTGTAAGAAACACTATCAAACTCACCACTTTGAGATGGAGAAATATTTCCTTGGTAAAAATCACGACACTGACGGTGAAAACATACAGACCTCAAATGGAATAAAACATATTTTACCTTGCAGATATTGAACTGTGTAGACACTTAAATAAGCTGGTTAATGCATACAGGGTGTTTTGTAACCTTCATATTTCAAATGAACAAGCTATAAATAGAATTACATTTTATGGCTAACTAAGAGATACAGAAATCAAATATATACTTCAACTTGCAAACTCATATCAATTTAATGTATACGTTTAATCTAACTATTCGTTTCGAAACATTTGAAATCACATCCATCCAAAAAAGAATTCTAAACAAGGTCGCAAACTTTTTTTACCACTACATTATGTTGACGCAAATTCGTCTGGAAGAGAGACATGATGCTTGTCATGTAATCGTTTTGTAAAATATAATACAAGAATGTCTTACCCTTTACTGGGGCTATGAAGTGTCCACTGGCATGATATGCGCTGCCAAGATTTGTAGTGATCTTTTTAAAGGCGAGAACCTGATTTGCATTCAAGTGATGAGTCATGCAAGGTAGTGCTCGAACAACAAAACGTTTGAAAGTTGAACAGTGCTGGACCTTTGCAGTATTCCCTACTGTATATGTTGGTCCTTGGCAGAACATTAGAATAGAGAGTGTACTGTATGATTGATTATGAAATAAAATGAGGTGGAATATGTTAATTGCGCCTGCAAATGTGTATCAAAAAATGTAGAGAACACTGTGTTTTGAGCAATTTATCAACATGGTAGTATTAATAATATACTTCCCATAAATAATAATGCCCTGTCGGCTCTATTGCCTTTAGGCTTCTAAATACCCTAGTTACTCTTAAAACTGCATTATTCTTCCATAATGATACTAATAACCTTGACGTCTGCTGACTGTAATCTTTGGTCCAGATTTTCCCTCCACGTCTTTGGTCTACAAAAAATGTATTGTAATGCATTATTTTGAAACGCGTCTAATACCTTTACAGCATAAAATCCGGCCTAGATGATATAATTATATAGTAAAATACTGTAAGAATACACAGAACTATCTGATTCTTAAATGATACCATACTAGCTTTGACAACAATAACTATTATTATAATCAACAATCACAGGCGCAGTGATACGCGTAAAGTTAGTATGCGTGCTTTCAAGTGGGATCTTTGTGTCTGATTTCGAAAACCCTTTTGTTCTATATCCTACAATTATAAACAAAAACTCGACAGAAACTTAAATCAGTTGAGTCGAAAGAGTGTCATCCTTTAAAGGAAATGTATTAATATTACTACTAACCCGGTCAAAATATGGCCCAAAAATTGTGTGTGTTTACATTTTTGCCATCATCTTTGAAATCAGACTCAAAAACTTTATTTAAACCGACGCATACTTATTTCACGGGTGCCCACATGAACGGGTCTATCATCATACATTACATAAATACGTTCGGTTTGTGGTGATAGAACCCATCATTATCTACTGTTTTGTAAACTTTTTTTATGATCGCATTCCCTGTAGAAATAAACATTAATAGTTTGTTGTTTTTTTATGGCCGATTGTTCAAAATTTTCATTTAATTAATAACGTTATAACTTTGATAGTTGTTTATTTTGAAATCTATACTTGACGGGAAGTTGATTGGATTCACTGTGTGGTATGAGGTAATTCCCTTGAATTGGCACTGGCATTGAGTAGCGTACAAAACAGATGAACATACGCGCTATACCGATGCATTATGCAGATGTTGTAGTTTGACTATCAGAATTCACTATTTAACGTTGTCAAACATGCAGTCGACACATACAAATATATAATCTTAAATATAAGCCGTAGTTGTCAAAAAGTTCACTCCAAAGTCCAGTGTTGCTTAGAGACAGGTCAGATAGAGCGCGCGAATATGAGTGGCCATTTTTGCAAAACATTTACAATAAGAACACTTTTCCCACATAGAGATATCCGGCAGTAATTGTACATCCACAATGTTTCAACAAAGCGCATTGACAGGGGAAAGCCTCACAAGAAAACATACTGCCGAGTGGGATTCGCAAAGAGGCAATAGTCTGCATACGTCGTATAAAAAACTAGAGCTGGGTTCTTATCACATAATATAAGTAGCCGATCAATGGTCCAGAGAATGGACACTTGATCGTCAACCCAATGGCTGTGAAAGCCTTACTTGGCACACGTAAGATTGAAAACGATTAACGACTGCGGCTTACAAACATAAGTACCGAAAATCGAAATCCGGTATGGACACGATCTACGATTGTGAATTACAATGCCACATTTTGTAAGGACGTTCATAAAATTGCAACGTTAATGTTATATTAAAAGCAATAATAACATGAAAGATACAGGGACAAGCACAGTAGTCGAAAATTCAAAAATAATCCTGTTTAGGGAAACAAGGCAAAGACCCAAACGACAATATACTATAAACACAAACATATAAACAGCATATACGTAAAATAAATACCAAAAACAAACTTACGCCACAAAAATCACAAACAAGTCAAAGAATCTTAACTATATCTTACGGGGAACAGATAATTATTGATAATTACGCAGAACCATAAGAACTTAATTAAAACGTTTTGCATTACTTTACCAATTACAAATACTCAAAACGTTCTCGGTCAATAGCGAGTTTCATTTAATTAACTTTTCACTAGCAATTAACTTGTGTAATGAAAAAACAATGTTCATATATCCTAAAACACGTTTGTCGCGCCTTCTGCCTTTAATTTCTGAAAGATATGTGCTATGGAAGTCTTGTCCAGACATATACAACTATTAAGCTTGCTTTTATGGTTGGATTTCTTGTTGTGTGTTTTTATTCCAAGCGGAAAAAAGCGCCTGAGCGCGTCCTATATTATCAGCAATAACTAGGAATCATGTCCCCGAACCGCTTGTAAACCGTGCCTAAATATACATTCTGTTCTCGTCAAACAACGCATTTAGATCACATATCCGAAACATAACATTTACCCTGGAAACTTTTTCAAGTTGCAGCTGGAACTGGTCAACTTTGGCTTCAAGAGCAGCTATTCGGTCATCGCGAGCTCCAGCATTGCCCACTAACAGACTCGAAAACTTTGAGAAAGCAGTGTTGACCGTCCGTTCCTTATCGGCAATGAATACTAAACGGCTCAGTGACATATTTAGCATATTCACTCGGGAGTGTTAGACTGAAGTAAAAAAGGTATATGAAAAACATACAAATAATTAAGTGCATCAGTTCCATTATATTCAATGAAATGACTTTATTAGAAAAATTAATACGAAATTGGACTTTTTTCGTTTTGTTGCTGTTGTATTTTAGTTTTGTCTCTCTGAAAAAGACAAAGCGAGCCAATACAGACATTGGACATTTATTACAACACACGTGTCGACAGATCGCATGTTTGATTTAGTTTTTTTCATTAATTTACCATCATTTGATATTTTGTCGTACGTTCGTTCACAAATGTAAGGTGGCCTTCATACGCTTGTTACAGGTCATGTGGCATCCTACACATTAATTTGGTTCAAAACATTATATATTCCCACCCAAAAGGCCAATATTTCATTGTTATATCAGATGTGTGCATAAAAGTCATCTTCCTGGACAAAAACGATGATAGTGAACGCATTACCTTTAGTTCATTTGGACACAATTACAAACGCTAAGAATAGACTTAGATAGTTTAATTGACAGTAGGTATTCATTAATAAGTGCACTATATTTAATTTGCCCGTACACAATACTGCACTGTGGAGACTTCCCCATGCTTTATTAGTACAAAAGAATCTTGGCTTGTTATTTCTGTATGATCATGATGAAGTGGAAAATTTGTTTCTGTACCAAATAAGACCATTTGTTTGATATAGAAGTAAAAGATTAACCAATTAATTGATACCTGAGCCATCAATAGCTATCATTATTTTGATAGAATTCATGGTGAACTATTCGTTAGTCGGAGTCCTTAATACGTTTCACGTTATATAACGAATGCATCTAAACACCAAAGGCAAAGTGTCTATGATCCATCTATCAGTAGCTGTACATCAAGTTATATCCTGATGTTAAAAAGAATATCGACACGTATAAAAAGCATGAGCCTCTTTGTAAGCTGAACAAGTCAATCATTTTACATATTCACGTGTAAGAACTGGTTTAAACTTTCAATTAACTCGTGTTCTAACAAACTCAGTAAACTTGTGCTCCAGTAAACTCGTGTTTTACTGACCATTCCAAGGCGATAATCGCATCATTTATTGATAAAGTTAATTAGATGCATATTTGGTCTTATTCGGAACTCCTCGGCCATTTTATCGAAAACAACCTCGGATGTATGCCGGTACATCAGTTGAAGTAGTTCGTAATTATTTGAATAATATCATTCATTAAATGTAGTGTTTAAGAGTTGTATTTATTGACCTCAGTTTAAATTGATTGCCAGTGAAGTGTTTTATTGCAAACATAATTAAGATTCCCAAGAGTTAAGTCATAAAGTTTAACTGCTAAATAAGATTACTACGCGATCTATTGGCAGCGGACTTAAACGTACAACTTTTTGAGTATGTAAACCGTCCAAATACATCCGAGGTTGTTTTTGAAAAAAATGGCCGAGGAGCTCCGAATGATTTGGTCTGTTTGTGTTTTTGTACGTTTGTGTCTCTTGTTCGGTGCAAGTTTGGCCCTTACCTTGTGCCTCTAAAAGGGGCAAACTATATCAGAGTTTTAAACCACAAGGCTTGTACCGGGAGTTTTCATTTTAATCTTATTAATTACCACCAGAGGCTCAATATATGGCAACATATCAACAGCTACGTTCTTGAATATTGCTTTATGTACATATTTATTTACAAAACAAACAATGCATGTGTTTGATAAACAGTCCAGTTTTCCGATCTATTTTCTTCCACCGTTTTACTTCTGAAACGCAGCCTTGAGAAGTTTGCGCAGCCTGTCTGTTCCCGCCTGCGCATCGACATTCCGTTGCAGGTCTGTTGGGGTATTCCTAGCCTGTTCTTGCAAAGCCGACAAATCCCCAAGATCTTTTTCCAGTGTCTGTAATATTTACAATCGTTAACATGGTTTTCTCTTTTTTATTCATATAGTGTCACTTCATATACATAGGGGCACACTGTATTTTAAATTATTTTTATTATTTTTCATGATCTCAAATTTTGTCTGTAGCAGAATATAAGTATTTGTCACATGTACGCTGAGCGGATGGAACAATCCGACCAAGGACTCGTTCAGAAGGCGGTAACGGGGTTTATCGAGTAACCGGACACATAGCGTCCCCGATTGTCGGATATTTTTAATCCGCCCCGAATACATGTGTACGATACATTTTCTTGCAGAACTTCATTTAAATTCAAGTGCAATGTTGACGGTTTAAGTGGGGGGTTTTAACAAATTTACTTAGCGTAAGTTAAATAAATTTTATCCACAATCGTCAAACACTTAATAAAGTTTAAACTAAACTAAAGGCCTTACTGAATGTGACCTCTGTGCGAAGAACTTGGCGAGCGTACGTTTTTCAGCGACATTTTCACACGTGGAATTGCTTCTTACTGGAAAGGTCAATATTGACCCAACCTCGGCCGTGGCCGCCTGTCGATTTGAGACGTCGATGTAACGGTTGAAAGCGCACGACCAAGAAGCTGAGGGAAAACAACAACAATATACATGTAGTATCTAAATAAAAAAAATAAAAATAACAGATTATGATATATCACAATTAGATTGCAACCGTTAATTACATCCTGTTGTATGCATGATATATTGAAACGGATTAAAACGAAAGAAGATGTTATAATGTGTCTCATCGAAATATTTTACTTAAACTTATAAGCTGTAGAATGAGCACTGTAAAGTATCAAGTATGTATAAAAATGTACTGCATGTGTTAACATTTCCGGGGCGTTTGCCCAGGCGATGTGCTTGAAGATGATTGGCACACGATATCGAACGGCAGCTATAGAGCTTGTTTTGAAAGTTACTGGCATATTATCAATCAAAGCGCTTAAAGCGTTGAAATGCTTTCGGCCCGTTTTGTAAGCAGCCTCAAACCGATGATACGAACCACACAATCGGATTACAACGATGTTTTACATATTAATTAACAGAACAAAAGCTACTAGCGGATCTAGGTGGGCGCTGCCGACACATTAATCCAAATGAATTTCGGTTCTGAGAGAGGGGTGCAAGATTAAAGCTTACGCCCCTAAGTTACGTCCGCACTAACGTTAACTCATGGATTCGCCTATGAAAAGTGCCTAATCCCGTCACCTATAGAATAAATGACGGGGAAAATGCCTGCGTTAGACCGTCGCCAAAACGTGACGCATACTCTACGTACTGAGAACTAGTCCATCTTCCCAAGGCTTCATGTTTTCTGCAAAGTCGGCCATGATGAGATAAACTTTATCAGGTAAAAAAGTGACACCGCACAACCCCGAGTTACTCCGGGCTTGAAGCAAAGGTTTCGAGGAAAGCAAAGGATTCGAGTCGATTGTACCCCTTAAAAAGACAAAAAAATACAATCATGTTCACATCATATCATTTACTCTTAAAAATAAATATAATCATGAAACATATTTTTATAATAAATATAATAATGTAATATTATTTATACACTATTATTTAAAAGTAAACGAAAACCGCGTACCATAAAAGAAGGTGCAATATAGTTTAACGTGATGTGCTAAATGTGTTGGAAATATGCGCGCTGTATGTAGACGTTATATATGTCTAGCAATTTATAAAGCATCAAATGAATGGAATTGCTCATTAGTGATCAATCAAAATTAGATTAACGTGAGTATTTTCTTAAATTGATAAAACTAGCTCTTGTTTTTATATTTAAAACTAATACTTTCATTATTCATAAACGTAATACACAATAATCAGACACCAATTTCTCGAAAATACTTAAGTAATTGCCGTAAAAACTTCTTAACTCATTTCACCGCTTTAAGGCCTAGCGTCGTTCACTTTTAATGAAGTAGGTTAACTACTTTATAACCTTATTCTATCACATATCCTAGTGATATACATGTCTGGTCAGAAAAAGTTAATGGAAAGTTCGTTTAGAGCAATAATTGATTAATGAAACAAAAACATTCAGTGTTCACAACTGTTTCTTGCATATTGATTATTAAATAAACTTAAGGATGCAGTTGATGCGACAGAAAAGAAAGTTTAATATAATGTTATTAATTAGGTGATTTCATATTGGCCTAGTTATTTGTCCGAGGTTAGCTGTAGATGCCTGAGCCCGAAAGGGCGAAGGGCAAATACAGCTGACCGAGGACAAATAACTGGGCAAATATGAAATCACCTAATTAATAAGTATTTTATTAATTACCTACTACCGTTTTGGTTAAAAACAGTCTTTTACTTACCTTTAGTTCACCTTGAAGCCGTATTTATCCCTTATTCATTCATGGTGTCTGCTTTTCTAGACTTGACTTTGCTGATTTTGACATACATCCTTATAGTGACATTGCACATACTTATGAATAAAGCACTGTACATTGTAAGGAAGCATGTCTTTTCGTCTTAATTTTGTAAATCGTTTGCCAAAACGTCAAATATTTCACCTTCGTCGTCCATTTTGTCGGCGTACAATATCATATTAGTCGTAAAATCCACCAACGGGTTTAATACAACTGTCATATCAAACCGTACAAAGTGGTGCAATCATTCAATAGGTTCAAGTATTCCAAATAAAGTTATACGAAGCACAAAAATTTCAAAACAGTCGGGAAACGGAAAACAAAAAGGCTACATTTAAAAATAATTTCGCGTATATTTTTCATATAAGGCGAGTTTCGACAGCCAATAAAAATGGCCCATTTCTCAAATCCTATATTAGGCGAGTTTTGTAGCCAATCAAAACGCAGGAAACTCATATTAGGCGAGTTTTGTTGATATTGGCCGTGTTTGGTAGATATTGAGCGAATTCTGGCATATATTGTCTTCAATTGTCTGGTATTGATATCGCAATTGTCTCTGTATCTCGTCAAATACGTAATAGTTGATTAATAATCTTAAATTTCAGTTTTCATTGGTTTATGAACATGTTTAATGATCTTGACTTTACGCATGGACAATTTCCAAGTGTTCGCTCCCCTAACCATCCTCTCAATCCGCTAGTGGCGTTGACGTTTGTTTGTATGACTAACCCTTATCTGTAGGAAGAAGGTTACCCATTCTCTGTATTACATTTACCATGCATGCGTTGGTAACAATTAGTTTTTGAATCCAACTGTGAAATGCAAAAGTGCACTTACTTGAAATCAAACATAACATCGATGTTATAATCATACACTGGATTTCGCCGAGGACCTTGTTCCATGATATCCTCATAGAAAGGTTCAGATACATTCCGGACTTGAATAAGGGCCGCGTAGTCCGAGTTGCAAAAGAAATCCACGGGCTCCCGTTGTGTGCAGGAACAGCCCTCCGCACATGGAGTCGTTATAAGCAGCGCTAGGGCCACCGCTAGGGCGACAATCATCAGTCGAATCATTTTTTCCCTACATAAAAATGTCTGTGCTATTTGGTTATCTTATTGAGGGATTAAATCTTGATGGAACAACGTACATTTGTTTTTTAATAAGAAACTTGTTCGGAGCTTTACGATGTGTCGGTCTAAAACATGGATAGTGATAAAACGTGCGCATTGAAAAAATAATTTCATATCGTGTTTTCGATCTTTAATTCTGTACAACAGATTGCATATTTGAGCAGTAAACGCAGTTGGAATTTAACCGTGAAATTACTATCATAAGAATACTTAAAACAGTATTAACTTAAAAATACGCTATTTAGCTACAAAAAGGATGATATAAATGTTACAAGAACAACCCAATTGTTTAAATAAAAAAAAGAATTTTTCATCAGCAAAACTAAACATGATTTTAAATGGTACTGATTATTACAAGCTTAATAAAAATACTTAATGCAAAAAAACACGTTTAGAATTGTAATACAAAATACAAAACGATGTATGTCGTATTATAAATAAAATATATATTTAGAAATAAAGTGAAACCTCTTACCTTACGAAGATTGTAACGACCGTATCACACAGAGAGTCATAAGAATACAATATATAGGTCTTTCGCATAAAATGGTTGAAATTGGCAACGTTTTTAGCAAAAATAATCATCCAGTGAACTTCACAAAATGACGTCCAATGGCTGTAATAATTCCAGTTATTATCAATTACACGTAATTTCCCGCCTTGTTACAAAGTGAAATTACCAAATACATCCATGCGTTCTACACTGATGCTTGTTAACAATTGCAATGGCCGTATAACAAAACGAGACAACAATTTACAATTATGTATGTTTTCGCATAAAATGTTTCAAAATGTCATAGTTTTTCGGCCAAAATAATTATCCGGAGAACTTCATAAAATGCTACCAAATTGCTGTAATTGTTGCAGCCCTTATCAATACCTCGTAATTTCTCCAGTTTACCAAATAAATTCCCATGATCCAGACTGATGGCATTAAGATATAAGGTGCATAACTCTGAGTACTCAGTAATCACAGTAATCATAGATATTAATTACGTTGTTATCAAACCTATAAATACAACGTTTAAATATGATCTTATATTTCGAACATATTATTCATATTTATTTTTAAACATTGCAATGGAGAATATTTTGGTTAAATTAAAGGCATGTAAAATAAAAACAAAACTCACTAAGAGTGTTATTTTGAATTGTTGCACATATCACGCCAATTCATATATTTTGGATTTCATTTCCTTGGTAGTATAGAACTTTTATTTAAAGAAATATAACACGCAATATATATTATAGGATTCAGCTTTAAAGAAGTACTTTTCTGTCATAAAAATACAAAATGTATCTATAGTATTTGATAAACATATCACATATGACACATGTATGAGCTCTGCACGATATGCATGCTCGTAATAACTTAAACACACTATTCCACATTTCGTTTATTGTTTTAAAAACTTATGCTACCAGCCAACGCATTTTTGAGTGAATATCAGTTCGCAAGTGTATCCTCAGTACAGTGGTGCACCTTAATTGTTAAACTGTTGTGAATTTTAACTGATGTAAAATTGTAAAGCACAAAATAGAAATGTGACTCTATAATAAGAGGTGCGTCTAAATATTGTAGGTGTAATTCGAACATGTTTTATTTTTATTCTCTCCAATAAAGAGATGCACCTGAATATGGTGACCTGCACCTTAGAATATAGAGTTGCACCTCTACTTTTGGGAATAGGATTAGGGGTATACTTTTCTAGGTAAATGTTCTCTAACAATATCATATACATAGAGTACATTTATCTGTTTTGTAAATTAATTAACAAGACTAATCAATTTGAACAACTTGGTGGTCCCTTTTAAGCAAATACTACGCAGCGGAATGTATTATAAACTCTATTACATTATTCTCAAATCTAGCTACATCACTGTATTCTATCAATACAGTCAAATACAATTTTATTCAAATGCTTATTTCTTGCAAATGCAATGATTATAAACGCAACTCAAATTCACGATATTAACTTCAAGAAATCACGTTTTAGGAACTCCAAGAGTTCATAATTTCACCACAAACATATCATGATTTGGTGAAGTTGAAATCGTGGAATCTTTAAATATTATTGAACTTGAAATGTAACCACCGTTCTTCCGTGGTATTGCCGTGCCATACGAAGTCTCATACCGGCTAATCTAATCATTTGCAAATTTACGAGCTGGGTTCAGATGTCAATAACGGACACCATGGTCTCGTATTTTAAGCATACGAGGAGTGTCCGGAAAGTTTCGGGAAAAAGGCTATTTCTAGACATTTTCATATGAATTATTCAGTATTTATACCTTCCCGTGTCATCTATTCATTCAAATTATGCATACACATATTCTTTGATTACGAGTTTGTTTTACATTAATGGTCCTAATTAGCTCTGCAAATTGAAGATAACTAATGTTGACGTTATTCCGGGAAACTACTGGACGTCCATGACGTTAATTCCGGTCTGCTCGGTAAACAAGTTGAGGCATTTAGTGACTTTATTAAGAATGAAACCAGATCAACGATATTCCGCCAAAGCTTGCGTCATGATAAGTAAACGCAGACAAGATACATTATTTATGATCCACAATACGTATGGTGCTACGGCTATGTCGAGGACTCTGGTCTAAGAGTGGTACAACACTTTCAAGAAAGACCCTACGCGTGATGCAGTAGATAATCCAAGGGCTGGACATCCCAACTCAGCGTCAGGAAAAGCAGATGAGATTGGGACGTTACTGATAGCTGACAGGAGAACTGTTCGGGATATCATATCGAAAGTTGGACTTGGGACTGCTTCTGTTCATAAAATAATGGTTTGTGCTTGCTGGATTCCACGTGTTCTCATTGTCCAGGAGAAACAACAACGAGTTGCTGATAGTAACACTTTTCTGTAGAAATACAGAAGACATGACATAACAGATTGCTAGAATCCATCTGATGAAACGTTGGTTATTTTTTATTATTGATCCCGAAACTAAACAAGACAGTTCTGTGTGGAATACTTAGAATACTTCTCGAGCTTTGGTGAGGACGTTTGTGAAAAAAATGATGGCCATCGTATTCTTCGACATGAAGGGCGTCATCCTAAGCCATGCAGTACCCTCTCATCTACTATTCAAAGGTAATAATTTTATATGCTACACTTTATATTTATCGTAGTAAGATACTAAATGTAAAACTAGCATTAATAATTAGCTCAGGAAAAGAACACATGCAAAATTGCCGCTTTTAGGTGCTGCGGCGTGACTTGATAAGAGCAGTAACGAAGCAGAGACCAGAGCTTTTCGTCGAGTTCTATCTTTTACCATGACAACGCAAAACCCATACGTTTGTCGTATGATTAGATATTAAACTATAGAACATCCCCCGTACTCTCCGAATCTAGCACCAAGTGTGTGAAGTATTCTGTGGACTATTTTGAGACAATCTGACTCTAGTATTGTGTCTAATATTACGACATAAATATTCTGCAATTATTTTACAATCAGTTTACATAACGTTGCTATGGTGATAATAACTAGCGTCTAACATTTAATTTATAATTTTGATTCTGAAAATGAATAGAATATGTATAAAGCTATATATGTTTAAAGAATTGTGTACAAATACTTAAAAATAAGAATGCAACGGCGTTTGTCCCGAAACTTTCCGAACACCCCTCGTAGAACATGGGTTTTGAACACCCCTCGTAGAACATGGGTTTTGAACACCCCTCGTAGAACATGGGTTTTGAACACCCCTCGTAGAACATGGGTTTTGAACACCCCTCGTAGAACATGGGTTTTGAACACCCCTCGTAGAACATGGGTTTTGAATATTGTCTCAATAATATTCAAGTTTACTCCAAGTTACATGGAAATTCTTTAAGTTGTAGAACATATGGAACGGAAATGCAACTTCAATGATCAAACCAGAGTAGTAAAGGAGCAGAGGCCAGGGCAAGTTCTATCTTTTACCATGACAACGCAACACCCCATTGAAGTTGGTTGAACGTTGTGCAACTAAGGGCCCGAACATTAAAATAACTTTGGATTATAGTTTGATTCCGTCATATCCTCTATATTTGATATCCAACGCTAGACTAACGCGCGTCTAATTCATTTCAAACTAACATGACATTTTTTTAATATTTCAACAGTTAAAAATCAATTTGCTTTCATTTATAATCAATTTGAAATTCAAATATCTTAAATCATTAAGTATTTTAGTTTTATACTCTCAAGCTGCTTGGATTAGTGTAATAAAATTATCGTATATTAAGTTATATATTAAGTTAAGAGATGTTTACATATGTTGTATATGTCTTTCGACGGAACAAACAAAATAATATGAAAACGTTGACGTCGTTTCTGAGCCAAATTCAACGCTGTTATAACGTCGGCCCTCTATTGGTAGCACGCCGGATACGCTTTTCCGGCAATTGATTCTTTCTTGTATACCGGACGTGTGTTTCCGATCATGTGACCAGTGCTGGAAAAACCCATCTTACATACCCCATGTAAGATGAGTCACGCGCAACTACGGGCCACTTCTTATTTCATATATTGTATGATTTTATGAAAAATATATTAAATGTATTAATATGCCATTTTTATAAAGCGCAATCAAATATATAAATTTGCAAGACTTTCAATTAAATTTGAAAATAAATAATCGTAAAAACCGCTATTTTTAGTTATTTAAAATACTGCGCTCTAAAACGTCAGAAAACAACGTCGCACGCGCTTTTTGGTGTAATTTCCACAAATTGATAATTTAGATATGCAAGAAAAAATATCAAATATGTTTTTCCGTCAGGATCGAAAAATCCGAAAATCCTCGTTACCGGTTTACGCACGTGCCCTCGGGTAGGATTTTTCTATCCGTATCGGAAACACATGATATATACTTATAATCTGGTACCTCCCATGCTAGATGAGTCACGCACTTAATCGCAAAACTTTTATTTATTTTTATTCACTTTCTGTAAGCATAATTATGATATTTCAATAGATGATTTTCATTAACACTAAATTACAAAAATACAGCTCTAAAACAACAAAATATAACCTTAAAGTACGTTATATTGTAGGAAGTTCTGGATGTTTGGAATGAATAAAATGACTGCGCGTCATGTAAACATTATATCACGCGCTTTTTTGTGAAATGTACAAACATGTGGTTTTCTATGTCGGTAAACAACGTCGCACGCGTTTTTTTTGTGTAATTGTACAAAAGTTCTTTTTCACCGTCATTTTTTCCACAAATTGATAAATTTAGATATGCAAGAAAAAATATCAATCATGTTTTACCGGTCCGGATCGAAAAATCCGACCCTCGGACACGCTGCGTAGCGGATACTCGACAAACCTTGTTACCTGGCAACGTAGGTGCCCTCGGGTCAGATTTTCCATCTGGAACGGAAACACATAAAATATCGTATTAGTCCGTACAACGTCGATGCTCCAACGTTAAACTGAAGTTGATCAAAGTCCAAAGTCGTCTCAATGTCGGGGTGTTTGCTATGAACCTGCAGCCGAGTGTACAAACTTTGGCTAAGTTATACATAGGTTTTCTTATGGCTAAACTGGATTTATTTTCTCGATTATACTGATTATTGGGTAACTATTACGAAATCAAAGAACAAACCAATTTTATACAATTGGCTTTTGTCCCTAAATGGTGACATTGACCTTAACCAATGCGCCTTGAACAATGTGTCTGCATCTAAGTTTGAAGGGTTTGGTACTTGTTTGGTACCGAAACACAATGAGTGTAACCGTGTTTTTAACTTGCTTATTTTACCATAATTGTGAAAGAAGCTATTACAACATATCAATAATCGCTCTCGTTGTCACGATTTTGTGCGAGAGTTAGGTCTTATGTTGTCGGGGAAACCTGAGTGCCCGGAGAAAACCCACTTGTCAGGCTTGGTTACAGCGATTTGGCAAACCACTGCGCTCACCAGTCAACCTTAATCCTGTTTACTTGAACGGTGAACATGACATCAAGTCAGCGTGGCTAAAAAAAGGAATAGGCGTGTTGCTCGGATGATAATATTATCCGGAAGGGGATCACAATCTGGTTATCAGCCTAGAAGTAAACACAAACGGCCTAACCGCTACACGTTACAAAAAGAATGTCCACAAATGAATTGTGACTTTCAGTTGAGCCATGGTCCTGGGTCTTGCACGGCAAACATTATCTTTATGTGATTAAATATTGCTGTAAGTTGTTTTTATTGGTCAGTGCATCATGAAGTAATTGAACGAACATAAAATGCGACGGACAGACGGGACGAATACAGTAATCCTACAGTCACAAAAGCAAATATGTTACGGGAAATGATCGTATATGCATTGCGAAATTCTTGATATGCGTCAAACAGATGTTAAAGGATAGCATGTTTATGACCCATATGGCCATGACCATTGACAAAATGAACCGTTAAACTAAAATTGAACTTTTGCGCATATGACGTATCAGTGGCGAAATATTATATTAATGAGTGCTAAAGGATTTTACATTTTTCCTCCCGTGATGTTTTAGCATCCTAACGTATTCGTATGAACAATGTTTTACATATATTTTTATCCTCCTTTGTTGGACATGTGACGTATACGTTTGTGCTTCGATGAAGTAAGACGTAGACAACTGCATTTTGACATACACTGTGTTGTGTATATGTGCTTCCGGTAGCACAATCGGGCTTCACTACTTCCGGTACATGTTGTGAATGTGGCAGTGATGTGAATTAACAGGTTGTTGGCCTAAATGGACAGTTTAAATGGCAATTTAGCAGCAGGTTCAAATTTCTAAACATACGTGAATTTAAGTACAATAGGTGGTAGCTGGTCGCTTACTTCATCATTTGAGACAGTCCAAACGAAATTTACCGAGACTCCTGTAATAATAACAATACTTTGTACAAAAGTATTCCATTGAATACAGATGGTGAAGCTGAGCTGGGTAATTATATACTTTGTATATGATATAGTGTGCAACATTGGCTATTCTGGAGAAATCAGTGACAAAATTGAAATCTTATTATTAATTATACTGTTGGCAGATCTTGATGCACATAATTAACTTTCAATGAAACCAATCTTTGCAATACATGTCTACAACAATGGACCGATTTTTAAAGCTTTGATTTAAAGGCTGTTTAGGGATGAATTCCCTGATTGGCAGGACATAGTCTATCACTCTTACGGCCATCGAGGCCCGTTTATACCACGCATGGAACCCCGCTTTGTTCCCGATCCTAATTGGACATAGAGAATATGTCGGGTCACGACTGACAAGTCAACCGTCCGTTTTTACATTCGCTAATGCGGTGAATAGGACTGCTAAAACGTTATCGCAGCCAGCCCATATACAGGTCAGAATGCAGGCACCCCAAAATCGTGTATAAGGAATTCAGGTGCCAGTCTACAGCAGAGCGATATTGACGAAAGTGTTTTTACCTCCCGCATCAGCTGATATTGTAAACATTCCTATGTCACAGGGTAGGTCGAAGACTAGGACGAAACTTACAGCAAACCAAAAAAAGCCTCGCTATATAAGTGCACGCGCGCCTAAGAAGCCCGCGAAGAGTCAGTCAATCAACACACAGCCCTGCAGCGAGCAGTGTTTTGATTGACAATAAATATAGGCTCATAGCAGTGAATGTGCAACTTTTTACAACTTCCTTCATATTTGCACTTCTAAACATTCAAGGCTTCATAAAAAAGTTAAAGTACACTTTTGTCGTCTGAAATTATATCTTTGTTTCAAACGAACTGCATTGTATGTTAAACTGAAATTTGGGGGTCTGACGAGTTTTGTTACGATGTTGAGAATTTTCGATGTTTCGATGCAATTATTCTGCACATTTATTGATTTTTACAAAAGCATTTGCCTATGTTGTGAGGAAAAAACATGCTTTAAGATATTTAGACTTGGTATTCGTGCTCGATAGTTTAATGTTTAAAAAGTTAAAGTATAGCCATGTCTATGCAAGAGCTTTTCATGTCAAAGAATGTTAATATAGTTAAAAACCTCGCTAAATTTGTAAGAAGTAAACAGTTGACTCTCTAGCTTAGGCATGTTTATAGATGGTAATTTATTGTGTGCATGCCTCGTGAAAACTTTATAACTATTGGCATATCAAGGTCTAATTAACATTTCTTTTCTTTACAATCAAATTAATTAATTCATTACACTATACCATATTTAGTTCTTAAAGATGCACTCTCACAGATTGAACGTTTTGACAACATTTTTATTTTTTGTCTTGAAACGAGCCAATTTTTGCGAAAATCCATGGAAACCAGTTATAAAAGACTGCTGAAAAAATAGATCGCAGATTTTAATATTTAAGTTCAGAAAATGCTATTTTATGCATTTCTCTTAAACCGTTAGTTACGGTTTAAGCCATAAAACATTAATTTTCGGAAATTTGAAAATCTACGATCTGATTTTTTGTCAGCAATCCTAAATCATTGGTTTCCAAGACAAAAAAAACTGTAAGAATGGTATATCTGTGAGAGTGCAGCTAAAAATACTAAATATTTCTTCGTTAAATGAAATGACTACGAGTCAGTTTGATCTATTTCATTGTATGTTATAATGTTGAATGTTCGAACTGAAATAAATGGATGTTTTGTTTATATATTTTGTAAATAATTCACAACGTCCAGTATAAAGATTAATCGGTTATACTAACCACCATTTGGTAATAGCAGATATTTGTTCATGTGGCATCGATACTTATCAACACATAATTCAGTGTTTAATCTAAATTTACAGTTAACTTATTGCTTTAACGACTTATTTTAGGTGTAAATTTCTGATGTATACAATAACCAAAAAATATATTCTTCACATATGTTTGGTCATTTTTTAGCATGTTCACAAACATGTGTTCATATCATTCTATTAATTTATAAAGAATAAACATTATCTGCATACATAATTAACTAATGATAAGTGTGTACCTTCAATTCCTAAGCATAAGCGTTCATTTAATTTTTAAAGCACTATCGGAAAGTTAACAAAGCTTCGGCGTAGGAAGACCTTGATACTCTACACACAAGTATTCTTCAATCCAACCCGTATATGCAATACATGTCCATAACAATGGACCGATATTTACTGGCAAGTATCTCAAATATTTTATTTAGCCGTTGTCAAAGAATTTGATGTCTACAGCCATTGCAAAAATAATGGTCATATGTGAGCTTAGTAGATATTATCCAAGGTAAATTTTGTGGTAAATTTACCAAAGCGTAATTATACCGGATAATTTACCATTGTAATTTTCACCAAACTCCCATAGAGTCGGTGAGAGGTAACTCTCGCGCTCATCTGTCAACGACATCAACAATAATGTCCGCGGAAAAGTATTATTTATAAAAAAAATTCAAACATATAAACTTCTCATATAAGAGAGTTTTACAATAGCATTGAAACATCCCATATTATTTGTGCTTTAAAGGCACTTAAGATGAATTTCCTGCATACATTTGTTCAATATGATGAATGCTTACTTATATTTAATATGTTTGATTTTTTTTAATGAATTGATCTATTTTAAAATAGTGTGCTAAACTGTCCATAAAAAGAAATTAACAAAACAAAAAATATAGAGAAACCACCAGAACTGTGTGCATAATGACATACTCATTCAGATAATCAATTTTGTGATAAATGGTTCATTACATCGCCCCGACATTAAATGGTTCATAAATCGCCCCGACATTAAATGGCAGTCAACTCCTTTGATAGAAAATGACAAGAAAAATTGACAAAAGGCAATAAATTGTAAAAGGTAAAAATAGAGTAATGGCTCTTGTTTACTGCACTTTATGTGATTGTGTTTAACTATGTATGAAGTTTAATAAAATTCCATCTAGTATTCTTTAAATTATGCTCCGGACAAGGCAATAGTAACAAAGTGCAATTGCACTGTAATAAGATAACATAGATTCAGGATTCTTGTATATTGCACATTGCACGTCCTCTTACTGTGACTAACTGTGGTTTGTAGATTCAATAAATTCCTTCAATTAGTTTAAAAGTTGTTGTCTGGACAAGATTTAATTAATGAAAAAATAAACAAGGGTAATTACTATGTAATAAGATCAATTATATTTATGGTTCTTGAATATTGCACTTATTGTGGTTTACTGTGGTTTGAAGATTCAATAAATTCCTTAAAATACGTTGAAAGTTGTTGTCTGGACAAGGTTTCAAAATGACAGAATAAACTAAGGGCAATGACTCTAAAAATAGCTAAGTTACGGTTTTTGCACACTGCCTTCCCTCTCATGGTAGTTTAACAATGCGACTGACAAGCTGGCTCCAATATACCTCCTCCAAACTTTGTTTGTCGGGCGTATACTTACATTGCATAATTACAAACAATCAAAACGTAACAAACTCAGAAGTATAGAGATGTTTAACATCTGCTTTCAAGTGTCAAAATAATTAATTCATGCATGGGTCAATGTGTTTACTGAATGTGCTTGTTATCATAACTATATCTTTAACGTTAACAGAATGTAATTTTAAATAGAAGTCAGATTTGGCTTGAATGAATATGTTTGATTGGAGACTTCACATGAATTTCTATAACACAAAGCTAATACAGATCTATAATTTACCCGCATTTTATAAAGTCAAACACATTTGTGCTTATTGGATATCTCAATAGCTAATCGCATTTGCTTTTTCATAGCATTTGTTATCATCATTCAGTTTCAAAAAGGTATCAATTAACAAAATTTAATAAAGAATCAATCTTCTTTGCTGTATCTGTTTCTAAATTCTGACCCAAGATGACCAATCATATCATGAAGACGAACATCATTACAAAGTTTCATGATAACACACTTTCATTATTTTAAACAGGAAAACCGTGTACTTTGTTTTCACATCATAAATAGTAAATAGTTTTTACCTATTTTTAGTTTTGTCTAAGGTCTCAGGCTGGAAAATTCGAATTTCATCACAAGTTGATAAAAAAGCATAATCGACGACTTTTGGAAACCAGGTAAAAACAGTATGTGTCCCTTTGGTGTTTATACATAATTAAGCGTTCATCAGCTTGCATCAATTCACGCTTCTTGCTTAGCAAAAGTCCACTGCTCATGTTGATATGTCACAACTGCAAAACTGGATAAGCTTACTTAATGCTCGCTAGAACAGTATTTTTGAAAACACTGATTGAAAATATCTAAACAGGATTGCTTATGCATTCATTTTTATATAAATACCTTTCTATATGAGCGCCATTCCATTATTGCATGTTTTCATCTACCCTCCACATGCAAGAGAATGGAGTATTCTTGCATACCGGACGTGTGTTTCCGGTCATATGACCAGTGCTGGAAAAACCCATCTTACATACCCCATGTAAGATGAGTTACGCGCAACAACACGCCACTTCTTATTTCATTTATTGTATGGTTTATGACCAATATATTATGCCATTTCAATAAAGCGCAATCAAATATATATGTTTGCAACACTTTTAATTAAAATTGAACATAAATAATTGTTAAAAAACGCTATTTTAGTTATTTAAAATTACTGCGCTCTATGACGTCGGTAAACAACGTCGCACGCGTTTTTTGTGTAATTGTACAAAAGTTCGTTTTCACCGTCATTTTTTCCACAAATTGATAAATTTAGATATGCAAGAAAAAATATCAATCATGTTTTACCGGTCCGGATCGAAAAATCCGACCCTCGGGCACGCTGCGTGGCCGGTAACACGGCAAGCCTCGTTACCTGCTTATGCATATGCCCTCGGGTCGGATTTTTCTATCCGTACCGGAAGCACATGATATGTACTTATATACTCGTACACATGCAGTTTTACCTGTTTCAGGTTTTTAAAAACACAATCGT
Organism: Mya arenaria; assembly: GCF_026914265.1. Taxonomy (NCBI): domain Eukaryota; kingdom Metazoa; phylum Mollusca; class Bivalvia; order Myida; family Myidae; genus Mya; species Mya arenaria. Next base: position 33,703,503 of record NC_069130.1, on the reverse strand, counting down.
TTCATGTTTTGTTTATATTATGTAGCAATATCTTTTAAAGAGACATGATCAATTGGTCAGTATTAAAAGTCCGACATATAGACTAACCTTAATAACCTTAGCCGTCATATTGAGATTAATGTGAACTCATGTATCTTACCGTATTTGGCTTACCTTACTATAAAAATATCAAGTTAAGACTAACCTTCATTTTGAGATGAAATCTTTATAAAGGCTCGCTTGTATTTCAAATAAAAAACAGGAAGATAAATTAGCATTTAATAACAATGAGGTGTTATGAGTGTGTTTGTTTGTTTGTTTACGACAACACCACACCAATATAATTAAGGAAGTTATTTAGAATGTATCAAGATTTAATCAAGACAATGATGAAGGCATTTGTGATATCATCGTGTTTATCATGTTTCACTTCATGTATTCAATGTTTTACACTGCTTTGATATTACGACAGGGAAGGAGGTGTATTGGAAAAAAAAACACATTTTTAGGTTACTTTATTTTAATTTCAATGAAGTTATTTTGCAAAGAGCAGAGATGGAAGATTATTATACATATGATGTTATCATCTAACTTACGTACGTTAACAAACAAATACTGAGACAATAATGCAATTATCATGAGCAATGCTTTGTCCTTTACCATTATTAAACATAATATACAATTAAATATTTCGATGTTAAAACATTAACGTCTGAGATTTAAAAGTATTTATTGCTATGCGAAACCATAAGGGCCTTCCACAGTGCAAAACCGTTTGAAAGATCAAAACTAAAAGCAACATTTTTTTCTTATATAATTTCGAGGTTTAATATTTAGCAAGGACAATTCATATATCCGTTGCAACACGTGTCTCTGTATTTAGTAGATAAGCAACTTTTACGAAAGCATATTTTATAAGATTTCTAAACAAAAAGCATTGACAGTTTTCCCGGAAATGTCTTAGTACAAAATGAATATATAAGATTGTCAGTTTAACCGAATCAACAATCTATTGCGGCTTTGTGGTGATGGCAGCAATTTAAAGAAAGATGTTTGCATTTTTGAAACAAGTACATGAACTTAATCCACTATTTTTATTATTATTGAATATATTTCTTATCTGTAAATGTATCATCAAGAACCAAAAAGACACTGTTGATATGGAAGTCCGGGTATTTTCACAAAAAAAGGTAAGTTAAAATGTTGACAAACTCAGTCTCCGGAAGAGATGTGAATGCTTTTTAATCCAAAATCTGATAAAATATTTTTTCGTAAAACTTGGTCAACTACCACAAAACAAGTCACTAGGAATGTATATTCTACTCCCCAAAATGGTCGTTCCTCAAAACTAAATAGATCATGAACAAATCGAACGTTTTAATTTTGGGCCTTCCCCACCATCTTTTGCACTGTGGAAGGCAATTGAGAATTATTATGATAAAAGTTAAAGCTGTATACAATGGCCACATATATATTTGTACAAACAGTAGGATGCTAAGTAAAGCATTGGTTAGCGTAATATATGTCATTTTTGTTCAGGTAATCATTCGTAACAACAACGTAACAATGGTAAATAATTTTAATATTACCAACAAGTATGAAACGAACCGCAAACAAACAGGATTGGGTCTATCAGTAAAATTTTAAATTATCTGGATTTTTTATTTACATCTCCTTAACTTTTGAAATATATCAATTTACAATCACGAAATGTAGATTACCTGGAGGGAACCCAGTTAATACATATCACGCCATGTAAACCATAGCTCTATTGTCTTACGTCATTTTTTCTATACGACCCATTTCTACTTGTGGCGGTTTAAATAGACTTAAGTAATGTATTTTATTCCCAAAATTTATATATACAGAACATACACGTTTGTCTCCTCTTTATGTGGTAAGCAAATGTAACGAACGAATAAGATTGTCCGAGAAATTCGCTGCTTGTTCTTTGCAATTAGGTTTATGTTTTTCAAATCGAAGCTCCGCGACAGCTTAATGTGGCTTGCAGAGTATGTACTTGTGGTTATGGTCGTAGAAGTAGGACCATACGCGCCTCATACTATTTGCTTTGCTGGTAAGATCACACGTCTTTGCGTATATGTTGAATTTCCAGTCGATATCGTTCAAACCAGGGACATACCAGGTCGACCAACCTCCGTTGAACCATTGGATCTGGTAGGCGACAATTCTCCCCTTTTCTATGACAAGGTCAGCCATGTCAAGTCCAGCAACCCACCTACAGTCGCTTCTTCGTGACCGGGTGACCATTTCACATGTGGGCTAACAAAAAAACAAATGAAGGTATATTTCAAAATGTAAAAGATGAACACTGTGTCAATGTTAATAAGGACTTGGCAATTCGATTCCAAGTTTAGCACAAGGTTTAAATGACATAAGCAACTATTCGACATAAAACTCAAATCAAATGCAATAGCCGATCTTACCAATGAAAAGCATATATAAAACACCAAATACATTTGCAGGATTGTTCATCTATGTACAGTTATACTTGGAACTTTGACATATGTATGTTACATTTCATGACTCCGAGCAATGTCATTTTTATTATTACACTCTAGGACATCACATTTCTTTGATTAATTAAAAATTTCGAGTTTTTATTTTCATCCAGAAGGCTTTGCATACCTACTGGCCTGTTGACGTGTAACACAATTCCTAATGCTATATCTGCTTTAAGTAGAAAACAGTGTTGTTGATGGGGTTTTGATTATAGATTATGATTGAACTTGTCTTATAGTTGAATAAACTGATGTTCATTATATTTCACACAAAGGTGTAGCAAAAATACTATTTAAATATACTGTCTTGCTGGTACCTTTTGCTTTCCAGTTCTGTAACTACAAATAAAAAATAGGTTATCTTTTTTATTTGGAAATGGGAAACAACAGTTTCGTTCATCCATGGATCTTCGTGGTCTAATGTATCTTTTTTAAGCTGTTGGCCGCAGGGCTACATACTTTAGTTACGCAAATCGAAATCAGGTATCGTCAGATCTAAGTTTTGATATTTCATGTAATTTAAAAATGATTAAAGTACCAGGGTTACAAAATGGGACGATTGGCGTTATACGGTTTAACAGAGTTAAAAGACAAGTTTATTTAAATATGTTCATACGATTGCAACGTTAATGTGAATTTAAAAGCTGCCAAAGAATCTAAAATAAATGAAAGGTAGGAACCGTGAATAATATATATTTAATATTCAGATAATAACGCATGATTTGGAAATGTGTTCACTAAACACCTTGCTTTGCATTGCCCATCACCGATAATTCAAAAAGTCCTCAGTCAATATCAGATTTCATCAAAATTAACTTGATCCAAGCAAATACATTTGCGAGATAAAAGCAATGATCATATATCCTTGTTCATATAGGGTTATTAGTTACATTACATATTCGTTGGTAATGACATGCACTTACGTTTTAAATCTAGGGCCACTCAAATTATTTTTTTGTATTCGATTTTTATTGCCTGTGAACAGACTTCTAAAAAGAAGTAAAATCACGCTTGTCGTGCCTACAGCTTTTCAACGCTTTCAGCGCATTCATATAAGGTAATGTTGCATGTTTTTACTATCAAAATAGAAGTCGCATCATAATAAATCCGGTTAGTAATAATACTGATTTCACATCAAAACATGCACATCAGATCGGTTAGAAAAGGTATGCACGACATTGGTTTAGTATAATATATAATATATAAAAATATTGAAATAAGGAATTAGCATTGAGGCAAAATATCATTAGTTCACAACTGAGTAACACAGACCTAATTATATACCTAAATATAACATAATAATAATAAACGTAAACCTGTGAACTGAGATCGTAAATCATAGCGTCGCTTATCGCCTTAACCACTCCTAAAACGGATAAAAGCAACACGGCACACTTCATGGCTGACGTTTAGACCTTTTTGCGCACAGCCAGTGTATTTAAAAGCTAGGTTTTATCACGTGGATCTTTCGTACCTGAAGTTAAAAGTCATACGACGTTTTAAATATTTAAAAGTATTATCTTCCGCGATTTTTTTCATCAATATCTTTTAACATGTTGTATGGCCAGAGGATCCTATTGAAAAGTATATCAATATAACTTTGCCACCTCATAAATGATGAACAACAGTCAATGCACTCTTTATGATTAGCTTTAAAGCTTTGAAAGTATTTTTGAATATGGTTTAATCGTAAATGCCATTGCCTATTGATAATGCATACAGTATACATCTCTTTATGCTCTCAGCTATGAGCTCGGAATGTTTCAAATGTTTTCTGTATGCAAAATAAGTGCATATTTACAACATGTAAATTAAGGATTTTATCGCATTGTCCTGTTAATTAAGTACAATGGATTTAAATTCTACAAACAAATAATCAGATTTTCTATAGTAAAAATGAATACTCTGACTTGGAACTACTGGCAAAGATTAGTTAAACAAATCGAACATGATGTATCTGCATTCCCTAATAAACATTATATGAGAATAATGTTTATTTTCATACAATAATAAATGAGAAAATAATGTTTAAGTATTCAGGCAATTTGTCTCTATTGTTTGTTTAGCTTTGTCAGTATTCTGGAGTGTCTGTTTTTTAAACTCTGATTACCTTGCCTTTTAATTAGCTCATAGTCTATAGCCTTACTGCCTATGTCTCACTGTTGTTTCAATTGTAATATTCATTAATCTTATTTGAATTGTCAATAGTAACATATTGGTTCAAACATATTTTTAAAGTTTTTAAGGTCAAGGTATCCAAGGTAGTCGTGCTTTGAGTATTGTTAATTCGATGTAAACAATCTGTTGACAGTGGTTTGCCTTCGATGTTTTTCTATATATTGCATGACTTGCTGATGAAAAAGCTCGATAACAAAACATTGTCATCCTTTACATGCATGTATCCTATTATTCAGTTTCTTTGTTTGTCTGATATATACGGTAGTCATGTTTGTTAAACTTCTGTTTTGGGCGTTTGGATGACAGTGTTTTGTTTGATTGGTTCATGCTTATTTGTCAAATAAAATCCTGTACTTGGCTTAAGTTTGTTTCATACGGTGTGGGTTTTTTTTTTTTGCTTTCAGTGTACTTGCCCGACTTTAAAAGGAAATATGCTTTATCTTCCTGATATAACAATGTATAGCCTTGAATCTTTGTTCATCTATATTGATAGGCTGAAGTCGCATTGCTTATTGCATTGAAAGTAGTAGAAATTTGGCGTGGAGTTAAGATTTCTTTGTGGTTGAGCTTTTTGCATCGCGTCAGGATACCGCAAGAATAATGCAGTATTGGAATAGCTTCTAAACATGCCCGTTTAATCAAATTGTTTTATTATTTTTGGAGACGTTGCTTATGTGATTGAGCTTAACGATAGTATCATTGTTTTATTCAAGTTTAGAATTCCAATTGAAGCATCGTTTTTGTTGATTGAATTTAAATATGAAGTAGATTTGAGTTTTATTTTATAAAGCTGGGTACCAATGTCTCCTTTAAGCATGTTATTCGGCTTTCATGTTTCGAAAATCCTATCGCTATCCGAGTTTAATGCATTTACAAAACTTTTTTTATATCAAGGAAATAATTATGCGTGCCTACACAAGGAGGTTTCGGTTTAAATACTTATTTTTAAGTTGGTATATCGAAATATAGTTTAAAAAAGCGGAACAAAAAAGAATTTCATAATAAACAAATGATATATCGATAAACGGAAGTCAATTTTTTTAATTCGTCATTTAAAAAAGTACTTATGAAAGCGGATATTACGCTTTTAACATTGCGAGTGGTTTAACTAAATTTCTGAGTCTGCTTTTCAAAACTTTCAATTGATAGTTTAGGAGATGTGTGTTCATTGTAATAAAAATATGTGAATGTACTTTTGGGAAGCAGGTCATAAAGCTTCTTAGCAATGAAAGAAGTAACGCACTTGGAGACGGTTCCTCGCAATCGAACGAAATAGAATGGATCGATTTCGAATCCTGGAATTAGCTCCTGGACACCCACTTTTCTATAATAGTATAATACCTATCGTTTATGACACATAACATTGCATTTCCATCACGCGACCATCCTCGGAACAAAGTGTAGCATTACATTTATGAAAAAGATGATGAATTCCTTTGAATTGTCAGGATATTAAGTTAGTTACTGGTCCACAGTAGGCTTTCATTGTAACCTCATGATGATATTTGCTCAAATGTCGTATTTGAAGACTATAATTTTCATAAGCTTTAACAATTAAGTATTTAAACTGTAGCAATCATTTGCTGTTGTGATATTTTTTTCGTTTTTGCAATAAACGTTATTGTTGTTGTTGTAAACAATGCTTATAATCACCTACATACAGTTTTGTTGTTGCGAGATAAGTTGATTGACATTATTACGTAATGTTATCAATGAACTGTTTACGGATGACATTACATACTATATAAAGACTTTATTTTCTTGACTTTTTGTATGATACAGCCGTTACACTTTTTTTAAGGTAAGGTAAGGTTTCAATTTAGTTTTATAGATATATTCTATTAACAATACGACATGCCCATCGCTTTGTATTACAATTGTAAACAAGTATTTTGCATTCAAGTATTTTTTTAAGCTTTAAATAATCATTACCACATAAAACACGTTTAATTTGCTGATGAGAGAAACATTTTAATTTCAAAACCGCTAATTGTAGGGAAAGTGACAGTCATTCCTTCTTTAAATTGCATATTTTTTAGCAAAGAGTGTATTAAGAATGCACACGATAGTAATTGCACGGTAAAGCTCCGCCTGTGTGCTACTGTTCCAATATGGAAGCTCAAGTATACAAGTAAAAAACAAAACCCTTTAAGGCATGCTACAAAACTTATTTTGCGATGAGAAGAGAATATCATTGTTCTTGTTATAGATCGACTCATGGTATGAGACTGCATCGTGGGACAATTTTGATGAAACTTCATAGAAATGATCCTTAGTTGGTACTTTGTAAAAATTATTCAAAGAAATGAATTCCATGCAGAACTCTGGTTGCCATGGCGACCTTAAGAAAAAGCGTCAACAATTGGTTATAGTCATCATCTTCTCCTAAAACCCTTGGACAATTTTAATAAAACTTCAAAGGAATGATCCTTGGTTGGTGCTTTTTCAGAATTGTTCAAAGAAATAAATGCAGAATTCTGGTTACCTTGGCAACCTAAAGGAAAAGCGTCAACAATTGGATATAATCATCATCTTCTCATAAACCCCTTGGACATTTTTTTATGAAACTGCATATGAATGATCCTTGGTTGATGTTTTTTTAACTGTTCAAAGAAATGAATTCTTTGCAGAACTCTGGTTGCTATGGCAACCTAAAGGAAAAATACAAAGACAATTTGGCAAATACTATAAGGCCTAGTGCTTAGATATTTGATGTGTAACATTGTGTATTGGTCATGTTTATTCAAATTATGCCACTGGAGAAAAATTGTCCTCACCCCATGGGTTACAAGTTCATTATTAATACATTTTGTTAAAATCTGATTGTTATGTAAATTTTACTTTTGAAGCAAGGGCAGTAAGTCTTGCTATATGGTCTCCCTTTTTGTTGGAGATTCCACTATTTTTAGCAACAAGGGAATAGGTTTTAAATTTTATTAAGTCTTCAACATAGTCACTTCTAAGGTAATTATTGTTCTTTTTTAGGTTCATAGATTCAAATAGTTATTATACACTTTATTCTTTAGAAGAAATTTCATTTTTACTTAATGATAAATTTAATAATCAGACTTCTCCATTAAACTTCATGTAGATTATTGTAAACTTCATGTAGTTAATTCTAAGCTACAATCTTATCTTCTGTGTGGATAGTGCCTTACATTTTTTAAATTTTTATTTTTAACATTTGAAGGAATGTGATGTTGTCCTAGATGGAAGAAGCGATAATATTAGTTGAAGGTGCTGAATGTGTTCTGATATTTGATTTTTAGAGCTTGTTAAAAATATGAATTTTTAGGCAGTTTATTGATTTTATTGGATGGTACACTTTTTTGTTGTTTGTGTATCTATACTAAATGTTTTTTCAGTGTGCAAGCAATTAAACATAGTTTTGTCAGTGTGCAGGAATGAAATCCTGTCAGTGTGCAGGCAAATGAACAAAGACCTGTCAGTGTACAGGCAACTGCAAAAAGTCCTGTCAGTGTGCAGGTATGAGAATCAAATTCTGTCAGTGTGCAGTCATTTATCAAGTCCTGTCAGTGTGCAGGCAATCACCAAGTCCTGTCAGTGTGCAGGAAACTGTGACAAGTCCTGTCAGTGTGTAGGCAACTGTGACAAGTCCTGTCAGTGACTATCCAGGCAACATGTTTGACCAGTATGTTTTTCAATATTCTTTGAGAACAAATATCAAGCTATATTGATAACAAAGGTTTAACTCTTTTACTCAGGTGTGCGATTTAGGGCCACCATAGCCCTCTAGATTTTCGTTCAAATCGCTTTATGATGGCAGACAGCGACCCCGAACTCAGAATATTTGATTACCCTGGTGATCGGTCGTCCAGGTGCTGAAAAAGTGCAAAATCGTCTAGCGAAATGGTTAGGGTCATTCAAGTCCAGATTCTTATGAAACTATGCTTTATCGACCTTAGATGTGCTCAAATACTGAAATGAACATCAAAATCAGTCCATGTAAAAACAAGAAATATTTGAAGAATGGAAATATTCCCCGTCTAATTCCGAAAATACGTGAGAAAAGGTTGCCTATTTTAATTTCCAATTACTCGTTATTTTTAATGGTTACTGGTTGTTATGTCTCATTTTTTCAATTTAATTTTCAAAACCGGTTCAAGTCATTGACAAATGACAATAGGACATGGTTGACCATCAGTTGATAATTATCAACTTAAAGAAATGGTCAACCATGTATCGTTTTATAAATAACTTATGTAAGCCTCACCATAAACTGTTCCCTTACTTCATAAACTTTAGAATATATATTTTTGATTAGTTTTAGAATTATTCAATGTGACAGAAATAATACCTGTTTTCCGAATGAAGCATTAGAAATGAAATATACATGAAAACTAAGGTCCTTATTGATAATTATATACATCAGAAAATGGTGTTTTGTGAAACTGTCGAATTACAGCCGATTAATCGGATAATCGATCGATCAGGTTCAGTTGTCCATCACAACTGAGGACGTTTTGCGTATTTGATGCAGGAAAGTAAGTTAATAGGTTTAAGTCAACAGATTTCTATTTTCTGTATAATTTTCAATTATTATCTATTTCCCTCGGTCCATCACCAAGATTTATTGTAGACTCTTCGGCTTGCTTTAAAATTCATATTAACGTTGCAATCTTATGAACGTATCTAAATAAAGTGGTATTGTTATTTGAACTATTTTAAACTGCATAACGCCATACGTCCCATTTTGGCGCATTAATATTTGTAACATTTCATGTCAAATTGTTTATATGGCGATACCTGATCACGATTTTCAGTATTACAGCTTTTTTTAATCCTGCATGTGCCGTGAAAGGTATCGATGACAACATTCCCTAAATCCCATTTTAAAACATCTTATATAAAAATACTATACTTTAAAATCAATTATTATTCTAAATGTTATCAAATAGTTTATTTGTACACAATTGCAAACACTAGCAGTTTCTTACAACATTTAATTTACAGTGAATATTAATAGATAAGCGCACTAAATTTCAGAACTTGTGCGAACTCATAATGCACAGTGGAAACTTCCCCTTGCTATACACAAAAGAATTAATGGATTGCTATTCCTGTTTTGTCATGATGACTAGGGCTATTGGCAACTGTAACAAATAAGAGCAGAATTCAGTCATCGAATTAGAGCAGGGACGTGGAGATATTGAATTGTTGGGGTGTACATTTCTACTCCAATGTGCCTTTCGAGTGGCAAGTTGTACCATAAAACTGCCCTTTTCTAATCAAAAACATGAAAGTAATAACATTTTCTATCGTTCCTCAGGTTTTCATACCCGTCTTAGGGACTTCATAGCGATCAATGTTCACAGGCTACGTCGGTGCCCAGAAAGTGACGTGGATTGGGTCACCGTTGGCCCTGACTCAAATTAAAAAGGTTTCGTCCCCGAACTGGGCGGCTAACATATAATTATTTGTGCTCCTCATGTCTGTGCACAGAGGCCAATTTTAGTCCAAGTAAGCCCAAGCTCAACCCAATGGTTCTCGTTGACGTTCTTGTTGCACTGTTGTGGTTGAGATAAAGGAGCATAACTCGACATATTACAGAGTTTGCGAAAAACTACTTGTACGGGTACATGTAAATGTACGTGTACCTCTTTTTGTGCATAACGTCATCATAATATGTGTACTTTGTACAATTCTTAACTAGCTTGTACGATCGTACGAGGAAAGATGTTAATGAGGTAACAGCAATTCTACAGTTACAAGAGTGAAGAGAAAATAAGCAAATAACTTTTAATATAACTGCGACTTTTGCCTGTATATGTAACTTCACTTAGACTTCGTGCTTCAAAACCTCTCTTTTCTCTTCCAATCACTCGGACAAACTTGAAAAATCATCAAAAGGCACTTTTTATAAGTTTGGATGTTAAATTAATACCATTCAAGATGTACGCGATTAATGTACTTATTGTTTGCAAATGAACTTAGCGTTTCTAGATGTTGAAGGATAAACCTTGACCTACACTAATTTAAGCGTTAAGTTCAACTTTAGTAAAATATCACTGCTTGAATTATAATGACTCAAAGTATTTTGATAACTGTGTTCAATGATTTCAATTTATTTATCTGTTTCTCGTCTATCTCAAAGGCGTTTCTGTGGGTCTTGTTTCTTCCGAATTGAATTCGAAACAGGATTGACATATATTATTCCTCGAAGAGAAACTAGTCTACCCTTTAACATCAACCATCGCGTTGATTTTTTCATGCCACATGCAGTTATCATGGCCATACCATGGCCACACCATGCAGACAGACTACGCAGATCAATTTACATTGAATAAGGATCGGAGGCCAAACAACCATGTTAACAATACGATAGAACCCACGGCAGACTTGAAATGTTTTAAGTGCTTTTTAAATTCAAAAGAATACCAATCTTTTTCTATATAAGACAGGTTCGGACTTGAATATCGACGCTTTTTCAATAGGGTTTAAAAGTCAAAAAGCCCTCTAAAGGGGATGCAATAAGGAGTGTTACAAGCATCGCACGATTTATATGTTTCGGTCAAAGAGAGATAAGTTTGTACTTGGTGTCGTCGAATCTATGCTATCAATTGATTTTTTTTCTTTTACTGTTATAAAACACATCAATATAATTGTTTCATTGTTTTATGTTACTTACTGAACAAAATATTTATAATATGATATGATGCTGGACTGCAATGCACTGTGAACTTAATGGAGTTCTTGTTATGATTACTATTGTTTATGTTTACATTAAGCAATTTCAGATTAAAGGTATTATAAGGTTTTAGCCGAATTATTTATCCATCCATGCTATGAATGCAGGCGGATACATACTGTTTTTAGCACATATGTCATTCCCAGTCCTTCCGTATGTCCGTGTGCCTTTCTGTATGGCACACGTTTATGTCCGTTCCTTAGCTCCTAATCCCCTTAAAGACTTTCATGAAACTTGTGTCGAATGTTCAGCACCTCGAAATTACGTGGAGAACAAGCATTCTAGGCGCAGTACAGTTCAAAGTCAAACGTTCGAGCCATATATTGTGTGTCAGATCCACATCTTTTATACCCATTAAACGTTTTTCATGGCACTCGTGTCAAATGGTCACTTTTTTCAATTCGACTGACATACCCAAATGCCAAGCACATCGCTTCACAGTCAAGGTCAAAGTTTAAGGTGAAAGTCTCAAGCCAGATATTTCGTGTTCGGTTCTTAATTTCTTAACTACGAAAAGGATGTTCATGTAACTCAGGTCAAAACTTAACTATATAGAGATGACGTCCAGAGGCCATATTATTTTTTCCCCGATTTAATGTCAATGTAACAGTTTAAGTTCAAAGGTACGAAAAATAAACGTCATGTCGCTTCATATCACCTAACCCCCTTGAATAATTTTCATTAAACTTGCGAATGATTTAAAATGTGCCTACTTACAGTTCTTATACATAGCCATGTTTCAATTTTTTAATACTGAATTACTTTATTTTGGAATTCCTGATGGCGTGTAGCTACCACTCCACGAAATCACTTAAACATTCCACAAGCAATAATATTGTCCATTATCTGACATTTTAAAATAATTATTGATTTTCAATTATTTGTCATCATGACTTGACCTATTTAACGTTTTCGATACACAAATAGCCTGAGGACCCCTTAGTATTTTGTTATCATCTGAAAGGGTTTTATATAAGATAATGGTTAAATACTAGACTTATATTAAAATATTTTTAACAACTTGTTTTTGGTCTCGTAAGATTCGAAATTTCACGTCCGATTTCAATTGAAACAAGAAGCAAACTTACAAAAAGTATCTTTATGTGTAATGTTGGGTCATTTGTTTGATATAAAAGTAAAAGGACCGTCATTAACATATTAATTTATACATTGGTCATCGATTGCTATCATTATTATGATAGAGTTGCTGGATAACTACTTGTAAGTCAAAGTCCGTAATACGTTTCAATGATAGCAACTAAACACTAAAGGCAAAGTGCCTATGATCCATTTATCAGTAGCTTTACATCACGTTATATATTGATGTTTTTAATTTATACATTGGTCATCGATTGCTATCATTATTTTGATAGAGTTGCTGGATAACTACTTGTAAGTCAAAGTCCGTAATACGTTTCAATGATAGCAACTAAATACTAAAGGCAAAGTGCCTATGATCCATTTATCAGTAGCTTTACATCAAGTTATATATTGATGTTTTTAATTATCATTCAGGTGTCGAACTGGTTTTAACGTTCAATAAACTCATGTTCCGGTAAACTCATGTTCCGGTAAACTCAGTAAACTCGTGCTCCAGTAAACTCAGTAATATCGTGTTCCAGTAAAGTCAGTAATATCGTGCTCCAGTAAACTCAGTAATATCGTGCTCCAGTAAACTCAGTAAACTCGTGTTCCAGTAAACTCAGTAATATCGTGCTCCAGTAAACTCAGTAAACTCGTGTTCCAGTAAACTCAGTAAACTCAATAAACTCGTGCTCCAGTAAACTCAGTAAACTCGTGTTCCGGTAAACTCAGTAAACTCATGTTCCGGTAAAATCAGTAAACTCGTGCTCCAGTAAACTCGTGTTCCAGTAAACTCAGTAAACTCGTGCTCCAGTAAGCCCGTGTTTCACTGACCATTCCGAGGCGGTAGTTCCATCCTTTATTTATTAAGTTAATTGAATTCATAATAGGTCTGGTTTTGGTGTTTGTACGTTTGTGACTCTAGTTCGGTGTAATTTAGGCCCTAACCTTGTGGCTCTAAAAGGGGTTCATATTGCAGTTTCTGCCCACTGGGCTTGTGACAGTAGTTTCATTTCAATCTTAGTAAATATCCACAGAGGCTTAATATAAAGCATCATATCAACAACTTCGTTCTTGAATATTGCTTTATGTACATCAAATAGCTTTTTTACAAAACACACAATGCATGTGTTCGATAAACAGTACAGTGTTCCAATCCATTTTCCTCAACCGTTTCAATTCTGAAACGCAGTCTGGAGAAGTTGGCGAAGCCTGTCTCTCCCCGCCTGCACATCGACTTTCCGTTGCAGGTCTATTGGGTTGTTCCTAGCCTGTTCTTGCAGAGCCGACAAATCCCCAAGATCTTTTTCCTGTGTCTGTAATATTAACAATCGTTAACATGGTTTCCCTTTTAATTTTCATACAATGTATCTTCATATACATACTGTTTAACGAATTGGAACAGACTGTATTTTATTATTTTTCTTGAACACAAATTTTGTTCAGAGAAGAAAATAAGTATTTTTCACATGTACGCAGAGCGGATGGAACAATCCGACTTAAGGGCTCGTTCAAAAGACGGTAACTATGTTTGCCGAGTAACCAAACACACAGCGTCATTCAATGTCGTTGTTGTTTTTTCATTCGCCCCGCGAACATGCGTACGATACAGTTTCTTGCATTCCTGCATTTAGATTCTGGTGCTATTTTGATGGCGTAAGTGTTTTATGAAGATCATCCAACAAATTGCGCGTGCAAAGTTGTTAATTAACTAAAACGTCATGAAGCGCAGTAATTTGAATTGAACGTCAACTGGTTATAAATTAACATCGCAGTTTTGAGGTTTTCATTCGATTTTGTATTCATATTTCAATTATCTTCTGTATTTTTATATTCTTTTGAGTCGCCTCTTCTAAATCGTTATATTTGTAATATTTATAGTATCATGAACCTGAAAAATATTATTAAAAAACTGTTGCGTAGATCAACGTGAGACGCCTCACCCGGGGAGGGTCACAAAGTAATTTCCAGACCTGGTAAAAACTCGGAAGCGCATGACTTTATTCAAGAAATCATAAACTGTTGGATTTTTTTATAACTTCTGACAAACACGACTGACAATGCGAAGTAAATTTGACACATTGGCAAATTGTTAAGAATACTATTTTAATAGCAAACTCCGTCTGGATCATATCTCCAAAACTATTTAAAACAAGTGGTTGCAACTGGCGACATAAGGCCGATTGTTCAGACCATTGTAAAAGTTAACAACGATAACTTCATCGTACCAAAGAGGATTTACTTAGCTTTAGTCAATATAATTTTATCGCAATCGTTAAAAACCTAATAAAGTTTAATCTAACAACCGCAAAAAAGCCTTACTGAATGTGACTTCTTCGACGTACGCTTCTCAGTGACATTTTCGCACGAATAATCGTCGCCCAACTTGTCAAATAGAAAGGGCAAGTATGAAAACATCTCGCCCAGGGCCTTATACTTATCTGACATGTCGAAGTAACGGTTGAAAGCGCACGACCATGAACCTGACGGGAGAAAACAACAATATACATGTAGTCTCTAATTTAAACGTATTATGATTAATAGATATGTTACAATGAGATTGCAACAAGAAATTATGTCTTTTTATATGATATATTTAAACGGATTAAAATGAAAGAAGAGTAATAATCCATCTCTCCGAAATATTTTACTAACACTGATAAGCGGTAGAATGAACCTTATATAATATTAAATATTAATGAATATGTACTGCATATGTTAATAATTTCGGGTCGTTCGCCCAGGCATGCTTGAAGATAATTGGCACACGATATAAATATATAAAGGCAGATTAATCGTTTATTTTAAAAGTAACTGGCATAATATCCATCGAAGCTCTTAAAGCGTTGAAAGTAAGTAAAACAATCATACGAATCACACAATCGGCTTACAACAATGTTCTACATATAAGTGAACAAACCAAAAGCTACTAGCGGATCAAACTTGGCGGGCGCATATGGCGCAGGCCTGCAATTAGATCGTTCAAGATAACTTTTTATTCAATATTGGAGAGAAAAGCATTAAAATACTCCCGATTGTATCGTTTTGGACTTGAAATTATTTTTTCCTGGGAGAGGTCCCCCCAATATCCGATGCCAATACTTTAAACCAAATGAATTTCGGTTCTATGGGAGGGGTTTCAGTCAAATGTTTACTAAGGTACGTCCGCTCTGTCATTAACTCATGGATTTATCCCTGAAAAGTGCCTGATCCCGTCACCTATAGAATTAGTAACGGGAAAAATACCTGCGTTTGACCATCGCCAAAAGGAGATGCATACTCTACTTACTGAGAACTAGTCCATCTTCCCCAGGCCTCATATTGTCTGCGAAGTTGGCAATGATGAGATAGGTTCCATTAGGTTGAAAATCGACACCACACAGCCCTGAGTTACTCTTGGCTTGAAGCAAAGGATTCGGGAAGATTGTATCCCTGAAGAAGACAAACAAACAAAAAGTAATGTTTACAAATCATTTACTCTTGAATAAAATGATGAAACACTTTATGATTAAAATGAGAATGTAATATTATTTATACTCTCTTATTTAATAGTGAATGAATACCGCGTACAATGAAATTGATAAAACCATCTCGTGTTTTTATAGTTTAAAAAAACGCCATATACAACAGTCACATGTTTACAAATCATTTACTCTTGAATAAAATGATGAAACACTTTATGATTAAAATGAGAATGTAATATTATTTATACTCTCTTATTTAATAGTGAATGAATACCGCGTACAATGAAATTGATAAAACCATCTCGTGTTTTTATAGTTTAAAAAAAAACGCCATATACAACAGTCAAACCTCAAATTCTCGAAAATACTTATTTATAAGTAATTGCCCGAAAACTTTCTTAACTCAGTTCAACACTTTAAAGCCTAGCGTCGTTCATTCTCGAGTAATACATAAAAAACATTCAGTTTTCACCAGTACTGTTTGTTGCATATTGATTATTTAATAATCTTAAAAGATGATGTTGATGCACATTTGATGGTTAGAATATCAAGAAACTAATAAACATAAGAAACAGAAATCAATATATGAAGAAATCAGAATGCACTTCTTTTCTATTTACAATAAACATACTTGTTATGATTCAAATAGTGTTCTCAGTTGAGTAAGAACTGAAGAATGTTTCAATAATATGGGGCCTGAGGCCCTACGCAATATCAATAGATGTGGCCGATGAGCAGGGCTGGTATTCATAGATTATTTTAAATCCTAACCTTACTTAAATCATGTTCTTGCTTAAGTCACTTTCTTAATTTAGTATCTCATTGGTCATATCATATAAAAACTAAAATAAAAAGTCATTGTAACTATTGAAATAACAAACAATGAATAATATGATGAAACACTTATTTTTATATGTTTTTAATTAACGATGAAAATTTTAAGAAATCGACTTAATGAAAAAAACGACGTAAAGTATTTGATAATTACCTGCCCATACGTTTATATTTGCCATGTTAAATGCGACAGACAAGAAATGTATGTTCATATATATCAGTTTTCATTGGTTTATGAACATTTTTATGATCTTCACTCCAATATTTATGTTAAAAGGTAAGCTTAGACAAGTCGAAAGTGGTCCCTCCCCTAACCATCCTCTCAATTCACTAGTGGTCTGTATGTTTGTTTGTACATGAACCCTTTTTTGTTGGAAGTAGGACAATTCTTCTCTTCTTCTTATGTTGTATTACATTTACCATGCACGCGTTGGAAACAGTTAGTTTTTGAATCCAAGTGTGAAATATATAAGTGCTCTTACTTGAAATCAAACCCAACCTCGATGCCATATTCATACACCATATTCCAAGGTCCTTGGTCCATGTCATTCTCATAGAAAGGTTCAGATATGTTCTTGAGTACAATAATGGCCGCGTAGTCCGAGTTGCAATACATATCCTCGGTATCCCGTGGTAAGCAGGAACAGCCCTCCGTTCGTGGAGTCGTTATGAGCAGCGCTAGGGCCACCGCTATGGCGACAATCATCAGTCGATTCATTTTTTCCTACATTAAAAAATTATTTCATATCATGTTTTCGATTTTTACTTCTATACATCAGCTTGCATATTTGAGCAGTAACACGCAGTTGGAATGTAACCGTGAAATTATTATCATTACAATACTTAAAACAGTTTTAACTTAAAAAGACGCTATTAAGCTATGCAGAGGATGATATGACTGTTAAAACAAGAACAATCCAACCGTTTAAATTTAAAAAACATATTTTTTTATTAGCAAAATTAAACATGATTTTAAATGGTACTGATAATTACAAGCTTAATAAAAATACTTAATGCGAAAAAAACACGTTTATTATTGTAATACAAAATACAAATCGATGTGCATGTCGTATTTTAAATAAAATGTATATTTAGAAATGAAGTGAAACCTCTTACCTAAGAAGATTGTAAAGGCAGTTTCACACAGAGAGTCATGAAAATACAATATATAGGTCTTTCTTCTAAAATGGTTGAAATTGGCATCGTTATTAGCCAAAAAATCATCTAGTGAACCTCACAAAAAGACGTCCAATGGCTGTAATAATTCCAGTTATTATCAATTACACGTAATTTCTAGCCTTGTTACAAAGTGAAATCACCAAATACATCCATGCGTTCTATACTGATGCTTGTTAACAATTGCAACGGCCGTATAACAAAACGAGTCAAAATAATGTATGTTCTTCGCATAAAATGTTTCAAGTTTATAATAATATTGTAGGGGGCTCGCCCTAGTTTCACGTTAGTGAATGTACTCGACGCAAATTTATATCACAACTTCGCTTCAACTTATTGTAGGCCGTGTGAACAAGCTCAGCTTGGCTCTCAAGTAACCAACTCAACTCTGATATTACGCAGACACTCTGTAGTTCGTATCAATTGTCAACCACGTATTGAAAACAGTTTATAAGTTTTAACAGTTTTATTGCATTAATAAAGGTGAAACATCACTCGAACTGGATACAAATGTTTATACAGAAATATTATGTATTTATATCATAGTATTCATTAAAAGTCACTAGTCTTCGCTGTTGCGCACATTCCGAAAAACCCGTAATGTAATATAATTTATTTGTTATATTATTCATTAATCTAGCGGTGTTATTTCTGTAGTTCAACGCGATTTCAATATTGTTTTGGTAATGCAATCTAAGCGAGATAACTCACAAAAGTCACCCTACTTGCTTATAAAAGTTGTCTGTGCGTTATATCTTCAATATGTATACTGCACTAGTAGGACTTTGTCAATGAACGTTAGTAAAACTACTTATAAATCATCAATTCACACAAAGTCACATAAGTTATACGTTTGCTGAGTGATTATTTTATCAAGTAGTTCTTTAATGTAACTATTGTAATTATTTCAGTTGAAACTCAGATTTATTACTTTAGCAAACGTAACGTGGTTCTGCACTGAACAAATGCTTGACTCAGACTGCCTGCCAACGAAAATCGTGGCGCTTTTATACTCGCACAGTTGGCATAACGCTACTACCAATAAGAATGACGGCAATGCCACCCAAAACGTTGGCAGTGCCAAGAAAAATTATGGCAGTGACAACGATTTGAATGGCAGTCATGTGACTGCCACAAAATAGAACGTTTAAGTAAATCAAAGGCAGCCATCTTGGAAAAATATGTAACTGATACAAAGAAAGGCTCCGGACATAGCCTTAAGTTTTGGAATGTAAACATAAACAAATCAAAAAGATGAGTCACCTTATACATGACTGCATTTGACCTTAAACGAGCGGAAGTTGCGCAGAAAAACAAAATGGGTGACATTGTGCGAGTACAGAAACTTTACGATAAATAATGCAAGAAATATGGATATAACGTCGCACCAGCGGTGAGGAAAACAAATGCATCTTAAAACCAACATATCGAGGAAAGCTATTGTTGAACGATTTAAATTTAAAAGCATGCATCTGTAGAAAACGTTCACTAAATGCTTACAATTACCGGGTGGGGTAAAGTTTATCTGAAATGCACTTTTGGCAAATGTAAATACAGAGTCAGTTCATGATACTTTTACCCCTCCGAATAACATCATGTTCTGAATAAAATCGGGTAAGTGTTAAATAAGATTACTTTAAATAGTATAGGTTACATTTATAATGTATTTATGTTAATAACAAGAACAAGTTTAACTTTAAATTAATGTCTTTTGTGTCCCAAAATCCGGGCACAACAATATAGGTTTTTCTAATAAACTGTTTCAAAATGTCATCGTTTTTGGCCAAAATAATTATCCGGTGAAC
This sequence comes from Mya arenaria, assembly GCF_026914265.1. Lineage (NCBI taxonomy): Eukaryota > Metazoa > Mollusca > Bivalvia > Myida > Myidae > Mya > Mya arenaria. The sequence continues at coordinate 33,683,753 of NC_069130.1, read as the reverse complement.
TTCATAAAATGCTACCAAATTGCTGTAATTGTCTCAGCCATTATTAATACCTCGTTATTTTTCCCATTTACCAAATAAATTCCCATGATCCAGACTGATGGCATTAAGATATAAGGTGCGTAAATCTGAGTACTCAGTAATCACAGTAATCATAGATATTAATTACGTTGTTATCAAACCTATAAACACAACGTTTAGATATGATCTTATATTTCGAACAGATTGTTTTCCTATTCATTTGTAAACATTGCAATTGAGAATAGTTTGGTTAAATGAAAGGCACATAAAAAGAACACACCTCATTAAGAATGCTGTTATGTATTTAAATTCTTTTGATATAGCTGTTCTTTCATAAATGCAAAAACTTCATAAAACGACACTCTAGTTGGGCATATCAGACCTCATGAAAACCGTAATTACACGACATATTTTAAACATTTACTGCCCAATTATTTTTTCTTAGGTTACTTTCATTTTTTTTAGCATCATTTTATAATTCATTTTTGAATACTTTATTTCACTGCAATTAATTATTTTTATACATTTCTTTCCCATTGGTCGGTTTTCTTGTAGTTGGTGACGTAGCTCGCCGTATTTGTGCGCTTAAAGGTTGAGCACTTTTTATCACAGATGTAGTAGCTGATCGCTATCAGTTTGTCAACACAGTCGACTGACTAGCGTTGACTAGCTCAGAGCTTTTTCCTTGCTTGTTGAATCTCTACTAGGTCATTTTTTGTCAAATGCCATTCTCAAGCTTTATAGAAATCGAACGTTTTCCATAACTTTTACCACCTCATACACATATCTAAATGTCACCAATAAAGACTCAATGTAAAAGCCAAAAATTCACTGAACTACGGCCACAAACCGTACAAATAAAGACGTGCAAAAACCACTAACAGACCAAACTATCATCAAAATCTCATTATCATTAAATGAAAGGATTACTGCATTTAACGGTTTAAAAACCCCAAACAGGGGACTGTAATATTTTAATGAAGTATTTTGTAACCGTTTAAAGTTTAGTTAGCTTAATTTAGTATTACAATCCTCTCATCTCACTTTGTTGTTTGTTGTTTTTTGTACGATAAGTCTTGACATTTAACAGTTTTTATCGAGTTTTGATTATGTAATCGTCATCGCTTAAAATATCGCAAAATGCTAATGGCAAGATATACTTTATGGATATTTCCTTTGCAATAAGATTTTCTAGTCGACGAGAAAGCTACGTCAGTATTGCTTAGAGGTCATATTCTGGTTCGAGTTCATCTTTTTGTCAAGTTAAACGTTTTTTTAACCCATGCTTATACGAACATTTACAAGGATTTGTCCAATGCAGGTATGCAGGGACAACGGAAAGTGATTTTTTTGCGGAAATATACACATACAAGCAAGTTTCTTCAGAGTATCTAAAATAACATGACCTCTTTTTTCATAAGTAAGTATTTTTGACTAGTTAGATATAGTTTGAGAACATGATGTGTACTTTCAGTTTTTCTTTCTTGAACAATATGCATATAATGATAGGGCCTTAACTTAAATGCAATACTTTAACAAACAGAAATAACATATTCTTGTAAATAAATGGAGTTTGTAACGAATTCAGTATTTTCAGAAAATTACAGAACAAGGTCTCGTTTCGTTTGAAACAGTTCACACAAGATAAACACTGATATAAGTTAAAACTGACCCTTGATAATTGATCAATTGAATATTATATATATACATGGCGATCGGTCAAAGAGTATGGCTTATCAATATCAATGTGAAATGGACATAATCAAGGAAGACAAGTGTGTCAAATCCTATATTATTTGCCGATAAGGTCGCCGATAACTCAACAATAGACTTAGCAATTAAAAAAGTGAAGAACATTAAAACGATATTTTCATAATATTTCGAGCAAATAAATCAGAAAGTTTCCCTTCTTACCCTTTTTTGACAGCAAAATTATACTTTTTTTCTTGTGAACCCTCTCTTTCAAAGCATGATTTAATATATCTTGTATGGACACGTATTTTTAACAGTAAGCATTTTGTTCCAAATCAATATATTCAATTAAGTAAAACGGATATTTCACTACCCAAGAACATCGAATATAGTGAATATTAATCCTGCAGATCAAATCAAATGAACGATCATCAACACATTATATTAATAGTCGGATGGCCTATTTTACTTTTCATACTACGAAGAATTTTTTTTACGGATGTACATATAATTATGTAGAAATTACTTCCGAAAGAATGTTATCCGGATGTTTATCAAGATGTATGGCAATGCATGGAAACACACTCGAACGGCCACTTATATCCTTGACAGTCTGTTTATATATCTTTACTTATATACCTGAAACAATGCCGTGTGTTTTGCATTATTTTAGGTAGAAATACACAAACAACATTCTTTGGAGTATTCAGTTTGTGTACATGTTCTCATATAAAAACAAAGCATTACATATTAAGTTTCAAAGTACTCTCGTAAACGTACGCTTTCTGTGTAATTCATATATACACGTACAGCTATCTTCACGAAGTATTTCCTGATAATATTATAGTGTAGTCACACCGCGTAATTTGTGATGTCACATTTGGATATAGTCAAAAGAGCTATAGGCGGCTCGCTTCATTAAGTATCCAAATGTGACGTCACAAACAACGTGGTATGATCACACGGTGATAAGGTAACTCCTATATTAGAAGAGTCTTGTTTCATTTCACCAGAGTTGTTGAGTACGCTCACTTTCTTCTGGAACTGGCATAGTTAGTATCTAGGTTTTTTTTCCAATGTTGCTAACCAATTTGCGTTCAATATAAACCCCAACCAGTCTATGTTTATTCTAATGATGACTGACTCAGAGCCATTTAGCCAATATGCCAAATGTTGTTTTTTTTTATTAAAATATGTGTCCAATTCCAATATTGGCTTAAGTGAAATTCGCACATAAATTTAGCAAATAAACGATGGCACTTAGATTATTTCAATTTACGACTAAAATCGATCATTCCTGAAACTCACCCGAGACAATGTGATTTTACATTCAAATTGAGAATACTAGATTAGTGCCGTTGATGGAGGAATTAAATTACGCAGCCGAGCCAGATCAACATTAAAAGACTTGCAAACATATATATATTTGATTGCGCTTTATTGAAGCTTTTAAAAGTGGATCAGTCACCAAACATTATCTGATGATGTACCAATTATTCCGCAAGTCACAGACTGCAGTACACAGGTCATGGTTCAAGATCACGAGTGTTTATAAACAATCGCCACATGTTAAATAGATTTAATTCTTTGCTAGTGTTAGATGTCCAGAATTAGCTCACCGACAAAGAGATAATTCATTTATTGTGAGTGAGATTTTGTCATTCACCACAGAAATGGAATTAACTAGCGTTTAATGCTGTACTTTTTCAGTATTTGCGGGTGGGAAAGTAAACAGTATTAAATAATTGAGTAGAATTATGTTAGTCCTATGCTTTGTTTAAAAAATGCTCTTACTGATATAAATGATCGTTCGCATATTTTTGTCTTATACTTTTGTTTCGAAGGAAAAAAAATGTATATCCTGTAAAATGAACACAACCATTACACGACCACAATAAAAGCATTACACAATGCAACGGTAAACGGGAAGGTATGGGTGGCGCTTATCAAATCAGTCACACATTAATTCCTTTAAAGGCTATGGGTCCATATCATGTGAGTCTTCAGAAGTATTCTGAGTAAAAACTGTTCCGTACAGACGGACGGACGCACTGCCGTTGGCCCCTTCCGTATATCTCTTTAATTTTGATATGGTGGTATAATGATACTTCTGCGATTTAGGAGTGAAATAGGGATATATTCGGAACAGCCAACATGGTTCAGAATACAAAAAAGGCTCAATAATTCATATGATTGTTTTATTACTTTGCAGATTCAGTAAATGCAGTGTCCATATTTAGTTTAGCAAGTGTGGGCTCCACTTTGAATCCTGAAAAAGAACAAAGGGAAGCAAATATAAGATGATATAGCGTAGTCATATTTGTGTAATGCATTTATTTGTTTTCTTTCCAAATGAATGAAGGCCTATCTGGGGGCATACATCATATATGTTGGTGTCTAAAAATGTACTGTATGTGCAACTTGGGTCAGATCCGAAAAATGACGACATTTTTGTCAATTTTCCAGTTATAGATTTTAAATCATTTCTATTTCTATATTGAAAACTGTTTACTCCCGGCTGTATTATAGTACGTAGGAAGTACGGCTGTAATGAGCAGCTAAATATAAAAATAACAATGGCACCAGTACTCATTAAACGTTATAAAACGTTAACGACTATCTTACGCGTGGCATGCTGTGCCACAGAAGGGGGTCAGATACGCTGGTAGGTTGGAATGGCACAGAGATTCACACTGGGCTTCCGTTGCATCAGCTCCCAATAAACCACAAACTATATGTATTGCGTCGGGAACTGTAATTGTTAAGAATATTAATTATGTGCATTATTGTTGAATACTAACTACAGAAAATGAATCAACACATAATCAAGAACTTAACATACAGTGTGAGCTACATATCCTTCTTAAGGACAATGATAAATTCTTAACTCGGAAGCTCAGGAGCTTATTCATGAGGTGTGCATGCTAGTGACTCACACGTAAACCCTTTAGCTAGATGCAACGGGTTCTTTGAATGGTCTAGCTTATACTATATCTGGACTAATAAGCGAATTATGACCAACAAACTCTGACATATGTTGATTTGTCTGCACAATATATATCATCGCTTCATTGTTTTAAAGTGGAAAGTTGTCAGACTTTTGAAACGTCCGTCATAATTGATATAGACGTATGTGATCTAATTAAAATTCGATGAAAAACATTTTTTTCTCAAAATGTTGCGTATGCTCAAGCGCGCACTTCATTTAGCTATTACATAATTCTTACGAAAGAATCTCTTGTCGACTTCGACAGAGAATGCAATGGGCAGGAGCACCAGCAACAGCAACACAATCTTCATGGTGACCTGAAATAAAATACTATAATAATAGTTTACATTGACGACAATTTGATTTCTACGCTGTTTCAGGTACATTTGTAAATGTTTATGACAAGCGTAATCCTAAAACAACTTTACAATTCAACAATTGAAGTAAACACCCAACACATTCGTAAGGGTATGATAAGATAATTTACAAGCAATGTTTTGTTTTATCGTCCGACGCGAATACCATGAAGACTACAGAGATAATCCAAGTAGACAAACACTTATGTTTATAACCCTGTTTAGAGGCAAAAGTTAAGGGCCCATGCGACACTGAACGAGGGACACAAACGTACAACCATCACAAACAGGCCACCAACGCATAAACATAGCTTAGTCAATGAAATATCGCTTTACTGCCCTGTAACACGAGTTATCTTCGGAACTATACTATTAAATATGGGAAAACCTCACAATCGTCTCAAGATTTACCAGGAATGACCTAATTTACAGTATTTGCCTCATCGGAGCATTTGTCACATCGAAAACAATAAAGATGAAAGTGAAACTAACATATAAACTGATAAAGCATGTTCTAGTACTCAACGACCGGATACAAACATTACCTGTAATCGAAACTTTCAAGCTAGAGCAAATTTTTTATAGGTATGATTAAGATGATTTTGTAGTGAAGATAGTGGATATACACGCATAGGTGACAGTATCAGTCAGAAATGTTGAAACATTTGTATGTAATCCATGACTGATGCTTCCACCAGTTGGCCTAACCGATACTTAGCAACAGACACAGGACGTAAAAAACCAAAGAAGCTATTTAAAAACAGCAATCATCAAGTTAAATCAGTTCCATTATTTTGAGAAAGTAATGAGAAATACAGAAACAAGCCATTAGCTCACAACCTCTTGAGGGTGATTTTTTAAAAACAGTTAACAGACATCACAACAAATGACGAAAACAAAACGAACACGCTATACAGATTGCACAAATATTAATAGACAGCATGAATTACCGCATTGCAAACGTTAACGGCAAAGAAGGAATATATAGGTGTTAAAGCCTTGTTCGGGACTTCTGTTTTTATGTCTTATATTGTTTTGAATGGTGAAAAGGTCTACTAAATTATTTAAAATTCACGTGGGTATGGTATACTTATGATTCATTAACATTTCAATGACAATGGAAAATCAAGCACCACTATGGGCTTTTTGTCCGAAATTAAGAGTCAAAATAACTTTTGTTTGCGAAAATGTTTGTTTCCAATGACGGATTCCACAACTACAAACTCCGGATACGAGCCAAATTGACAACAATTTAACAAAGTCCTTGTTTAGAATTACAAGGTTAGGGTTAACCAAGCAATGGACGAGATACACACAACGTACAAACATTACAGACAGGCAATACATGCATTGCCATACTGTACTCATCACTTGAAAGCCATAACATATCTGGACTAATTGAAGGCTACATTCTAGCAAATGCATAACGGTAATTCAAATTGTGGAAATGTTGTACAATGGTTATGTTGTATTACAATGTTGTGGCAACGCTATGGTAATATAAGTGAATATTTTCTAGTTGTATTTTGTTACAGCTTAAATTGTAATTACGTCATATAAAGTAAAGGACTTGTGAATTATAGCATCCAAAAGAGTTGTCAATGAAAAAAATGATTGATTGTATGTGATTGTGCTAAAGTTGTGTGAACAACGCTGTCAATACTTCGTAAAAAGCATACATTTCAACGTTGTTACAACATTGTACACATCGTTTTGGTGATCTTGTCACCAGGTTATGGTTGTCACAGCGTTGTCACAACGTTATTGAATGTTTCCTTCATAACGTAGGCACTAAACAGCTTGGGACAGCGTTAAACATAGCGTTAATGCAACGTTTCTTTGCCATTACGTTATTGTGTTAGGCTAGCTTGTCCTAATTGTTTCATTGTTCATCGATTATTTAAACATTTGCAAACCAGTTAAACAAGTATTGGAATAGACATTGGTCAGCGGTGTTATATACAATGATTTGCATATTAGCTGTGAAATATGTTGTGATATGAAGCAAAACATCCTTATTGACCGAGGCGATAAATACGAAGATGTTAATGTAGAAAGAAAACGCAAAAGTTGTAAATGTTTTAACCTGAAGGAAGTTATAACTGATGTTATTTTATGATGTTGTCTACCTTATCTAGATTGAAGGCAAAACTTGTATATTATTGTATCATACCTTTTGGTTAAATAGTAAATATCAAGATACAAATATAACACTATTAGAAATGTTGCAAACTTATAATTATAAAACATCAAATGTTTTAGTCAACGAATGCAAATCAGTACTCAAACTTATTACAAACAATTTAAATAGAAATACAATAAAGCATTCAAACTTACGTTTGTGTGAGGTTTGAATAAACACTGACAAACTGTCGAGCAAAACTTGCGCTTTTATATCCTAAAGCAGAGGGCGCTTTATGAAATCGTGTCTTGTACGAATGAATGCGGCAGTGTATAGTTGATGACATGACCGTGCAGATTTTGGTCTCAGGTGTTATCTAACCACATCTCTGCCAAGAGGAATGGCGTGTTACCTTTGTACACACTTAACAATTTAGGTCAAACTAAATTGTTTTTCTGCCAAGAGGATTGTCATTTTGCCGAACAACTTTGCTAACTAGTCAGTTTTCAAATGATGGCAAAATCTCGGGCTCAGGCAAATACAGCTAACCTCTGACAAATAACTAGGCCAATATGAAATCACCTAATTAAAAACATTATATTATGATTCTCGACAAGTCTCATAGTGAATCTCATATAACATTTATCTAGAGACTGGCTTATTTATTACATAAAAAGCACCATTTTAACACATTTCATATTATATGTGTTGAATAATTCCTAACCTGATAATTATCTTTATGCAGACTGAATCATAGTATAGCAAGCGCTGCTTGTTTAAGCAAGTAAACATCATAATAATTATAATAACTATTATAAACAAGCATTAAATGCTGCCTGTATGGCCTAAACGCAATAGTTTGGTTTGTGGTCCTCCTGGTACCCTGGTTTCCCGCACATCACAAGACAACACTTTCGCCGAAAAATCCTTCCAACGAGAGTGATTAATATAATGCTGTAATAACGTGTTTCACAATCGTTTCAAATTATAAGTTAAAACCAATCGTGATAGTACGTTATAAGTCTATCTTAAAAATATGCAAGCTGCACTTAAAATGGAAAAAGTTAATACGTTTTCAGATTTGCATGGCACGGGGTTTTTCACTGGGCGTCCGTTGCATCATCACCCAAAAAAGACACACAATGTGCTACCTCGGTTTTTCGGTCATCAACTAATATATATTTATTTCGGTTCGGAATCAAACGTAAAAACTGTATTGTTACCCTGATGGTCAATGGGTTTTTTTCAAGTAAAAACAAATATAGTTATGGTCATTAGGTTTACATTACTAAGCCGCTAGCATAAAAGCCGCTTGTACACGTGTATTCGTCATTCGAGGTCGTATACCAGGCTATACAGCAGATAATTGAATTGCCCTCCCTCTAATATCTTATAGTTTTGTAAATGTTTGTAAATAAGTAAAGTCCTAAAGTATGCATATACGCATACAGAAAGGGATAAAGGGTGGGAGGGAGGGCAAACTAGTTCTCTACTGTAATGTTCTCCTGCAAGGTTCTGTATGAGACCATTTCTGCTTCATTCTACCCCGTTGTCCAGGTAGGACTACGATAGTTTTTCTAAACACAAATACAGGTTAGATTATCATAGTTTGTTTATGCACGAGCATGTCCAGGTTAGGCTACAATAGTTTGTTGATACAGGAGGGTGTCCAGGTTAGGCTTTCATAGTTTGTTAATAAACGATGATGTTCAGGTTACGCACGAATATGTCCAGGTTAGGCTATCATTATTTGTTTATACACGAGAGTGTCCAGATTAGGCTACCGCAGTTTGTTTATACACAAGGGTGTCCAGGTTAGGCTACCGCAGTTTGTTTATACACAGGTATGTCAAGGTTAGACTACTTTAGTTTGTTTATACACAAGAATGTCCCGGTTATACTACCATAGTTTGTTTGTGTACGAGGATGTCCAGGTTAGGTTACCTTAGTTGGTTTATACACAAGTATGTCCAGGTTAGACTACCACAAATTGTTTATACACACGGATGTCCAGGTAAGGCTACAATAGTTTGTTTGTACAGGAAGATGTCCAGGTAAGGCTACAATAGTTTGTTTGTACAGGAAGATGTCCAGGTAAGGCTACAATAGTTTGTTTGTACAGGAGGGTGTGCAGGTTAGGCTATCATAGTTTGTTTATACAAGATGATTTTCCGGTTAGGCTACAATGGTTTGTTTATACACGGGTATGCCTAGGTAAGACTACCATAGTTTGTTTATAAACGAGGATGTCCAGGTCAGGCTACGACGAATTGTTTATGCACGAGGGTGTCCAGGTTAGGCAATCATAGTTTGTTTATACACGAGTGTGTCCAGGTAAGACTACCATAGTGTGTTTATACACGATGATGTTAAGGTAAGGCTACGACAGATTGTTTATGCACGAAGATGTCCAGGTTAGGCTACAATGGTTTGTTTATACAGGATGATGTTCAGGTTAGGCTGTCATAGTTTGTTCATACTCGATGATGTTCATGTTAGGCTTCGACAGATTGATTATGCACGAGGATGTCCATGCTATCATAGTTTGTTTATACACGATTATATTCAGGGTTTTGTTTGTGAGCCAACATAAGGCTATCAGAGTTGTAGATTTTACCTTCTAGTCGGCAGACTATCAAATAGCTCGAAGCTATGAAGGCATCAAAATAAATTACTAATAACTGTACCTTTCCGGCAAAATGTCTTACGGAAAAAAACCTGAGCTTGACAAAATAACGAATGAATACATAATCTAAACGGTGGGAAATGTACGGACCCATTATTCTGTCTTGTTTGTGTCAAATAATTATTTTGTTTTATACTTTTACAATGTTTATTTTCCAAACATTAAATGTTTAATTTTACAGATTACCTTGTCCTTATAGTTCATTGAACCATCTGTATCACTTAGGTCAACGAACGCTTTTCCCTCCCAAAGGACACACAAAAACGTTTCTTAGAAATCCAAATCACAGTGTACTATTTGTAAATAATACAATGAAAACTACAAGGACAAGCCCGGAAGTAAACAATGCAATTATAAACTCTGTTAGAGTTTAAAGACTAAATGATAAAGCCCTAAAGTCACTGAACTACGGCCACAGACCGTACAAATAAAGACGTGCAAAGAGCACAGCAAACCACACATGCATACCATGGCTTTGTCATTGAATGAAAGGATTACTGCATTAAACGGTCTGAAAAACCCAAACACCGGACTGTATTATATGAATGAATTTTGTAACCGCATAAGGTTTAGTTAGCCTAATAGTATTACAACACTCTCATCTAACTTTGTTGTTAAACTTTTTTGTATGATAAGTCTTGACATTTAACACTATGTGTCGATTTAAAGGTTATGTAATCGTCAGTCGTTTTAAAACTCGCAAAATGCTAATGTCAATATATACTTTATGGATATTTACTTTGCAATTAGATTTTCCAGTCGACAGGAAAGCTAAGTAAGTATTGCCCATAGGTCATATTCCGGGACGCAGTGGTTCAAATGCATCTTTTTGTCTAGTCAAATGTTATTTTTTAACCCATGTTTATACGAGCATTTACAAGAATTTGTCCAATGCAGGAATGCAGGGACAACGGAAAGCGATTTTTATGTGTGGAAATATACACATACAATCAAGTGTCTTGAGGGTATCTAGAAAAACATGGCCTCTTTTTTCATCAGCAAGTATTTCTTACTATTTCAATACTTTTTGAGAACATGATATGTATTTTCAGTTTTTCTGAATATGGATTTGATGATAATGCCTTAACTTAAATGCAATACTTTAACAAACAGAAATAACATATACTTGTAAATAAATGAAGTTTACAGCTTGTTAGCGAATTCAGTTATGAACATGTGATTACAGAACAAGTTTTGTTTCGTTTGAAACAGTTCATACTGATATAAGTCAAAACTGACCCTTGATCATTGATAAGTTGAATATAATATTTATACATGGCGATCGGTCAAAGGGTATGGCTTATCAATACCAATGTGAAATGGACATAATCAAGCAAGACAAGTGTGTCAAATCCTAAATTATTTGCCTATGAAGTCGTTGATAACTCAACAATAGACTTAGCAATTGAAAAGGTGAAGAACAATTAAGCGATCTTGTTATGGTGAAGTACAGAAATATTTCACTCTCGAACGACCACGTTTATAATTGAAAGTCTTTTTACATATCTTTACTTTATACCTAATATGATGTCATGTTTTTCGCATTCGCATTTTTTCTCACGGTTTAGTGTACATGTGTACTTTAGGGAAAAATACACGGACAACATTCTTTGGGGTATGCAGTTCGTGTACATGTTCTCATTTAATTGAGTTATATTGAGTTTGAAAGAACTTTTGTAAACGTACGTTTTCTGTGTACTTTATCTTTAATTGTACAGCTATCTTCACGAAATAATTCCTGAGAATGATATAGTGAAGTCACACCACGTGGTTAGTGACGTCCAATTTAGAAAACGCCTAAAGTCAAAAGCAACTCGCTTCATACAGTATCCAGTCACGTCACAGACCGCGTTGTATGACCACACAGTGATAACTCTTATAGTGGCAGCGTCATTTTTACGTCACCAGTGTTGTTGAACAGGTTCACTTTCTTCTTGAACTGGCATAGTTAGTATTTAGTTATTTTCCAAAGCCACCAACCGAATTGCGTTCAATATAAATCCTAACCGGTATATGTTTATTGTAATGATGACTAACTCAGAGCCATTTAGCCAATATACCAAATGTCAATATTCGTCTCATTTCCATCGACATCGACACTGGTGCCATTGTGTAGATCAAGAGTCACCCGAGGTCCATCGAGATCGATACTGGTGCCATTGTGTAGATCATGAGTCACTCGATTTCCATCGACATCGATACTGGTGCCATTGTGTAGATCATGAGTCACCCGAGGTCCATCGACATCGACACTGGTGCCATTGTGTAGATCATGAGTCACCCGAGATCCATCGACATCGATACTAGTGCCATTATGTAGATCATGAGTCACCCGATATCCATCGACATCGACACTGGTGCCATTGTGTAGATCATGAGTCACCCGAGGTCCATCGACATCGACATTGGTGCCATTGTGTAGATCATGAGTCACCCGAGGTCCATCGACATCGACACTGGTGCCATTGTGTATTTTATGAGTCACCCGAGATCCATCGACATCGATACTGGTGCCATTGTGTAGATCAAGAGTCACCCGAGGTCCATCGACATCGAAACTGGTGCAATTGTGTGGATCATGAGTCACCCGAGGTCCATCGACATCGAAACTGGTGCCATTGTATAGATCAAGAGTCACCCGAGGTCCATCGACATCGAAACTGGTGCCATTGTGTAGATCAAGAGTCGACCGAGGTCCATCGACATCGAAACTGATGCCATTGTGTAGATCATGAGTCACCCGAGGTCCATCGATATCGACACTGGTGCCATTGTGTAGATCATGAGTCACCCGAGGTCCATCGACATCGACACTGGTGCCATTGTGTAGATCAAGAGTCACCCGAGGTCCATCGACATTGATACTGGTGCCATTGTGTAGATCATGAGTCACCCGAGGTCCATCGACATCGAAACTGGTGCCATTGTGTAGATCATGAGTCACCCGAGGTCCATCGACATCGAAACTGGTGCCATTGTGTAGATCATGAGTCACCCGAGGTCCATCGACATCGAAACTGGTGCCATTGTGTAGATCAAGAGTCGACCGAGGTCCATCGACATCGAAACTGATGTCATTGTGTAGATCATGAGTCACCCGAGGTCCATCGATATCGACACTGGTGCCATTGTGTAGATCATGAGTCACCCGAGGTCCATCGACATCGATACTGGGGCCATTGTGTAGATCATGAGTCACCCGAGGTCCATCGACATCGATACTGGTGCCATTGTGTAGATCATGAGTCACCCGAGGTCCATCGACATCGATACTGGTGCCATTGTGTAGATCATGAGTCACCCGAGGTCCATCGACATCGATACTGGTGCCATTGTGTAGATCATGAGTCACCCGAGGTCCATCGACATCGACACTGGTGCCATTGTGTAGATCATGAGTCACCCGAGGTCCATCGACATCGACACTGGTGCCATTGTGTAGATCATGAGTCACCCGAGGTCCATCGACATCGACACTGGTGCCATTGTGTAGATCATGAGTCACCCGAGGTCCATCGACATCGACACTGGTGCCATTGTGTAGATCAAGAGTCACCCGAGGTCCATCGACATCGACACTGGGGCCATTGTGTAGATCATGAGTCACCCGAGGTTGGTTTCAGTAAAGGATTTCCTTGGCAATTCAATAATAAATTTGTAAAAACGTCACAAACGTCAACAAGTTATTTTTTATTAAAATATGTGTCCATTTTCAAAATTGGCTTAAGCTAAATTCGCACATAAAATAAGCAAAATAACAAACAATGGAACTTAGATAATTTCAATATACGACTAAAATCGATTATTACTGAAACGGACCCCAGATATCGTGATTTTATATTCAAATAGAGAATACTAGGTTAGTGCCGTTGATGGAGGAAGTTAATCTAGCAAGGCCGAGGAATTAAATTACGTCGCCGAGCCAGATAAACTTTCTCCATCCACGGCACTTACCTAGTATTCTATTTATCATGTTATCCTGTTATTCAAACACTATAAATAACCTTAAAATTATGAAGTATCTTTAAAAATAAGAGGGACAACAGGTTTTTCCCTGTTGACGTCGGCATACTCGGTATTCATATTTATATTGCCCCTAAAATAGTTCTCAAAACTGTTCATTTTTTTCAATCCGCTTATGTTCAAAGTAATAGTATTTTAATATGTAAATATCAATTCAAAACATAAAAAGCTTTTAAAAGTAGATCAGTCACCAAACATTATCTGATGATGTAACAATTATTCTGCAAGTCACAGACTGCAGTACACAGGTCATGGTTCAAGATCACGAGTGTTTACAAACAATCGCCACATGTTGAATGAATTCCATTCATTGCTAGTGTTAGATATTCAGAACTGCACCGGCAAAGAGATAATTCATTTATTGTAAGTGAGATTTTGTCATTCACCACAGAAATGGAATAAACTAGCGTTGAATGTTGTACTTTTCAGCATTTGCGGGTGGGTAAGTGAACATGTAGATTATCTGGTCTTTTTTGCCAGTTCCATTACTATGCGTGAGTGATGGGACTTTATGGGCGAGTGATTGTTGAGGTCGGTTGTTGGCGCACTATTGATAAGATACTGAAACATTATTTGTGCTTTTCCTCTGAGATTTCAGAATAGAAAAAAAGTCTGCCTTTACAGTCACATGGCCAACTGACTTTAAATAAACATCAAGTGGACTACTATCCTAATAAACTAATATTTACACGACACCATATTATTGGACCTATTTGTATGCAAGTGACAGGATAAAACATTTGATAATATCAATAATTAAAGGGCTTTTTTAACATTTTCAATTTAAATATTTATTATTTATTTGATTGGGTTGTATTTGAATTAAGTCAAATCACACAGTGATGATTTATGTGTTATATTGAATCAAGAAAAAGGAATTTTGGCTAAAGTTATTGTTTCTTTATGATTGAAGGCTGAATGTGGTGCTAAGATCTTAGAACACATGCGGGACCCATAAATGCACTCCCATCATCAACCTATGGTTAATCCACACACATCCATTCAAAACATATATATATTAACAGAGCTGTAAAAATGACTATTGGGCCAATTGTTTTATTACAAATTTGCCAGCATAACACCAACGATGGTCCGTCGTTGCAATGCCTACCAATGTCATATGCCAGACCACATTTGTGTCACCATCAGGCCAACGTTGGCCCAATGTTACTCAGCCAATTTCAACACAGAACCAACCAAGAAATGGCATTGGCCCGACGTAAGCATAGTCTCTGAGTTACGACCTCAAAAATTTGCATTATTGTGGAACTAAAGTGGTCTACCTCATTGAAGCCTCAAAATATTTTCGCCTTTACAATGACCACATAACTAAAGAAGCATAACTCTGAACTACATAGTGGGCTACAATTATGCTTAAGATAAATAAAAACACACTCTACCATTCTATTTGACTTCAATACAAGTTCATATATGTTGAAGTGGGCGTACACAGGATCACCATTACAACCGCGAACTCGTATGACATTAGCAAGCATATGGTGCATAAAGCTAGACTTTACATATTTCAAAAATACTTTTCTCATTAAATAGTTGAGAAGAATTATGTTAGTCCTATGCTTTGTTTAAAAAATGCTTATACTGATATAAATGATCGTTCGCATATTTTTGTCTTATGCATTTGTTCCGAAGGAAAAATTTGGTATATCCTGTAAAATTTACACAACCATTACACGACCATAATAAAAGCATTGCACAATGCAACGGTAAGCGGGAAGGTATGGGTGGCGCTTATCAAATCGATCACACATAATTCCTTCGAATGCTATGGAGGTAGCTGATTCACAAGAGGTTCCTCCTTGAAGCGTCAAAAACCAGTATTAAATGTATGACAATATAAAGCGCTTGGGTGCTCTAATGTTCCCATATCAATGTGATTGAGAATATTACTTGCGCTACTATAACCAATCAAAACCCATATCATGTATGTCTTCAGAAGTATTCTGAGCAAAAACTGGTACGTACAGACGGACGGACGCACTGCCGTTGTCCCCTTCCGTATATCTTTTTAATTTGATATGGTGGTATAATGATATTTCTGCGATTTAGGAGTGAAATAGGGATATATTCGGAACAGCCAACAGGGTTCACAAATACAAAATAAGGCGCAATAATTCATATGATTGTTTTATTACTTTGCAGTTTCAGTAAATGCAGTGTCTGTATTTAGTCGCAAGAGTGGGCTCCACTTTGAATCCTGAAAAAGAACAAAGGAGAGCAAATTTAAGGTTGTGTATAGCCGAATTGGATCTAATTTTGCTTTGCTTATTAACATTTATATCTAAGCAATAATTCTCACCAAGTCATATCATGACCGATTTCAGTTAAAATAACAAAAAACTGCCATAACTTATGTAGTGTATTTTCGGACAATTACTTCATTATTAGAAATTAGTAGGCAACATTCTTTGAAATGATACCAAAATTGGTTGAAAAATATAAACAGCTCATTTCTACACCGGATGCATTATTTCTTTAAAAAAATTTAAACGGAGAATACTCGCAGAACGCTTTTCTGAATACGGTATCTATGCATGACTGCTTTTTTTATAATGCTTTTTTTTTGGTATTACAAATCATATGTTAAAGTGAAAATGGTTAAAATCGAACCTAAGAGGGAAATGTGGCTATAAAAATGTTAAAGTGACACTCTTATTCAAAATCAATACATACACATGTTAAACAAAAATAAATTTTGACTGATTTACCTTTAACTACTTACTAAAGTAATGTACTTATGCACAATATTAATTACTGATAACAAGATTGTAACCGTGTATGTAATAGCAGAATACGCAAAAATATTAAATGATTGGTGAATGCTAAAATATTTACTGTGGTCTGCTATAGTCTGTACGGTAGAGATACTGTGTTTTAGGCTCATTTCTATCAAATTAAACTCGGTATTCTTCATAAGAACCATTCTTTTCGACATTTATTCATCCTTTTGGAATATTAATACAATATTACAATTAATTAATTAATTGTTTTCTTTCCAAATGAATGAAGGCCTATCTGGGGTCATGCATCAGATATTTTGGTGTCTTAAAATGTACTGTATGTGCAAGTTGGGTCAGGTCCAAAAAAGACGACATTTTTGTCAATTTTCCAGTTATAGGTTTTAAATCATTTCTAAATTGAAAACTGATAAATCCCGGCTGTATATCATAGTACGCAGGAAGTACGGCTGAAATAAGCAACTAAATATTATAAAATAAACAATGACATAAATACTCATTACACGTGATAAAACGTTAACCACTATCTTACAATTGGCACGCTGCGCCACAGAAGGCGGTTAGATACGCTGGTAGGTTGGCATGGCACAGAGATTCACACTGGGCTTCCGTTGCATCAGCTCCCAATACGGCACAAACTGTCTTTAGTGCGTCGGGAACTGTATATTTAAAGATTATTATCTATATGCATTATCGTTGAGTGCTAACTACAGAAAATGAATCAACACATAATCAAGAACTCAACATACCGCGAGAGCTACATTTGTCAGGTTTCAATTTAGGTTGTAGTTGTTATACTGCTATGTAAGAATTATCATTTGGAAACATAATGATAGTACAATGCTCAGCGCAAGACAAATATAGCTCTTTCTATTTGTATATGGAGTTACGACCGCCTTGCGCCTAGTCCTCGAAATGTAGCCATACATAGGCTCATTATACTATATATATATATATATATATATACAAGCTTCATAATTTCAAAGAGGAAGGTTGTCAGACTTTTTAAACTTCCGTCATAACTGATATAGAAATACTTGGACTAATCGAAATTCGATGAGAAAACCATTTCCTTTTTCAAAATGTTGCGTATGATTTAGCGCGCACTTCATTTAGCTATTTCGTATTCATAATTATTACGAAAGAATCTCTTTTCGACTTCGACAGAGAACGCAATGGGCAGGAGCACCAGCAAAAGCAACACAATCTTCATGGTGACCTGAAATAAAATACTATAATAATATTTCATATTGACGACAATTTGATTTCTATGCTGTTTAAATTGAACATTACATTTATTTGAATATGACCAACTCAAACGTATCCAGTTAAGCACAGGCTAAAACTAATTCAATTAAGCTTTTGTTAACAAACATTTTCGGCAAACTTTTCGGCATTTTTAGGTACATTTGTAAATGTTTATGGCAAACATTATCCTAAAACAACTTTACAATTAAATAATTGAAGTACACCTTACACATACTTAAGAATATGATATGATTTTTTACAAGCAATGTTATGTCCTGTCGTCATACGTGAATGAAGACTACAGATATAACCCCAGAAGACACATGTTTATTTTTATAACCCTGTTTAGAGGCAAAAGTTAAGGGCCCATGTGACACTGAACGAGGGACACAAACACACAACAATCACAAACAGGCCACCAACGCATAAACAAAGCTTAGTCAATGAAATATAGGTGTGCTGCCTTGAAACACGAATATACTGTGGAAATAAACTATTGAATATGAGGGGAAAACTTCACAATTGTCCCAATATGTACCAGGAATGTCTTTATTTACACTGCTTAAGCATACATTATACGTTTGTAGGTGTTTTACTTGTTACCTTTAATAGATCTTGATGCAGTTTATACGCTAGGAACTATAGGGCCAAGCCCAGTAGTCATTTGTACGACGACCTTGTTTACAGGCACGATGCATGCGCATAGGTTACAGTATCATCAGAGATGTGGAAACATTTATTTGTGTAATTCCTGACTGATGCTCCCACTAATTGGCCTAATCGACACTTAGCAACAGGCACAGGGCGTACAAAATAAAACATGCTGTATGAACGCAGCTCTTACAATCATCAAGTTAAATCAACTATGTTCGATTACTTTGACAAATTCAGAAACACGCCTTTAGCTCTCAACCTCTTGGGGGGGGGGGTATTTTTTAAAACAGTTCACAGACATAACATATCAAATGAGCAAAAACAAAACGAACACGCCATACAGACTGTACAGATAATAATAGACAGTTATCGAGTAATTATCGCATTGCAAACGTTAACGGCAAAGCAGGAATATATAGGTGTTTAAGTCTTGTTCGGGACTTCTGTTATATGTTTCATGTTGCTGTTTTTATTGGAATTTCGAAATAGTCCAATAATTATTTTAAATGCACGTGTGTATGGTGTATTTATGATTCGTCACCATAGCAATGGCAATGGAAAATCAAAAACCACTGTGGGCTTTTTATCCGAAAATAAGACTGAAAATATATTTTTGTTTACGAAATTTTTTGTTTCCAATGACGTATTCCACAACTAAAAACTCCGGGTACGAGCCAAGTTGACAACAATTGAACAAAATCCGTGTTAAGGATTACAAGACTAATGTTAACCAAACATTTGACAAGATACACACAGCGTACACACAACACAGACAGACCATACATTCATTGTCATACTTTGCACATCAGTTGACCAACCATTACATATCTGGACTAATTTTATGCTTCATCCTATCAAATGCATAACGTTAATATAAAGTTGTGGAAATGTTGAACCATGGTTGTGTTGTTTTAATTTCTAATTATATGTTATTATAGTTGAATGTGTTATTACTTCAAATAAGGTAAATACTCGTCAATTATAGCACCAGAACGTGTTGTCAGTGCAAAAAAATAATTGTTTGTATATATGGATATGTAAACATTGTGTGAACAACGCCTATAATACGTCGAAAAAATCATGCTTTTCAACGATGTTTATACGTTGTTCACATCATTATGGCAATCTTGCCAAAAGGCTGTGGTTGTCACAACGTTATGACGACGTTATGGAAAGTTTCCTTTACAACTTTCATAACTAGCACAACGTTATTGTGCTTGAATAACTTGTCCTTTTGTTTCCATTGTTCATCAGTTGTTTAAACATTTGCAAACCATTTAAACTGGTATGTTTGTATAGACGCTTGTCAGCGGTTTAATTTGCAATTATTTGCAAATTAGCTGTAAATTCTGCTGTTTTTTTAACCAAATGTCTTGACCGAGAAATAGGAAGATGTTGGTATAGAAGGAATAAAAAAAACATTGTAAATGTTTTCACCTGAAATAAGTTTAATATGATTTGATTTTATGATGCTGTCTGCTTGATCGAAATTGAAGACGAAATTAATATACCATTGTATCATACCTATAAGTAAGATATTAAATATCAAGTTAAAACTATTAAGCTATAAGAAATGTTGCAAACTTATAAATATTAAACATAAACTGTTTTAAGTAAACGATTGCAAAGCAGTACTCAGACAAGTAAATAACTGTTTAAATTGAACAACAAAACATTGACACTTACGTTAGTGTGAGGTTCGAAGAAACACTGACAAACGGTCGAACGAAATTTGCGCTTTTATATCTTCAAGCAGAGGGCGCTTCATGAAATTTTGTCTTGAACGAATGCATGCAGCAAGCATGAGTTGATAGCATAATCGTGCAGTTTTTTAAAAGGTCTCAGGTGTTATCTGCTTGCAAAAAATATAGATCTTAACCCAAAGGACATCTCTGTCAAGAGGAATGGCGTGTTACCTTTGCAAACACTTAACAATTTAGGTCAAACCACAGCTCATCTCTGCCAAGAGGATTGGCATTCGGCTGAACAACTTTCATAATTAGTCAGTTTTTAAACTCCAAAACATTTGAAGATGCATGTCAAATTACATCGGACGTAAAAAGGAGTTAAAAAAGGTAAAAAAATACCGAGGTATTGCCCCTGCTGTACCATGTGTGATTTTCGTTTAATTCATGAATTATTTGCACCGACATGTGAAATAGTTTCTTTATTCTTATTCAATAAATAAAATTCAATCTAAAATCATTTTATATTTCCTTTATTACGACTCAGCTTGAACAAAGTGGGTGTGATGTCTTCATAAGGTTCCTTTTTTCGGGAAGTATCTCCTTTCCAATTGAAAAAAATGAGAACAATTATCCTTTAACATATAACTATCAGAGACTGTTAGCTTTCGAAAATTCATCGGTTGGTCAAGAGTGTTTCCAAATTTCTAAATCTTCAATTATTTTTACTCGCCTATGTGAGCGTTTAGAGGCTTATAGTTTGTTAAACAAAAAAAGTAAGAATGTTCAATAAGCTAGACTTAAAATCACAAAATAAAACAATTTTTGAAACGATTAATACTGGATTTTTTAAACGGTTAAAACATGATCTTTTTCAAACGGGCTCGAAATAATGCCAGTATCGAAATCAAATGTCGTGAATCTGTATCCAGCTAGGGGCAAGATACGCGTGAGTGTCTGTTTACTTGTTAAAGTGTGTTCAATATATAGGCTGAGTGTCAAAACTTTGTCATCCCCACCATTACATAACCTGTGCACAGCCATAATTAGGCCATAACAAAATGTCACGGTCAAATTGAACGTATGGGTGACCTGTATCAACTCTAACGATCACAATTTCATTCCACCAAAGGCTTGTAGAGTCACAACAAGTTCATCGAAAAAACTGAAATAACTGGTATTAAGTTATGCACTACTAATTAATTTTCTTATACAAGTCAATGCAAAGAGGCAAGATTTCGGATTGGAAAATGGCCATTTTATTCAAAGAATCCATATATCATCAGGCCGGAAGACTGCAAAGTTCTAGTACAGCCGAAAATATTTAATCTCTGAGATGTTTATGATTTTGTTACTCTCTCAGTTTGACTGAATTTAAAGTATTTCTTACTATTACAACATAATATTTATTGCATCACTCAGTATTAAACAATCACCACTCTGAAGTATCGTTCTCAATCTAAAATATAGGCTCTGCAGTCTCTCCCTATTCACTGGTCAGTCACATAGTCCTTAAATCGAGACACCATCGTAGTTATTAACTATTTTTCAAGAGCCGGAAACCACACATCTTCAACACATCCAATGGGACAATTGGCAGTGCCGAAGCACGTTGTACAAGCCTCTTCATGGCTTCGTTCTCCCTAAAGTCAGCGGCAAGACCACATGACTGTACTTCTTCCACATACACTGTGTGAAGAGAAAAAAACATCCATGCATTGTATCATCACGATGCTGTTTAGAAGTCAATTATTATTGTTTATGTGTACAGAGGAAGTGTAATGTTCACTGACGAAATTCTGAATGAGATCGAAGAATATGGTGAGCATTGTCTGTTGTTTATTTGGAGGTAGTCCATACACTAGAGGACTCATATACCCGTCGATCATGGCGTGGATGGTGTAGAGTTGGTAGAAGAGTGTCAGCAAAGAGTACAAGGTACCGTCCACATAAAGGTCTCGGCTGTAGACAGCTGAGTCTGGTTGTCAGGTGACGGATATAAGCATTCAATCTACATTACCGTCGGTTGCGATGAAAAATGGCTCCCCTGCTAGTGTCTCTGCCCACACCCCTTCCAATGTGCCATCCGCTCTTGTCTTTGGCAGAACTGCACTATTCTTAGACCGTTGTCTGCAATATAAAAGAAAGTCAAATAATCAACAAAACTTTAAAACTGTTATTACTTACGCTGGTATATTTATTTTGAGGATATGTACCATTAAATATATTTTTCATATGATAAACTGTATAAACTCGATTTGACTTCGTAGAACGAATGTTTAGCCACAACCCCTTGGCTGGAATTGTAATATTCCAGATATCTTGCGTCTGTCAGCATAACGTTTAAGATGGAAGGCACCAGCTTCGTTGACCTCCGTACTCTGCTTGTGGACACCACTCAGGATGTCTGCAACAAAGGTGTCGCAGTTATCGCTGGCGATTATGGTAGGAATATCATTACTATTTGTGATTTTTGCATCGCAGATATTGTTTACACATTTCCATTAGCGACTCTCTCGTTTTCTGATCGGTTTAAGTACATGTAGCCTTTTGACGTAGTAAATAGTGTTTATGTTCGCCGAAAGAGCGCTTTAAATTGGGCTACAAATATACGATTCTGCAATGACCAGTATTGGACATCGTTTCATTTTCTACCGTAACAACACGAAGGTTATCTGAAGGATTCAATTGTGACCCCTTTATCTGGGCGAAAACTCTTATAAGTGGACAATAAATGCTTGACCACGTCCACTTCAAGCGGTGTCATTTGACATTCACTGCTGGTATTATTTTGGTTTAAATTATTGTTTAATTTTGTCGTGGTATGTATGTTTGTGGTGATTGTGTTTGTGTATATTACGTAAGTTTGTTTGTGGTGCTTGTTTTTGTGTATATAGTGTTAGTTTGTTTGTGGTGCTTGTATTTGTGTATATGGTTGTAGTTTGTTTGTGGTGCTTGTATTTGTGTATATGGTTGTAGTTTGTTTGTGGTGCTTGTATTTGTGTATATGGTTGTAGTTTGTTTGTGGTGCTTGTATTTGTGTATATGGTTGTAGTTTGTTTGTGGTGCTTGTATTTGTGTATATGGTGTTAGTTTGTTTGTGGTGCTTGTATTTGTGTATATAGTGTTAGTTTGTTTGTGGTGCTTGTATTTGTGTATATGGTTGCAGTTTGTTTGTGGTGCTTGTATTTGTGTATATGGTTGTAGTTTGTTTGTGGTGCTTGTATTTGTGTATATGGTTGTAGTTTGTTTGTGGTGCTTGTATTTGTGTATATGGTGTTAGTTTGTTTGTGGTGCTTGTATTTTTGTATATAGTGTTAGTTTGTTTGTGGTGGTTGTATTTTGTATATAGTGTTAGTTTGTTTGTGGTGCTTGTATATGTGTATATGGTGTTAGTTTGTTTGTGGTGCTTGTATTTGTGTATATAGTGTTAGTTTGTTTGTGGTGCTTGTATTTTTGTATATAGTGTTAGTTTGTTTGTGGTGCTTGTATTTTTGTATATAGTGTTAGTTTGTTTGTGGTGCTTGTATTTTTGTATATAGTGTTAGTTTGTTTGTGGTGCTTGTATTTGTGTATATGGTGTTAGTTTTTTTGTGGTGCTTGTATTTGTGTATAAAGTGTTAGTTTGTTTGTGGTGCTTGTATTTGTGTATATGGTGTTAGTTTGTTTGTGGTGCTTGTATTTGTGTATATGGTGTTAGTTTGTTTGTGATGCTTGTATTTGTGTATATAGTGTTAGTTTGTTTGTGGTGCTTGTATTTGTGTATACAGTGTTAGTTTGTTTGTGGTGCTTGTATTTGTGTATACAGTGTTAGTTTGTTTGTGGTGCTTGTATTTGTGTATACGGTGTTAGTTTTTTTGTGGTGCTTGTATTTGTGTATATAGTGTTAGTTTTTTTGTGGTGCTTGTATTTGTGTATATGGTGTTAGTTTGTTTGTGGTGCTTGTATTTGTGTATATGGTGTTAGTTTGTTTGTGGTGCTTGTATTTGTGTATATGGTGTTAGTTTGTTTGTGGTGCTTGTATTTGTGTATATGGTGTTAGTTTGTTTGTGGTGCTTGTATTTGTGTATATGGTGTTAGTTTGTTTGTGGTGCTTGTATTTGTGTATATGGTGTTAGTTTGTTTGTGGTGCTTGTATTTGTGTATATGGTGTTAGTTTGTTTGTGGTGCTTGTATTTGTGTATATGGTGTTAGTTTGTTTGTGGTGCTTGTATTTGTGTATATGGTGTTAGTTTGTTTGTGGTGCTTGTATTTGTGTATATGGTGTTAGTTTGTTTGTGGTGCTTGTATTTGTGTATATAGTGTTAGTTTGTTTGTGGTGCTTGTATTTGTGTATATAGTGTTAGTTTGTTTGTGGTGCTTGTATTTGTGTATATGGTGTTAGTTTGTTTGTGGTGCTTGTATTTGTGTGTATATGGTGTTAGTTTGTTTGTGGTGCTTGTATTTGTGTATATGGTGTTAGTTTGTTTGTGGTGCTTGTATTTGTGTATACAGTGTTAGTTTGTTTGTGGTGCTTGTATTTGTGTATATGGTGTTAGTTTGTTTGTGGTGCTTGTATTTGTGTATATGGTGTTAGTTTGTTTGTGTGCTTGTATTTGTGTATACAGTGTTAGTTTGTTTGTGGTGCTTGTATTTGTGTATATAGTGTTAGTTTGTTTGTGGTGCTTGTATTTGTGTATATAGTGTTAGTTTGTTTGTGGTGCTTGTATTTGTGTATATGGTGTTAGTTTTTTTGTGGTGCTTGTATTTGTGTATATAGTGTTAGTTTTTTTGTGGTGCTTGTATTTGTGTATATGGTGTTAGTTTGTTTGTGGTGGTTGTATTTGTGTATATGGTGTTAGTTTGTTTGTGGTGCTTGTATTTGTGTATATGGTGTTAGTTTGTTTGTGGTGCTTGTATTTGTGTATATAGTGTTAGTTTGTTTGTGGTGCTTGTATTTGTGTATATAGTGTTAGTTTTTTTGTGGTGCTTGTATTTGTGTATATAGTGTTAGTTTGTTTGTGGTGGTTGTATTTGTTTATTAGTGTTAGTTTGTTTTTAGTGTTTGTATTTGTGTATGTGATGTTAATATATTTGTGTCTATTGTTTATTGTTGTCCTATAGAATATAGTTCATCCTTTTTTCATTGTATTATTGTTATAATATATCCGACGTTTAATAACAATTCTTGTATCTTGACCACACTGAAAGCAAAGTGAACCAATATTTGAAACAACAAGAATATTTAGATATAGTTTTGCCTGAATTCAATAAACAATTGCGATGTGTGAATGTGAAAAAGGGTATTTTTAACATATTTTTAACAGTAAATGTGTTGTTTTTTTGTGATGAATATTGACAAAAGACAGAACACTTACTGTGAAGCCGATTGCTCACGATTGAATTTACCCACCAAAATTTCCAATGACCGTCGGGAAGCGATTAACCAAACGCGTATGTATTTAATTTCGTATATAAAAACCTGAAGCCAATAGTCGTTATTGCAATGAAACATATATCATGTGAGTAGGTATAACATGTACGTACAATAGCATGAATAGCAAATGTTCAAGATTCCTGAAATACCTGTTCTAAATACTTTTCGTTTGGATGGATATCTTTCAAAAACACTCATAATTTTCATTTTTGATTCGCTCATTGATAGAAAGGCAATGTAATAATTTGCTATTCAAATGTATGAACTTCTATTGCGTTTTATTATTATACAGTAATTATACTGTTACAATATTGTTTTGCCTTTAAAGTAATAATATGTATATTTTAAACAGAAATTCTGAGCATTTTCTTTCCGCTAGTAAAGCATTGATGTCATTAAACTTTAATAGCAATGTTAAATGTTAAAATCAACCTCAGCTTGGTCCCTTTAGTGTTCAGTTCATTTTACTTGGTACACGTTGGGGACAAGTTCACATAATTCAGCTACGTTTTGAAATCTGACTTGAGTGTCTCCAGACCAGCCACTTGGCTTACTATTATTCAGGAACGTACGACAAATAAATATATATTAAATATACCAAATTATTCAGGTTTATGCAATGTGAGTATAAAAATCACTTGAATAAAGTTCTCAAATTGAAATAAAGATTTTTAACATTTTTATCTAAGCTTATCATATCTCATTAGAAAGCTAAACAATGCATACTCTACTCTTGTTAATAATTGACCGAATTGTGTAAACTCCATGTCATTGACTTGTTTATGACTAGCGTCCTGTCCTCATTTGCCACACGTGTCCACTAACTTAATATGAAACAAAGGATTGGTAAAGTTCACCTAGTTAATATGTCGTTGATAACAGAAGTTTTAAGTTCTACTAGGTTATGTTCAGGAATGATAAGATATAAAATCGTGTGTGTAATACGGTGCTTTGTCTTTCTTATGGACAAACTGTCTACTCTATCGTGACACTGATAGCTGCCTTTGGAACAAGGTGGGTCCTTTTAGCTAAGTAATTGTGCCACGTCGAGTTGGTTATATGTGTCACCTCAAGTTCAAAATGTACTTACCTGGCTCTCATTGTTCGTGAGCAACAAGCTAACCAGGCTCTAATGGTTCGTGAGCAACAAGCTTACCAGGCTCTAATGGTTCGTGAGCAACAAGCTTACCAGGCCCTAATGGTTCATGAGCAACAAGCTTACCAGGCTCTAATGGTTCGTGAGCAACAAGCTTACCAGGCTCTAATGGTTCGTGAGCAACAAGCTTACAAGGCTCTAATGGTTCGTGAGCAACAAGCTTACCAGGCTCTAATGGTTCGTGAGCAACAAGCTTACCAGGCCCTAATGGTTCGTGAGCAACAAGCTTACCAGGCCCTAACGGTTCGTGAGCAACAAGCTTACCAGGCCCTAACGGTTCGTGAGCAACAAGCTTACCAGGCCCTAACGGTTCGTGAGCAACAAGCTTACCAGGCCCTAACGGTTCGTGAGCAACAAGCTTACCAGGCCCTAACGGTTCGTGAGCAACAAGCTTACCAGGCCCTAACGGTTCGTGAGCAACAAGCTTACCAGGCCCTAACGGTTCGTGAGCAACAAGCTTACCAGGCCCTAATGGTTCGTGAGCAACAAGCTTACCAGGCTCTAATGGTTCGTGAGCAACAAGCTTACCAGGCCCTAATGGTTCGTGAGCAACAAGCTCACCAGGCCCTAATGGTTCGTGAGCAACAAGCTTACAAGGCTCTAATTGTTCGTGAAAATGTCTTACATAATCTTGATTGCATTTAATAAAAATGCGTTCACCGTGATGATTATGCACCATTCAATGTAACCACGCTTCCCAGGTCCGGGGATATACCGGGGATAGCTGGGGAAATGACCGTGTTTTTTACCTTTCGGGTGGCCCCGCAATGCCGGTTGAATGCGATTGTTTTGTCTTCGCGCAAAAAAAATAGCGGGGAATGGGCCTTACCTAGGGTCCCTGTGGTGTTGGGGCATTTGGCGGGTATTTTACTAGCAGTTCGTCCCTGCAGGGCGGAGTTTTTACCCGGGCTTGGCTGGACCGAAAGTCAAAGTCCCCGCTATTCCCCGGACCTGGGGGCCGTGGTTACAAATGACTGGTGCATTATAATGTTATTTCCTTTTAAATTCCAAATAATTTTAAGAACATAACATAAATTAGAACAAAACAATAATGGGGAGCTTAGCTTAATCCTGAATTTGGACCCCGGTTTCAAAGCTGCACTCTTACATATAGTTTGTTTTGATATGTTTTAGTTTTTATCTCAAGAATCAGCTTATTTTGGCATCAATGCCAAATTTTAATTCGGTCATATAAGATAACTCACACTAGTATAACTCAAATGCTCGAAAAACGGCCGAAAACTTCAATTTTCCTAAAGCGTTATTAACGTTTTTAGCAATTAAATATCAATTTTCGACTATAAATATAAAGAACTGCGATCTAATGTTTATTCAGGATTCTTATAGCACATTATAGTTTCAGGAAATTTACGCAAAAAAATAGTTCATTCCAGTACAAAAAAATAAAATTGTCAAAACAGACAATCTGTGGGGGTGCAACTTTAAGTAAAGAGTATGCATTGTATCCCTCATTCAGCAAACTAATGTACATCACTATGATTTGATTTTCAAAAGTGTTATTAATTGGGTTTCGGAGGCCAAAACTAACTAACCTGGTGACGCTTAACACATTTACTCAATTTGATATGGCGTTATAGTTTTTCAATTTTTATTTATAATAAACCAGAAGGTCGTAGTAATAGCATAATGTGCACAATGGTGACAAATACAAATAATATGTACTTGTGCGGTAACGTATTAACTAATAAATTTTATTACAATGGCTATAATACTAGACTGTTACAAAATGTCTATTTGACATAATGTGAAAAGCTTTGTAAACAAATACACTCAAATTCTTTAATGTTCCTTCATTTTTTAGTGTTGATTAGTGTTATATTACTCAGATTGCTTTTAAATTAAATTTAAGATGAATTTTATTTTGCTTAATCAGTATCACGATTGGGTCTCATATCTTTGATAGCGCCTTAATAACTCAGATGTCTCGGTTTCTGTTCAGATGTGTTAAAGATAACAAATCCATAATTTTATTATTTCCTGTCCTTAAAGCTGTAGTCTCACAGATAAACCATTTTTACAACTTTTTTTATTTTTTGTCTTGGAAAAACAAATTTTTGCGTAAGTATCTGCAAACCAATGATATAAGATTGCTGACAAAAAATCAGATCGTAGATTTCCTATTTACGTTCGAAAGTTAATGTTTTATGGCTTAAACCGTTACTAACGGTTTACGAAAAATGCATAAAACATCAATTTCTGAACTTAAGTATTAAAATCTGCGTTCTATTTTTGTCAGCGGTCTTATATAACTGGTTTCCATGGATTTTCGCAAAATTTGGCTCGTTCCAATACAAAAAATAGTTGTCAAAACGTTCAATCTGTGAGAGTGCAGCTTTAATGCCACAGTTTTCGATTAATAAGTTTAAATGAAAATTACCAGGAAAAGCTCGGTAGCATATTCATATTCTACTTTGTGTTTTAATATACAGTCAAACCCTGTTGGCTCGAACTCCAAATGACCGGCGAAAATACCTCGAGCCTCGGGGAGTTCGAGCCAAGCGGGAATGCGTACATTCAGTATAAAGATATCGGTCCTTTTGATCAGGTTCGAGGAAATCGAGCCAAGCGTGTTCGAGCCAACGAGGTTTGACTGTATTGCTTTATATCTTAGGAAAATACTCCCAGACATTTGTTTAAAAGCTCGTTCATGACATGTATAAACAGCTTTAATCAAAGCACAGCAAGCGCTGAAAGCGGTGGTACTTTTAAACTTAAATAGTTGATCTGACACCATAAATACTTAAATAGATATTACTCTTTCATGATATCAACAGTATGTACGACACAATAGTTTCGCATGCAAATGTTAATGTTTGAACATCGTTAATGCATGTTGCGCAAAAGGTGTTTAATCCAATACGCCACATTCTCATTTCAACATGTACTTTAAAAGTTTGTAAAAGGTATCTATCATAAGAGGTGAAGGTATTTTTTAACATTTGTTCAACTCTGCATGCCTAAAAAAATGAAACGAAAACATTTTTAATTCCTTGATATTATTTTTGTTTTGTTCGTTTGCTCCTTGTTGTTGTTATTTTTTGTGTCTATCATTTTTGTTGTTTTGTTTTTTGTTTTTTGTTTTTGGTGGGGCACTGAAATACACTGAAAGAATGTGTTTGTAAACTAAACTATCAAATAAAGAAATTATGCAATGAATATGTACTTGATATTTTGTGTACGGGCTGTATGGCTTGACAATGTTAACATACCCCGTTTTAATGTCGCTTTATTTAAGAACAAACAATAAATTGACCTTTCTAAAAATACTATCGTATAATCCTCTCCCGTAAGCCATGTCGGCCCGCATGTTCCAATACTGTTCCAGTGTCTTACAGGCTTCCTACTCAATGATTTTACTGAACCGAAAGAACTGCAACAGGAACTTATAGACCTGACAAATAATGTTGAAGAGCAAGTTCTGCTACGTTCAATAAATACACGTGTACAGAACGCTCAAGATAACTCGAAATATAGGAATAATTGGTATGCCCAGTACAGTTCGCTAAACATAGCCCGAATTATGGGAATAATTGGTAACCTCAATACAGTTCGCCAAAGATAACACGCATCATTGGAAAAATGGTAAGCTAAATACAGTTCTCCTAAGATTAGACGATTTATGTGTGCTCAATAAAGTTCTCCCAAAATAGCCCGAATCATTACAATAATTGGTATGATCAATGCAGTTCTCCCAAGACAACACGATTCATGGGTGTTCAATACAGTTATCCCAGATAGCCAGTATCATGAGAATAATTGGTATGGTCAGTAAAGTTCTCCCAAGACAGCCTCAATCATGGCAATAATTGGTACGCTCATTAGAGCTCGGCCATCATAGCCCGAATCATGGGAATAATTGGTATGCTTATTACAGCTCGGCCTATATAGCCCGAATCATGGGAATAATAGGTACGCTTATTAAAGCTCGACCTACATAGACCGAATCATGGGAATAATTGGTACGCTCACTAGAGCTCGGCAAACATAGCCCGAATCATGGGAATACTTGGAACGCATATTATATCTCGGCCATCATAGCCCGAATATGAGAACAATTGGTACGCATATTAGGGCTCGGCCATCAAAGCCCGAATCATGGGAATAATTGGTACGCGTATTACAACTCGGACTACACAACCCGAATCATGGGAACAATAGGTACGCTTATTAGAGCTCGGCCAACATAGCCCGAATCATGGGAATACTTGGAACGCTAATTTGATCTCGGCCATCATAGCCCGAATCATGGGACCAATTGGTACGCACATTAGAGCTCGGCCATCATAGCCCGAATCATGGGAATAATTGGTACGCTTATTAGAGCTTGGCCTACATTTCCTGAATCATGGGAATACTTGGTACGCTCATTAGAGCTCGACCAACATAGCCCGAATCATGGGAACAATTGGTACGCTCATTAGAGACCATCATAGCCCGAATCATGGGAATAATTGGTACGTTTATGCTCTGCCTACATAGCCCGAATCATGGGAATAATAGGTACGCTTATTAGAGCTCGGCCTACATAGCCCGAATCATTGGCATAATTGGCACGATTTTAAGAGCTCGGCCAGCATAACCCGAATCATAGGAATAATGATACATGTATGCTCATTAGAGCTCGACCAACATAACCCGAATCATGGGAGTAATGGTTTGCTAATTGGAGCTCGACCAAAATGGCCCGAATCATGGCAATAGTTGGTACGCTCATTAGAGCTCGGCCAACCTAACCCGAATCATGGGATCAAGCGTATGTTCATAAGAGCTCGGCCAACATAATCCGAATCATGGGAATAATGGTATGCTCATTAGAGCTCGGCTAACATAGCCCGAATTATGGGAATAATTGGTAAGCTTATTACAGCTCGGACTGCATAGCCCGTATCATGGGAATAATAGGTACGCTCATTAGAGCTCGGCCAACATTTCCCGAATCATGTGAATACTTGGTACGCTCATTAGAGCTCGGCCAACATAGCCCGAATCATGGTAACAATTGGTACGCTCATTAGAGCACGGCCATCATACCCCGAATTATGGAAAAACTTGGTTCGCTTATTAGAGCTCGGCCTACATAGCTCGAATCATGGGAATAATTGGTACACTCATTAGAGCTCGGCCAACATAACCCGAATTATGGGAATAGTGATATGCTCATTAAAGCTCGGCTAAAATATAACCCGCATCATAGGAATAATGGTATGCTCGTTACAGCTTGGCCAACATAGACCGAATCATGGGAGTAATGGTATGCTCATTAGAGCTCGACCAAAATAGCCCGACTCATGTGAATAGTTGGTATGCTCATTAGAGCTCGGCCAACATAAACCGAATCATGGAATCAATGATATGTTCATAAGAGCTCGGCCAACATAACCCGAATCATGGGATAAGTCATATGCTCATTAGAGCTCGGCCAACATAGCCCGAATCATTGGAATAATGGTATGTTCATAAGAGCTCGGCCAACATAACCCGAATCATGAGATAAGTGATATGCTTATTAGAGCTTGGCCAACATAACCCGAATCATGGGAAAAGTTGGTACGCTCATTAGAGTTTAACAATGGTACGCTCATTAGAGCTCGGCCAACATAGCCCGAAGCATATGAATAATGGTATGCTCATTAGAACTCGGCCAACATAACCCGAATCATAGGAATAATGGTATGTTCATTAGAGCTCGACCAACATAACCCAAATAATGGGAATAATGGTATGCACAATACACTTCTTCCTTTATAGTCCGAGTCCTGAGGAGAATAAGTATGCTCAGGACAGTTCGTCTAAGATAGCCTTAATCGTGGAAATAATTGGTATGCTCAGGACAGTTCGTCCAAGATAACCTACATCTGGGGAATAATGTATATGCTCAAAAATGATGTGACAGCATAACCTAGCAATAGTTTGTAATATATAGCATTTGTTATCATCAGAAATTCCCCTTTTCATTTTTATCTTTGCAGATGGCACACTATCTTGGACAGACTATAGGGTCATTTAAGTATGATCTTAATTTATCCTGCACTCTTCTAACTGGTTTCCTATTCGATATTTACAGATTGCGTTCATATTATTTTGACCGTCTCAGCATTGACCTAATGCTTATGATTTTGCTGTATGTTGCACTTAAACCTACGAGGAACGCGTATTCATTACCTTTTATTGTATAGGCCGTTAAACTTAATCGGTACATTCAGACGTCCAAATTAATGAGTACCAACCCGTTTAATTATTGTAAATGTAAACTGTCTGTATTTCAATTTTACATTTTGATAAGCAATGACTCATCACTGTACAATTATTATTATTTGAGATAATCATATAATTCCTTCTTTGTTTTGCCACATGTAGATTCTAAGTGGTATAAAGCTATTCACTGGCCTACTTCTATTTTGTACATACATACTGCAATCTACAGTACATTCGTGGTGAAACAGTCACATTTAGTTTACTGTGGTAGAACCCCCAACATGACAATCGTTTGCATAAAAAGTAAACCCATTATACCTGCTGGTATTCTCAACCATTTCTGATCGTGAATCCACTGTCTGAATGTCTTAAAGATGCATTTTCACAGATTTACCATTTTTACAACTTTTTTATTTTTTGTCTTTGAAAGAGCAAATTTTCGCTTAAATGTTTGCAAACCTATGATTTAAGATTGCTGACAAAAAATCAGATCGTACATTTTCATATTTCCGTTCGAAAATTAATGTTTTGTGGCCTAAAGCTGTTTAAGAAAAATGCATAAAACATCAATTTTTGAACATATATAATATAAAAATCTGCAGTCTAATTTTTGGTCAGCAGTCTTAGTTAATTGGTTTCCATGGATTTTAGCTTAGATTGGCTCGTTCCAAGACAAAATATAAAAAAAGTTGTCAAAACGTTCAGTCTGTGAGAGTGCAGCTAAAACAGCAATCATTGTGTCCGCTTTGTTCCGTTCATGCAATTCGTCACGACATATCTTCTTACTGACCTCGTCCAAAGGGCTCACGTACTTAAAGCCACCTTGGTAGCATTTTAAAGCTTGGAATTCATTTTCACGACTTACACAAGAGTTCTTGTTTTACGTGTTTCTCACGTTTGAATGATTGAGTTGTGTGGGTGTTAAATAGCGCCTTGCTTGTCCACCAAGTCCCTAAACAGTGTCTTCCAATTCCTTGTTGCTGAACGAACGTTTTCGATTACTTTATTCCGACATTTTTATTACAACACTGAGATGCATAGGAGCCACACTTTATAAAATAACACTCTGAAGATTTAATTTGTGACATATTTTTTCATGTCATTTCTGATTCTGCACGTTCAAGGGTTTTTCAAAATGCTATATGTTATATGGTGAATGTCAGAAACCAGGTGCATAAAAGCATGTGAATTTCATGTAGTTTATTGCGGATGTTTATTTAATAACTGTGAACTTTTGAGGCCATCCGTTTAAAATCAACCTTGATATAAGTTGTTTAAATATACACACACGTAAACTTATAGTGGCTTTATATCAAAGATATAATGAAACCTGAAGAAAACAAATGGAAATCAGGGCTTACATTTAATTTCGAGTGTTTTTGCGGGTATCTCCGTATGTTTTTTTTTCTGAATTGTGTCGCATACACATGTTTTTTTTCTAAGTGTTATATTTTTAAAGGGGATTTATTTAGCTTGCAAGACATTTACAGTCCTGGTAGGGCAATGTAAGCAAGTGTCTGTTGTTAGAGATAAGTAGATTAAGGTGGCCGATAAACTATTTCCTATATAGTTAATAGTTTAGGTGTTTCAGAAGGGATCTTACCTCATACTCTGGCTAATTGACTATCAAAGAATGGCTCAATAAAGAATCAGGGAAAGCCGGTCTTGCAAAACGCAAAGAGCGCCAAACAGGCTTTGTAAACCATTTTCTTGAATTAAAGTCACCTTGTTGTACAAATTCCTTGCCAATAAGGTAGAACCATCACGGACAAATCTTCCAAAACCATCTGTCAAAACATCTTATCAAAATAAACTCCAAAGTAAGTGTTATAATGCATACAGCTTATTTTTCACAATGTTTCAGTCCACACAAGTAAAAATTTACAATATTTCTTACAACAAGAAAATGTTATTTAGTTTGCCCACCCACTTTCTTCCCCTGACCTAAGCCCCTGTGATTTTTCCTATTTCCATTGTTTAACAAAAACTTACAGGTAGGCGCTATGCTACTACTAGCAGCCCTTGGTTCTGCAAGTGTTCAGTACCTCATTGGTAAACCAAAGAGAGTCTCCTTTGAACCATTGAGGTTGTTGACTTTTAAACTGTATATCTGTGCAGGGAAAGTCTGACGTAATATTTGATTTCCGATGAACATATGAAGATCATTGACCTAATTTATAAAATACCCCTCATGTTCATTTTTCATGATTCACTTAATCATCTATCAAATTACAAAAGCGTGTAAGTTAAATCTATCGAGATATTTTCCATTTGTTTTTAGGTAAGATATTATGCATGGGCAAAACGTATTTCTTAATTTGTGTTAAGGAGTTTAGCAAATTTTAATATGTGTTGGTTGAAAAAAAAATCACATCCAAACACAAACCTCTGAAAAGTTCATGTACCTCATTTTTTTTGTACTGAAAAGTTTTAGATCATCCAATTATCGAACCATATAAGCGTAATGATGATATTTTTTTTCAAATAACAAAAAATATTAGGAAAACCCAACAGCGGTTTTATATATATTCCCTGGTAACAAGAAAAGAAGCAATTATTACAAGGGTAATACACGTTGTTGCTTGGAGCGTGTTGAGCCTTTGGGTACTTAAAATAATGCATATTCTTAAAGCGTTTCTGCGTTTGAATACAAAAGCTTTTTGACCTAAATTCCATTAAAATCGCCTTTCGGAGAATATGGTCAAATCTCAACACCACAGCATATACTAACGGGTGCATGCCATTATGCGTACGAATCACTTGGCATTGAAAGACAAAACACTTGTGTTTAGCCCTTCTATCCAACTATGGTTAAGAGTTGATCCCTTAAATGATTTCATCGAATCAGAAAAGAATAAGTATACTTGAGTCAAAATAATCACTAAATATTGCTTCGGTCATGTTTAATGAATGTAATTGTTTTACTCTTATTGATATTACGCTTAAAATAGTACATAAATCAATGTCATTCCTTAAAGGGACTCACAGATTATATATATGTTGTCAACGACTTTTAAACATTGTATGCACTAACAAACAAAACATAAACTGACAGTAAGACAGTCAGCTACAGATTTTAATAGTCTTTGCCTTAAGTGATCCAATTTCAATAGCATGACTAACGCATTTTCAGCAGAACGAAGCATTTTCTGTCAAGATTTTAGGAACATAGAAAAGGGCTCTAATTTCAACTTATGATAATATGTTATCATTGAAATAAGCATTTTATTCACATTAAACACAATCTCGTCGTTTAAAGCTGCAATATCACAGATTTACCATTTTTACAACTTTTTTATTGTTTGTCTTGGAAAGAGCAAATTTTTGCGTAAATATCTGCAAACCAATAATATAAAATTGTTGACAAAAATTCAGATCGTAGATTTTCATATTTCCGTTCAAAAATTAATGTTTTATGGTCTAAACCGTATGCATAAAAGATCAATTTTTGAAGTGAAATATAAAAATTTGCGATCCGATTTTTTTTGTCAGCAGTCGTATATAACTAGTTTCCATGGATTTTCGCAAGAAAATGGCTCGTTCCAAGACAAAAAATAAAAAAGTTGTCAAAACGTTCAATCTGTGAGAGTGCAGCTTTAAGATTTATTACATTACTAAATGATTCCCTTAAATTAACGCTTACGCTACTTAGAGCTACAATTTGATTATTTTAAAAAATGATTTATTACTACATTTGTAAAACAATTTGGTCATGATTTCGATAAAAACAAATTAATAGCATTTTTAAAAGCAATGCTGTGAACACATTACTTTAAAGCTGCACTCTCACAGGTTTACCGTTTTTACAACTTTTTATTTTTTTGTCTTGGAAAGAGCAAAATTTTGCGTAAATATCTGCAAACCAATGATAAAAGATTGCTGACAAAAGATCATATTTTCTTTTTAAAATTAATGTTTTATGCTTTATGTTTTATGGCTTAAACCGTTACTAACGGTTTAAGACAAATGCATAAAAAATTAAATTTTAAACTTAAGTATAAAAATCTTTAATCTTTTTTATATTATTGGTTTCCATGGATTTACGAAAAAAATGGCTCGTTCTAAGAAAAAAAAGTTGTCAGAACGTTCAATCTGTGAGAGTGCAGTTTTAACTCTGTCATTTTACGTATCTCACATTGCTGACTCATCATTAAAACACCTCACATTCCCTTTATGCTATTAGTTTCTATTTCAAGGACGACGTTGCATTTTGATACCCTTCATCGCATGCCAAAGTTGCAAACAATATTTATTTAAAACTTGAATGCGCACAATCGATCCATACATGGTTTTAAATTACAACTTGCATGTCTATCGTACACACTTGTAGCACTGTACGATTGCAATCTTCTCCTTTATGATATTTGCAGATCCTATCTTCCGTATTTAGATTGATTCAGTTTATGCCTTAAATATCAACGTACATTCATTTTCATTCTAATGCTTTTTTATAAAGCTTTATACGTATACTTGTGTAATTGCACTCTTATTTCCATGAATCTAAGTCAGCATCTCAAACATTTTCAGTGAATGACTGTATGATCAACCTTTAGGACCAAAATGAGGTCTTATCAAACTGTATATTCAACCTTAAGGACCTCAATAAGGTATTATCAAACTGTATATTCAACCTTAAGGAC
The DNA here is from genome assembly GCF_026914265.1 of Mya arenaria. Lineage (NCBI taxonomy): Eukaryota > Metazoa > Mollusca > Bivalvia > Myida > Myidae > Mya > Mya arenaria. The sequence continues at coordinate 33,646,096 of NC_069130.1, read as the reverse complement.
CTCAATAAGGTATTATCAAACTGTATATTCAACCTTAAGGACCTAAATAAGGTATTTTTAAACTGTATATTCAACCTTAAGGACCTAAATAAGGTATTTTTAAACTGTATACTCAACCATTAGGATCAAACTCAAAATAAAGCCTAATAAATCTGTATACTCAACCTTTAAGACTTAAATAAGGTCTTATCAAACTGTATACTCAACCTTTAAGACTTAAATAAGGTCTTATCAAACTGTATACTCAACCTTTAAGACTTAAATAAGGTCTTATCAAACTGTATACTCAACCTTTAAGACCTAAAATAAGGTCTTATCAAACTGTATATTCAACCTTTAAGACTTAAATAAGGTCTTATCAAACTGTATATTAAACCTTTAGGACCTAAATAAGGTCTTATCAAACTGTATACTCAACCTTTAAGACCTAAATAAGGTCTTATCAAACTGTATATTCAACCTTTAAGACTTAAATAAGGTCTTAGCAAACTGTATATTCAACCTTTAAGACTTAAATAAGGTCTTAGCAAACTGTATATTCAACCTTTAAGACTTAAAAAAGGTCTTATCAAACTGTATACTCAACCTTTAAGACTTAAATAAGGTCTTATCAAACTGTATACTCAACCTTTAAGACTTAAATAAGGTCTTATCAAACTGTATACTCAACCTTTAAGACCTAAATAAGGTCTTAGCAAACTGTATACTCAACCTTTAGGACCAAAATAAGGTCTTAGCAAACTGTATATTCAACCTTTAGGACCAAAATAAGGTCTTATCAAACTGTACACTGAGCCTTTAGGACCTAAATAAGGTCTTAACAAACTGTATATTCAACCTTTAGGACCTAAATAAGGTCTTATCAAACTGTATATTCAACCTTTAGGATCTAAATAAGGTATTATCAAACTGTATACTCAACCTTTAGGACCTAAATAAGGTCTTATAAAACTGTATACTCAGCCTAAAGGACCAAAATAAGGTCTTATCAAACTGTATACTCAACCTTTAAGACCTAAATAAGGTCTTAGCAAACTGTATATTCAACCTTTATGACCAAAATAAGGTCTTAGCAAACTGTATATTCAACCTTTATGACCTAAATAAGGTCTTAGCAAACTGTATATTCAACCTTTATGACCAAAATAAGGTCTTATCAAACTGTATATTCAACCTTTATGACCAAAATAAGGTCTTAGCAAACTGTATATTCAACCTTTATGACCTAAATAAGGTCTTAGCAAACTGTATATTCAACCTTTATGACCAAAATAAGGTCTTAGCAAACTGTATATTCAACCTTTAAGACCTAAATAAGTGCTTATCAAACTGTATATTCAACCTTTATGACCTAAATAAGTGCTTATCAAACTGTATATTCAACCTTTAGGACCTAAATAAGGTCTTATCAAACTGTATATTCAACCTTTATGACCAAAATAAGGTCTTAGCAAACTGTATATTCAACCTTTATGACCAAAATAAGGTCTTAGCAAACTGTATATTCAACCTTTAGGACCTAAAGAAGTGCTTATCAAACTGTATATTCAACCTTTAGGACCTAAATAAGGTCTTATCAAACTGTATATTCAACCTTAAGGACCTAAATAAGGTCTTAGCAAACTGTATACTCAACCTTTAGGACCAAAATAAGGTCTTAGCAAACTGTATATTCAACCTTTAGGACCTAAATAAGGTCTTAGCAAACTGTATACTCAACCTTTAGGACCTAAATAAGGTCTTAGCAAACTGTATACTCAACCTTTAAGACCTAAATAAGGTCTTATCAAACTGTATATTCAACCTTTAGGACCTAAATAAGGTCTTAGCAAACTGTATACTCAACCTTTAAGACCTAAATAAGGTCTTATCAAACTGTATATTCAACCTTAAGGACCTAAATAAGGTCTTAGCAAACTGTATACTCAACCTTTAAGACCTAAATAAGGTCTTATCAAACTGTATGTTCAACCTTAAGGACCTAAATAAGGTCTTATCAAACTGTATATTCAACCTTTAAGACCTAAATAAGGTCTTATCAAACTGTATATTCAACCTTTAGGACCTAAATAAGGTCTTAGCAAACTGTATATTCAACCTTTAGGATCTAAATAAGGTCTTATCAAACTGTATATTCAACCATAAGGACCTAAATAAGGTCTTATCAAACTGTATATTCAACCTTTAGGACCAAAATAAGGTCTTATCAAACTGTATACTCAACCTTTAAGACCTAAATAAGGTCTTACAAAACTGTATATTAAACTTTTAGGACCTAAATAAGGTCTTAACAAACTGTATACTCAACCTTAAGGACCTAAATAAGGTCTTATCAAACTGTATATTCAACCTTTAGGACCAAAATAAGGTCTTATCAAACTGTATACTCAACCTTTAAGACCTAAATAAGGTCTTATAAAACTGTATATTAAACCTTTAGGACCTAAATAAGGTCTTAACAAACTGTATACTCAACCTTTAAGACCTAAATAAGGTCTTATAAAACTGTATATTAAACCTTTAGGACCTAAATAAGGTCTTATAAAACTGTATATTAAACCTTTAGGACCTAAATAAGGTCTTAGCAAACTGTATATTCAACCATAAGGACCAAAATAAGGTCTTATCAAACTGTATATTCAACCTTTAGGACCAAAATAAGGTCTTATCAAACTGTATATTCAACCTTTAGGACCAAAATAAGGTCTTATCAAACTGTATACTCAACCTTTAAGACCTAAATAAGGTCTTATAAAACTGTATATTAAACCTTTAGGACCTAAATAAGGTCTTAACAAACTGTATACTCAACCTTTAAGACCTAAATAAGGTCTTATAAAACTGTATATTAAACCTTTAGGACCTAAATAAGGTCTTATAAAACTGTATATTAAACCTTTAGGACCTAAATAAGGTCTTAGCAAACTGTATATTCAACCATAAGGACCAAAATAAGGTCTTATCAAACTGTATATTCAACCTTTAGGACCAAAATAAGGTCTTATCAAACTGTACACTGAGCCTTTAGGATCTAAATAAGGTCTTATCAAACTGTATATTCAACCTTTAGGACCTAAATAAGGTCTTATCAAACTGTATATTAAACCTTTAGGACCTAAATAAGGTCTTATAAAACTGTATACTGAACCTTTAGGACATAATTATGGTCTTTTAAAGCTAATGTAGTCGTTACATGTAGACTCTACTTTTTGGTTCCAACTTGTCATATTCAACTATTTTATTTTATTTGTCAATTGTTTACAATATTTAGAACGTGTTTATATTTTAAACTCACAATTTACGCATTACGTTATGCATTTTTTACAATTGCTGGGCTTGCAATTTAAGATATCACATACCTTCTTTGCCAGGCATTTCTTCCTGTTCTTAGTTCAACCTTCTCACATAAGCTTTCTTCTTCCGTCATTGCACTTGATTTTAACCTGTTTTGCTTCTTGCTTCGCCAATGTCAAGGATTTTGATACTACCTGGTGCAGACGAAGTCTATTTTTTTTGGCTGCGCGTTCATTATAATCTATGTGATATCGCAAGGCTCATTAGCTGCAATTTTGGTGTTTTCAAATATAACTTCCATCAAATGATTTTTATGGGGGTAATAAGTTGAAAATTGAAAGTATACACGAGTTAAAATATATAACCATTACGAAAGTAATCATAAGGTGGAATATAATAGCGATCATAAAACTTATTACGAAGCGAAATTTATTAAATGCTTTCCGGTGGTGTATAACTTTCATGTAATATATTAAAATATCAGATAAATTGCAATCTGATACTGAGACCAACATTTTTTCTCGTTTTTTATACGCCTTAAAGGGATGTAGAAAGACATTAAATTTCGGGAATTAAATTGTTGAAATTCAGCACTGTGCGCACGGACGATAGATTTAGAAATGAAAAAGGGCTGTTTGAAACTGATAAATATCTATAAGTCGCCTAAAAGCGTGCAATAAAAAGTTAACAAATGGTGCAAGAAATTTAATAAGGCGCGTTTAAGATATCTTATACAGCCGTGTTTGTGTTTCTTTTTTCGTAAATGCAAACGAAAACATCCACACAATGAGGGGCAAAATGACCAAAACAGTGAGTGGTGCATACAATCAGCAATATATATAGTCAAAGATATGCATGATTTCGCTACGTCCGACCGGTTAGCTCAATCGGTAGAGCGTTGGACTGTGAATCGGACAGCCCGGGTTCGATTCCCGGGCGGACCATGAGGTCGCTTCTGTTGTGATTGGTTATGAAATCCTTTCTACGAACATTTCATTCGCACTGTACCACTGCCCCTGGCATGTATTGAAGTTGTCAGTTCCTTGCAGAGGTGAAGGCACCTAGTACTGGTTAACCGTCAGATAGTCTGCCCAGGATAGGTGTGCGGTGGTTGAACTGTTACTATGGGACCCTTCGATGTGCTCATGCCGGGACCCAGAGTATAAACTATACCACCACCGATTTCGCTACATCTTTGATATTTTACTACATACCTGTAATTATTATATGCTTTCAGATGTTTTAACGAGATATATCAGTGAAATAAAATTGATATTTTCAAACAGTGTGTTCGCTAAATGAGCATACGCATAAATACGTGTATCCGAAGGAGAAGTGGTCATTTACGATATAAAAAGATCACCATCAGTTCTAAGAATTTGACACAGGAATTGGCACAAGAAAATCTTTAGGTATTTTAATAGTGATTTAAATTGCATCTTTATTAAATCCTTATTTTCTTTTTGAGGCTCCAAATACTTGTGAATATTAGTCATTTCATATAAACACACAAAAGCACATGGTATTAGTTGAATACTGCTCGACAGTTTAATATAAAACATCACACACTCCCCTTAGAAAAAATATATTAAAATGTCAAAAACGTTAGTAAACACAAAGTGTATATAGTTAAAAATTTATCGCTATTCTATGACATCTCAAATCAAAAATAAATATAAATTAACTATTTTGAAAGTGCTTGCAACAGGACACGAACCCATGTATTATGGGTGTTAGCGTCAGATATTTATCCCGTCGATCTTTTTCCCCTTCTATCAAATCAATTCTGATGAAATTGAACAACAACTGTTCTACATTTGCAAGTCGAATTGGACTTTGATTACAAAAATAAGAATAATGTACAGGCAGGCCTGCACGCATACACGCTTGCATCTTACCCACATTCACAAACACAAAATCACAGACAGCAATAACACTAATTAGCTATGGATGGGCAAGAAATAAAACGTTCAAGAAACAAGCTGTTCCCAACCAGCTACAAAGCTGTAACATCGACAACTATTTGACATCGTTCCTGCAATTGTCAAAATACTTGCTAGTCCACAATTTTCCTGAACGATCCTTTTGACTCCGTGGAGTGAACTTTTACCTTGTCCACCCCGTATTTGCCGCTAGAGAGGTCACGGATGTACTCCAGAAACTCGGGCTGCCTCATGTCTTCTAGCATCGCTTCTTTGAAAAAAAAAATAAGTTGACTAAGAAAATGGAAAAGTGAAAGATTTCAGTTGAATAAAAAATTGTTACGTGAGTTATTTCAGAATAAGGAACTTTCTTTAAAAATCAGTGCTGTGAACCCATTACAAGTCGATCACAAAAATAATCCTCATTGTGCTTTGACAAATAGTGTATCGGAAAGTATAAATTATCACCGCCTCACATAGATACGTTCTGTTGATTTAAATCCAGGTAATGTTCAAAGAAGATATTTAGTAAGTTTGTTTGATATTTATGAAAGAAGCACAATGAATACGATGATGAGAAACTGACATGCACTCCAAGTCCTTGTTTACACTTTGTAAGGTGATACAAATCCCTAGTAACATACTTCCTCATGCGATTGTCAAGTAAAGAAATTTAAACCATTGATTTTAAAGTTATTATTGCTTTAACAATTCAAGCTCAAATTGAATCAATCATTCTCCAGAAATTTGCAAGTTAACAAATTATGTTCTCTGTCAAAAACTGTAAAGTGTTAGAGAACAACAAGTGTGTGCTGGTAAGCAAAAAGCAAGCATTTTCTTAATGTCGCTTTACCTATTGTATCTCAGACCATTTTCGCATTTACCTTCTGAGTTACTCACCAACGATTTCATCACATGTTCCGGACTTTGGACCGTCATAGTCATCCGGTAAGTACTCTTCCGGTAAACATTCGTACCCAACCTCTTCGTATATTTTCACAAGACTTCCGCCGTGCATGTGAAACTATTATGGACACAAAAGTTGCGTTTAAAGCTTCCAAAAATTTAAACTGCATGATTTATTCAAGATGTGGCTAATAGCGTGCAATTAATAAACGAAACCGTATCTATAATAGTTAATGCCACATCTGTTTGTATATTATATATCCTCTATCTATGCATGTAGCGTACTTGGGGGTGTTTCATTGACGTACCCGATCTTTCATTTCCTGTGGCATAATTGGAGCTATCATTGCCCAAACCAGGTCAAAGAACTTTGGTTCATTCACAACTTCAATCGAATTCATCCGATTTGGCAAGGCGCGCTGTAATAATCAATCGGAGAAGTAAACCAGGGAAAAGAGAATTTTAGCTTCAAACCGGATTAAGAATAATGTTAATAGACAGATTCTATATCATTTATTATTATTAGTATTATTATTATTATATATTTTTGATTGTTGAATTAATAAAGTGGAGCATACTGCGCCGTTTTCCGGATATTTGACAAGTTCATAACGATGTCTTGGTAAAATAAAAGACTTAGTGACACCATGGACCAATGTATGGTATCGAAGAGACAAGTAACGTGAACTTTAGGGCAACGAAGTAAGATATTTCAAATGTTGTATCTATTGCTTACTAAGTAAACGTTAAACATTCTGCTCATGTCTATTGGGCCTCTAGATACTCACAAAACAATATATTTGTAGGTGATATCACTAACTGATTGCATGGCGACAGTTTCATGTCTTAACGAAATGTTACAGAAAAAGATAGCTAGAGAGACTTAATCACTCCCACCATTACATTGGCAACAATGGCACTTGTAATCTCAACACTAAGAAAGTGTATTATTTTAGAAACTGTCATACTTTATTTTAATTATTATCATTATCGTTATTATATTTGTACTTCTATTGAGTTTAATAGGTGCCTTATAAACATGGAAATTCTTACGTGAAAATAATCTGTATACTTTTCCTCCATATCTTTGTTGAACATTGCTTTAAACACATTGAACGTTAAACCCCGGAAGTCGACGACCATTACTTGACCTTCAACTTGCACATGTTCGTCGTATATCAACCAGTCTAACACGAGCGAACACGCTTTATACAACGTATGCAGGCCGACTGTCTTTAGAAGTTCGACATCTAATTTGTCTAAAGTATAGGATATATTTTTGTTTAATGTAAAATATCATTTCAGCTAATAGTTAAGTTTATGAGAAGTCTTAAGTAGAAAATAATGGGTTGTCATGGAAAGTATTGTAGAACTCAGAGCATTACCAAACTTCGAGAACACGACGCGACGACCGTGTTTGTCTCGTCGTTTTGGACAACAAATCATTCTGAAAAGTAGCATCTACAATTATGCAATCTGTGAAAATTGAATATCATTTCAAAGTACATCTAAGGTATTAATACTGAGAAATCGGTAACATTGAGAAAAGTTATTACAGTATAAGGATAGGTGCATCACTGTCAACCCCAATAGCAAAATAAGACATTTTAAAAATTTCTGTTTGCATTCAATTTTTACTTTCCGTTTCCTCACTCTACTTGCTATGAAAGCCATGAATTACCTTGCGTAGGGAAAGAAAACGATACAGAACCAAACGTTAAATGGAAAACGCAAATAAATGTAATTAAATGAGGCATGCTCAATAACTATCCCACATCAGAGAGACTAATTTCTTTGTTAAACCTATTATGGTACATGTGCAATAAGTAAATACCTCAGAGAAAACTTATTTCTGTTTAAACATGTGAGATATGGTCATTAATTTGCATACATCAGAGATACTGATTTCTGTCAAAACATTTAAAAGCTGATAGATAAAAAAGCGTTGTTTATCAGATAAATCCATCTGCCTAGTGGTCTAACCATCGGAATTATATTTTACAAAGCAATCTCGGAAACCTCATCAATTGTACCGATACAAAAATACTAACTTTAAAATTACTTTTCTACTAAAAATTGTGCCTGCAATTAAATAATATGATATTATTAAGACTCGTACTGCATTCGTATGATCTTCTGCATAAGTTCATCTGTTGGGTCCTCTCCCACAAACCACTCGGGTTGGGAACAGCGCACACTCCAGAAGTGTTCCAAAGTTTCTCGAGCATCCAGTTGACTAAACTTGCAGACGCGAAGAAAACGGAGTAGAAATCGATAGTCTATAAACAGAAAATGACGACACCATATAAGCCTTTGATTGACCAATCTGCAAACACCATCGCTCCAGACAACTATAACCTGGGTGGCTGACCATTCGACCAGAATAATAGTGACACAAGGGAAATAAACAAGGACACGCAAAGTAGCCAACCCATTGAGAAGGTTCTGTTTAGTCTAACATACTAAACGAGACTCTGACAATGTCACACTACAACACAGTCAGATTACGTTAATACATTCCAATATATGTACTTAATATGTATATTGTAACCGAAAGGGAACGGTAAGTGAAACATATCTTTAATGCAGATGTGATCAGATGGATGTGGATGAGTAAACTAGTTGACGAACCAATACTTATCTATAGAAGTTGAATAAAGGCAAAACATTTTGTAGGGTACTGACCTTGTCTTTTAGTGCCATTAGGACTATTTAATACCCTTTCTCTGAATATTGAAATAAAATGATTGGGAAAAAACAAAATTGCACGATAACGATTACTTCAGTATCCTGGTATAGTCAACCCGAAGAGAATATAAGAGTTTCATCCATTGACATGAAATCGGGCATTTATCATTCACTGTGTCTTTGCAACTAACGATTTCCCTATTTCAAAAATTAAACTTAAACACCCACTCAACTACGTATATGTACAAATGCTATCAACTTTGTCACGTTCGACAGTCGATCAAATGGGATTTTTAAAACCCTGAAGAGGGGTTTGCCATCCCAAGTCTGTTAAGTGTTGATCGGCACATATCAATTTAGATATCAAGCTTTGGTTAAAGAAGACCAGTCATACTCCATGTGTATTAATGACAGCCGTGGTTACCCGACAAATCATAAAAAAATCTGCAAACCTGTTGGTGTTTTAAGCGTCTTATGCTCTTTGATCCATTTCCGAAAGGTTTGCACAGCAATCAGCGTATCCGCGTCGTTTCTTTCATGCAGTTCTTCCTTACAGATTCTCCTGCTCGATTCCTCCAAAAGATTCACGTACTCTCTATCTCCTGCATAAAATTAAGAAGCCAAAATTTAACAACATCCTAAGGAACACACCGGAACTACCACAAGAGACTCAAACGACTACCCAAGGACATCGACGAACAACCAGAAAACACTACACTTCTTATCACAGACATGCTCGGACTACGCAAGGACACCAATGACTATCCAAGGACCCACCAGAACTACCAATGGACACTAAAAGTCTACCCAAGGGCATCCCAGAACTACCCAAGAAGGACAACTCACATACAGGCCAGGACTACCCAGGGACACCAAGGACAATCGTGTGGGAAATATACCCATTTCGTCAATTTTAGTCCTGCGGTTTATAGTTTTCTACGTGATGATACACTGAATGTTTTTAATAAAATGACATAACATGGAGTCATATTTTAAATGTATACAGCTTAATGATGTATAACTTTAGGGAAAGTAACACAAACAATGTGTGTGTCCTCTAAAAATACGGTTAAACCGTTTGTAAACCAAATCACTGTACGTGCTCATATTATTACAATGTGTTTAAAATGTATGAAAAAAAATACTAACAGAATCAACCATGCCTTTATAACTCACTGGGGCTTGTTAGCTTTATTGAATGCATTTGTCACTCCATTTTGATACGAATGATGAGTCACACAGAAATACAAAAAAGTCAAAATTTGCAACAAAAAAAATCCGATTTAAAGGGACTGTACTACATATGATGAAATCGCGAAAAAAAAAAGAAAATTGTCGAAAACTGACATAAACTTGGTATCGATGTGTACGATGCATTGAAACTTACTATTAAACTGAAGTACCACATAGTTTACAATTAATTTCTTGTTCGCAGTTTTTTCGTATTTTTCCATTAACATAAAATACTAGATACGTCTACCTAGTAGAATGCATTCCTTATGCGTGATTGGCTAATCGATGTTATCACGTGATATTACCAAGTTAGGTATATAGCTTAAATATTCCAACCCTATAGGGTAAGCCATTGTAGTACAATGGATACAACACTTGACTGTAATTTTGGCGACACCGGTTCGAACCCGGTGTCCGACTCGATTTCTTTTTTTACATTTTGGTATTTTTTTACAATTATGATATCAAAGAGAAAAAAACATTTCGTTATATAATTGTCCTGAGATTCGCTACAGAAAAAAACTTTTTTGGTGCCAATCTGGTGTACAGTCCCTTTAACACGGCATTCAAACATTGCATTCCTTCTTCGGTAGACGTTTTGCAGAAAAGTTCTTAATCAAGTTTGATCAAATAAATAAACTTGGCTATATCAAAAACTTCTTTTTATATTAAATCCGACTTCAACACGGTTTTTAAACATTGCATTCCTTTTTCGGTAGACGTTTTGCAGAATATTACTTAATCAAGTTTGATAGAATAAATAAACTTGTCTTTATCACAAACTTCTTTTTATATTAAATCCGACTTAAATACGGTTTTCAAACATTGCATTCCTTTTTCGGTAGATGTTTTGCAGAAAATTACTTAATCAAGTTTGATAGAATAAATAAACTTGTCTTTATCACAAACTTCTTTTTGTATTAAATTCGACTTAAATACGGCTTTCAAACATTGCATTCCTTCATCACATTTTTAATGTTTTCAACAAGCAAAATTTCGTAAAATGTTAATATGTTTTACAATCCACCTTTTAACAACTGTTATATTTTGAAATAGTTATTTGGTGAACTTATGAAAGACATTGAAAAAAAAAACAGGAATAATTACAAACAAAAAGGCCAGTCTTGAAAAATTGTTTTAGTTAATAATATTAATGCTATTGTTTTTATAATGATAATACAATGAAAAATAAAGGGACAAGCCCAGTAGTCCAAAAATTCAAAAATCGACCCTGGGTAGAGGCACAAGGCAATGGCCAAAACAACAATTAGATAGTTCATGAACGCATAAAAGCCACATTCACATACACAAACAGACCAAACACGCATCAAAAGAGCTTAACCGACAAATGATGATATACCCGCCATGGAACGGTGAAACACGAGGTCACTTGAACACGAGTCTACTAGGGGCTAAAAATTAGTTTGTATGGCAATAACCACAACCTTGTTCCAAAATATGAAAATAATTAAAATATTATCAGAGCAATCATCAATTGAAAACAGTGAAGAATAAGGTAAAACATAGATATAAACTGATGAAGTCATTTTAAGAAGTGAACGACCGCACACAAACATAACAGGCACAAGAATGAGCCACTAAAAGATACGATAAATCATTACAAGACAGCCACCTCACAAAGCTCCGTTTTAAGCAAGGTTTAAAATATGTCTTCCTATAGCATGATAATGAACGTATCATTGTGAAAACCAAGAAAAGAAACCCATTGAAAATATATAAATGCTGTCAAATTCCTCCGATATATATTAAAAGGAATTACATAAAAAAATACAAACAGTGTCTTATATATATAAAGTCATAACAGATAAATAACGGGGATTTTTGAACTGCTTTTGTTTTAATATTATTCATGATGTGTTCTGTCTGGTGGGTTTGGTAATTCTTCCACTTTAAAATACCTATATGATTTGTTTTCTTGTTTTTCAAAACACAGTCCAACAACTTGTTTACAATCCTAGACACATCAAAGGTTTAAAAAGGTAGCTTAAAAAGTATATCTTTCAAAAACATATATTCAGATCTTTGCAATCTTGGGTTCCCTACTTCAAGTAGACAGCGAAGGTTGCACCCGGTGCGATTTTAAAGTAACTTTCTAACATACTTCAAGTTTCAAATATGATCAATTAATGAAATATGCATCTTTGAACAGAAATTTGCAAATATAAGCATATATTCATACACTTTCTAATTGTATGGCAAAATGAGTTATTTTCTGTAATATTTTCCAATACTCTAAATGACAGCTGTCTAGTGTTAGATTCATTTTTCTATTAAATAAAACTTTTTAATGACATATTATATCTAATGTAAGCGGGTTGCTTTTACCGCCAGATAGATTGAAATCAATGAGTAATCATTAAATGTCGTAATAAAACAGAAAACAAACAAACGAACGATCAAGAGTTTACTGTCATTGTAATCATACACTGTCAGCCGTTTGGTGTTACCAGAATAACATACCATAGGTCATTGATGTATTATTTACATATTATTCATTTTAAACAGATACCGAAAAAAGTTCTTTACACCGAGACACCTAGAAAAATACATTCTGATTAACCATCCGCTAACTACCGCCTAAATTAGTGCACATCGTGAGCATTAAACATATACAATCATAATTAGTGTACTTATCATATGAGTACTCACCCTCTTCATAATCCATTTTACACCCCTTCCGTGTTCAAAACGACGAAATACTGTATTATTGCTACAAAAAGTTACTCTTCCGTGTTTGATTTTGACATTAATTATTTGTATACCGCTTCAATCTCAATGCAGATCAGATAAGAAAAAAGACGTTTTATGTTCGCCGAACGGGTACTCGCTTGATCATATTTCATATTGTTTTTGCATACGCATTTTAGCTTTCTCATCTATTCATGTTCAGCCCAATGGTAGTTGGGATGGCAGATCTGTTTTGTAGAGAGCATATGTGTTATCATGTGTTGCTCGTCAATATGAGCTCAAAGTTACTTCCGACTTTGTGCGTTTTAATTGAAAGTGAAAGGAGCAGACAACTATGTACTTCATTGACAAAACGATGTATATAGCAAACATAGCGACAATGGCGCCGATAGTTTGTGTTATAACTATTACTAAACACCATATGATCTCGAGTTAGCATTTATACGATTATTTTACAAATGGAATACTAACGTGAGCGCAAAAAATAGACATTAACATTTTAACACTTTCGTTCAATGAATTCATTCGAATGTATTTTAGTACTCAAGCGTTAAAGAAAAGTGAAAGTCTTTGGATAACAGACTCCAGTCTTCCTAAAAATAAGATATTCAAAGTTGGAGATGCTAATGACTGTTGATGAAAATGAAATCTAAACATCATTATTAGCAGTATTACTGACATGTTTCATGTCGAATGTGTTTATCAATGGCCAAATCTATTCTGGCAATAGATATAGGTATATATTAAAGAATCTAAGTCCGGCCTTATACGGATATTTAATACATTTTGTGCAGCTCTTTTGTGCTCACAAATTTAATAAGGTCCTTGGTATTCATATAATATGATTGCAAATAAAAAAGAAAGTATATAATAAGCATAAATATTGGACTGTATTGGGGTGTGGCTTTCAATGACATTTCTTGTTTGTTTAGACTACTATAAAGTGTTGATATAATTCGGATAGATTTTTCAGATTTACTATTGACTAAAAACGAGTATGTTGTCAGACATTGTGCTGGTTTCTATGCTCTTCGTCGAAATGTCGATGCATAAATACATGAATAAATCACCTTGCAAATAAACAAGTGAGTACGGAATTCGACTTCATTATTTTCGATTTAAAGCCCAGCCCTTAAGTTTATGCAGTGCATATGTTTATATTTACGAATAAAACAAAGAAACCAAATGAGACACGTAATTGTATAGGCATGGACATGTTTAAGTTCATTTCTTAAAAAAAAACTTAATCAAAACGATATATTTACATATATAAATAAATAAAACCCGTTTTATTTCGATAAGAATTATATTGACCACCTTGGCATTGAACAAAACTATCAGAGATGTACATGGACAACACATGCGCCATATCGTTTTGTTGGGCATACAAAATGACAGGCCGGGAATCATTTATATGGTCAGTTGTATTTCCTTTTCAGATGTTAATATGAGAAAATGTTATGTATACACATTTCTAAACAAAAACTAATACAGTATGAACATTTAGGTATCCCTGGATTTGATTAATTCACATCCTACATGCATGCATAACTGTCTGTAGTCATGTTTACCCACAACAAGCAAAGGGGTGTAGTTTAAGAAAATGTATCGAAAAGGTTTTATTTAGTTTCAATCTATAGTTTCATGCAAACACTCTACTTAATTTCCTAGAAATAGAATACCGCTAACAAATTGGCGATTGACAGTGTTACACGAATGAACAGTTTAGATTAAACTCAGCTTCTGTTTTCATGAATGTATGATGTGCTTTCAAAGGATCACTTCCCATGTGTCTTTATAAAATTGAAACAATGGCGACAAAGGTCAAAGCAAAAGGCTGAAATGCTCGTCCTTCATATCAAGTACTTGCAAACCTCGAACTTTTTTTCGAAGACCCCAGAATTGCGAGTTGTTATTCAAACAGTATGTAGTATTGCAAAATGGTAACCTTTTATAGTCGATGGCGACATTCATTTCATAACCTTTCCAAAACAGCTCAACGTGTTCTTTTTCAACCTCTAGCATTGTGTAGCGGTTGAATTACTGCATAACACTCTCCTCTTTGTGGGTTAAAAAACCTTGCATTCCGGTTATAAATTAAACTATTAAAACATGGTTAAAGCCATGAACAATACGGTTCTCCTTTAATTTGATCATCAAGTTTACAACGCGTTCATTTTAAGAATCACAGTTGTGACTAGTTGTTGTCGCATGCTCTTCAAGAAGGCTTGGAATTATATTCATATCTTCATTTGGGGGTTTGACATAATGCACCTTTATTTTCAGGCTCTACACATTTTTACCAATGACTTTCCCCTACTTGGGTTTGCAGTCTTCCTGCATCGCGATTTGGTACATATTATTTCACCCTATGCTTTACGGATCCGTTCTTCAATCATTTATTCGTTGTTTTTTCATCGGCATAGGATTCATAGCGCTTTAGAGATTAGCAAAATCGCGGCCGAGCGTTCATACTGTATGAACGCACAAAAAATAAGAATCAATCCTTAAATGAACATGCAATAGTAAACTTTCAAAACAAAGAAATAAATACAAGAAATCCCCTTGCTTGGGTATTTTTTGTTTGCATTTTGATCTTGAAAACAAATCGGCCTTGACATTGAAGAGACCATTATTGCATGTTAGCAAGAAACACATTATGAAATAGTTGCATGCCATGCATTAAGATAAACTTTTCACTAAGTGTTGAGTGTGGCAATGAACATTTTTCGACATTTATTACGACTCTTACAGCAATTTCTCCATTTAGACCACCTTTGGAACTAGGTTATGGTTTAAAACATTGGCGTTTACAACAAAATCTAAAACTTGTACAATAAATAAGAGAAACAAATATACTTAATAATATCAACCCTCACATTCAACAATACACGTTTACTGAACTGGCAATTTATAAAAGCTATCTTTTGCTATCACTTAAGCTAATTCTGAATATTAATATCTCCATGGTAACAACATATCGGGTTCAATTAAATTAAAATAATTGACCTTACGACAGGATTTGATTGACAGGTCCTATCAGCCAATCAGAATGTAGGGCTGATAAGCCGTGTTGCTATCCGCCATTTTGTCCGTCAAACTGACCAGAGTCCGTCATATACATGCGCTGGCAATTCCTCGCCTTTTTAAGTATCATGGTAAAAAGGTGTTGTCATGGCACTTGTAATTCGGATACAAGGTAGCTAGGCCGACTAAAGATGGCTTCCAATTCGTTCCGTATTCGAAACCAGCGAGTTATTTAGAAAAATGAAAGTGCTGTATCAGACTCTGTGGAAGACCTCATCAACAGCTGAACTTTTAAATTTTGAAAGATCGTTCAAAGGCGAAACATCTATACGTCTGTACAAAAGTATTTTTTTGAACAAAAATACTTATTTCAATCCGCTCAAAATTTATTTAATACTGAAATTGTCCGTGCATGACCTAAATAAGTGTTACTATTTTTAAACTATAAACATCGTACATTTATGCTTTGGCTTGTGTTGTCAAATCGGCATTAATGGCCATTTAATATCAGGTTCAAAATGGACACGATTGATTTCATTCAAGATAGAGGTATTTTTGTTGATACCGTTATGTAGTTTTTATAAACTGCTTTGCTTTCAAAGTAAATCAGGAAATATCGTACAACTAAATTTTTGTCCGAACCATCGCATGCTTCCGAATCTCATCTACTCGTATGGTTCCAATGTAAACAATGGCTTTTGTAGCTGTCATTCCGACGCATTTCATAGATTTCTTATTTTCATATCAGCACTTTGTCGACGGGAAATCCAATCAAGAAAACCCTGTCCCTCAAGCAGCTACTGTATTTGACCAGCTCACACCAGCTAGGCCTCCTCCAAAACTCAGATAAATATTTGAGCCACCAAAAAACGAGAACAGATCGGTCTGAATCGTTAAGGTATTATTTTCTGTATAAAACAATTATTTCACTGTACATTTAAATCAATTATTATGTTCATTAGAACTTGATTCTGCCAAACATGTGCTGTAAAGACTTAGACTTATTATGAATAAAGAACAAGTCAAACATGTACATATTTTCATTGTTATTCTTATATTTTGGGCCATTTACGTAAATCTACAATATTTAATGATAGTTCATCCAATGTTCAGAGTCCGGATCACATGCACACTCGATTAACAGTATTCTTAAAGTTGCACTCTCACAGAATTCTAGTTTGACACTTTTTGTCTCAGAATCGGCTTATTTTGGCATTCTTTAAATTAAGACCTAATATATAAATCACAAAGCAAACTTCTCCGAGCCAAAATATGATAAATGCAATCGAATCCTGTGTAAGTTGTCAAAGTGATCAATCTGTGAAAGTGCAGCTTTAACAGTGAAAAATAACTTCTGCTAATGCTATATATTTTAAAATATATTTGCCATTGCAATAAAGAGATATTCACCTACAATATCATACATAAACACCAAAGAAATATCAAAGTTTAAGTAATGTTTGCAAAACAACAATGTATTTAATAAATCTGATATTAAATATGCAACAACTGGTGTTATACTCCAGAACTGAAGCTAACATCATAGAGGTACATCCTTCCAAGAATCCATCAAAACAACATGCTGAACAACTTCAAGAACTCTCTTCAAAAGACCATACTTTCCTGAAATAAATAAATTTAAAAAGATGCCAATATTAAAATAAATCAGTTACATGTATTGCTAAATATTTTAATACTAGCTGTAAATGCTACTGCCTTTGATGTTTGCTTTCTACATGTATATCATAATGAAATATTGACAAGATAATAGCTAATGTTTTGTGGTTGTTGTTTTTCTCTGGACAAATAGTCCATTACTTTTGTACATCAAAGTAAAACTAAATGTTATTAAAAGCTTTAAAATAGGTCCTACCTATTATTTGTAAAACCTGTCATCACTGGTTTTCTCTTGCGGTTGACATTGCCTGGACTGGCAAATATCATGTGTGTGTGGGGGGGGGGGCGGTTTCCGGTCTTATGCTAGGTCCCCTGTGGCGGTAGGCTTGTTGAAGACAATAATAAGGGGACTTCCTTAACTCCATCAATCAGAATACTTTAATGGTGTCAACGGTAAATAGCAGGAGACCCTCCACCAGCCTTAACCGGTAAATGGGGGGAGGGTAGTGTGTGTGGGTTAGAACCAGCTGCCCGGTCAGCTTAGTTGGTTAGAGCGCCGGGCTAGTGTTCTGGTGGTTGTGAGTTCGAGCCCCACACCGGGGGCACTTTTCCTCCCAGGTCTACTTTTACAGCCAGAGTGTGTGAACATGTTCCACAATTTCTGTAAGAACAAAAATCAAAGCATGTGAATGTTTGAGCAATGCAAAAGTTACAGATTGGTATCACCCACGATTGTCACTTGTCAACTATTACATTATTATTCATAAGGGGGAGTGTTCAATCGCTTAGAACTGAAACTTTTTATGCATAACCCCAATAAACCATTTCTGCTCATACTATAGAATACAAGGTTATACTGTATAGCTGGCATGTAACTGTTATTTAATGTCACTTCCGAGTTCCCCATTCGGGCCATTTATGATTTACTCATATTGTGCGATGATTTAATCTTTGTTTCAACAATACTGTAAGAAGGACCGGTGTTATTAAAAGTTAAACTTACCCTTGTTTGCATTTACAGTATGCGTCACACACACGCTTTTCCTTTTTATCGATGTCAATGTTGACAACATGGCGGCTATCCGATTTTCTCTGACTTGGATAGATTTCACCCCGTAAATGTTAGATATCGTCATTTTCTAAAGATATATCGAGCCTTCCGATGTAGCAGCCAGTTACAAATTCCTTTGACTTCTATTTTTTTCGCATTGTAATGTCACATTTATGATAATTTGTCAGGAATATCGGAAAGCGAAACGACGCGAGACGCCTTTACTTCCTCGTTTGTTTGACGGACATAGACAGAGTTCGCTCCCTTGATATCAGGGGGCGTGGCTTAGAAGCCGCTGTCGTAAGGTCAATTCATAGCACATACGTAGCAGTTCATTTTGGTTTACAATTATAAAAGAAAAAAGCTAGTCCAGTGGCATTCTTTTTTCTAAAACATTTTGACCTCTAAAATGACCTTGACCTTGAAAACATAAAATGTATGTAAACTTGAATCTAAACACCGTTTAGTTTGAATATATATTTCAATGTATTTTAGGCTGAACAAATACTTTCAAAATATCATTACAACCCGTTATTTATATTTGCTCATACTTATCACAAACTTTGGCGGCTTTTTGGATACAATAATAATATTTTCTGCTTATCTGTCCTGCATACATAGATTTACGTAGGAAATATTGTATACCATCAAACTGGCATACCTTAGTGTCATGAATTTCTTGTTAACATGTTAAGTAATAGTTAGATGGCATGAAATGTAATCTTAATAATTAGGAATTGGTGGATTGAGCATACCGAACTAGCCCTTCTTAATCAAGGGAATTATACTTCAGGTCATTTAACTGACGTTAAATATAACCTTATTGGCTGACACATTGTCAACGGAAACTCTTACACTGGAAGTTTGTATCGGATAAGTGGCAGTAGACTAAGCCTAAAGACACTCGCGGAAGTTGAAATTCTTAGTGATTTAGCCTAGTACTTAATATTTGCATATCTGCAATTTCCTATTCTGAAAATGTATATTTTATTCTAAGATTATTAACAATATTGCCCGATTAATTGCCGTTGTTAAGCAATTTCGAGAACATTGTCTAATTCATAATCTTTGACATTTTTAATATTTTAAGTATAACAAATTCAGTTATTGTATTTGATACGTTTCGATGTTTCATTTCAAATAGTACAATGATATTTTTTATGTTTCATCTATATCTTTTAAATTTATTATTCTGTTTATACTTTTGTGTCGTGGCAATTTTAAACAACTATGCCATTTCAATTTTGTAAATGTCCAAAGGCAAGATCCCGATCTGTCAATTACACGTTTAACTTTTAATAAGAAACTAGGAATCTTTATCACAGTAGTAGGATGTTTTTAAATGGATTTGAATAGATGTGTTCAGGCAAGCTGGCACAACGCCCAGCGACCGTGCATGTTACAGGCTGCGCCTAAATCTACCTCCCCCGCGCAATCCATGGCTCCCAAGATTCGCTCGAGTGCTATAATGATTCCTGAATCTTTAAATTCTCGTTTAATTTTGAGAGGAAATGTAGCGATTATAACTAGTCTTCCATTAATGGCGCCGCTAGACGGGTAAGTGAGCGGCGCCTTTTGACGCAAGAGTTTCTCAGGAACGACTTAAATGTTTCTATTATGTGCTTCATTTATTATGTGGAATACATGGTGACTTAATCTATAACTAGTACGACAAAAAGCGAGTTATTTGGGCTTCATATTCTTCATCGGCTATCGAAACAGCGCGCATATTACAAATACTATGACAATTCTTTACTAGTTGGACACATTATGGTTAGATTCCGCGGGGTCAGCGAAAAGAAGTCGTCTGAGTAGTGATCAATTGTATCAATGCCTGACGCACCGGATATCGCCGAATTTAAGAACGTTGCATATCTTCCAAAACATGAAGGTGCGTAACAGCATACGAAACATGAACACCATTCGTAGTAATAGTTATCTCGCTTTACATAGCTAGTACAAATTCAGCGGATTGTAGACTGATAAGCTAAAAGCTGATTTTATGTCGCGCTTTGACATTAGGTCAGGGCTTTTTCTGCCCATTTTGGGAAAAAGACCCTAGACATTTTGGGAAATTTTACGTCGTGAAAATGCCTAAATTGTAAAATTTTACCACTGGTACAGTTAAAAGTAAAAGCTGTCTAGTCTCCTGTGAATTAGGTGTAAATATCTATCATGACAGATAATATTTCATGCTGATCTCTGAATGTGATGAAAATCAATTATTTCCGAGTTCAATTATCAAAAAACTTTACATCACTTAATTTATAAGGATGTTGTTAATGAACCAGTACAGGTAAAAAGACTTTCTAAAAAAAAATGGGATTTTTTTCTGAAGATTGGGAAAAATATCTTATATCTTGCTTTGGGAATGGGTCCGATAGTCGGACCAGTGGGTACTATAGAAAAAGCCCCGTTAATAAGATACCTGTACCTATTTTAAGACGATGTCTTCAATGAAGTGTACATAACATAAGACTCGGTCTTTATTCCATCGTTTTCAATTTGACATTCGGGATTAGACAAATGTTTAATTGACAGAAAACCGAAACTGGCTTTGGAAAAAAACGCCTTTAAGGGGAGTACGGAAATATGTTGAACTCCTAAACGGTCAAGCCATGTGTGATAAGGATATGTATCTGTTGAGTATGTTCATATTCCCATGTCAGAAGTATAATCATTGACTCCATTTAGCCATTGAACAACATTTATCAACAATATCCCATAGAAATAAAACGGGAACAGATATCATCATTAAAACTCATTTATTTGATCATGAAGGCACAATACGATAAAAGTTTTCCGCAAATGATTTCCGTGCAATAAGCAAGCTGATCAGCAGACAAACCACATATATTTTTAAACATGATCGATATGTATAACAGTGTTTATGTATATTCAATATAAACACATTTACATTTCTTAGGGGACTATATTCCGTCCGTGTTGTAAACCTCTTTTAATAAAAAATAATGCGAAAGTCTTTAAAGGGACTGTACACCAGATTGGCACCAAAACAAGTTTTTTTCTGGAGCGAATCTCAGGACAATTTTCTTATAGAATGTGTTACGCTTGTGTCGGAGAACGGGTTTGAACCCGTGTCGCCAAAATTGCAGTCCAGCGTCGTATCTACTGAGCTACAACGGCAAACTCTAATTGGGTGACATAATTAAGCTATACATCTACCTCGGTTATATCACGTGATAAGACGTGGTAGACATACACAGTAATCTTTTTTAATGGAAAAATACGAAATAACTGCTAAACTTAAATAAATTGTAAACTATGTGGTACCTCAGTTAGTAAGTTTCAATGCATTGTACACATCGATGCCAAGTTAATGTCAGTTTTCGACAATTTTCGCTATTTTATCATACGGAGTACAGCCCCTTTAAGTTAAGTTTTTGTTAAAATGTTTTCAGTTTCTTTATTCGACATATTTCGTGTTTGTCAGACTTACCATGCTCAACCATGTCAGTCACCACGTGTTCAATGCTTTCAGAATTCGTGTCCTAATCATTTCTGTACTTTTAGGACACCGATTTGTTATATATATAAATCATGTTTAAAAAATATCCTACATTGTGTTTCAATAAATGAGATGTGTGTGTGTTTGGTGCGTTATCAAATGTTTACATATGATTATTTGTGATTGTATTTCGATCACAGTTAAATTGCGTCATAAAGTACAAATCGAAAATGTGTATTCCGTCTTATTTATGATTACATCGTTGCAGAGTACTTTATGCAATGAATGTTTAATAGTAGAATATCCATGATTTAATCAAATTTCTCAAGTATGAACGCCAAAGTCGTATTAGTTATTATATTATCGTTGATGTATATGAAAAGGGGATGGAGTCATTGTTCCAATCCTGAGGGTTGCAGGTGACGTTACCTTTTGTACCATTTTGTCAAAGACATAATTCAATAAATAACATGCGGTATAACTGTTTCGTGTAATTCATCCGCACGTTGGATATAGCAAGGTACACTCATTTAACGTGTCACCATTCAGGTATAGGAGTTAACGTGTTGACGAAGACAGAGAAACCAGTCTCGAACATGGAACAAGAGTATTTTTTAGCATGACATTTACCAATCAGTATAGGTTCATTAGCAATTTGTCTTACATGTATCAAGCAATTAGCCCCAACGTAATAAGTCTATTAAGTAAGCTGTGGTAGTAGAGAATTTTAACTGTACGATCTTGTTTCAGTTCCAGTTTTCAGTTTTATTAAAGAACTAGGACCATGTCGGCATAAGTTGTATTACAAGTGATGATGATGTTGAGGTAATTTTGGAGTTCTACTATATAGTTTTGTATGCCAATGATACTATCATCTTTTAGGAAAGTCAAACAGCTCATTAAGAGGCACTTAACTGTATGTACGATTATTGTAAATTGTGCATGGTATCTTCCTGTTGACACGAATAAGCCTTAAGTGTTGTTTTTTATGTTTAGTAATAGGCCTGCTTTTCACTTTGACAATACTGTATATATATATAAGTTGTTATGGTCATTTATAATGGTAACGTTTTGCAGGACCAAGATATATTTGACGGATCAAGAATATATTTCAGTGTCGTGACTAAAGTGAAGAAACCTTATTTACCTGTGCATATACAAAACAAATGCAGCTGTTTGATGGTATGGTTAGTATAATCAGTATTTCTCAAATTGGTCTGCTCTAACCGCTATGGTGATATGTGAATTGAGAGCATATTCTTTTGAAAATAAAAAATTTTAATGTCAAATTTCTTGGGTAGACTAGTCTACATTAAACCATAAACATCGACAAGATCATTATAACTGATTAGAATAAGATATAATAAATATGCACTGTTCCAACTATTTATTGCCTAAATGCAATATTTTTTTCAAAAACTAAGTCAGTCATTTGGTAAAGTGTCGATCAAATTATACGTATGCGATACGATAACAGACACATGACACGGCTCAGGAGGCTAAAACAAGGCGGCACAGATACCCTGTTTAAGCAAGAGATCGTCTTCAAAATGTATGTTCAAGAATTCCCATGGTCGATTAATGGCCTTATATTTTAGATATACTTTGAGAAGAAAACATATTTGAGTTTCCTGAAACTAATGTACACATGACCTGTGCATTGGGCATATTGCATTGAGTCGTAAAGCTAAATTTGTTCAAAAATGTCCCTGATATAAGAGAGTGTTCATGTCCTCAGGGCTAGCTCGTAAGAACCAAATGTGCAAATTCTACTTATGATAAGTATCAGGTTTCATAGCAATATCCTTAGCAGATCTACAGTTCTAGGTAGCATTACTCATTAGTGGATATCTACTGTTCCGTTTAGTTTTTGCTGGGTTAAGATTTCGTGATTTAAGACACTCACGCGTTACTTCTAAAAACAAAACGATTGCATATCATATGTAGCAATATAGTTAAGATTCACTAAGACATTTGCTCATATCATTTAATAACTGTTTTTTGAAATTGTCTAGATTTACCATTATAGATTGCCCTTGCGAGTTGATATATTAATAGTGATTTGAACATCGATATAATTGATCACACATTTACGAGAGCCATATGGTATACCATGTGAAACCTTAGTACTCAATACAACTCTAGCAAACGGCTTTCATGGAACCTTATTGTTAGATAGTGCGGTTACTTTGCGATGTCATTATGTGATAACAGGACATTATGAGATGTTTAAATGCAATACAATATCTAACATTTGCATATCTTGCGAAAATATGCTATTGAGCAATCTGTCAGACAACCCTGTTTGACAGATACAAATGTAGTTTCTTTGTTTCAGATAAAATGCATGCATTCCTTTGATACTTTATTATCTTTTTAGATTTAAGGGGATCTTTTATAAAAATTATATATTGACCGAGTTTCTCAATCAGCCAAATAACAAACTTAAACTTGATTTTACAAAATGTAAAATAGTTAATCTTACAAATCACAAGTGATTGCCTTTCACAATCCCATAATATCATCGATCACGTGTTTCCGGTTCGGATGGAAAATTCGACCGCTTACGATGCTTACCTAGTAACCGTCCATGCAACGTGCCCGAAGGTCATATTTTTTTCGAGCCGGATCGGAAGTATACAATGGATTTTTGTAAATACTAACGCAGTAATCTCAGTTTGTATATTTCAACTGAAAGCGCGTGCGGCGTTGTTTACCTACTCTTGTCGCGCTGCAATTATAATTCAATTTTAACGTCAAACTGTTCATCACATTTTTTTTTCATTTCGTAGTGGAAATGCTATATTAATAACAAGATTGTTACTGCCGATCTTTCAAATTTCGTTCATTATTGTTCACATAATTGTTATAAATGCATAGGTCTTTAACACCTTTTGGAATTTCACAAGATTTTATATTGAACCATTGATCTATTCGAACTTTACGGGATTTTTCACAGTTTTATGGAAGATATAACGTCATACTGAGCACTCATATTCAAGTATTTATTAACAAATTAAAAACTAATGAGTGATTAATTTAAAAAAAATATGTTTAAATCATGGTCCGTAAGATTCCGAAGATGGTCCGTAATGTCCCTAAATCTGGTCCGTAGTGTCCCTAAATCTGGTCCATAATGTCTGGTCCGTAATGTCCATGGTCCGTAGTGTCCGTAATTCATCAACGGTATCAATTAGTGTCAATTAAGCACATCTGAGATCATAAAACAACACTTGTCATTGTAAACAAGGTCATAGAACTTCACAGGGTGCTGCACAAGGACACAATATCACGCCTTGTGCAAACGCCCAATTAGCAGACGATTTCTGCGACAGACACTGTTGATTACCTGAAATATTTCATCTGAAATGTTTTATAACAATTGCTATGTCTCTGCTAAGCTATTTCATTGAAATTTTAATTCTTAACGAATATTCGAATACCCATTTTGGTATCCGAATACTTGCGTGATATCCGGATACTCGGATACTCGCTTCGAAGTTCCATCCCTAAAAAATACCGTGTTTAATGCTCATTTTCTATAATTTCATCAAAACAATATAATAAATGTGGTAAATCTTATTTGGGAGCAAGAATGCATCTTTAAGAGACTTGTTTCAGGAAGTCGAAATCAGAACGGCCTATCCCTCTTCGGTTATAAAAATATCAGGCAAGCCGATCAATGGCCATTTTTTAACCTCCAACAACTAAGGCTAATCAAAGCGAACATGATTGTAAAATATGACAATTACAAATTAGTGGAAAACTCAATCATCATTTTCGGATTTAAGTAGTAAATAGAAATATTAAGCTCGTCTTAATTGTTAAAAGCACGTTGAATTGTTCTTTATTCAATATTATCAGATTTAGAATACAACTCTAAATACAAATTTGTGGAAATCCTTATCATCATTAACGAAATTAGATAAGCTCTTAGTAATTGTTAAACGCACGTTGAATTATTCAATTTTTTTCAACCTTATCAGATTTAAAATACAGTACCAAATACAACTCGAGCACACAATTGCTCTTTGTTAATCTTAAAAATTATTAATATTTTTAATGTTTTAGATATTGTTATGAACGCCTGTAATTTTGAATTATCCTCATCCAAAACCTTTTGAAAATAAAACAAATGGTGAAAAAATATGCTTTTGGCTGAAGTCCAGAAGGTATATAAAGGTAGCTTAGCGTTTCTTTTAAATGTCGCCCGCAAATAATTTGACAGGGATGTTTGTACAATGCATACAGTATTGTTATTTATTTCTTATTCATTGCATTCGACATACCGCAAAAAATCCCCAAAGAAATTCCAGAGATTAGTTTTTAGTATAATATGTCAAGATGAAACATAATAAAGTATGTTAAAGATTTTATAAAAAAATAATAATAAAGTTTGAGCGAATTGAGAATCGAAAAATGGATACATAAGATAATCTTACCGACAGCATTTACTTTCGATTATGATGTTACCGGACAAAGAAAATCGCGTGTGTGTGTGGGGGGGGGGGTGTGGGGGGGGGGGGGTAATATTGCTGTATAGGTGCTAATTTAAAGTGATAATCGTAGTTAAAATCAATACATACGAATGAATAACAAACATAAATTTTGTTGTTCAAAGAAAGAACAAAAGCTTTTTTCCATACAATCAAACAAGAATTCTATGCAGTTTTTAAGGTGATAAAATTATCCTGTGAGACGTCTTTCAAAACGACATTGTTTAATTTGTTTGGTTATATGTTCAATTTGCCCGGGTAATTTCGTCCCTGACGACAACCAAAGCTGGTTGGTACGTTAGACAAACGGTGAGTTAATGTGAATTATGATGGAATAATAAGCGGAAAACTGCATGATGAAGTAAGTTTATAGTTTATTTTGTGTTGTTGTTTTTCTTTTCAATAAAAGTGCAAATATATCAAACAAAATAATGCAATGTATATTGGCCTAACCAAGGTTTTGTAAAAGCTTCAAGGTTTGTTTTAACTCAATGACAGATAGCTAACGAGCTTAATGGAATTGCAAAATCGCGCGCGAGAGTTTATATACTACATAAACGCACAACCAGTACGAATCAAATCTTTAGTTAACACAAGTACAATGGGGCTAACGTGGTTGGACTGTACTGGTCAGAGTCGTACAGGAACATTGTAAGAATCTTTCCACTCGTTTGATTCGTGTGACTTATTTGCTTACCTTTTAATAATATCCACTTATTGATGTTTTGTTATAACTATGGTTTTTCAAATATATTTGTCTAATGTCGCTTTATACTCAACACTGTTTACATATTTAACAACGAATGACCTACCACACCAGAGTTTCTCATACACATGGTCACCATACAGAAATCCCATAAAAGACGACCGACACAGATCTAATTTAGGGTAGATCCAGGCTATGGCCTTAGAGGGGACGCAACTTCGTGCGCAATTTGTGACATACATGTATGTCCCCACACAAATGTCCGAAGTATATATATGGAATTGGTCATCCCTCAAGAACATTTCGGATTAAAACAAATGTAGTTTTATTTTTATTTGTCCGATATTGACATAAAAAGGGGGTGGGCCGGGTGAGCAAACCCACACCCAATAAATTTAATAAGCAGTATAGTAATTTATTTGAATTTGGGATAGATTCTATGAAACGAATATTCAAATGCAGAAAAAGCGCTTGAAAAACACACATAGTTGTCATTGCTAAAGTTTACGTTTAGCACTGTTTTGAAGATTGTCTTGAAAAAACAACTGAAGCGCTCGTTTCGGGAAGTTTTTTAGGAAGTTTTTGACGTTTCTCTTCTTGGCACTTTTGACCCAACATGCAATGGCTGGTGGGGGTTTCTGTAAGATATACACTAAACGAAACTCCTTATGCATGTTACTTCGTTTCAAAATGGTATTGATAACAGATTAACGAAGAAATGTATGCACAATGCCCGTTATGTTTGGCTCGAGTAGGCATAAATTAAATTTTTAATTGTATAATACCGAGTTAAGGATAATCATTGATACAAAATATATGATAGCGGATAGGACTTAGGCATAATACCTAGCGGTTCCAGGAGGTACCAGGCGCGTGTCACATCTAGAATTGTTCAAGTGAATGTAATTTTATATCAATATTGTAACAAAAACACCTGAATGGTTTAGACCTTGAAATAGCCAGAATGTTCTAGAAGGAGGTCCCCAACCCCCATATCATATCTCTGACCTAATTATCTTGATTCCTGTGGGAGGGGTGAACGACCAAACTGTGTTCAATTTTTTGAATTTTTGACTACTGTGCTTGTCCGTATTCTTTCATTGTATTATTTAAACTTAGGATCTACATAATAATGGTATTACAAAACAGAGCTATACAAAGTGTATTGTATTATATTTTGAATAAAGCTTTATCCCTATGGCAATCAAGCGGTAAATAAATATAAACATATAAGATCCATTCATGAATTGTTTGCATATCGCATGATCATATCGGATCTAGTCCGTAAATGGAATCCTTGGAATTTCTTAACAATAAAGTGTTGAAATCACTTATTGTTGTTATATCACTAGCCGTTATATCATTCTACAATCGCTGCATTATAGGAAAATTGGCATAATTGTTTAAACATGTAGAGGGTGCAATGTGTTTTTTTTCCAACCAATCATCCGATCTTGGGAAATAGGACCCCGTGACCTACAGAATCAAAGGAAGTTTTAGGCCGAACATACTTACGCATACGTTGTTCCTGCGTTTTATTTGTAGATATACAGTTCTTAAGCCTCTACATAGCCTTATTGCTGTTTGCAGGGAAATGTGATGCAATAATGTTTAATCGAGTTATTAAGTCAATATAGTTTTTTCGACACTTTGCTGAAACATGGGCTAAGAGATATTGGTCTGTAGCAGCAGGGATCGGTCCCCTTTTAAGATTTAAATTAGCAAACTAGTACTCCAAACGCTGGGTGTCATCTGGATGTACCAAATAGCGTTAAATAAAACAACCAAAGCATTCGTGTATTTTTAACAAATAAAATCTTGTATATACCCATTGTAAGCTGTGAATAATTATGGACTCACTTGCGGCGGGCGGGTTGACCGGCGGCGGACTATGTATGGGCATAAACTCGTGGTCAAGTTCGATAACCAGCTATGTCAGTCGAGTTCTTTAAAAGTTAATGCCCTTCAATTGCTTAAATGGCACAAAAAGGTGGCGCCCATTAAGTTGACCAAGCTCTTATCCGACATCAAGCTTATGTCCGATTAACACAATACTAACACTGGCAAAATATATCGGCAAAGTTCGATAACCAGCATTGTCAACCAAGTCATTTCAGAGTAATGACTCTTGATGTTTAAAAAACACAATATTTGTGTTGTCCGCTTTGTAACTCAAGGATAGTTTCCAAAATTAGAGAAAACGTGTAGGGGCAGACAATTCTGCAAAGTTCGGTATTCAGCCATTTCACCTTAATCACTTCAGAGAAATGACCATTGAATTGCTTAGATAACACAACATTTATGTTGTACACGCTGTAACACGAGTAACTGCTTTTCGATCATCACCAAACTTAGGCAATAAGCGCTGAACATCTCTGTGAAGTTTGATAACCAGTCATTTTACCGAAGTATCTGCAGGATCATAGTCTTAAAATGCTTTCAAACACACGGCATTAAAAAACACAACTATTTTTTTGACGGATGTATTTTTGACAGTTTGTCACTATTGTTAATATTTCTTAGATTTCATAAATGGATAGGCAAGTAAGAACAATATAACAACAAATGTTTACAGTATGAAGTTCAAAATGTGATTTTTTCAGGTTGAATGCGACTTCAAGCGGTGTTCCTTGTCGTGTTCGAACCACACGGTGCCCTTAGCCGAAACAAATACTACTCCTGTATTCCCCCTTGAAACGTTAGAGGCGATCTGGGGCAGTACTTGCGTAAGAGTTTTAGAAGGAAATTTCAAAAACACGGCTATTTCTTCTTCCTTGGAGATCTATCGCATCTAAGGGCTATAGTATTGTTACATGAGCAAGCCGGGTAGGTTGTTGTTATGTTTTAAATGCCATCGGTCTCGTGCAACTTTCTTCGTTTTAAGTCACCATTCGAAGCAAAATCTTCCGAAGTAGCATTTATGACATAATTAATCACGTAGTATACACACACTGGTGAAACAATAGAAAACGAACTGCTCATTATATACGTGAATTACCGGGATTATCTGGTTTAATTGTATATAATTTTTAGTATTATCAACATTAGCATTGACTTCATCCTCCGGATACTCGTCCTGGCCGAGTTTTTTTTAATATCTATAAATTCTGTAATAAACAACAAACGAATATAAGTTGTTATCTGAAAAGTCCCCGAAACGTTTAATCATCAAACGCATATATCAAAAATCAACAATACATAAAAGTACCATATCGTACACATACAAACATTTCAATCTCAAAAAGTGTCACATAATATTACTAATGGCTTATCGAAATGAAATATAAGCAAAATGGTAGGTGTGAGATATGCATGCGATAAAGTGAAAACTAATTTATAACCTATAAATATTAATCATAGGTAATACTATGTGATATTGAGATATGTATATACATAGAGCAGTTATTAAATGCATTATCACAATTACATTTACGAGGATATCATATTTTATATATATCATCCATGCATAGTATTATATTTAGTTTATATAGGTACATGTATATAGTGTTATGCTATAAATGATTCATTTCCATATTTAATCAATTATTATCATCTTTTATAAATTAACTTTCAGTTTAAAGTGCAACAATGTGTACAAGACCCTTGCACAGCCGTTTAACCGTTTAAAAGAGAAAAAGCGTTTGTTGGAAATTTACTCTCCTTACTCTTCTAAATGCTCACGACGTTCTCTACAGCTGTATTACAATAATACAAAATGGATAATCAGAGAGTTATGTATGATGTGAAAAAAGAAGAGACAGCTGATTATCACGACTTGTTTTCATACCGCATCGTTATCCATCAATCATATAATATACCACAAAAAGTATGCCGTGTTTTTTCAGAGTCAGATTTAAAAAACATTCTACAGATATGGGAAATAGCGAAACCTGGCGTGGTGTTTTCTTTTCGTGCTGACGTTCAACCAAACGATAAAGATTTCAAAGATTTCCTTGTGGAAACAGTTCGTTTGACTGGGGCGGCAGTCATTATAGAGGATCCGTCGAAAACTGATCTTTTAAAAAAAGTTGTCAAGGTAATTGAACGAGAGTCTGATTATATTCCGCCAACTATTGGAATTGTAACACGCACGTACAAAAGAGATCTGTCTCAAGAATTGCATGCAGGGGAATGTGTTAGATTGTCTAGGAAGTGGACAACATTTTCAGATTTTACGCATCTCATTTTTGTTCAACAGCCGTACGAGAGAGGAAGAGCGTTTTCATTTTTAAACAAAAGTATATCAAGATACGTAGATCCCGCACCACTGGTAGTTTTTGACCGCCTTGATGGCGAAAAGCAGAATGATGCATGTGAGTTGCTCGACGGGTTCAATCTCTGATCAGCGTAAAGGACCTGAACAGCTTAACACATCTTCACATATGTGGTATTGGAATTTAGCCGACGATTTAAGATCATGCTTGATTGACTCCCTTGTTGATACTAAACCAGAGGTTTCAATTAAAACAATTCTAAACCTAGCCGTGGTTTTGAAAGCCAATACAGATATCGCCGAAATTATGGATCGTTTCAAAGATAAAATCACACACCAAGACAAGGCTGATCTTATGGCATACGCATTCAGAACTGACAATTTGCCTCAAGCAATGACTGTAATTACAGGAAAAGGGAAAATGCAGACAGTAGAAAAGCAAAAGAAGAAAGAAGAAATGCGAACGTTTTTCACAACCTTACTGCGCTCCCTGTATGAAGCTGAAAACGAATGTTCAAAGGGTGTCTGGAGAGATATTGAAAATTATTTCTCTGGTATAACTGGTTTAAAAATTACCTTATTAAGCGAAAACAAACAGGATTACTCTCACAATATAGAACTATGTCTTTGCCTTTGGGCAATTCAACATCAGAAGTTTACCGTAGCAAAAGGGCTTTTTAGGCAGACGAAAAATATCATGGTTGCTGCTCTTCTGGCACACAAATGCTTACAGAAGATGAAAGAGGACAACACAACTGCAATTCATGACTTGGACAAAATAGAAAGCATGGCTGAATATTACAATGAAATTGCGAAAGAAACATTGACCGCATGCTCACGGGTAAAAAACGAATCTGCGAAGAATGTCCTTGTTCGAAAACGAGATGAACTTGGTGGAATGTCATTATTGCAAATAGCTAAGTATAACATGTCATTCATTGCACACGATGCATGTCATTCTAAAGTGAATGAAATATGGTTTTCTCCTCTCGAACAACTACCAACGGTTCAACAAAAGTGTTTATTCCTGGCAAGTGTGTTTTTGCCATTTTTGCACCTTTATTACTAAACTTTCGGAGAGTTAATGCAGTGCCAAATGGAACTTCGGACTGTAAACAAATGAATGAAATAAACGACGATCGAATGAGACACAATATGGGAACAAGTTTATGCACTTTTTGAAAGCACCGGTTGTGAAGTTTGCTCACCACTTACTGGCATTTCTCACATTTATTGCCTTTTTTGCGTACGATTTAACATTTGGTGATCCGAAATTCGCATGGAACGATGGAATTAAATTCGCCTTTGTTGTATCATTCATTACTGAAGAAGTCAGACAAGCTTATCAAGAGGGACGACATTACCTTAGAAACGTCTGGAATTGGATTGACATTTCGTCGCTAGCACTATTTATAGCGGGTCACAATTTGACAATGACAGCCTATTGTTCAGAAAGCGGCCGTGTTATACTTGCCGTTTTCTTCATTATGTTTTCGATTCGGCTTCTTCAAGTATTCTCCTGCTTATCACAGATGGGATCATTATTGATAATGATCGCAAGAATGTTGGTTGATACGATTTACTTTTTAGGCATTTTAACAGTTGTGGTGATATCATATGCCGTTTCTTCACGTGCGGTTTTGTACCCAAACTCGACGTTCACATGGGCATCTTTATACACGGCATTTAGAAAACCATACTGGCATTTATTTGGGGAACTCTTCCTGGAAGAAATAGACGGTAAACTTGGCATACCAAATGGCATTGTGTTCTAATAATTATTAGTGATAATTGATTATATTTTAAAAATATTATTCATAAGACGAGATTAAAGCATCTACTTTACAGTTTGGTGTAAAAAATGTTCAGAATGTTCAATATAATATGTATGAACTTTATAAATGTATTTTAGGTGATGCTGAATGCGTGGCTGCAGGGGGAATGACTAACAGTACCGAATTCTGTCCGTCTACAATGGCACACTATGTTATGCCCGTGTTGCTTGGAGTGTACATGTTAATCGTGCACGTGCTACTCATGAACCTTCTTATTGCAAAGTTCTCATACACTGTTACTATAGTTCATGCAGAAACCGATATTTACTGGCGTTATCTGCGGTTTCAGTTAGTCTACGAATATTCTAGCCGGACACTGATTATTCCACCAATCAGTTTTATTTATCACGTATATTTGTTAATACAGTTTTGCGCGAAAAATATGTGTATGTCTTTAAAAGAAGAAGTTATGAACGTACTTTCTAGAGACTATGATTCATTCTGTGTCACTATTCCATAACGAGTCAATGCTTATCTTCAAAATTGGGAAAATAAGCGTGCAAAAAATGTGTGTGATATTTCTGACGATATTTCTAATGATACTAAATCCTTCCGTCGTGCGCTTGACCATAGAAAACAAGGTTTAAATAAGACTTCTTCTAAAACAGATAGTTTGGAGAGTATACTGAAAAGCAATGTGAAATCGACCAGGATTGACCTACCCGATAATCCCTCGAGACAAACTCGAAAATATGTAGCTCCATGGTGACTTTATTCAACTTTTGACCTAAACATATTACACTCGCATACTTTTGAAAAACACGGCAAAAAAGCGTCACATGTTTAAGCTCTTATGTTCTTACGAATTATTTTATCTAATCTTTAAAAAGAGTCTATCATTTTCACATGATTATGGTGTCATCAACTTCAGTTTCAAAGTCAACATGTCATTTTAATGTCTGCAGTGTATGTTGATATATTGGTATTTAAACAACATGGCCACATACATATTATTAATGTGCGTAAATATACATACCATGGTGTTTATAGAAATATAATCCTGTTGCCAGCACTGTTGACTATCAAATTTTTAATCATGACTGTTATAGTTCAGTCACTAATAGACCTGACCGAGTTATCGGATCATTGCCCGATGACGTTTAGTATACATATTTATAGCACGATATTTGATAATAGTTATGTGCAAAAAAATAAATAAAGTAGTTTGGAATACAAAACAAAGGGATATATTTTATGATAATTTACATAACAATTCCCAGTTTATTTAATGAAATGAATACAAATTTGTTGTCTGGTAATTTGTCTCTTGATGCATGTATGGAAACAGTTTCGAATACTGTGTACGATATATCGCGATAGTTCAAGCGCTTTGGTAAAAAATATGTCAAAAAGGTTTTTAAATCTCGATACAAATCTCTTTGGTTTGATGAAAATTGTAAAAAGAATAAGGATTTATTTTTAAAAGCCAAGCGTTTATTGTCCTTAAATAACAGTAAAATAAATACAATTGCATTTCTTACTGCACAGCTTTATTTTGCTTCTTCTAAAAGAAAATCGAAAGGATTATTTTATAGCCAGTAAAGATTAAAGCTGTCTCAAATGAGTATATCTTCTCCACGCAAATTTTGGAAATATATTAAAAAAATCCGAAGCAGCAATAGTTCTGTTGATGCTGATGTTTCTTTAAAAATATTTTTCCAATATTTCAAACAAAGAGAACCACTTTCTCCTCTATTATTTATATTGTTTATAAATGACATCTTTAAAACAAAAATTTTTCAAGCATTTACTACTAAGAGTTTAGAACTTTTATCAATGTATATGATTTTGTTCGCTGCTGATATTAAATTAATTACCACAGATCCAGCAAGTTTACAAGCCCAGATGGATGCTATGAACCATTAATCTGTTAAATGGGGATGAAAAATCAATGTAAATAAAACTAAAGTTTGTGTTTTTGAAAAACGGAAGCAAGCTAGAAATGAACAATTCTATATTAACAATGAACTGGTGAATATAGTCGATAACTCTAATTATCTAGGTGTTAACTTTCATTATACAGGCAATATGACACATGCAGTAAACTGCTAAATGATCAAGGCCTGCCATAGTCTCTTGCCATTGTTTGACAAAGTTCATCTCGATATTAAAACTAAATTGTCTTTGTTTGACGCCATGGTCGTCCCAATTTTATCGTACGGTTTAGGGGTATGGGGGCTTTATAACTTTAAGGAAGTTGGCAAGCTACATATTAGATTACTGAAATATATTTTAGGTGAATAGCAACAAACTTCTAACTCTGCTGTATATGGTGAGCTTGGCAGATTTCCTTTATCCATTGTATGCAAGGAACGAATAAATTGTATTATTGACCATCTTCGTTTTATGGATGTAAGACAAAACATTGATGTAAATATAAATTATCTTCCTTTACTTACATGAAAAATTCGTTACCAGTTTATTCAAGATTGGAATTCTTCTATAAATTATATGCCGAAACTTTCACTGTATTGTAAACTTAAAGAAAACTTTTCTTTTGAAAATATTAAGAAAATATATGACCATTATCAGCACATAATCTTGAAAATGCCAGAGCTGATAAAAATGTAAATATTGTTCTTCAAATTTGATAGAAGACTAGTACCATTTCATGTAATGTTGTACACTATACAATAGATTGAGACAAACATACTTATTCAACACCTCCAGGCCTTCTATAAATATGCTGAAATCTGTATTACTAAGCAAATCAACTAGTAAGTTACTAAATACTGTAAGAGTTATTTAATTTGCAATGGAATTAAGAAAATCTACCCTGGAACTTGAACTGTTTCTTAAATTTACTGATAATTATTAAAAATATATGATTTATAACTTGACTTTCTTATTATTTTGTTGTTTTTTGTGTGTGTCTTGTTTGTATTATGCTCTTTACGGTACTATTTAATATTTGTGTGTTTGTATTTGTTTATGTTATCACCATACCTTGTTTATTGGCTATAGGCATTTGTATGCCGATTTCTGCCAATAAAATTTCAACTTGAACTTATTAATTCTTACAAAATGTTATTTGACCAGATAGCATTTTAAGTTATTGTCATTAATTCATATACAAAAGTAAGATGCTTCTTTCTTATTGAAATTATAGAAAAATAAAACAGTCAAATAAAATAGAAAGAAACATGGAGGTTAGTTTAGGTAGGTAATGATTAATCTGGTTTTATTACAGTTAGGAAGTATATGAAACCATTTATTCTTATGTTGTACCATTTTATCATTTGTCACTGTTATTTACTTTTCCATTATATGTCTCATTGTCATATATTACATAAAGATAGATGATGATGTTTTTGCATGTAGAATGTTATTGTCTTCATGTAAAAGTTCATTTATTGTTTATGACTGAAAATTCCGAAGCTGGATGTGTCTCCGAAACGCTTGTTAAGACAATATTTAGTGGGAATTGGTAGTACAGTACGACCAAAAGGAATAATGGTGTTGGTTTTTGCTTAAATTTACAATCAGAAATGGGTACTCATTAATTTAACGATTAAAACGGTGGAATCTGGCTTTTGCCACATCAAAGGTATCATCACTAAATGCAAATGAGCCATACTGACAACAGTAACCAATGCCGGATACCTAAAAAATAAACAGAAAAGTTATCAGCAATTAAACTCATTTATGAAATATTGATGACACAGTGTGATGGTTACCTGAGCACAAAGTCATTCAGAGATTGCAAGACCGAACATATGAAATTCTCAAACATCTCAACTTACCATTTATTTTGATGAGAAGAAGAAGAAGACATTTCACTAAGAGCCAAAGGAGGACAAAGGAAAACTGATTGATTTATTCAACCTTTACCGTTTAGAAACTGACATCATGTTTAACTGTGCTCTTTTTGTTTCCAACTATACATTAACTCTCAAATCCGAACGATAACAAGTAGAAAGGGCGTAATCGTTCAAAAACTACAGTGCGGATAAACTAAACAATTTCAACCTTTGCCACACTCTACATATTGAACGTTATCCTTGACAAAATGGTAAACATACAGAATTTCAATTTCATTTGAAGTTATAATCTCAATACACGGGTTGTGGATGAGGTGACTATTTTCAAAAGTTTTCCGTAATTGTAAAGTCAAAGCATTTACAGTTTAACAAGCTAATGTCCATCGAATGTTACATGACATGGACGACATCGATGAAAATTCGATAGCAGAGAAAACCTATGCGACGACGACGGTATGGTACACGATGTAAGATTGTTACTGTGTTTTTTTATATAACCACTTTGGTAAGGACCCCTTTCGCCTCTAAATTGAGTTTGTTTGTATTTTAATAAGTAGATATTTACGAAATATTTTCGAATGAAATTTCACAGCAAAAAGTTTGGCTAAATTTTTTAACACAAAACATCAGTTGTATGAAACACCAACGTTTCAGGAATTTCTAAAAAGGAGTTTGCAGGGTGGGCGATCAATTCGTTGATGCGGAAATGTGATCCATAACTGGTAATGCATAATTTGGATGTTTTAATGAAGATAAGTAAATGGCTTTTAGATAAAAGAGTCCGCTTCACCAGATTAAAGTGCAGACAGCAGTTGCTGCTCTTCGAAGGCAAACTTCTTAGCAAACCAAATAACGCAACGATTATTTGATTGATTGGTTTCATATTATACCAGCGTGCAGATAAATCCAACACCCATCGTATCACATTCCCTGTTTTCCAAAGAAATGCTTGAAATTTTAATAAAAATGAGTCAAGGCTGACCCACCTACTTTTCCTGGTCGATATCCGTTGACAGTTCCGTCACTTGAACTTTGCGGAACAATTTTCTCGTTTCACCAGCGGTAGAGGCTGTGCGCGATCGACCCCCCCCCCCCCCCCCACACACACACACACCCTCCCCCCGTGCGTACTCGCCAGATCTTTCTCCCCCTTATTATGATCTGTTTCCGAAAATTAAAGAACCACTTCCAGGAATCAATTATGATAGTTTAGATGAACTAGAGTGTGACGTGAACGATGAGGTCCGGCGAATCAGCTCCAGTTGCCTAACAACCGGTATCGAATCTTTGCAAAGGAGATGGAATTCAGTCATTCGCTCCCAAAGTGATTAATTTGAGTGATTATAAACACGTAGGTTTTCAGTTTACCTAATGAAAAAAGTTATAAGATATGAGGTATGACTCAGTTATTTTGACTGACCCTCGTAGATGTTTCAATTCGATGGTAAACTCAAAAACTTGATACATGTATCTATTTCATTATTTAATGCCACATAGAACCTTTTCGCTTCCAGCTCTTGAATCAGTATTTCTCTCCTTTACATGACATAATTTAGGGTAAACTCAACCCACTTTGACTTGATTCAGAGCTAAATGATTAGTAGTTTTTTTTTCTGTTTGGGACTTTAAAAAGGGTTGTATACATGCATACAAAGCGACTTTTAAAAAAATACAACAAGCTAAGTAGTCAAAATTCAAATATTAATCATGTTTTTACGCAAAAGGTAAGGACCTGAACGATACTAAAGGGAAGCCACTAAACGTACAAACACAAGCATCAAAATAGCTTTATCGATAAATGATGGGATCATCGGCTTGGAACCGTCAGTGAAACCACAGTGGCTTGATGACAAAGGCTCATTAAAGTCACAATAAAAAAATTCAACTAGCCAAAATTATATTTTATACATACTTGAACATGTATATCATCAATATAATACATTGCCATAAACATAAAATGAGATTTGAAAAAAAAAATACCCTATACTGTAATGGGTATTTTTTTTTCAAATCTCATTTTAATCAAAATAACATAAAATTAATATATATATATATATATATATATATATATATATATATATATATATATATATATATATATATATATATATATATATATATATATATATATATATATATATATATATATATATATATTTTTTTTAATTTTATGTTATTTTGATTTTCTTGATATATATATATATATATATATATATATATATATATACCGTCAAATATTCTTCGAGATATTAACACAAAATGAAGCTGAAACAGTCTCCTTATATATGAGTCGCTTTCAGTTGGCTGAAAACGGTCTTAAGGACAATTCTATATCACTTAGAAACCCATCCGTTTTCAGTCGAAAACAGTGTCGAAAAAATATCATCGGAAAAAGAGTAATTGAAGCAAAAGTAAGTCTTCTTTGCATTCAGAGTGAGATAATTTCTCGGTCGAATCATGGCAAAAGTGGTATAAATGCTAGTCAATTAAAACAGCAGGGAATTTAGATAACATATATTTTTTCTCTCTGAGAGATTATTTTATAAATACCTTCATACGTGTAAAATAATACCTTATAACCTTATTTCAAACAAGCATTTAAAGGTGTTTAAGCCGATCAAGCCAATTTGGAGATTTTTGAAAATATTGTCATAGAAGTCAGGATGAGTGATACCATTCTAGATAAAACTAAATTATAGAAACAATTTACTTTGTCTTACTAAGACTTGCAAAATTTCTCGAAGGAAATGTTGTCCGACACCCACTAGTCTTAGATTTGCTTATATGATTTAAGAGCGTATTTAAAAAAATATTTATAAAATAGGTATTTTCTGTATATTGTCAAAATTCGAATCAAACTTATATCGCGTTTTTGGTGCATTCGTTAGGCGCTCAAAAAAATGCAAACACCAAGTATAAGGTACATTTAACTACTGTCACTAGTTTAACAAGTAAGCCTTGTTTGAAAAATAGACTGCCTGAAATATACTCTATGAAACTATTTTTGATGCGTTCTTCAGAATCGATCTACGCAAAATTAACTTTTTTTTTGGAAATCTTCGATTGTTATTGGCCAAGAAAAATACACACACCAAATAAAATTCTTGGGACTCCGGGGGTTGGCCATGATCTAGCGATGGCTGATGATTGATAGTTGCACACGAATATGAAATAAACGTGTACAGCTGCTGTTTGTAACAACAAAATAAAATAAAAAAATGACAAAATATTCCAATTTTTCGAGAACCATGTGGTTGGTATCTACTATAAAGCCTGAGTATAGACAAAACTAAGATACAGCTTCATGATCAAAACTTTATGTCAAAAGGTCAAAAAAGTACTGCTCGAAGTAATGCAGTTAAAATTACTGCTAAGTCATCATGTTTGTATATGACATAATGGAATGTTTAAATGGAATGCGATATCCAACAACTGCATTTCCTTTGAAAACTTTGTACTGAGAAAAAACATCAGTAAATTCTGTTTTGTAGATAAGAATCAGTTTCTACATGTTGATATTTTCACCAGTATTATTTTCTCCATACAGCGCTTAACGAAAGCTTGTAGTATGTTCTGGAGGTACTGATCGAGGAATGACCCCAACGTAGCTAAATGCAAATGAGTAAAAATATACTAGTATAAACAAAATACGAAATAACCAACTGTGGCTTTCTGTTTTCATTTATTCCGTAATTTAACTTATAAGTGGTCTTTTTTAATTATAGGTAATTTTATAGAACTAGAAATGTTGTTTATCGACGTGAAATCCCACCTTAACGGGGACATATTTGAAGAAATATAAACAAAGAGAGAAGGCATCAAACATGGCAAAGTAAATGGGAAAAAACAATAGGAGATCTTATACAAAAGTAAGTTAACTTCTGGGTGGTATTTATTTGAACAATATGAAGATATAGGGGGGGGATATCTTTGCAGAAATTAGCCAAATACTAGTAGTGATAATTAGTGAGCAGTGCACAATTTCACAGTGCCATCTATATACGTTCCAAGTGTATGTTATAGCTCATTTTTGGCGATCTACAGAAAATGAAGCGAGCCCTCTAACTTAGTTGGTGTTCGCTAAGTCGACCCACTAGCTGCGCCTTTTGAGTAGTCACGTGGTATTTGACGCGACCCAGGCATTGTCATCTTTAAATGGCCATAGTTTTATTTAATTCTTTCCAATAGTTTCTGTCTTATATTTAACACAAGCTTTTTTTGAAGAACATCGAATTACAAGGGGAAACAAAAGGGTAACAAACATGTTTTTCCGTGCTGTGTACAACTGCAAATTACCATCTATGTTCAAGGTTCGATCCCATTACTACAAAAAAAAATCAAAGTATTAAAGAATACACACTTGTTTAAGGAAATTCAGTACAAAGGGATATAACTGTGTAATAGTGTAACCAGGAATTACCAATCTTGTGCTGTGCTTAAGTCGACATTATCAACTATGCATGATAAGAGTTTCAATTAATTTCTTTAAAAAAAAAAATTAAATCATGTGAAATAAGGTTTGAGGCTAACTTGAATTTTAATTTGTATATCAATTTCGTGTTTTGTCATTAATATTTTTTTATTAAATACATAAACTTTTATTCACATATAATTATACTCATAGGCTTATGTACTTAAATATCGTGGCCATAATTTAAATCTGTGAATGAGTCCCTATGCATGCAAAGGGGGAAATGACGAGAATCAAGAGTGAGTAACAATATTTAAGTCAATTTTTAACACATATGGGTCAGAAACGAAACATGATTTGTCCCCCCCCCCTCCTTTGGTTGAAAGTATCGTTACATGAAGTTTCCGTGTCATAGTTATTATTGTCTGGTTCCCAGCGTACTCTGCACAACAAGAGTATGAAATGGTAAGGGCAAGTAACCCAGGCTATAGTTATTAGTGATGTGTAACCTAAATGGTATCTGCGAATTATTAATATGTAGAGATATCATTGTAAGTACAGTGATTATAGATGTTTGATAAATAAGTAAGACATAATTCTTACTCAGAAGAGTCTCCAGCCTTTTAAAAGTTTACAAGTTATGTCTGCGAAACCGATTCTATTAGCACTTACTACTTCCGATCGGCCGTTTCCGTTTTTAGAATAGAAGTATTTTTCCGTGGTTTTGCTGATTTAAATGATGGCGGGTCGATTAAAATTAATTAAACTACTTAAGCATGCAAGAAAACTTTGTAAAGTAACTGCTGCACCCGCTGTCATGTTTGGGACAGTGGCAGTTGGCTTCAAAAGGAATACATGGAATGCGGACAAGAAAGGTCAGTCCCACTCGAAAGAAATATTGCAGCAGAAAAGTCCTTGTCCAACTTTGAAAACGTTGAAGCCAAAAGCCCTCAAAAATGCTTCCTAAAATCATTACTGCTTCTGCAGTAGGCTTTGTCTCTTTGGGCCCTATTTGGGGCTTCAAGGAAACCCAAACCATAGTGTAAAATAATAGACCTTTATACGGGATGTCTAATCCTCAACGTCAAAAAAGGGTTTGTTAAAAAACCAGTGTGTTTCTGAAAAATATTGTAATTGTATTTAGAGAAGTATTTTATGTTTGAAATTGATAACTGTTTATATTTATATTTTACCATGTAAGTGCAAAGATATTTTGCAAAAAACAAGCATTATATGCATTAAAACACAGGATTTACCTTCCCAATGAAATGAAACTTTACTGACGCAGTAAACAATTATGCTAATCGTAACAACTTGGCCATCTCCTCCAAGCTTCGAGATAGACCTCGTAAATACATTCATAACCACTCGGCCACCTCTGAGGTGTTCCAATTGTTGTAAAACTGTAAAATGAAGAAATACCGAAACTCAGGTTCAGTTATTTTTTAACATTATAGCCTACGTAAACAGAAGTTTCGTCAGTCCAAATGAAAATATATCTGACATGTTCAACTGTCCAACGGACATTCGCGTTGTCTGCAATATGCCTTCTTCACAATTGCACAGTCATGTAGACAGTGTCACGTTATGTGTGTTAATTTTTAATACCTGTACCATGCCCTTTGTTAATCCTGAATGAAACAATACTTTCTTTGCCTTATTTCAGATTCCATAGTGTTTCTGTCAAAAGAAGAAAATGCAAAACCTTCAAAAGTGCAGATCAAAATGACAAAAAATGGAGAAAACAGAGGTAATACATCCTCACTTTCTTTTATCAATAATAAACTTATTATTCCCAAAATAAAAAAAATGGAGAAAGTTGCCTATTTACATGTTTACAGTGTACAGTCATTGCATTGAACTGTATACTTAGTATTAAAGGCATAACAAAAAAAGGTTTATTTCTAGTTACCTTATTTTTTAGCAAACGATTTAAGACATCGCAAAAGTGTAAGTCATTCAGTCTCTCTGCCTCTGAAATGTTGTCATTCTGAAAGAAAAATTGTCGGTCAGAATACATTTTTTTCAGCATTTTTTTTTTCCCATCTGACTGTGAAAACTGTAGGCTTGACTTACCTTACCATTTTAGTCGGACAGTGCAAATATACCAGTCAGGACCGTTTTTGCGATGTCTGGACTTGGGACTTCCAGACTTAGTGTTATTTGTTTTGTCTTTTGGTATTTCTTTTCAGTATTTCATTGTACCAAAAAAGTAATTGTATTGTTTATTTAGAGCACTCACTTTTGATACCCAACAGGCTGTGAGAATATTAGTTGCTTAGTTAAATGTCTCTTACCCAGGGGTCATAGTCTCAATCCCCACCAGAGTGAGAGTGATCCAGTGGCATAAGTGTTCTGCTCTGACCTGTGAGGTGTTTGGCTTGATCCCGACCAGGATTAAATGTCAAGTAGCATAGTTGTCTACCTCTCAAGTGATAAGTTGTGGATTTGATTCCTATCAGGGTAAGATTTCTTGGCCGGAAAAAAGGACATAATACTGTTTTTTTTGCCACAAAAACAAATGCAAGTGATTTAAATGCCAACATTTCTTGTAAAAACTATTCTCAAAACATGCATGTTCATACACTCAAGTTCTATTTCAGAAGACCCTGTGCTGCCGAATGGCGATTACAACTGGAGCTGTAAATGTATCGAACATGACGTTGTGGGGCCTTGTAACATATCATTCCGACCCCTAGCGAAGTTCATGCATGATAACAAGATCAAAGAAACCCTCAATGTTTTGCCACAAGAGTTACGTGGACAGTTTGATAGGTATCTAAGTGGTATCTTCATTGTTGCCGTTTATTGTTTTTTACATGTATTTAAGTTTTGTTGGTTTTAGTAAGGAATAGTGGCAAAGGTAATGTTGACCTTATGATAACACATTTTGAAAACATGTACCAAAAGTGCCTGAAAGAAGAAATACGGTATATTCACAGTACAGATATCATGATGTCTTATAACATAAGCCTTACTGATGATAGTGGTTTGTGTCTGGTCCATAACTCTGTCATTTATGGTGGGATTTGGAAATAATTTGACTTCAGTGACCACCATGAGATGACAGCATTTTGTGCTCCATACCTTGGTCCCTAGAGCTTCAATGTCATGTTCACTGTCCCTCTGAATATTGTCAGTTTTTCTGAGCCTAAGTGATGATATAGGTTCGTGTCCGGTCCATGACTTTTGTCATCCTTAATTGGGAAATAATTTTGGATTAGAGACCATGATAAGATGACATAATTAACCTTCATATAATCTTTAAACATGTACAAATTATGATATTTATTTCAATACTCAAGCTGTAACATTTTGCGTGCGGGGGTAGTTATCTCTTCT
Organism: Mya arenaria; assembly: GCF_026914265.1. Classification (NCBI taxonomy): domain Eukaryota; kingdom Metazoa; phylum Mollusca; class Bivalvia; order Myida; family Myidae; genus Mya; species Mya arenaria. The sequence goes on along the minus strand of NC_069130.1, from coordinate 33,601,416 downwards.
GTGATAGCTCTTATATTGTACTAACTGAATCTTATGTTCAATGGTTCTTCGCTACAAGGAGACTTATGTTATTACAGCCTGATGGATGACTACCTTTCTTGTACTATGGACCACCCAAAATACTACGTTAACCTACTGTCATTAGAAGAACTGGAAGATATACGAGATGAGAAGATCGCAGAGCAACAAAAACTGAAAGATAGGGAGCTCCATACTCAAAGATTTGGTAAAAAGCTAGAAATATTAGAAATCAAGAAACCTAATATAATCATTTTCTTTTGAATGTTTCTTAAACAGTTAGTGGCTGCTACAACATGGTTATTTTATTAAAAAAATGAATTCAACTTTGTATGTTATAACTGGGCTTCTATACTTTATCTCTTAACATATATAAAATCCAATTTAGGTTTTTCAGTGAATACATCATTTACATACATTTCTATTGCGCATTCTGTGATAAACACAAATAGTTTGATCTGATTTGTAATAGCTCAATTGTGAATTGAGTAAATGAAAACATTTTGTCTGTGCACAGATAATCTTTAAGTCCTTTAGACACAAACCGGACACTGACCAAATGCTCTCATACATGATGAACCCCAATACTAAAACTTTCAATAGCCATGCCTCAACATTTATATTCCATGGAATACTTAATGCCTAAATATTATATATGTAACATTTTACTTAATTTTCCAGGGAATACCAAATGCTTTTTAATATCCAGTACCTTAACATTGCATGTAACATTATACTTTATATTTCAGAGAATACCCAGTACCTTTACATTGCATGTAACATTATTCTTTACATTCAAGGGAATACAAAGTGCCTTAACATTGCATACAACATTATACTTTAAATTCAGGGAATATCCATTACCTTAACATTGCATGTAACATTATGCTTTATATTTAAGGGAATACCCAGTGCCTTAGCATTGCATGTAACATTATTCTTTAAATTTAGGGAATATCCATTGTCTTAACATTGCATGTAACATACTTTAGATTCCAGGGAATACCCAGTACCTTAACATTGAATGTAACATTATACTTTATATTTCAGGGAATACCCAGTACCTTAATATTGAATGTAACATTATACTTTATATTCCAGGGAATACCCAGTACCTTTACATTGCATGTAACATTATACTTTATATTTCAGGGAATACCCAGTGCCTTAACATTGAATGTAACATTATACTTTATATTTCAGGGAATACCCAGTGCCTTTACATTGCATGTAACACTATGCTTTATATTTCAGGGAATACCCAGTACCTTAACATTGCATGTAACACTATGCTTTATATTTCAGGGAATACCCAGTGCCTTTACATTGCATGTAACACTATGCTTTATATTTCAGGGAATACCGAGTGCCTTTACATTGCATGTAACACTATGCTTTATATTTCAGGGAATACCCAGTGCCTTAACATTGCATGTAACACTATGCTTTATATTTCAGGGAATACCCAGTGCCTTAACATTGCATGTAACACTATGCTTTATATTTCAGGGAATACCCAGTGCCTTTACATTGCATGTAACACTATGCTTTATATTTCAGGGAATACCCAGTACCTTAACATTGCATGTAACACTATGCTTTATATTTCAGGGAATACCCAGTGCCTTTACCTTGCATGTAACACTATGCTTTATATTTCAGGGAATACCCAGTGCCTTTACATTGCATGTAACACTATGCTTTATATTTCAGGGAATACCCAGTGCCTTTACCTTGCATGTAACACTATGCTTTATATTTCAGGGAATACCCAGTGCCTTTACATTGCATGTAACACTATACTTTATTTTTCAGGGAATACCCAGTGCCTTAACATTGCATGTAACACTATGCTTTATGTTTCAGGGAATACCCAGTGCCTTTACATTGCATGTAACACTATGCTTTATATTTCTGGGAATACCCAGTGCCTTTACATTGCATGTAACACTATGCTTTATATTTCAGGGAATACCCAGTGCCTTAACATTGCATGTAACACTATGCTTTATATTTCAGGGAATACCCAGTGCCTTAACATTGCATGTAACACTATGCTTTATATTTCAGGGAATACCCAGTGCCTTTACATTGCATGTAACACTATGCTTTATATTTCAGGGAATACCCAGTGCCTTAACATTGCATGTAACACTATGCTTTATATTTCAGGGAATACCCAGTACCTTAACATTGCATGTAACACTATGCTTTATATTTCAGGGAATACCCAGTGCCTTTACATTGCATGTAACACTATGCTTCATATTTCAGGGAATACCCAGTGCCTTTACATTGCATGTAACACTATGCTTCATATTTCAGGGAATACCCAGTACCTTAACATTGCATGTAACACTATGCTTTATGTTTCAGGGAATACCCAGTGCCTTGACATTGCATGTAACACTATGCTTTATGTTTCAAGGAATACCCAGTGCCTTGACATTGCATGTAACACTATGCTTTATATTTCAGGGAATACCCAGTGCCTTTACATTGCATGTAACACTATGCTTTATATTTCAGGGAATACCCAGTGCCTTTCCATTGCATGTAACACTATGCTTTATATTTCAGGGAATATCCAGTGCCTTTACATTGCATGTAACACTATACTTTATATTTCAGGGAATACCCAGTGCCTTAACATTGCATGTAACACTATGCTTTATATTTCAGGGAATACCCAGTGCCTTTACATTGCATGTAACACTATGCTTTATATTTCAGGGAATACCCAGTGCCTTTACATTGCATGTAACACTATACTTTATATTTCAGGGAATACCCAGTGCCTTAACATTGCATGTAACATTATACTTTATGTTTCAGGGAAGGACACAGTGTTTTTCATCTCTAAGGAAGAGAACAAGATCCCATGTAAAGTGGTAATCCCAAAGGGTGAAGATTTAGAGGAGTTTCGAGGTCAGTTGACATTTTGTCGCTTTATTTCAAATTGCACAATCATGCGCATACACGTAGGAGCACAAACATTTTAAATGTGTTGAGGACTGCACGCTTTTAATGAAGTTCTATTTGACATTTTTACTCTTTTGAGAATATTGTTTTTAAAGTTTACTTTTTCAATGCGAATTTGGTCTAGATAGGACATCATGTTTCTGGGATTTAAGAAAATACAACTTTTTTAAGACACTCAGAACAAAATCAAATAATATTTCACTCGTATCTATGCCATATTATGTTTGGTGCTCAGTCAGGGAAATATATTACAATCTTACACTGAAAAACAAACTTCCTCTTTATAATTCACCTTGTAAACACAAAAGTTATTTTTCCATGCATCTAAAGTCAGATATGAAATATAACTTTTTGGGCTCATTAGTTGAAATATAATAGGGTTATTAGTACTGCGTTTTGATCCGGGAGGTTGTATTTGACTCTGGAGTGGATTACTGACTACCGTATTTTGTGATGTGATTTGCATGTGGATTTATGATGGGTATACAATAAAATTCAGTATATAATTGTTCATGTGTTTAGTTGTAAATGTTTCAACTAATAACTATAATCTGCATAATTATGCAAGCATCTTTTTCTTTTTCAATGCAAGCATCTATAAAAATGTTCTCTTCATAATTTTGATCAGCATTTAACTGCCTTCTCCTGCATTCATGGTCTTACACTATTTCAGAACCTCTCAATCCTGACGGCACAGTCAACTGGGCTTGTGGATGTATAGAAAGAGACGTAGTCGGCCCATGCAACTCTGAGTTCCGTGTTTTCCGACAACTCATTCATGACACCAAGGGCTATAAGGATGATATGCCTATGGAAAAGCAGATGGAGCTACATACAATTATTAAAAGCTACTTTGACTGTATGAATGAACATCCAATTTATTATGCGGCGACGCTAAAAAGGACAACTGAGGGTGATGATAGTGAAGATGTAGATGTTAAAGCTGACAATAATAATGATACTGATTCTAAAGGAGAGGTTTCACCTTGATAGTAAATCATTGTAGATTTTTGGTAAACATTTTCATAGAAAATAATTGTGAATTAAACAAACAAAAAATGTTGTTGAGTTGCAGCTTTCTTTCTATACCTAAAATGGGGCCTTTTGACAACTCTAAAAATCTGTACATGATAATATATTTTTTGTTATCTTTTTCATGCGGGCATCAAACATTGGTTTCCGCCCAATAACTTGGCAAAGCAAGATAGCATTTAGGGATAGGAATGAAAGTTGGTTTGTAGGTAGCTTATGTAAAGAACTAGCTTAGACTCACTTGAGGGGGATAGGGGTCAAGGTCACTGTTACTTGAAATAAAAAAGGGTCTCCAACCAAATTCTTTAGTAAGCATTGATGGATAGTGAAGAAAAAAGCTTATGTAAAGAGCTAGCTTGGAATAGCTTTGAGGGGGATGAGGTCAAGGTCAAGATCACTGAACATTGCTAAAGAATCTAAACAATTGCCAATCAGAAAGGCCCCAGCTCCACTACAAAAATGGTGAGCGAAATATCACTGACCTTGCCTGTTTTTTGTGTTATCAGTAGTTCATCTTGATCATCTTGCTTGTTTAATGCTAACACTCCAGCAGCGAATCTACTACTAAATCAGGAATGAATAATATGCCAATGTACAATAACGTCCACTTTTGACCATATTCAATATTGGGTCAAAAGTGGACGTTATTGTACATTAGCATCATGTCAGATATGACTTGAAACAAGGACAGTTTTTACTATAATTGTTAAAAGATAGGTCACTTGGTCAAATGATATAACTATAGTTTTGTGCACAAAATGCCAATCTTAAATTTTATTAGTGTCTTCAGGAATATGGAAATCATACTTTTTTTATTGACATTGTTCTTTTACCTGGAATGTTATGGGTGGAAACTTGATGGCTATGCATGACAGTGATGTAAAAAAGGTTATACAACATGTATACATGTACAAGAAAAATTGACCAATGGTCACCAAGTGTAACCTTAACCTTGACCCACTGATATGGGTCTTGCACGAGTGATGCTGTTTTCTCTTGTTAATCAATTTTTGCCAAGTATCTTAAATCTTCTAATGAATTATGACCAATTACACTTTGTAACCTTGGACCAACAGTCATGGATTTTTGCATGTTGCAAGACATCATTTCATGTTGAACATTTGTGCCATCTATTTGATAATACTCAAATGCAAGTCAAGTTACAGCCTGGATAAGCCAAATTTGAAGGAATTTTGACCAATGACCCCCGAGTTAGAATGACTGACAGACACATGTCACTGGCTTTTCATGGTGAATATTTGTACCAAGTTTTAGCCAAAATTACAGCCTGGACATGATATAATGGACACAAGGCATGGACAGACAAAAACACTTGACTGATAACCATGTCAAGCTCACTGCAAGCAGGCTTGACACACTCTTCAGACGCCACATTGCCATAGCAACCAAAATATTGTGCAAAGAATTGATGCACTATCTTTTTGCTCTTTCTGTTGACATTAACCACATTGATAGGACTGATCAATTATTTTAAATGACTTACATAATTTCCTTATTGTCGTATATCCACAAATGAAAACTTCATAAAGGTATCTTGAATACTTTTTACAGAGATTTTTTCACATTCTACTTTTTCAATAAATAAAAGAAATAACTAGAACTCCGCAATTGGATGTGTCGCCTGACGAATTATTTACTGTCAACATTATAGCTGTAAGATTGGCATTTTATACATTTATAGATATTGATGTTGCCATTTACTTTCAAGTGTAGGTGGCATTTGAACTGAAGGTAATAGTGTTGAGCCGGACAAATATTAACAAAGAAAATTTACAATGGGCAATAACTCTAAAAATATGGAAGCAAGAGTTACGGTTCTTGTGCAGTGCACTTGCCCTTAATGAGATTTATCTTCCTATTAAGTTTCAGGTTAATACCTCTTATAGTTTACGATATATGCCCCTGACAAAAGTAACCTCTATATATATATGGTGTTCATAACCTCTGTATTGCTTTCTTACATACTTCCTGACATATTGTAAGATCCAGTTTTTCCGGATGTTCAAACTGATGGAGGATCACCTATAGTCACCACGAAACCAGAACAGGACTATTTGTTGATCATGTCTGGTAAAAAAGTAGGCCATTGAACTACCTCTATTAAAACAATAGCATAGAATAAAAAAAGAGAATATTTTCAATCCTTTATTAGTTTAAAAGCTGAAAATGGAATGTTAAGACAAAGAGATTATAATATAGTATTTTTTACAAATATTCTACAAAAATAAACATCTCAAAAGATCATATAGGTAGGTAAGGTCAACACATAATTAATTTGACCCTCAAGTTTGTTGCTGTAATAGAAAAACTTTCCAAACATAACAACCCCAGATTTGTAATACTGACGTTTAACCATTTTCATTGTTAATAATTAGAACACACATGGTAATAAATAATCTCTACGCTTTAATCTATGTTAAAATTAGGAAACATCAACCAAGGATTATAACATTTTCAACATACCATAAAACAGTACACTGTCCTTTTACATACATTGAGAATTTGGATTTTCCTGATCCATTTACCATCTACATATTTGGGAGTTTCAAGACTTTGTCCAAAGATAAATAACCACTAGAAGTACACAAAAAATCAATATGACATTTTTTAATCCGAGAGCTCTGCTAAGAACGCAAACGCTCATCTGATATTTCCGCAGTCAAACATGGGATATAACTCGAAAATTAGGAAAGCCAGAGATATGGACTTTGCTTTACATATATGTTTGTGTATTGTCACATTTGTACCAAGTTTCATTTGAATATCTTGAACATGTTTTGAGTTAAAGTCATGGTTAAAGTTTCTACTTGCCAATGACGAAGATAACAAAAACTAGGTCAAGGCTTTGGCAATATTTCAACTTTCTTTCAGCAAAATTTTAGACAGGCTTCCAACGTTTTTCAAGAAGAACATGCTCATCATTTATTATCTTTCAAACTCAAACTTAACCAGAATATACATTGCTACACACATCTGTACTGTCATTTCAAGTAATGCTTTGATAAAAAAACGATCAGCAAAAAATCCTCTGCCTTATTGTTACAAAATGATGGAAGACATCTCATTCAAATATTGACATTATAACTAACAATCTTTTTAACAAAATACATAACAATTCATGGAAGGCTAACAATTAACATTGGAAAATAATTTAACATCAAGGATTAGTCACAATCTAACTGATTTTTGTGTTAGCTACTACAACAGAAGTTTAACTACTTATAGTTATGCATTACCCCTCATTAGAGATCGTTGTATTTTTTGTCTACCATTTTCCCTCTATACACTACTCTAATTTTTCTCCAACCATAAGGCACATAATGGTTATATTAAAGGGGCTAGACACCAACTGGTCCCTCATTGGCAAATACAGTATTTACTCAAAATAAACTTAGATTTGTCCATGCGAGCTAGGAGGCCGATAATACATCATTTAATATGATTAAATAATAAATGCAACAATCATGTTGCTGTCTCATCTATGTTTCCCAGTTTAAAAATAGCGCATAATTGTTTCCTAGTTTAAATCTGGGATTTAGGTGGTAGACATCCCCAGGCCCCAATTTCTCGAAACTTCTTAAGCTAAACAGGCTTATGTCGCTTATTTCAATTAGCCAAAATACATACTGAAAATTGATTTTGATAAATAAAAAATGGTTTATTCTGATAATCAGACACATACCGGTAAGTCCTACATAATTCATAAATTTTCTTGAAGAAATAAATAAAACATATTTTAAAGAACAACAAAAATTTTTTAAAGAACAACAATAATTTTGAGATTAGCTTTATCCTGTTATAAGGGACTTAAGAAGTTTCGCGAAATTGTTGCCAGAATATTAAGAATTGGTAAAACTGTGATATTTTTACAAGCCAATAAAATATCAGAATTAATCATTTACTTCATCATTCAACTTACTAGGAGAAACTTTATTTCATGCACTAATTAATCGTAAAATAAAATCTAAATAATAGATCTCTGAACTTGTATGAATGACACTTAAACAATTTCAAATAACAATTTTTGCTAAATAACAAACACAATATATTAATAGCTATTCAAAGTCTAAACATAGCTACACAAAATAAACAGCAAGTTCCGTTCAGGATTGTTATTATTTGAAGGCACACAATATACCAGCAGGTTTTATTAAAAAATAATTGTTTTTAATTTTAACACATTAGCATGTTAAACTCACTTGGCTTAAGTGATAACTAGAACTGTAAGCCATAGGCTAACGAATACCCCCCACCCCTCCATGTCTAGGTTGTTTGCCCTGGAGTTAGGCTGGACAAAGCTAATTTTGCCTACAAGGGGAGATAACTCCAGTCAGGGTCATGTGACCTGTACCAAATTCACAGAGGCGAAAGTTTACAACATGGCCATTAATTTCTGAAAGTTTGATAAAGATTTGTTGAAAAATAACAAAGATGAATCCCGGACAGGGCTTATTTTGCCTACTTTAACACATCAAGGGGAGATAACTCCAGTCAGGGTCATGTGACCTGTACCAAATTCACAGAGGCGAAAGTTTACAACATGGCCATTAATTTCTGAAAGTTTGATAAAGATTTGTTGAATAATAACAAAGATGAATCCCGGACAGGGCTTATTTTGCCTACTTTAACACATCAAGGGGAGATAACTCCAGTCAGGGTCATGTGACCTGTACCAATTTCACAGAGGCGCAAGTTTACATCATGGCCAATAATTTCTGAAAGTTTGAAAAAGATTTGTTGAATAATAACAAAGATGAATCCCGGACAGGGCTTATTTTGCCTACTTTAACACATCAAGGGGAGATAACTCTGGTCAGGGTCATGTGACCCGTACCAATTTCACAGAGGCGCAAGTTTGCATCATGGCCATTAATATCTGAAAGTTTGAAAAAGATTTGTTCAATAACGACAAAGATGAATCCCGGACAAAAAAAAAACGGACGGACAGACGGACAGACGGACGGACAACCCGATTCCAGTATACCCCCCCAAACTTTGTTTTGGGGGGTATAAAAAGTAAAAAAGCAAACGATGAAGGTACTGATAAAAAATATTAGCCTTTATAAATGGTTTGTTGAATTAATAGCTGCCTGGTCACAAAATCCCCAGATCAAAACTGTGTACCTAAATCATATGATTTTTTTAGTTTTGATCATTTATGTCGATTGAGTTTAACATGATAATGCATTTTTAGCTTCAACCTATCTTGTGCGCCTATAAGACAACAGTATGTAAAAAGAATATTTCATTTAAAAGATGTGAATCCCAGATATTTGATAACCATTACTGGAAAAGGATACTTATTTAAATTGAATGAATATATTTTATGAATAATAGCAAACATATATTAGCAGAATGGAATGAAAGATGTCATTCGCGAAGTTCTGACAAATAAAATACATGTACAATCCATAAAAGACATATAAATATATGAACACATTAACTTGGGACGGATAAACTACAGTATGCTCATTTGGTAAAAAAACACATTCACAGGTATCAAATAGTTATACATTATAGTATGAAAGTGCATGAATAATGTGCATAAATATACATGTATCTTGGTATAATTACAATGTATCAATCAAGCGAAGCGTAAAAGAAATTGAATCAATCTTTAAAATATCTTGCAAAGTTAAAATAAAACAAAACACACTCAAACAAAATGCATAATTGGAATACAAAATGTATCAACTATTTCAGAAAATCTACAGACAATTTACAAGAGTATGTCCCCTATTTCTCTACAAACCTTCAGCTTAACAAATTTAAGCTACTTATTTTGGTTAGCATAATATCTTACTTAAACTGTATTTTACAACATAAGAAATAGTTTATCATGATTATCATGACGATAAAAAAAAATCTTAGAACTCTTCAACATCAGAATATGTCATACATTATAGGAAAACATAAATGTGAGCTTAGCTTGATCCTGTTATAAGAGACTTAAACTTGTTCGAGAAATCGGGACCTGATGTCTGTCAGTCTATACTGTGGCAGAAAATAATTCAACTTTTAAGTGCAGTTCCAAATACAAGTTCTGCTTTTCACAGTTGATTTATACTGGGCTTTAACGCTACAACTTGTCTATGACAGCATAAAAAATATATGACAAAACTTACAGTTCTTGTCTTTCCTTAACAAGTCAGAAAAAAAGATCTTTCAAAAAAGATATCTTAGTCGTAACACATAAACTGCTCAAAATTGTTCAGGTTCAACTGTAAAGTTACTTGCAGAATCTATACAATATATGTTTTTTACATTATTTCTATTGAAACACAGTTAAGCCCAAAACATAGTTTGTCGTGGAATATACCATCTTGAGGCTTGTGATATTTATTGAAATGGGCCTCTGACTCATAGAAGGGCCTCTGACCCATAGAAGGGCCTCTGACCCATAGAAGGGCCTCTGACCCATAGAAGGGCTCCTGAACCATAGAAGGGCCTCTGACCCATAGAAGGGCTCCTGAACCATAAAAGTTTATAAAAGAGCCATTTTAAAATCTTTTAATCCTGAGACATTTTTCTACATTATTTACATGATTAAAGCTTAATTATGTAGAAAATCTTCCTACAGAGAAGTAAGCAAACACAGTATAGTATCATGGCTGATTTCCGTGCCATAGTCAAAGTTGAAAAGCCTATTATCTCAGGCAACAATTACTGTAAGTTTGTTTGGTGTTTCCCTACAACTCAAATAATATGCACATCAAAGAAAATCATTTGTGGCTGTTTTGTTATATTTTTCATATTTGTCTATATATCTGTGTTAATTGAATTTGTATGAAAGTTGAGGAAAAACTAACTTGAGGACTGCCCCTGCAATTTAGTCAGGAAAAGTGAAAAATGCTGTTGAAAAATCAAGAGATAAGAGATTTAATCCTCAGAAGCACTTGTGAAGAATATTGGTGATCTAAATGCATCAAAAGTACATGGTTTAATGTTTGACATTTGCAAACAATGCAACAATTATGCTTATAAAACTGGACGGTAAATTAAGTAAAAAATGATAGTTTTAGCAAAGGTCACAAATCCACACCGCAGCAAAGAATCCAATTCACTGACACTACCCCTTCACTAAATAGGCAGTCACCTATACATATACCACTTAATGGACCAAACTTGGAACTAATCATGATTGAAGAACGATCTTCCCAGATCAAGCTGTTCCAATGCCGGGAAAGAAGAACAGATGTGGCATGCGCAGTGTACTCTTGTATTCCGACATCTGAGACATTCGGTCCATGTCGGCATTCGGACAATGAGATACCTTCTTGGACACCAACAGGTTTACCTGAAATATGCATATATACACATTGAAAGCAGCAATCATTTTTTTAAACAGGAATATGAGGGTGTTTCATGAAAAATCCTTGGACTGCTTAATTACCTAGGATACATATTAAACAGTGCAGTACAACTGTTCAACTTCTTTCCTAGGTATGAAATCACTCCTGACATTGTTGACAAAACAGCCCTCTTATTCTCCTTTGACGGGAGAGACTGATATTTAAGAAACCAGTTACAAGTATTATAAGATTGTTCAGAAAAAACTGTATATTAAATTGTTTATTACAATTCTATTTAAGGTCCTCATAAAGTGGATACTTTATGACTCGCTATGACATTGTAATCGTATGTTGCACAAATAACATTTTTACAACATGTATATTGCCTTGATTTTTTTAACAGGTTTTGACATGAACAACTGTTAATTAAGGCACCAATCCACATTGAGCATGGCACAGACATTATAACAATATGCACACTCCATAAAGACCTCAATGTTTTTGCTTCACACTGAAAAAACATTGAGCTTGTGCCAGATGTTTGGGTCTTTTGCCCTTCACTAACTTATGAGTAATCCCTTCAGCATGGCACATACACCCTACTCTAACAGTGTGCATAGCTCAAGAAGAACTCAACATTGGAAAACTCCTTGATTTGTAAACACTATTCACACATAGAAGCTTTTTTGCCCTTCATAACTAACAATGAGTAATCCCTTGACTTACCCTGTACAGCATGGCACAAATGTCCTCACAGTGTGTACATTGTATGTTCCATTATGACCTCAATGTCTAAGAATTGCAATGTGTCAGACATGGATGCTTTTTTGCCCTTAAATAACTGATAATGATTAACCCCTTGACTTACCCTGTTCAGCATGGCACAAACGTCCTCACAGTGTGCATACTTCATGAAGACCTGTACCAAGGCTTCCACATACCAGCTTCCCCGATCTCGATTACGCCATGCATAGTAACCTATGGAAATTAACAAATGGTTGTTAAACAAAGGGGCTTAAGCTAGAGAAAACAAGAGTACTTCAGCTCTCCACTATTTTTCTCACTTGATAAAGGGGCATAACTCAATAAATATTTAGATAGAATTATGAGATTTAAAAATCATAGGGAATATGAGACACTCGTACAAAATTTCAAATTGATATTTCTACCGGTACCAAACTTTTATGTTCTGGCAAATTAACTTTTAATACATTTTAGTAACAGTTGTGGTTTACATATTGTAGTTTTCCACTACATTAGAGAGAAGTTGTCTCAGTAGTAAATGCATATTCTCATGTTTAAATGACACCGATTAACAGCGATACATGTATGTTAAGCTTTTATAAAAGAGAATTGCAAAGCTAACGCCAAGCTTTTCTGTTGTCAATGGGGCATAACTAAACTATTATTGAAACCAGAGTTATGGGTCTTGCTGTTCATGTGTTTTTTGTCTCTGGTTACATTTGTACCAAGTTTCATATGAATATCTTGAATGTTATATGGTTATAACCAAGGTTTTTGAGCACTGATGGCAACTAGTAGCCTAAAGCTATGATATTAATACCTTAATTTTTTCAATTGAAAAACAGGCATGCTGAAGAAGTTAAATACAAAGCCATGCGATAATCTATTATCCAAACCAAAACTACCAGTCAACAGTATATCATACCTTCCTGAGTAGGGTAACAGATGAGCATGTCAGACATGGACGGCACCTGTCTCACTCTGGCGTCTGCCCCATCATGTTCATCCGGATAGTACTGTACTCCACGGTCCAACGCTCCTGTGTCAATATGATAAGGAACATGATCTAATTGTTCTAAAATACTTCATGGGGGACAACAGACCAAAAGTTAGGTTTGAGTAAGAATGATTCAGGCACATAGCACGGTTTAAACCCCTCTTGAAATTGCTTTATAACCATATTCTTTGTACTTCTTACTATTTAAATGTATAATGCAAATGATCAGCTAAAATCAAATTTTAGAACTATTAGCAATCTGAAACAGAAAGAACTCGACCCTTATTTCAGGATAAAATCTTAACTTTACCATTCCAGATACATGTACTATCTATAAGTTCAAATCGACAGCAAATGTTGAAATAGACACAGCATATGACAAAAAGTGCTTCTTATGAATTTTTTCAAGAGTATACATAAACATATAGCCTGTAATTGTCTTAAATACTCTTCGAAATTTACTGTTCAATTTGATTGCCCATTCCAAAAGACATTTTTTATAAACTAGTAACACAATGCTGTAGAAATCCTTGATTACTTGTATCTACAACCTAATTAATTACTAATCAAATCCATACATTTCTCCTGTATTATTGATGTGTTCACTTACAACAGAACTGTCACTTAAAAAAAATCATGCGTTTGCATTTTTTCCAGCTAATATAATACCTCAATGGGCAATAACATTGAATTCGTATTTGAATTTTTATAGGCCTTTCAACTTACGGAATTCATAACTCTTCTATAATAAGCTAACATAACCCAAGCAACATGTAGCAACAAGTACGCAGACATTCCCTTAAATCTATGAAATACTGTAATCCTGCACTTTCTCCGAAAGCCTTGACACAAGTTCAAAGCTAAAGACTCCCAATTTGAATTTTCCTGTGCTCTCCTCGACTCTCAAAATTAACATTCATTGAGTGTTTATTATTGTATTGGGACCAAATATAATTACAAGAAACATCCTTTTTGTCAATCATGAAGTTCAGGTCCTTATATCACAAATTTTTTTTGTGATATTGGGGCAAGATCGTTACAGGAACTCTATCTGGAATCCTAGGGAAAAACCCTGAACTCACCTCCCCTGCAAGCCTGTATAATAAACATCTTGGGTTTCCCTCTCAAGTCTGGGCAGCACGTATTATCAAACAGGGAGAAAACTGCGTCAAGCTCAAACTTTTTCCCATCAGCACCGAATATGTAGCCTTCCTCGCCGTGACTGAGGATGCACACCACACAGCAGTCTCCTAGGGCGTGGCCGGGATCTTGGGAGAAATCTTGTAGCTTTTTCACCATTTCCTGTGGCAACAATGGTATCAAAAATGAAACTATAATTATTTATCATATGTAAATATAAAGCCCCTGCAATGGCTGAGATAATATCACGCAGCAGTCCCAAAAGGAAGGCAAGGATTTCAGGAGAAATTTGTAGCTTTTTCCTCATTGCCTGCCAATAAATAAGACAGTATCTTTCCCCCTCACAATAACTCGAGAATAAAGCAATCACATTAAGTATAGCCTTGGGTCTAGGATAAAGGTTAGATTTAAAACTGTTTTATGATAAGCAAATTACTGTCTTCTTAACTTCAACCCCTAGTTAACCGGATCCCAAGTGAATGACAAGAAAGTTCATACTTCCAGTTTCAAATTCTTAATGGAAGCCCAGTACATGAAAATGGAAATTAGATTTACATGTACTTACCAGAGCTGTCAGCCCATCCTCATCATTGGTAACAGTGACATCAAAATGTAGTTGACAGAGTAGATGATGGAGGTTATCCCGGTCAATGTCAGTCCCCCGTCTCTCGGTCTTACCCACAACCTGGTTCACATTGAGAATCAGAGCCTTGCCTCGGGGTATGCGGGCCATCTGGTATGCCTGAAAATTTAACAATAGTAAACGTTAATGATATGTGTATAAGCTAGTAACATTTTGGACTTAATCTTGGTCAATGTCAGTGCCCCCACCTGTCTTTCTTTACCACAACCGTTTAACAGTGAATGTCCATCTTGTCCATCACCTTGTTAGCCTTTCTACAGGTAAAACTCCTTAAAGCTTATTGATAGTGAGCGTAAGTGGAGGTGTCATTAATGCTAAGTCAACGTGTCAATCTTCTCCATCGCCTTGTTTACATTTAGGATCATGGCCTTGCCACATGGAATCTGGTTTGCATATAGAGTAAAAACTGGTGAACACATTAGATATGTGTCTTGGACGATAACATATGGAAATTATCTCAGTAGATGTCCGTTTCCTGCATGTCGGTCTTACACATATCCTTATTAACATAGAGGATCATAGCCTTTCCACAGTGTATACATCTTCATACTCTAGGGTGGCGACCATAAATGGCGATGTATATAATGAAGGTTACCAAAGTTGATTTGTCCATCTTATCCATCACCTTGTTAACATGGACAATCAAGCCATGGCCTACTATTTTCTAGTAAGCCTGATATACTACTAGTACTATTTGAAACCTGGGAAGTAATGTTTATAAACACTTGCTATTATTTATTAATAATGGATCTTATGTACTACAAAGCAAGAAACTTGTAACAAACTGAAAATATCTTACCTTTTTATAATGGTTAAGATAAAACTGCCGTGCACACAACTCGACATGCACAGTGATTGGTCCATCAGTGAGGTCAATTTCTGGGTCATCCATCGCTCCTAGCAATGATGACCTTTGACCTTTCTCATGCTCAAGGTCACCCTGAATATAGAACTTTGGCTGAGAGGTAACCCTTGGTGACTCTGATATGATAGGAATTGGAGAGGGTTTGGTTTTTTGGGGCGTTGGAATTCGCACAATGTCTTTGGAATTTTGAAGGTCAGAATGTACTAGTCTTTCCACAGCAGTTTGGTTGACCTGGCGGTCAGGGACATCTTGATTAGGTACACTATCGACATCCTCACGAAATCTTTTGCCTGAAAGAAGTAAAAGACCACAGCATCAACATAACATGTCACAATCCAAGCTATTAAAAACGTTAAAGAGAAAAGTATAGAGCTTAAAATATCAGTTGATGAATGTCCCAGTTCTATGAACTCAAAAGGAATATCTCAATTCCATTCAAAACTTTATGCTCATTTTTACTCTGCTTGCAGCTCCGAAAAAAATGTTACTTTAAAGCAGTTGTTGGGTGCACAAGACCGAATTCATGTGAAATTGTTATCAATTTTAAATGATGAGAATTAAAAAGACCCAAGCATTTTAACAAGCTTCAAGAGGATTTAACCAGTGCATGGCTTGCAGGCCTGTGCTCATTTTGACCACTGTGAATGAAAGGTGGCAACTTACTGTAATTTGTCTCTAACTGCTCTGATGATGGTCGCTTATGCATGGTATCTGCAAACGAAAAGACTAATTCAAGTATGTTTACTTCAAAGTTACAAGCATACATAGGAATAATGTTGAGTCATTCTGAAATTGAGCCAAAACATGTTAAAAAATTATAGTAATATTATTGAAAACTGAATAATTTAAGGCATAAGTAAATGATTTACAAAAATCTATTTCAAAGAGCATCTGCCAGTTGCTGTTCGATGATAATTCAAAATGAAGGAAACAAAACAACTGAATTTGAACAAACCTTGTACCATAAATATTATCAACAACAAAGAATCTGTGAGATTCTCATTCAGGTCTTTGTTTAAATTTGTTTGCAATATTCACTTGTTAATTCCTTTATTTAGACTTTGTCTTAAAATGAAAAGTAGAGTTCATGATGTTTCAACATAACATACCAAACTGCCTCTTTATTAGCACAAAAGAGCGAATATATCTTACCAACACTGTCATTCCTAGCCAGCCTGTGTGGAACATAATTATCTCCCATTTCTGGATACTCTTTAGTCTGGAGGTCAGGATGGCGTGAAACAGGAAGTACTCTTTCAACATGGCGTCTCAATGTTACTATTTTTCTGTCTTGTCTATTGTCAGCATCAGAATTTACTTCAACAAACCTTTCAGGTAACTCAGTATATTCCCTTTGATAGGCTTTTGGTGTCATAGCAGGATATGGCCCTTCAAAATGTTGAACATCTTTTTCCATAAAATGTTCATCATCAAATCTGTTCCGAGACCTTTTCTGGTTATTTCTAACCTCTGATTCATAATTTCTATCAGTCAATACCCTAACTTGAGGATTTCCATTTGATTCTTGGCTAAATTGGGACCTATCATCACCCAAGTGATTTCTAGATTTTAATGGAGCAAATCTATTGGAATACTCAGAATTCTCATGAAACTTTGTATTAACATTGGCAACATTGGACGGAAGACCGGATTTCTGTGGAGAATGCATGAACACATTTGGTGAATGAGCAATACTTCTGGTTAGCTCATGTTTACCATGATTTATCATATTTGCTGGCGAGGAGTCTTTTGCAATCATATCATATTTGATCCCAGGTTCTTCATACAACCCTGGTACTTTATGCTTGCTATGTGAGCCATAACCATACTCTGGTCTAAACAACCGCTCTTTATCATTCTGACTACACATCATACCACCACTGTTATACACAGAATACACTGATTTTGAAACCTTAGATGGATCGAGAAACTTATTTTCATAGAAATATCTAGCTTCCTGCTGAAAATCTTGGTCATCACTGGGTCTACGCTGCATGATACCATGCCCTTGATCTAAATTTGGCTCCACCAATATAGCACCGTGCGGTTCTATACTTCTCCTATATGATTCTTGTTGGTATTCTTCTCGAATCGTCACAGGCTGTACATATGATGCAGTGGGTAAGCTCTCCCTGGATGCTGAATGTGTCAATGAAACAGACTCTTTGGTTTCACCGGTTTCAGTCTCTTGTACACAAGCTGGGCTTGATTTTCTATCAGAATTATTTTCTGAAGTTTCATTGTTTTCTGTTTCTGATTTTAGAAAGAGCGATACTAATTCTCCCTGAAATTGGTAATAGTAAAGATCAGTATGATACACCACGTTTACAACAAATTAAATTTCTATTTACTTTGTGTAAGTTATGGCAATACACAACAATTTCTTCTTAAAATCTTACAGGTAAACTCAGTTGAGACAGCTTCAAAATATTCTTTTCATCATGTATATGGTGATACGCAAGATGTATTATTGGCCTCATACTAGCTCATATTATTTTTTCTGTGCTGGTTTTGAGGAAATACTGTTTTTCCCGATTAAGGGATCATCTGGTATCTTGTCCCTTTAAAACGTTGGGCACTACTTTCATGATAGCAATACCAGCAATTTGATGAGGACAGAAACAGTTTTCCTGCACAATTTGCCTATTTACCTGTTTGTCAGCAACGAGTGCATCACAGAAGAGTTTGAAGGCCTTAGATCCACACTGGGGTAAGATGTCTAGCAGCTCCTCGGCTTGCTGATCCAGGGTGCGCCCAGTCTGAAATTGGTTTTATGATCAAGATATTTTTTATCCAGGGTGCACCCAGTCTGAAACTGGTTTTATGATCAAGATAATTTTTTTCCAGGGTGCGCCCAGTGTTAAACTGGTTTTATGATCAAGATATTTTAGATCCAAGGTGCGCCCAGTGTTAAACTGGTTTTATGATCAAGATATTTTAGATCCAAGGTGCGCCCAGTCTCAAACTGGTTTTAATGATCAAGATATTTTAAATCCAAGGTGCGCCCAGTCTCAAACTGGTTTTATGATCAAGATATTTTAGATCCAAGGTGCGCCCAGTGTTAAACTGGTTTTATGATCAAGATATTTTAGATCCAAGGTGCGCCCTGTCTTAAACTGGTTTTATGATCAAGATATTTTTTATCAAGGATGCGACCAATCTGAAAATGGTTTTGACTGATGATATTTTTTCAATCTTTATTAGAAATAAAAAACTTTCTCGTTGCAAATTATTCTACTTGCACTAACAAGTCAGCGCATGGACTTGGTCAGTGTATGGATAATTATAAGTCCTGTGCACCAAACTAAAATAATTTTATATATCACACTAATAATACGAAGACATTTAATGCTTGAATCACACTTATTTGTTTCCTGTGTAGAACCCAGTACGGGTTCTATTTGGACATATTTACACCTCAACTTCCGTTCCTTAAATGAACGGCCTTTCCGCAATTGCGTTCATCAATTGATGAACCCAACATCTTCAGATATGTTCGGATTTCAATTCATCGCATGACAAAATACATGAAAACTATTGATCTTGTTAGTGTTTGTATTGTGTCAGCAGGTCCCGTAAAATATAAATCCACATTTTAGAAAGTGTTAAGTTATTATATTTTAAATGTTTTTATGCCATAAGTGTTTCAATTTTACGTTTAAAAGTGATTTCAAGTGGTTGATCTTTTCCCGCGTTATTGTGACGTCATTCGAAAAAAATTTTTTTGGTAACAGTCTGGTCGTCCTCTTTACAGAATGGGTAAGAAAGGATTACTGAAAGGTAATGCGAAATGAAATGGAAGTACTTTTTAAAGTTTCTTGAATAAAATAATGAACTAATGGTGTAAATATAAGGAATGAATTGCGGGGTTGATGTCATTATCGGGGATATGAACGCAATTGGGCTGGTCAAAGTACGCATGGAGTCCTTCGGATTCCACACACTTAGACCAGCCCAATTGCGTTCATACCCCGATAATGACATAAACCCCGCAATTCATTCCTTAATTAAATGAGATGATGACCCTTATGGGAATTGGACCAATGACTTGTGTGAAAGACAGACACATATACCACAACAGCGCCTAGCATTTACACATTTAACAATATCTGACACTTGAAAGAAGTTTATTGCCATTTTGCCTTATGATAACATTATGGTGGGTAACATACATGTACCAACATAACATATTCAAGGGTTGTGCGGATAATGCAGTGGTAAGCGCACTAACATCTCACCAAGGAGACCCAGGTTTGATTGCCAGTCTGGGCATATGTGAGTTTGGTAAGTGGTCACCTAGCCAACTAAGTGGGTTTTCTCTTGGTACTTCGGTTTCCCCAACATCACAAGACCACACTCTCGCACAACATCGTACCAATAAGAGTGACTTAGTATAAGATACCATAACTTTCTTCACAATAGTGAAATATATAATGTTTAAATATCCATCAAAATTCTTGTCAATTTTTGATATGCTCAACTCAAATACACTGACTTATACCTTTATCTCTCTGACCATCCTGGGATCAAGGACCTTTCTGGCAATAAGCTGGGATAGCAGGCCACCTCTCATGTTCATATTGTCTACCAGGTTAACACGCTGGATCAAGAGGATGTCTTTGTGGCACTCCTCCATCTGAACAATATATATATATATATATATTTACATTCCTTAGATTACCCTGGGTAACACATATTCATTTAACTGCATTCATATTCTGATTATTACAATAGCGTTGTAATACATGTATCTCTCATCTTAATAAATAAGGAAGGTTGAGATTGGTCAAATAAAGTTTACTGGTAATTGCATGTTAATGAAATGAGTGACATCACTGACAATGCTGCTTTTCAACGGCTGAATTTATAATGGGTTTAGTTAATGTGCAAGGTTGTTTTTTTTTAACATATAGTTTGGTTATCCCATAGAAATGTTGCTAATAATGAGTGTTACTATTGAATTGCAGTTCATCTGTGCATGCAAACTTTTGCTAAGCGCACTTACAACCGTGCACTAACAAACAGTTTCATACATCTATGAATCGCAATACTATAACAATAAATCCTTAAACAAACAATGTCATAACCTTTCATGACAGTTTTTGGAAATTAAATAGCTTAAACGGATTTGGCAATGAAATCTTGAGAATTTACTTGTTAAATTGGCATCGCTGCATGAATTTTAATATTTTGCCAATTGGATTAGGTGAGATTATCTAACCTGTGATATCTGTCATAATTGGACATGCCTAGAAAAAGGATGTATAACAATATAACATGATATATCATTAATACAGTTCTTACACTAATCAAATTTAAGGCAGGAAAATTGCTGTGTTTCATCATTTAGTTAGCTCATAAAAATCTTAAATATCCATTTCTGTTTTTCTATTGCTGATCAATCATGCTTAGAACGAAGAAATGTGTTTTGAAAGTGTTTGCAGTTTGTAGCAAAGATCAGTACCTTCAAGTGTTTGCTTTCAGCTATGTGATTGTGCTAACCCAGAAAACATCTCAGCGCTATTGTGGACACTGAAATATAAAACATATATATGTACCTTAAACTTAAGTGCATTCCTCTACCCAAAACGGGAGCTGAAATTGCACATGATTCACAATTCTAATAAAACTGCTTTTTCACAAAAACAGAAGCCAAATTAATAAAAAAAATTGACAAAATTTCCTTCGCATAGGACAGTCAACGAAATAAGACTATTGGATGAACAAGCCCAAATTCTTATATTACATTTTTTAATATGTTCACTTATCTCTTTACAAACACCACTAAAAGTTTCAAGCCCACATAATTACATTAATAAAACATATGTGCAAATGAGCATGGTCAGCCGACATAAAATATAAACACATATTATTCTTAAGTCAAGCACATGTTTTGTTCCATGGCAGTTCATATACACATGTAGCATAATTGTTTGTTTCACCACAAGTGATATTTACTTTTTGTGTTTACAAGGTGAAATATATTGCAATTTTTTACTGGGACAAACATTGGGCCAATTGCTTTTGACTTTGGAACAAGTTTACACCATCTTTTAAGACATTGCTAATATATTTGAATGTACACTCAACGAGTATCCACTTTCCTTGCTCACTCCGAATGATAAAGCCGATGATAAACCTGATGTTCGGGGGTTTCTTCAGAGGGAAAAACCTTGCTGAAATCCCCTATAGAGCTGCTCGTTTACCTCTGATTTTAATATAAGCGGTAGCATCGAAAATCGTTTGATATTATTAATTTTGTGACCCATCTGTGGAACTGTGCGTCTGATGAGTTGAGCAAGAAATAATTCTCCATTGTTCAGGATTTTTTATCCTTATATAACAGTTTGACATTTTCGTACAGAAAGTGCTGATCGACTTGTTGGGGAAGGTTCAGATATTGTCTAGTGAATATTTAGTTCTTAATGTATGTATTCCTTCGTTCATTCAGAATGGTGATGATAACAAGTCACAAGTCAACATGTCACATATATTTATCTCTCAGTCGTCTCTGTTCTCACCCCCAAGACCGTAGCGGCTATGTTCTGTTAAACAAATCACATTATGCCCAGAATCTAATTTAGATTAGATTATCAATTGACATATTTATTCATCAAAACCAATTTAAACAGAGATTCTTATTATTAAGTTTCTGCAGTGTCTCACAGAGTTATTCATGGGTAAACCCCTCCAAGGAACGCTGTGATCATAATACTTACATTGACTGATCAGCCTCCAAGAAAATCCAAACTAAGCAGAGCACGGACAGTTCATTTAATCATTGTGTTGGCAGCAAAAGTGAAAATCCACATAGGGAAATGGAAAGTGGATTTAACTCGTTAAATGAGTGTACTGTACAATTAAAACAGTGTACAGTTGAAACAGTTTTCTTTTATCTTAATTGGAAAACTACACATCAAAAGTGTATTTTTTTAATAATTTTATGGCAGTTAAGATTTGAAAGTTAACAACGATGATGTTATTTTATGTATTTTCACTTACAACTACATTCCCAAACAAATTAGTCTTAGTTGCCAAAATCATTCAAAATACAATAAACAACTGATCAGAATCAACTACACGGATTTTGTAAATCGCACATAAAACTTCAGCTTGTGTGCTCATCACCGATGATCAGTTTCTATTAATATAGAATTTACAGGTAGCATTTCCTTTTGTTTACATTGCACTTAGCAGCTGATTAGGCGGTATATTTTGGAGGGCAATTGCCTGGTGGATAGGTTTCTACTTACTGCAGTATCATACAGAAGAGATGTAAAGCTTCTATAAAAATAACATGTCAACTGTTAGGCATTTGCAAAAGCGAGTTCTGAGGAAAAACACCTGTAAACAAACAAAACAAAACTTACTTTCACTTCAAACATGACGTCATATACCGGAAGCACTCTTCAAGTTGGAGCACGCTTCGATCAAGACAAAACGGCAATTACCTCAGATGGCCTGTTGAAACAATTTGGCGGGGTTGTTTGTAAGTTAAATACGAATAATTGAAACACTATCATTAAGTTTGGGAATATATTTAAAGCGCACTTAAAAAAAGATTAGACCAAGAAAAATAAACTGAACTAGATCTATAAAAAATATATCAGATAATCACCGATAAGACCACCATGCTTGCCACCGAGCGGAATTTGAATGGTCCGGTTTAATTGAAACATAAAACATGTATGGTACGGTACTGACTCGCACATGTCAGGAAGATAATGGTAAACATGTGACTAATCCGGGCCACCTAGTGGTTAAAGCACATACCTGACTTGCAATAGGATGTCTCCGGGTTCCATCCCGAACAGCCTATTGTTTTAAGGCTGCATGACATTTGTCGCTTAACAATGACCATAAAACGATTGGCGGGGTGAGAAGGGACGATCATCTGAATAGACATGAGCAAGCTCTAATTAATGGTGTCCGTGATATGCCCACCCGATCCGTTGTCCTACCCTAATGCAATTTTAATTATGAAATCTAAATCATGATTTCTGCTTTTCGCTTATGTTTTTAGATAACCCTCGTATTGATAGTTCAAAACAATAGTCTTCCAAATCATTATATAATGTGCGTGAAAACAGGCACGTATGTTACAGACTACTCAGGTTATTCGACATAAATTTAATTGTACTCGATGTACATGCATATCATGTTGTCATAATAATGTTCACCAATTTTATCGACCAATATATACTAAGTTTATTATAACAGAATCACACCATTAAAGCATACCATTATTGTTTTGGTATAATCTGTGTTTCGCTTATTTTGAAGAGTCTGCGACTCATACAGGAAACGATCTTGGTGATGAGGCTAATGATGATGATGATGATGGTAATGATGATGATGACGATGACGATGACGATGATGATGATGATGATGGTGGTGGTGGTGGTGATGATGATGATGATGATGATGATGATGATGATGATGATGATGATGATGATGATGATGATGATGATGACGACGACGACTAAGACGACGACGACGACGACGACGACGATGATGATGATGATGATGATGATGATAAAACATATTTTATTTAATAAAGTTATAGTTAAGTTAAATTTGAAAAACATGAGCCAGTATGTACACTAGGGAAAGTGACATTCATTTTGTGGAACTCCTAATGAAAAACATTATTCATGTAATCTGGTATTCAAAATAAAGGTAAAATAAACAGTTTTCGAAAATAGTTAGTGTCACTTCAAAACACGCATATAAACGAGTACACGCACGCAAGCGCGCGCACGCACGTGTACGTTTTGTGAATGAAACTTTGAAAATGAGGGTGAAAATCTCAACGAGTTTTGTATATGATTTAACTGTTGCAAACGTGTCATGCAAAATTCTTCACAAATTATTCATATCAAGTATGCCTGATAAGAGATCAGATGCTATTTTACATGCTTGGCAAGCGGGTGACCTATGTATAAACAATAAATATTAAGATAATTTGATCAAAACAAATTAAAACTAATGATTTAAAAGGCTGTGAAGATTTTCATTTTGATCTCAAAATCCCATTTGAACAATATAAACATTCCTGTTGAACACAAAAATCGGTTAAATTAAATCATAATTAGAAATACTCCGGTGGTTTTCAATACATCTTAATACTGGGTGTAATGAAGCGAGTTCTGCCTTAATACGAAATAACATCAAATCGAAACATGGTTGAAATAATTATATTTAAAATTAGTTCTGATAGGTGCTATAGTGACATTAGCAAAATAGTTGATTAAACCAGACATATTATTATAAATATATAAACATCACTGGTTGAAAACATCACAAATATTGGCGCCAAAAAATCGCGTTACGCTCAATCATAATGTTTATATTATTGTGCATGCAATATTTCTCCAATAACTTTATCATCAAGACATTAATTTCAAAGAAACATACCGAAATTCAACGCATTGTAAACATGTTTAGCATTTACCTTCTCTTTTGATCGACCACTTGTACTAAAAAGAATCTTAATGAAAAAAATCGAAAAATCAGAATGTACTTAAAGCGCCCATGTTTGTCAATAGGTTGCGGCACATTTGGCTTGTTAACAGAGGGCGTACATTTGTTTATTTTTCGCGGAAGATGGTTTATTGTACAAATTTTGTCAAAATGAAAATGTATTTGTATTAATTTCTAATTTCTGATGATCGGTTTCGTCAAAGATCTTCCTATAAACGATCACAATCCGCCATTTGTAGAGAAATTCGCATGAACACCAAACTTGCAATAGTATTCAAGGAGAACGTACTTAAATTTGGTATTTTAAAACTCTAACTAAAACTAAATGACATACATTATTTGGGTTTCTTTATTTAGTGATATGATAGGCTTTAAAAAAAATACATGCAGACGATGCCTCTGAAGTATTATTTTTTAAGACTTAGGTCAAATTCTTTCATTTACCATTTACCGTCTATTTACCATGTACAACAAACTATTCACGACAATGTCGGTCGGTTTGTACACGTCTGTAGTTGCATAAACCAAATCCATCGAAAAAAAATGGCCGAGGAGTTCCGAATGAAACCAAATCGTATGCCTTAAAGGGATTTTCTGCTCGACAAAATGTTAAATGGCAAAAGTAACAGAGATTACATCTGTGAAGGATGGTCGGAGAAAGACACTTTGAAAAACATAGCGCATTTAGTCAAGACATTCGAGATGGGATTGTTGATAGTATAAACAGGGACATCGGCGATTAATCCGAGTCAGTTGGCGTAAGCATACACATATATATACATACACAATGATACTGATGAGTATAATGACTGGCAACCGGTTGTCAAATTATTCATTCAAATAACCATTTACTGCATGCCAATGAGATACCAGTATAATACCATTTACATTTGTCAGGAGCACGCTGTAATATTGACTTACACCGGACAAGAATAACACGTACTGTACCATAGCCATTAAAATACCAACTTGCATTGGTAAGAGAAGCAACATTGATTCAGAAACATCGGCAAAGAAATATACATGAGCATTCACTTTTAACGTAAGCCAATTATATTTAACCAAGAAAGTCTAAGCTTCACTGCCAATGGAATGTCATAAACTATGAACATTGTCCGCGACATACAACCATACTTTTGTCAAGAAATAAACCTTTATATAATCCATGAAACGCCATCTTCTTTCGTCCAAAAAGTATAAACAATTACATTCTGAATTAATCAAAATTGAATACGTAACTTTTCAGTATCACGGGTAGCAGAACCAGTCAGAGTTGGTGAAATGAATAGATTTGGATGTAATAAAAACAAACACTTGTTCTCTATCAGACTCTGACAGATACTGCTACATATGGTATGAGGGAAGCCACCTCGAAATGTGCATGTGCATTGGTTTGAACAAAATAACCTTTATCATTGCCAATGTTATACCGTCTAACATATTTCAAGAAATAAACTATTGTCCATACTAAGATTAAAATTAATTTAATTTTTCACAGATATACACAAAAACAATATTCAAATGTCATATTCTCAAAGATATCAACATTACATAAACATTGCCCTTGGTATGTGATTGTACATTGGCAAAGAAATAAAGATGAGCATTGCCCGTGGCGTGTATGTGAGCTTACATTAGTCAAGAAATAAACACGAATATTGTCCATGGTATGTGATCTTACATTAGTCAAGAAATAAACATGAACATTGTCCATGGTATGTGATCTTACATCAGTCAAGAAATAAACATGAACATTGTCCATGGTATGTGATCTTACATTAGTCAAGAAATAAACATGAACATTGTCCACGGTACGTGATCTTACATTAGTCAAGAAATAAACATGAACATTGTCCATGGTATGTGATCTTACATTAGTCAAGGAAAAACATGAACATTGTCCATGGTACGTGATCTTACATTAGTCAAGAAAAAACATGAACATTGTCCATGGTATGTGATCTTACATTAATCAAGAAATAAACATGAATATTGTCCATGGTATGTGATCTTACATTATATAGTCAAGAAATAAACATGAACATTGTCCATGGTACGTGATCTTACATTAGTCAAGAAGTAAACATGAACATTGTCCATGGTACGTGATCTTACATGAGTCAAGAAATAAACATGAACATTGTCCATGGTATGTGATCTTACATTAGCCAAGGAAAAACATGAACATTGTCCATGGTACGTGATCTTACATTAGTCAAGGAAAACATGAACATTGTCCATGGTACGTGATCTTACATTAGTCAAGAATTAAACATGAACATTGTCCATGGTACGTGATCTTACATTAGTCAAGAAATAAACATGAACATTGTCCATGGTATGTGATCTTACATTAGTTAAGGAAAAACATGAACATTGTCAATGGTATGTGATCTTACATTAGTCAAGAAATAAACAAGAACATTGTCCATGGTACGTGATCTTACATTAGTCAAGAAATAAACATGAACATTGTCCATGGTATGTGATCTAACATTAGTCAAGTAAAAACATGAACATTGTCCATGGTACGTGATCTTACATTAGTCAAGAATTAAACATGAACATTGGCCATGGTACGTGATCGTACATTAGTCAAGAAAAAAAACATAACATTATACATGGTATTTGATCTTACATGAACATGAACATTGTCCATGGTATGTGATCTTCCACTAGTCAAAACAAAAACAATAGTCAAGAAATTAACATGAACACAGTCCATGGTATTTGATCTTACATGAACATGAACATTGTCCATGGTATGTGATCTTACACTAGTCAAAACAAAAACAATAGTCAAGAAATTAACATGAACACAGTCCATGGTATGTGATCTTACAATAGTCAAGGAAAAACATGAACATTTTCTATGGTTTGTGATCTAACATTAGTCAAGAAATAAACAAGAACATTGTGAATGGTGTGTGATATAACAGTAGTCAAGAAATTGCATAAAATTTTACTTCGGCCAAACCAAAAATCACGGTACATCCTATGTGGTATATCATTTCACATATGCCAAGAAGTCAGATTTCTTTGGAAGGTCAAATTATTCTATACATTTTTTGTTATGTGGAATATAACATTTGCCAAGAAATAAACCTAAACATTTCTGGCGCCATTCACATTTCTTAGGCAAAAATATGTCCAATATCCCTAAGATACGAACTTACATTGGTTAACAAAATAAACTTTAAATTGCCAATGAAAGGTTATCTGTATATTGGCTAAGAATGATACATTGCATAACTTATGAAAAGTCATTTTAGGTCTTCATCATTGCCCGTGGTATGCCTTCTCTCATTGGCCAGGAAATATACTATATAACCTTGTTTTATGGCATGCCTTTCTACGTTTCCCCTCATGACATTGCCAATGGCAATCCAGTACCGCCTAAAATGTAGTGAAGAAGTAAATGGCTGAGTGTCCAGGTATAAGATTTTTAATAAATTAAACTAAATTGATGTTTTTAAACATTGTTTATGGCATGTCATCCTACCTATTTCAAAATATCCCCAAAAAGTGCCTATGAAATTCATTTTCCATGTTTCTAGAAATAAATGAAATAATATGCATTCTATCTTGCAAAAAACAAAAGAAACCAAATACCTTAACATTGTCCTCGGTATGCCAGTTAATTTACACTAGACAAGAAATATATACTTACCAGAACATTGTCCTCGGTATGCCAGTTTACACTAGACAAGAAATATATACTTACCTTAACATTGTCCTCGGTATGCCAGTTTACACTAGACAAGTAATATATACTTACCTTAACATTGTCCTCGGTATGTCAGTTTACATTAGACAAGAAATATATACTTACCTTAACATTGTCCTCGGTATGCCAGTTTACATTAGACAAGAAATATATACTTACCTTAACATTGTTGGTACTATGTCACTTTCACCTGCTAAAAGAATACGCCCATTAAATATCATTTAACAGTATAAACTATAAAACAATAATACCATTGAATGCAACATGCCATCTGTTTGGGCAAAGCCGTTATTATATCTACATGTTTTCATTGTTCATAGCTTTTCATTGAATGTCAACATCACAGGCTAATACAAGTAACATCTTCTGTGAAAGTCACGTGGCATTATCAAGCACATACATAATATTATTGCCAATCGCATGCTTTCTTTAACTGGTCAAGAAATGTATATCTGTTAACATAGTCTACGGTTTGTCATTTTGCATTGATCAAGTCTGAAATATATTTCAACATTGTCTATGGCATATCATTTCACATTGGTCAAGAATATTGTATCCACATCGTCTGTGGTATATAATGTTTTATTTAACCAAGCAATACACATTAACCTGGTCTATGGCGTATTGTTTTACTTTGGGCAAGAAACAAACATCAATATCATCCGAGGCATATCTTTGCACACTAATCAAGAATATTCTCTAACATAAATTGTGCCATATCATTTCACACTAATCAAGAATATATACTCTAACATAAATTGTGGCATATCATTTCACACTAATCAAGAAATATGCTTCAATTTAGATTGTGGCATATCATTTCACATCAATCAAGAAATATACTCCAATATTAATTGTGACATATCATTTCACACCAAACAAGAAATATACTCCAACATTATTTGTGGCATAGCATTTCACACCAATCAAGAAATATACTCCAACATTATTTGTGGCATAGCATTACACACTAATCACGAAATATACCCCATCTTCAATTGTGGCATATCGTTTCACACTGACCTAGAAATATACCTCAATATCATCTGTCGCATACCATTTAACACTACCAAGATACTTTTATCAGCATTCGTGGCATATTATTTCACATTGACAAAGAAATATACATCGACATCCTCTGTGGTATATCATTTTACATTGGCCAGGAACTATATATCAAAGACATATATTTTTACAACGCCAAAGAATGCATCAATGGCTAACCATTTTGCACTAGCCAAGTTAATTCAAATACATATATGTGGCATATCCCATGAACCGTTGTTTGCATTTTACATTAACATCGACTGCGCTGTATCATTACCCAAGAAATATACATGAATATCGCCTGTGGTTTATTATTTACGTTGACCGAGCCTGAAATTAACAAAAACATTATCCTTAGCATATCAATTCACATGACCAAAGCTGCGATATACATTAATATAATTTGTGGCACATAATTTTGCATTGGCCAGGAAATAAACGTCAATGGCATATTACTTGACATTGACCAAGAAATATGCACCAATGAAATATCAGTTTTACACTGGCCAAGAAATAAATATCAAAATAGACAGTGACACATCATTCTACATATTAGCCAAGCCTGAAATGTACAGAAACATCATCCGTGGCGCATCTATTGGACAACGCTGAAATACATGTATACACCAAGATCGTATGCATCATATCTGTTTACATTGGTAAAAAATATACATTAATTACATATCATTTTACATTGATTAAGAAATATATAATTGTCTGTGTTTACATTTTCAGTAAAATTAACAAAGAAATATACATCAGCAAGGCCTTTATTTTATCAGTTTACATTAACTAAGAAATATACATCAACATCGCCTGTAGTTTATCAGTAACATTAACCAAGAAATATACATCAACATCGTCTGTAGTTTATCAGTTTCATTAACCAAGAAATATACATCAACATCGTCTGTAGTTTATCAGTTGACATTAACCAAGAAATAAACATCGACATCGTCTGTAGTTTATCAGTTTACATTAAGTTTATCAGTTAACATAAACCAAGAAATATACACCAACATCGGCTGTAATTTATCAGTTTACATTAAGTTTATCAGTTAACATAAACCAAGAAATATACACCAACATCGGCTGTAGTTTATCAGTTTACATTAAGTTTATCAGTTAACATTAACCAAGAAATATACATCAACATCGTCTGTAGTTTATCAGTTTACATAAACCAAGAAATATACATCGACATCGTCTGTAGTTTATCAGTTTACATTAACCAAGAAATATACATCAACATCGACTGTAGTTTGTCAGTTTACATTAACCAAGAAATATACATCGACATCGTCTGTAGTTTGTCAGTTTACATTAACCAAGAAATATACATCGACATCGTCTGTAGTTTATCAGTTTACATTAACCAAAAAATATACATCGACATCGTCTGTAGTTTATCAGTTTACATTAACCAAGAAATATGCATCGACATCGACTGTAGTTTATCAGTTTACATTAACCAAGAAATATACATCGACATCGTCTGTAGTTTATCAGTTTACATAAACCAAGAAATATACATCAACATCGTCTGTAGTTTATCAGTTTACATAAACCAAGAAATATACATCGACATCGACTGTAGTTTATCAGTTTACATTCACCAAGACATATACATCAACATCGTCTGTAGTTTATCAGTTTACATAAACCAAGAAATATACATCGACATCGTCTGTAGTTTATCAGTTTACATTAACCAAGAAATATACATCGACATCGCCTGTAGTTTATCAGCTAACATTAACCAAGACATATACATCGACATCGACTGTAGTTTATCAGTTTACATTAACCAAGACATATACATCAACATCGTCTGTAGTTTATCAGTTTACAATAACCAAGAAATATACATCGACATCGACTGTAGTTTATCAGCTGACATAAACCAAGAAATATACATCGACATCGACTGTAGTTTATCAGTTTACATTAACCAAGAAATATACATCGACATCGACTGTAGTTTATCAGCTGACATTAACCAAGAAATATACATCAGCATCGTCTGTAGTTTATCAGTTTCACTAACCAAGAAATATACATCAACATTGTCTGTAGTTTATCAGTTTCACTAACCAAGAAATATACATCGACATCGACTGTAGTTTACCAGTTTACATTAATCAAGAAATATACATCAACATCGTCTGTAGTTTATCAGCTGACATTAACAAAGAAATATACATCAACATCGTCTGTAGTTTATCAGTTTACATAAACCAACAAATATACATCGACATCGTCTGTAGTTTATCAGTTTACATTAACCAAGAAATATACACCAACATCGACTGTAGTTTATCAGTTTACATTTACCAAGAAATATTGAGCCTTGAGCTGAAATTCTCGAATTATCGCCCTGTCAGCAATTTGTCATTTTTGTCAAAATTAATTGAAAAAGCGGCACTTTATAGACTTAATCAGCATGTGAATGAGCATAATCTCCTCCCAAAGAACCAATCTGCTTATAGACAATTTCACTCGTGCGAGTCGGCTTTACTTCGGCTTGTGAATGATTTGCTTGATGGGATGTAACATCAGGAGGTTACGGCACTAATAGCTATAGACCTTAGTGCGGCGTTCGACACGGTCGACCACGACATTCTCGTCCATGTATTGACCAGCCAGTATGGAGTTTGTGGATCAGCGCTGGAATGGGTGGATTCGTACCTGCGACCACGTGGCTGCTGCGTGAAGGTGAATCAAATTTCTTCATCTCAGCGCCATCTTACATGTAGTGTCCCGCAAGGAAGTTGTTTGGGTCATTGGCTCTATTTGACCTATGCTGGGACTCTATTTGACATTGTGCCCCTGTCCATTTCCGTGTTTGGGTTTGCGGACGACCATACAGCGAACGTTCGTTTCAAACCAACAACAATCGCAAAAGAGGCTGCAGTTCAGGAACTTCAAGGCTGTGCTATTGTCATAAACGACTGGATGAACAATAACAAACTAAAAATGAATGCATCCAAAACAGAATTTATCATGTTTGGTAGTCGCCCGCAGTTGGATAAATGTAACACCAAAGTAATTGAAATATGCGGTGATAACATCAAACTGCAGAATTATATCAGACATTTGGGTGCTTTTCTGGATGCCACACTTAATTTCAAAGAGCATATTAAAAGAAAGTGTAAAACTGCTATGTTGAACTATTTTAAGATAAAAACTATCCGTAAGTTTCTAACCAAAGAAGCAACTGAGGCCTTAGTTCTGTCATTAGTAATTTCACACTTGGATAATTGTAACGTCATTCTGTATGGTGTCGCTCAGTGTGAACTACATAAATTACAACGCATCCAGAATATGTGTGCCAAACTTGTTCTCAACCGCTTTAGGTGTGATAGTTCAAAACAGGCATTATATGACCTGCACTGGTCACCCATAAAGGCAAGAATTAATTTAAGATCCTCACTTATATGTATGACTGTTCCATTGGAAATGCTCCTCAATACCTTATTGAACTTTTGTCTAGAAAAAAATCTAAAAGCACACTACGATCCTCGGAATTATCAATAGGATGCTATGTTGTGCCTTTAAATAAGAAAATGACCTTCAGTGACAGTTTTAGAACTATTGGCCCTAAGCTTTGGAATGAACTGCCTCTGAGCCTTAGACAAATTGATTCAGTAAACATATTCAAGAAACATTTGAAAACCCATCTTTTCAGAGACTATTATGCATTGTTTTAAAATGTATACCCATGAACTATTTATACGATGGTGAACACCCATCATGTTGTAAATAATTTATATATTATTCATTGAACTATGTATGTTGTTTACTGTGTGCTAATATTCGTGATTTTTTTTCCATTGATAACTGGTTATTTAATTCTTGTGTCTGTATTGCTGTATTGCTTTTATTATCTTATACATCATTATTGTACAACGCCATTGAATATGTATTTATATGTAGAAATAGGCGTTTAAGCAAATAACAAGTTTCAAGTTTCAAAGTTTCAAGAAATATACATCGACATCGACTGTAGTTTATCAGTTTACATTAACCAAGAAATATACATCGACATCGACTGTAGTTTATCAGTTTACATTCACCAAGAAATATACATCAACATCGACTGTAAGTTATCAGTTTACATAAACCAAGAAATATACATCGACATCGTCTGTAGTTTATCAGCTGACATTAACCAAGAAATAAACATCAACATCGTCTGTAGTTTATCAGTTTACATTAACCAAGAAATATACATCAACATCGCCTGTAGTTTATCAGTTTACATTAACCAAGAAATATACATCAAGATCGCCTGTAGTTTATCAGCTGACATAAACCAAGAAATATACATCGACATCGACTGTAGTTTATCAGTTTACATTAACCAAGAAATATGCATCAACATCGCCTGTAGTTTATCAGTTTACATTAACCCAGAAATATACATCAACATCGTCTGTAGTTTATCAGTTAACATTAACCAAGAAATATACATCAACATTGACTGTAGTTTATCAGCTGAAATTAAACAAGAAATATACATCAACATCGCCTGTAGTTTATCAGCTAACATTAACCAAGAAATATACATCAACATCGTCTGTAGTTTATCAGCTGACATTAACCAAGAAATATACATCAACATTGACTGTGACAGGAACATGTTATTTTACACTGGCAAAGAAATAAACATCAATGACATCTAATTTTGCATATACAACATTATTGACCATTTACGAACTCATTACAAACATAAGGTATATCTTTAAAAGCTTCACTAAGATTAATTTCATTGCAATTATTGCTGTTGTTTGTCAGTTTAAAGTGACTAAACAGCGACAAGTTCATTGTTTTATCAAATAGCGGTAACAAAAAATAATTTGTTGATACGTACTCCCAGTCTAACTGAAAAATTGTACGTATGGAGAGTACACCGATTGAAAATTTGATGTAAAAAGTTTTATAATGCTTTAGATGAGGCGAAAATTCAATTTATTCAACATGACGTTTTTATACAGTGTCAACGTATCCATGTAGAAACTTTATCTTCACGAAACAATCTAGGTTGGTGGGAAAATGTTACAGTTCTTTAGAAAACGAAACGGAATGAGAGGTTTGAGACTAATACATGTAGATCCTATATCGCAACGTCTATTGAACTGGTAACTGATATGTCTATTGTTTGGATATCTAGGGAGGTGGGTCGAAAAGGGACATACCTTCAATCACATACAATTTTGAGTGTTTCATTTATATGAAGGGGACTTGTGCAATTAAAGATGCACTCTTACCCTCAAGTAAGCATTACCACAATCAACACGATTGTCTTAATTTACCGAAAAGGATTAAAACATATCGAAAACAATGTTTTTTATGAAGGATACCGTGTTTAATTTGAGGGAAAAGTGCAGAAATCACGGTATTGCGATCATATGAAACGAAAGTTGATCACTGTACATTTGTATATCTTTTAGAACCCACCAGTCATTTAATATTCGTTCGTTTTCAGCATCAAATATACGGCTACAATCTTGCTATCAGTAATTAATATTTTCCATAAATGCATTATTCAGTAGGTAGTCACTCAAAATTTATGTTTGCTAGACATGTGTCAATCTTGATTTTAAATACAAGTCTCTCTTAAGGCTGACAGAAACGTTTATAATGTATAGATATTTTCCTGCTACGGCCAATTAGGCAATACCATACACTTACCTAAAATATAATTTAAAATTATACGCGAACTGTTATATTATAATTCTAGTAAAATTGCCTTAAGGCGATATAAAATATACTAATAACTAGATTTTCATCCGCTCGCTCCTTCTTTTTTCCGCCGCCCCTAAATTGTATCGACTCAAATAGAAATGTTAAACTTCTAAGGGTCTGTTTTGGGTATCGGTCTAGTACTGTCGGGTAACAAAGTAAAAAACGAAAATTGTCACCATCAGTGTCGTGCTTCGTCTTAAAAACTCATGTTGATGGTCCCTAAGGCAATAAGGAAGAGCATGAGAACATATTCAACGGTGTATAATCATCTAAAAAAAATGTCAGCACCCGTCCCATTTAAAGAAATAGATGAAAATCTAGCCATCCATTTATATTGCCTTAATGCTTTCTTGTTATAAAGGTTTCCGATATACTTCATGTATGATGTGAGGTCTACAAAATGTTGGTGAGTCTATTTCGGGAAGCCCGAGACGTAGCACCGAAAGCATAGTTCACACGTACACGAGCAAGTCGAGTTTTTGAGGCCACATTTACAAGTTTCATTATAACAATAATATTTGAATTGATAATTCTCACTTCAGTAAATTAATCAACATAGCCTGATATTTTTGTATTTTGTTTGAACATTATTTCCAATTTGATCTCAACTTATGTGATGCACACATCATTTTCACTGATTGCTAAATAATGTAAATACTGATATATATTTGACTGTTTAGTTTAAACTGTTTCAAACTTGTTACTTTGTTATCATCTCATGCAGATTATATGCCAAAGACGTTAATAAAACTTGATACTTGGAACCTCTTCTGGGCCCTGTTGTTCCTTGTCCATAATATTGTCAACAGACGGATATCATAATTCTGATTCAAATTTAAGCCAATGCGCTGGCCCTTTAGCATTTGCATTCAATTTGATAATTGTTTTAAGAGTTTAAAACTGTATGCCTGCGCCCATCGGTTGCATGCCTGCGCCCATCGGCTGCATTACCCGCCCTTGGTCCGTAAAATTCTCACTTCGGCAGCAGAACTCGATCCCAGGACATCTGCATTGCTAGACCTAAACGCTGTACCACAGAGTAAATCAGCCATTAATTGAGACATTAGTCAGTCTTTTATATCTACTTACAATGTAATATCGCAGCGGTACAGGTTCTCTCCCTGCTCAGTTATGTATCATTCTAGTACAGACGCCAGACCCAAGTTTCTTGAAAGGTTTTAAGCTTAACAAGCTCAAGTAGGTTATTTCACTAAGCAAACCATCTTGGTCTTGGTTTAGCCAAGTAAAAAATGTTTAAAAACAGTCCAAAAACTGTCCAGAATGAAAATATTACACAAAATATACCAACACGAAAATAGTGAGCTTATCTTAATCCTGTTATAAAAATCTTAAAACCTTTCAAGAAATTGGGGCAAGTACATAGCAATAGTCCAAGTGTTGGAGTGTAAGCATATTTATACTCGCAATCGGGCCTGGTCCATTCGGCGAGTGTTCCGATAAGATTGTTAATCATTGTAGGTTTTTGGAGCATAGTTCACAGACAGAATGTACCCCTTGTAACCGCTAGCCTGTTTCTTTAACGTGCATCAGTGTAAATATCACTGTCACACGGGCCCTCCATTAAACATCCCTCCGGGAAGACGATTTTTAGCAGTGCGGCAGGGGAATAAACCTGCGACCCCTGGATTGACAGTCAAGTGTGTTAAAACTAGACCTAGGATCTGCAACAGGTATTGTACCGGTATCAGACCAACAAATATATGAAATGTTGGATGCCTGGTAGGGGTTACTACATATTAATTTGGAGTAATTTCAAAGGATTTTATGTAGAAAGGGAGAGGGTAAAAAATGGACAGAAAATAATATATCCGACCGAAACTGGGGCTCTGAAATAATGCAAAACAAGACATGAAGTATTTATATTTATTTTCAAAATATCTCATAATGAAAATAATAAATGCATTCAAATGACTTTAAAGTAATGTAAGAAATAAATAGACAATTAGCAACAATTACTAAAATATTATCAACAAAAACAAAAATATCAAGAAAGAACGAAAAATTCAAACTCACTGACAATATTTATAAAGAAAATGTGTATAATAATTATGATGTATATATTTTAAATGTACACAATTTGCAAATATGTAGATAGTATATACATCCTAGCACATTCAGAAAATATACAAGAATGTACATGAAATGTAACAGTTTACATTAACATAAGAAGTGTGCATGACATGTATACATGTATTTAGCTTAGTTTAAAAATTATTAACTTCTTTCATAATTATTTTTTGTTTTCAAAATTAAAATACATGCGTAAACTATAAGTATTGCTCTAACATCTTTTAAGGATTATGGAAACCATTTTGTTAAAAAAAAAAAAACATTAAATTTTGTATAGAAATGAAATATTTTTTTTTAATAAATGAATTGGAGCTGGCAAAAGATTCTGAAATTATCTATCATACATATAGTAAAAAGACGTTACTGCTGAACTAACTAACTAGTATACTATCAGAATAAAGAAACTGTGCATGCCAAAGTTTTCCGCAGCTAATTGTATAAATCTGGTTAAGTATTTGTTTGAATTGGTTGAAGTTGGCCAAATTTCATATTGATTGGTCAGTATTTATCCAATAATCACTGTGGACCAATCAAATTGTTTGTATGCACAAACTAGCCAAAAGATAACTTGTGGATAAATAACCCAATTTTATACAATTGGCTGGCAGTACTTGAAAAGCAAATTTTAATGGTTATTAATTCCTGAATGAGGTGACAATTATTATATAGAAGTATCCCTCTATATCTGATTTGCTTTGGTATGTTAAATAGTAACTGATGTTGGCAAAACTCGTGGCCCAATCCCTTTGCATTTTTGAGTTTAAAATGTTTGTTTCAAATATTGTGTTAAACATTTCAGTCATATTTTCATTGTGGTAGTTGTTTTCATGAAATAAATTAAATATTATCAAATTTTACAAAGTTCTTATTTTGCGCATGAGTTTCTTTCTTCCGCTAGTATAATCTTAAAAGAAAACGTGTTTTAATCTAAATCATCATGTATACACAGTATACGTAAAACAACAACAAAGAAATGCTTTTATGTTTAAATTTAGAACTTGTTAACTGCGATATAAACTGTTGAAATCGTGTCTAGCATGTTTACATAAAGTTTCTCATTTTTTATTTCAAAGAAGAATCATAAAATGAACACCTTCAACTTAAATGCAAACACATCTCTTAACTGTTGTAACATCTTTCTTCACAGTAATTAACATCATGCCGAAACATTCTACAAAGATGAGTCACAGTTTTCCACAATATAACACTTTTGTTTTCGACAAATGACCAATGTAGTTTTAATTATAGCAAAAATAATGAAGCCGCAGCACAAAGCATAGAAAATAACAAATGAAAGTAAAACATTCAAGTTAATTGTTCAAAATGTCTATACCTTCACAATAGAAATATTGTTAAAATATATTGGCCATACACATTTCTGCTGATAGAAGAAAAGACAAATTTCACATGAATTTGAATCCGAACGAAAACAAAAGGGTGCCACATTCCTTTAGACATCATTATAAAAATAATCTTTGATCAGAAAATAACAAACAGCACTGTTGAATGGATTTGTCTATTTACTATTGTTATCGGCTAAATTTGCTTTCAAAATATTTTGTAGTAAAGTTTGCTTACAATTTATACTTCGCACTGGGTGTGTTCTAATAGTTGTAACTGGTTAACTTGCGAATTGCGAACAACTGAATTAAAATAATTTTAATGTTGAGTTTTAATAATATTCATACAAAATGATGGTGATCTTGTAACTTTTAATATAAAATAATTTTACAAAAAACATCAAAATTTGAGAAACAAACTTATTTTCCCATAATAGTTTTAGATTTTGAACAACCCCAAAACAACAGATTTTTTTATTTAAAGTTGTTTTTTTCTTTGCTAAATATTTATCAATTCACATGTAGATTGAACAGGAGTATGTCAATGTTTTTTTTGCTAAAACACTTAGTAGTAATTACTCTTAATACAAAATGATAGTTATTCATCACACCGAAAACAAAGAACAGAGAGAGTTTTAAACAAGTCACTCTGACAGTGAAACACATAGATTATTGATAGATACACTGCAATCAGACACATGTAATGTCTTTTAATCATCAGCTTCAAATAATGTTTTATAGCAAATTCAAAATTTAAATATAATTTCCAAAGTACTTTATAGACATATTTTTGCCATTTTCAAGTACGGTAAAAGTAATAAAAGTCAGTTACAACTCTACCATAAACAAGAGGTCGTGGAAGGAACACCAAAGCTTGTCTGTTCTTTGTTTTCAGTCAAAAAAGGGGCATAAGTCGACAATTTTTAAAGGCAGAGTTATGGGCCTTGCTATATGTGAGGGTATTGTGTACCAAGTTTCATTTGAATATCCAAATAGCCTGCTGAAATTTGCTTGCCAACAACACCACAGCAACGTCAATACCTTGACTTTTTCTTCAAATTAATTGACCTTTTTAACATCCTACTACATGGTAAATAGACACACTTACTTCTCTATGAATTTTTAAAGCAGTTCAAGCAAGTCTTAAACAGTAAAAATTATTAGTGTTATCAATAATTTACAAATAATTAATGACGATAGGTCACGGAGCAAAACAGAGACACTGTTTTATGTTTGAGAAATGATTAATTACATACTTAAAGATAAACAGCATTTTCACAATAAGCTAATTACGAATGTATGCTCTGTTTGAAAATATATTTCATGATAATAGTAAATTTGTCCCAATACTGTTCACATGTTTACATGTACGGAAATCTTGAAGATCGTAAATATTAGCTTTTTTCAAATCTTATAAAACTGTCTCTTGCTGTAGATTAATCATGATTTATATAAACTATATATTATAATTCATATTTTTAAGCGATTTTTAAACCAGAGTGCTCCACAGCAAATGCATATGATCTGTTGCTTTTTTCAGTTGAAAAAAAGGCATTACTTGATAATTACTAGAATCAGACTTATGGGCCTTGCTATTCATGTGCGTATTGTCTCTAGGCAACACGTGTACAATGTTTTGTTTGGAAATCTTAACGTTCTTTAATAAAGGTCATGGTTCAAGTTTTTTTCCACAACATTGTCCACGACAACATGTAAACATTTTTCTTTGAAATAAAGATGAGCTTAAAAGATAATACATGTACAGCAGTAGATGGAGTAATTTGATCATTATAAAATGTGATAAATATCAATGAAAGAACAAAATACTATGTATTATGTAAATAAAAAATCATGAAATCACCGTATTTTCTATTGGAGACAAAATCTACTATATATTTATATAATTACGATGATGGAGGTCTATATATACATTGGTTTCTATTTATAGAGTAGCTTTTTGGTTTGGAGGTTGGTGGGGGGGGGTATTTTGTAATTATTTTATGCACATTTTCTAAGCATATTTTCTTTATGATGTTGTAAATATAAAAAATAATAAGCATGTTTTTATCAAAACTTGGGAGAGTGGAATATTCCAAAAATAACGATTTCAAATTTGTTTTGATACTGAACATGACTGACTATACGAAAAATTATGTTGAAATGATGGCTTTCATCTTTTAAAATGTACTTCATAATATATGACAAATGAGGAAAATGACAAAATGATGTTTTCCTGAGGTATATTATTAATAAATAATGAAATAATAGAATGAGATTATTATCATTTTATGCCAATTATAACATGAAAAACATTGCAAAACTATGAATTTCTATTAAAAATCGTAACAGTTAAAATGTCATCAGGTAACCTTTATTTAATAGATGTCTCATTTTTAAGAGTTCTTACTTTTTAAATTAATCTAGCTAGACCATAAGCAAAAAAATCTTAATGATAAATATACCAGAGGAATATTGTAAATGCGAAAATGAAAAATTACAAATATTCTCTGATAATATACATGTGTTAATATGTTTTATCAGTCGGGAGCTAAGCTAATGGATTATTTTTTCAATTTAAAACAGACAAAACTATCCATTTTTTGACAAAATATTTCCACAGACCTCACAGATTATCTATAAGACACAAGTCAAAGTTGTTTCACAGTAATCAAACCTTATTTGCAATTCTTTAGTCAAACTGAACAAATTTATTTTTCAAATTGATAGATCACCAAATTTACAAAACAATCAAGTCACTGTTGACCTTCTTCAGTGTAAATAATACATACATTGACTACTAGAAAAACTAATAAAAGAAAATAATTTAAACAGCAAACAAAATTTGATACATTTTTCAAATAAAAAAT
The DNA here is from genome assembly GCF_026914265.1 of Mya arenaria. Classification (NCBI taxonomy): domain Eukaryota; kingdom Metazoa; phylum Mollusca; class Bivalvia; order Myida; family Myidae; genus Mya; species Mya arenaria. Next base: position 33,559,379 of record NC_069130.1, on the reverse strand, counting down.
ATTCTTAAATTGCTTTTCTGATTGAAACTTCATTGACAAATTCGCCTGGGGTAAATTGTGAAAAATAAGAGTGAATAAAGTTGATCATTAAATCATGTGTTAAACTTTCCAATAATTTGCAATTGTTTAACTTTGCAAAAGGTTTTCAAAAAATGATTCATCGAAAAATATGTCAATTCAATTTAGGGCAATTTTTACATAGCGGCTTTGAAGTCTTTCAAAAAGGTTAAAGATGTGAATTAGGGACTATTTTATAGTGAAAGTGATTTTGAACTTAATCAAGCGCGTCTATAAATGATATTAGTCAGCGAAATCAAAGTTTCTGAAATTATTTTTCTGGCCTTTATCGAAATGCCCATCTTGAGTTGAAATCAACTGTAACTCCGAGGTACAATCAAAAAATAAAATGTCGTTAAATGTCAAAAACATTTACAAATTGTTAATACCGATCTTTAATTTATAGAAAATCGTAGAATGACTAATCCATTTATAGAAAAGAATGTGATCATTTACATTTAAAGAAGTTGATGTTTCAATCTAACCTGTCAGAAGCAGGCTTATTGAAGTGTAAACCAATAAATGGAAAGCAAATCTTACAAAAATAAGCGCCATTATAAGTCTCAGATAAATCAAATGAGAACTAGTTACCAACCACAAAAAATAAGGTCCTACTGCACTTAAAAACTTCAAACTAAATGCAGATGTCATATAAAAATGCATAACAAAAAAAACATGATTACTATTAAAGGGACTCGATCATGTTTTTGGAACAAAAATTCATTTTCCCAGTAAAGCCTTTGAAAACGCTTATTTTATCATTATTTTACTCTATGATGTAATAATTGCAGAAAAAAATAAATTATAGTATAAAAAAAGTATATTGGTTTTAGTGGGGTGCGAACGCATGCTGGTAAAGATTTTTTTTTTTTAGAAGAAACAGACACCACTAGGTCTTACAAAAGTGATGTATATTTTGACCTTTAAACAATACATTGATAACATCATGTGATGATTTCAATGAACCAATCACCTAACGAATCACTCAAAGCCGTTATAAATGCTTATAAAAGTTATGGTCATCAAAAATGATATTTGAGCAAATATCAAAATTTGCTGAAGGGTTCCAACTATTGATTTATCTCAGTTTTAACACCTTTAATAATTTGCAACAATTAATTTCGACATACAAAAAAACCTTTACAAAAACATGAGCAAGTCCCTTTAAAAAGAATTTTCCATTCACTGAAAAATCTGTTTATAAATAATTAACAATACTGACGAACAATTCAGTAAGAATTTCCTGAGCGAAATAAATTCATTATATCCAATCAAGAATTTACAAAGCCACAAAAAGCTAAGTGTATAAAATGTATAATAATTATATGACATTTCAATCAAATGAACAAAAACTGAAATCACACAAGGGTAGATAACTTTGAATCCCCTCCACTACTTCCACTATCTAGCCTCGTTCTGGAACCGGATGGTCTCTGATTGGATGAATTTGATTGGAACGACGTATTTCCAACCGAAGAATTGTCCTCCATTCGAGCTTGATGCGCTTGGTTCATAACTTGCACATTTTTACGCGCGATTAGAGCCATACGGCTTTCCACAGAGTTTTGCATTTGCTGTGTTCTCATAGACGCACTAGCCGATGATGCTCTCGGTCGCATATCATTATCACCATCCCCTCCCGGCATCATACCACTGCGGTGACGATATGATAACGGCATTGCGTGAAAACTGTGACGTTGTGCTCCTGGGCTATTTATAGAATCAAAAGACTGATCGTGATTGGAGAATAATTTCTTAATATCCCTGGAGCTAGCAAATACTGGCCTTTTATGCAATGATTCCAGTGATACATATTGTCCTTTTTTCAATTTCTCCTCCTGCTCAACACTAGCAAGACAATACTGAGGCAAGTCACCAATATTCAAATATTCTGCTTGTTCGTACTCCTCAGTATTATCATGTTTCACCTCAGGCTTCGTTTCTGTTACTACCACAGGCACCGGCAGCAATCGTTTAGGTTTATGACCCTTGGAATCTTTCGATTCAGAGTTACCCTTCTTACTAGAAGGCTTAAACATGTTAGGTAGAATCTGAAACAACTTATTCCCTTTTGATTCCTTTTCCTTCCCACTTTTTTCAGGTTTTTCAGTTCTTTTTGATGAGGAAGATTTTGATGCACTAGTTTTTTCTTTAGAATCTCTTAGTATTCCCTGATTTGTTGGCGGCTGTCGCATACTCATGCTTCTTTGACCTTGGCCCTGATTTAATGCTGCTTCTGAGCCATACTGCGGTCTGTAATAATTATCATGTCCGTACATATTGTTTATTTTCTTTTCCTGAAAATAATTCACTTTCGAATCAGTCCGACTATACTTCTTCTCATTTTCATCAAACCCGTAATAGTTGCGATAATTTCTGTCCATATCGCTCCATTTCTCAAGCAACTCACCACTCAACTTTTCAAGAGGAGATTTCGGTGCCTCACTTTCATTTGCATTTCCAGTCGCCATAGGAATAGGTTCAGGAATTTCATTGATTGGTTGAAAGCTTGAAACACTAGTACTTCTACTGCTTCTATTCAATGAGTAGAAACCCTCGTCCCCATTTGGACTAACATATATTTTTCCACTACCACTCGGGGTGCGATATTTTTGCTCACCGCCTCGTAGCAAGAAAGGGCCACTACTCACACTGTCCAATGCACTAGTATCACTTTCATCTTCCCATTGGTTAGAAGTTGCCTGTACATGATCAGGTCCTGTCCTTTGCGCACGGGCAATTGGTTGCGAGTAAAACACTTCATCATTTGTCCTTAAGCCTCTTGCAATATCACCATTGACAGTTCCCCGACTGTTCCTTAATCCTTCGTTGCCATTCAATTCAGTACTTCTAGTTCGCTGAGTTTGCCCACTTTCTACTGTTTGTTGAGAATTTCTTGGAGCTTCCAAAGTTCGCGACCTTCTTTGCGGCACTGAGTAAGTAACATTATCACTGTTTGAATTTGACGGGGGAGGTGGGGCTCTACGTAATGGCCCAGAATCACTTTCTGAAGGACCATTTTGTAAAACAGGTTCTGCTCTATCGTTTCCTAAAATAGCATCCCGCTCATTTGCTAAAACATACAACTGTCGATTAATCCTGTGAAGGTCACTTTGTGAGACATTTACAAATGGTGACTCACCATTTTGATTTTGTTCTAAAGCACTGTTTTGTAATCCATTTTTAAGCACTGATTTTTCACTATTTTTTATTTTTCCCAAACCAGATCGATTAATATTCACATTCTCATTCCGCATTCCTCGAGTTCCGCCAGAACTCCCCCCACCCTCTTCCTCAATAATCGTTAATTCTCGTAACTGTTCCTGCACAGAGTTATCCTGAGCTTCGATCATTCGCTGTTTCCGCTTGACCGCCCAGCTCTCGCGCACAGAGTTTGGTTTTATTGCACCATTGGGTAAAATCACTCTTTTTGCTCCACCACTGTATGCATGATCAAAATCACTTGAACCGAAACTTGACGAAAACGGGGAAGAAACTGTTCCCGTACTTGAATTAGTTCCATAACCGTCATCCGGGCTATCGTTCGGACTTGTGTGATTACTGTTTGATTTATTCGTAGCACTTTCTGGAGAAGACCCTGCGTGTAAGGGGTCAGTCTTTATGTGTAAGGGTGAAACTTTTTCACTATCCATATGCCCATTTTGGGTTGGTCTCCAAGCAGTATCCACACCATTCATATCGGCAAAATGAATATGCAAGTTTTTCTTCGACTGAATACTTGCTTTTGATCGATTAGTTTCAGTCCGTTCTTGTTTTGACTTTGCATTTGAGGTATACTGTTTCAAACTATGGTTTATTTTCTCCTGATTTTTTCTCTCTTCCTCTGTAGTCATCATAATCATCGTATCTGCTGAAGAATCACTATGATCACTGAGATTATCAATATCCAAAGGATCAAAGTTTCGAACCATCTCTTCTGTAGATTCTGGTGTTATATATTTCATCGGCGGAGACAAAATATTCGTCGGACCATTTTCTTCCTCTTCCGCATCTTTCATCCATAATCGCTCATGACTAGTCACGTTTAATCGTGTCAATGGCTTAGGTTCTGGTGTCGCGTAAGTTGGAGCATAGCTTACACTGTTTGTCGGAGCAGTGGGCAGTCTTCGTTTAACTTCCCGTTCAGTGTGAGCAATCCGAGTTACCTCCCCTTGTTTCGGGGGTCGGCTAGGCCTCGGAGGAGGAGGACGGGGTGGCGGCTCAGTATTTTCCAAATCGGCAAAACGAGTTTGCTTCTTAACTGGAATTCGTTGGCCCTCTGGCTTGTTGGTTCGAAAATTTGAAGTCCCGCTACTGTTACCAAGGACCACCGGCCTTGCGTAAAATGTGTTTGCTTTCATTGCCATTTTTCAAATAACTTTTTCATGAATCTCGTCCACTTTAACATTTCCATATCAATGATGCCTTATATGTAGGCATATTAGCTGCAAATATAGTTCCACTGTGTGTTTTCATTATTCAGTATCCATTGTGATTTCAATGTCCGTTCCATGGTAGCATATCAGCGCCTGAAAATAGAAAAGGACATATAATCAGTTGAAGAAATGGAAAAAAAAAATTAAAAATGCATTTCAATTATGATATTATTTGCCGATTATAATATTTCAAGCTACAGGTAAGTGAACACTGCCATATGTCTTTTTTTACAATCTGGAGTTCATGATCCCATAACCTCCTCCCCTGGATTTTCAAATATTTGACAGTTAACAGATATATTTCTCACAAAGTACAACAAAGTGCACTGAAATTTCTCTGCCGTTTCATTTGATTTTAATGTTGCAAAGAAGCAATATAAAAAAAATTAAGCAGACTACTTCTTGGTTATTTCACTATTTGAAAAAGGGGCTCTTAGATGTGAAACATGTTGAAAATACTATGACAACCTGCCCCAGCGCCATCTAGTGGGTTTAACTCCACAAATTATTACCTAAACAAAATTTAATATAAATAGATTTATCATAAACATTAACAATACATCAAACGCGGTATGAGGTATTACTCACATGGAAAAAAATTATTGAAATATCGTTTAAATAATATAATTCTCCATAAAATTCTTTGTAACTTATTCATACAAGTACATTATTCAATAATTACGGAATAATATATTTTAAATTGTAAACTACTTAAGTGTAATCAAATCACTTTGATCTGAAATTTATAGTGACACACCACATTATTTTCTTTATTTAAGAACTTTTTTATTCTCTTTTTCAGTGTTAATGCTAGAACAGTTGTATAGTCCGATGTATTACAACTCTTTATCAAATTGTTCAGGTTAATTTCTCTTCTTCTTTATTATAAACATAAATCATGAATATAATTTCATCCATGATATGATAATACAGACATTATTCATCCGGAAAATAGTGCTCAAAAGTATTTTTAAGATTAATTTCAAGAAAAGAAAAGAATTAAAGATAATAGAAAGTATTCAGCTTCTTCAAAGTATTAAATTTCATGTCAATCAGGTGAAAGTCTATATAGGCTCTGTTTAAATTGCCAGAGCTTGCAAATTTTATGTCGTGAATTTCCAAAAATTGGAATTTTTAAAACGTCAAAAAATACATTTAAACATGAAGGGGTAGGGGTTATTAAAATGTTTCAGGTAAAAATATTGCGCTCTTTTTATCGTTTGTATTTTGTTTTGCATTTATTGTATGTGTTGTTCATTATTCTAAGATAAAGTGAGAAAAACACAATAAGAGCATCATCCTATAAAAAAAATTGTGGGGGCATATATTACTTTGATCACCCTAGCATATACATAGGGCCTGCACATCAATTATTGTCTAGATATTCCCCAGCATATATAAATTCAATAATAAGAATAAATAGTAATCTTAAATGAGGCTTATTTTTAGGACAAGGTCTATAACTAGTATGTCATGGAAAGTTTTGAAAAAAAAATGCAGGTATCACAATATAAAATTCTAATATTTTAATGTCACACTATAAATACCAGTAAGAATTTTTTGGCATTGTTACAGAATATCTTCTTTAAAATTCATAATAAAGGAGTATTGCCTTCCTCCAAGGTCAAATACGGCCGATAGTAATCATTAGAGGTGAGCTCTATACAAATCTTAATAATGATTTAATTTTTGCGTATAATTATACAAGTTATATTTCATTATCACTATGAGATCTCAAATTAATGCCTTCCACAATAAATGTACCGGGTGACATGACAAAATATATTCATTTTTGACGATATACCTCTCAGATCGGGCGTAAAATATTTTCCAAATTCCGACCCCACTGTTACTTTTATTATTATCAAATGTTTGTGAAAAAATCACAGGGATTGATTCGTTTTTCACAACACCCACAGTGAAACGTGTTTAAAGACATGTTAACTAAAGATGATGAAACGTGTTTAATGAATTGTAAACTATTGACGATATAAGGGAATATCACTTCTTGCTTTAAAAGACCAAAACAGAACTAAGGAAACTTACTATATTATGGTCCATGCTTTTAAGACTTGTTTAAAACAATGTTTATAGAAACCTTCATAGTTATTTTGGCAAACTTAAGTGCTAGTTGCTGCAAATTTTCACCTGGTACTCATTTTTAAAGGGACTCGCTCATGTTTTGGAACCAAAAATTAGTTTACAAAATGTTTAACTGAAAACACTTATTTTATCATTTGTTACTCTATGATAACGAAATTGCAGAAAAAAATACAATAGAAGCATACAAAAATATTTTGGTTAAGATTAGAATTTTTTTAGTAAACCAACGCCTTAACCACTAGGCCACAAGGACTCATACAACAATAGATGGATATTTTAACCTTTAGCAAATACATTGGTTAACATCACGAGATAATGTCAATCAACTTATTACGCCACAACGAATTGCTGAATCCCATTAGTAACAATATTCAAAATTGTGGTCTTCAAAGTGGATATTTGAGCAAATAACAACATTTGCTGAAGGGTTCCAGAAGTCAGTATTTTAGTTTTAACAATCCTAATGATTTGCTACACTTATTGTCGTCATAGAGCAAAAAGTTCATTTAACAAAACATGAGCGAGTCCCTTTAAAGTGATCACCATGGTAAATTAGTTTTAAACCAAATTGAATCATGATTATCATGCATTTAAGTTGAAAAAAACACTCATTTTTTTATATATTTTTTTTTATATTATTACAATAGTGCAAGTTATTTGAGCCACACTGCATTCAGTTCACTGAGCATCAATTTCTGACCGAATTTCAGCTACATTAAACGGAATTTGAGAAGAAACGTTACATTGTGTAATAAATTGTTAGGTCATAAATTCAGCGTTCCTAAATTGGCACAGGTGGACAAGTTTTTTAAAACCACATATATCATTATCACTCTATTAAATCGCATCTTTGTCAAGACCGGTCCCCTTTAATCAGGTGATACATTAAAATTCAATTTCTCTTCGCGAAGTTAGTGATGTAATAGAAATTCTGCATCAACACTGCCCTGTCAAACCGTAGAGCATTCAGGTAATGTGTCATTCGATATCAGAAGTTTACCATGTTTTGCGAACGTTTTGCTGAAATTTGCCAAACTTTCCCATACACTGACAAACTTAACCAACATGTTTTCGCACCTGGGGAAAAAATTACCATCATTTTTCATGCCTGCTGCGTCAAATAAGGTCCAATTCCATCGAAACGGAATGTTTTTGACCTAATGACCAAATAAGGTGACAAATTGTTAAAATTAAACATTTTCACCCAACAAACTTTATGTTAAAATTAAAATTAAAAATTCTTAATCATTTAAGAGACGCAAAAAAATTTAATCTGTTTTTTAAGTATTCTTAAGCCTTCATTCACAAAACTATTAAAAAAAAAAAGATTATTTTTTATTCAAAACAATATAAAACTGTTATATTTTAAAAACTAACTAGTATCCAAGAAGTCAAAAATCACCTTTAACACATTAACAACTTTTGGGCATAAGTCGAGAGTCTTCCAAATTCCTTAAACCACAAAAACCACAGAGTTGTTCTTCTATTACATAATTCCATGACATAGGTCACCAAAAATCCAGAAAAATGATACACTCCTACATACAAACATATGACAAACAAAAACAAGGATATCTTATTTACCAAGGGCAATATATTGGTTAAATTTTTCTCTGATCAATCAGTAATTAATACATAAAACCGGAATCGTCTATCTTGGACAATTAATGTCACTATATCCAACTATAAATGCCGAGATACAAATATCAATAATTGAACAGGATTGTCGAACCAGACTATCCTATATGAACATGATGAAATATTCTGGTTCCTTTTAAATAACAGCTAACATTGAACAAATAATTGGGATGGTTTAGAATAAAATTTCACCAAATCCTGAGTTTAGAAATATCAAAAAGAAATATTAAGTTGGGATTTGCAAAAAATATTTGTTATATATATTTATGATGCAAATTTAATTGCAAGTGTCTATTCAGTTTTTTTAATGACACAAACTTTAAACGGCTTTAAATATTAAATAATTAGGTAAATTCTTCAAAATTTCTGTTATCACCAAATGACTATTTAATTTACATTCTTAAAAGGTTCAAGCACAATTAAAATACCTATATTGTTTCATTCTTGACATGAAAGTTATAATCATTAATATTCCACTACAAGTAATAATGTTTAAGTCAAGTACTAAATATTTCAATGACCCATATTTTAACTACCATGGTAGGCCACACCAATTTTTTTTTTGGTCTCTGGATATTGGTGAAAAAAATAGGAGCATCCTTGTTAAAATATAAACATATTATTTTCTCATTTAGTCTCAAAATAAGAGTTCAGAGTAGTTGAAAGGTAATAGATACTGTCATGGAGTACATGTGCATGTCCCAAATTTTTTTGCCTAATGTAAGTGATGGAATATTAGTCCGCAGCAAAGCAGAATTTTTAGCATTTAAGTATGAAAAAAAATGACTACGATTGTTTGTTTTACTCTAATCTTAAATGGAAAAAGCGAAGCGGCTAAAGAATTATATTTTGTGTGTAATTTTCTTAAAATGATCATAGTAAAACTGTCCAACAAAACATCAATTTAGTGACTGGCCTCATGTTCAAATAAACTCACTATTTATTTATGATGTGAAATAAAATATCAAAAGTCTTCTGTTAAAGTCTGATAAACAAAGTAACGCAGGTATTCCAAGCATGCTCTTGAGATTTGGTTCAACAGTGTTGACAAAATATAAAATATTTTACACCAAGGAATAACTTGAAACTATTCTGAAAATATAAACTTAAGCGCTTGTTGACACAATGCCTTACATTGAGTGCCACAGAAACAATTTTATGTACATTTGAAACCCTGTAAAAATGAACAAAACCATAAACATTCATTTGAGACCACTTGCATTTTTTAGAACAATATTAAAACTAGAGATTGCTTTTTTGCAAAAACGCTTGTCTCCCCTATTGTGTGGTGGTATATGAAAAAAATAAATGATTGACATGAAATTTGTAATTTTGGACTGGAGACGAACCAACAGTGAAGTTTGGTTTATTCACCCATATTAAATAGTGAATATCTAATGCATCCTTGACCTTTGACCTACTGATCTCAAATCAATAGGGGTCCTGGGTGCAAGCGTTATTTAGTTATTGAGCAATGACCTTTTCTTCACCTCAAGGTCATGGTGACCTTGACCTTTGACCTACTGATCTTAAAATCAAAAGGGTTTTAGGACCAACTAGCATACCAAGTATGACGTTCCTGGGTGCAAGCGTTTTTAGTTATTGAGCGGAAACTATTTCTTCACCTCGAGGTCACGATGACCTTGACCTTTGACCTAGTGATCTCAAAATCAATAGGGTTAAACTACTAGTCATGACCAACTTGCATACCAAGTATGAAGTTCCTGGGTGCAAGCGTTCTTTAGTTATTGAGCGGAAACTATTTCTTCACCGAAAGGTCATGGTGACCTTGACCTTTGACCTAGAGATCTCAAAATCGATAGGGTTCATCTACTAGTCATGACCAACTAGCATACCAAGTATGAAGTTCCTGGGTACAAGCGTTCTTTAGATATTGGGAATAAACCATTTATAAGCTTAAGGTCAAATACGTTTTTTTACCTGAAGGTAACCTTGACCTTTGTTCTCAAAATCAATAGGGGTCATCAACTAGTCATGAACAACTAGCATACCAAGTATGAAGTTCCTGGACCCAAAGGATCTTTAGTTATTGAACAGAAACCGTTTCTTCACCTCAATGTCACCTTGACCTTTGACCTACTGATCTCAAAATTTATAGGAGTCATTTACTAGTCATGACCAACTAGCATACGAAGTATGAAGTTTCTAGGTGCAAGCATTCTTTAGTTATTGAGCGGAAACGAAGTGTGACGTACAGACTGACGGACTGACTGATTGACAGACAGGGCAAAAGCAATATGTCTCCCCATCAATGGGGGAAACATAAAAATGATACTTTCAATGGATTTAAACAACACTAGCTGTTTTTAAAAGAAATATTCCAAAATGAATTGCATTGAAAGATATAGGGAGGCTATTTTGTATATTTCACCAAAAACCATTTGCAACAGTCTTTCCATATGTCATGATGTGTAGTTATTTTAAGCGCCATTGTTGATTCCAAAAAGTTCCTCAAAAAAGCATGTTTTTGGTGATTATTTATTCAGTAGCGATGCTTGCTTGTGTGACTCATCTTGCATGGGGAGTGCCAGATGGGATTTTCCAGCAAAGCTAAATTCACAAGAACACAGACCCAGGCAATATAGGAACACATACCAATGCAATATGAGAACATATATCCATGCAACATGAGAACACATACCCATGCAACATGAGAACACATATCCATGCAACGTGAGAACACATACCCATGCAACATGAGAACACATATCCATGCAACATGAGAACACATATCCATGCAACATGAGAACACATACCCATGCAACATGAAAACACATATCCATGCAACGTGAGAACACATACCCATGCAACATGAGAACACATACCCATGCAACATGAGAACATATATCCATGCAACATGAGAACACATACCCATGCAACATGAGAACACATATCCCTGCAACATGAGAACACATACCCTTGCAACATGAGAACACATACCCTTGCAACATGAGAACACATACCCATGCAACATGAGAACTCATACCCATGCAATATGAGAACACATACCCATCCAACATGAGACCACATACCCACACAATGTTAGAACACATACCCATGCAACATGAGAACACATACACATGCAACATGAGAACACATACCCATCCAACATGAGACCACATACCCACACAATGTTAGAACACATACCCATGCAACATGAGAACACATATCCCTGCAACATGAAAACACATACCCATGCAACATGAGAACACATATCCCTGCAACATGAAAACACATACCCATGCAACATGAGAACACATATCCATGCAACATGAGAACACATATCCATGCAACATAAGAACACATAGCCATGCAACATGAAAACACATACCCATGCAACATGAGAACACATACCCATGCAACATGAGAACACATACCCATGCAACATAAGAACACATAGCCATGCAACATAAGAACAGTCATACCCACACAATGTAAGAACACATACCCATGCAACATAAGAACACATACCCACGCAATGTTAGAACACATACCCCTGCAACATGAGAAAACATACCAACGCAACATAAGTACACATACCCACGCAACATAAGAACACATTCCCACACAATGTAAGAACAGATTGCCCTGCGACATCAGAAAACATACCCATACCACAAAAGAAAACGCAACACCCACCCAATGTTAGAACACATACCCTTGCAACATAAGAACACATTGCCCTGCAACATCCGAAAACATACCCATGTAACATAAGAAAAAACACCAAGGCAACATAAAAACACATCCCTGCCACATAAGAACACATATTCCTGCAACATAAGAACACATCCACGCAACATAAGAACACATATCCACGCAACATAAGAACACATATCCACGCAACATAAGAACACACCCACTCAACATTAGTAACTCACCAAACACTTACACAACATCAGAAGACACACAAGAGCAACATTATAACATTGGACTTTTAAGTGGGATTTCAAAACATGATTTGAAATGATCTTATTAACAATCACTAAAAAAATGTATCTCTAAAATTAAAATTCCAGACAGGAGATAAGAAAACAAAATGGAAGCTATTAAAACGACGATTTAATGAATGCAAAGTGTGATATTGCATCAATCTTAACATTCATAGACATGATTAACATTTCCTGTCAACGATTTTCTGCATGTTACAGAGCGCACACTGTAATTTATTCATATCTTTTAATCACAACTTTCAAGGTCTTAAAACATTTCAGCAGCAAATAAAACATAACCTGACAATGCATGTTTTTGGCTATCTGAGACGCTGCATCGCATTTATGTCATTTCAGGAAGAGTGAATTTACTATACCGTAATTAAATTGACATAAATAAATGCATTAATCTTATTTTACAGACCTGAAGTTATTTTTCCCACAATATATCATTGTGTTTTATTTTCTGTTACCAACTAGACTTAAATGCATCAGTGAAGAACAGATTACATAAAATGCAATGATAAAATTAAAATCAGTCAGTAAAGGGACTCTCTCAATTGCTTTCGCACCAAATTCATTTTTTCCCATTAATGCATCGATCTGAAAACACTGATACTTTATCATAACTATTTTACTTTTTACTCTTTGATAATGTAATCGCAAAAAAAAAACACAATTAAAGTACAAAAAAATATTGGTTATATATATGGTTTTAGAACCCACACCGGTAGAGTCAAGGAAAAATAAAAAATGACAACAAAACCACACACCCACAAGGACTCATACACAAATCTAAAGATAACTTTACCATTGAGCCTTTCGTTGAAAAGCGTTACAAACACTATTTAAATCGAGGACATCACCCGCAAAGAAAATATTTCAGCCATATAGTATCTTATAGTTTTAACACTACTAATGATAAAAGGCCATACTTGATTACGTCATGCATAAAATAAACGCATAAAAAAACATAAGGGAGTCTCTTTAAGCTTACATGAGTTCTTACAAAAGTATGGCATTTATCAAACTTATGATACTATTCAATTATACTTTTCAGAATTGTATTGAATTTTCTGGATGTCAGGGCTAAAATATCTACCTAAACATCTTTGAAATATGAAGAAAAAAATTGTCAAATGTACAAAAAAATCGACCATCTAGCTAGACTGCTATCATATTATTTTCTTTAAATTTCTAAATACTTAATATTCAACGTGTTCCACAAACGAAGTAACAAAACAACCAAACAATACCAAGGAACATCCTTGCAATATAACTCTTTGTTCAAAATAATTCTCCACAGAAAATGCAAATTACACCTGATCTTTTTTTTCACACACATGCCCAGGTAAATTAATCACCTTTTATCAACAAGATATCCATCTTGACAAGCTGAAAACATAAACTGTTTAAACATCACAACAGCTGGCGTGCAAAGTGTGCTTTTTGCAAATAAACGAGGTTACCTCACAAAACTGTTGACTCATTATACCCTCCATTGTATTTGCAGTTTTACAATTCAAAGCAGAATCTATATGTTAGACGCATGATAAATACTTATTCACACATGATAATTATATTCGTATTATGCATGTGCTCTACGCAATAGGTTTCATTTGTTTATTTAAGCTTAAAACTAAACCATTTAAACCGCAAAGCCAGGCTGACGATTTAATTGTTTTTTTAAAGCAAAAATAAATATTTACTTTCTTAGTGCAGGCATATTTTGTATCAATACTGGAAAGTGTATGCACAAACCCCTTTATAACCAGCATAATTTAGAATACAACCTGTATTTACAGCCAATGAAATTGCAGATAGGCAATCAGTTAGTACTATAGGCTTAATCATAAAGAATGTCAACTTTCGCGAGTGTTTAAAGGTCGCCTACTGCATCTCATCTGATACACAATCCCTGCATCAGACTTTGCGTTGACAATGTATCAGCCAAAGGTTGTATTCTAAGACAGTTAGATGACCAATGCTCACTCCACCCATTCTTAATCATTAAGATTTTATTTCAGGTCATCTACAAGTATTACTTCTCTTATTATAAGGAGAATCAATGTGATGCTGGTTGTCTTTTTACCATTCAATAGACACCATAGTTTACAATTAATGATTACTAGCTATATGTATACCTAGAAAAATTCATATGCGTGACTGGCTAGTCGATGTTATCACTTGATAATTACCAAGTCAGGTATGTTGATTAAATATTATTATTATATTTTATTTTTTTACATTTTGGTATTTTTTCTACAATTATGATATCAAAGAGTAAAACATTTTATTAAATAATTGTCCTGAGATTCTTTACAGAAAAAAACTTCTTTGGTGCCAATCTGGTGTATAGTCCCTTTAAAGATGCACATATGAATGAACATTTGTATTAATAGCGAAAATTATATTGTGTTTCTTGGAGCAAGAATTTTATAACAGATATAATGATATTGCCAAAATTTGTAATATTATTGTTTAAAAACTAAAATTGAATAATAAATAACTATCTCTTTATTTTGGGGAAAACATCTGAACACAAGCCAATTTACCCTTATGCGAAAACAACTGTATATATACTACTAAAAAAACATTAAACTACTAAATGAAATTTGAACGGTCAGCTTCTATGGAAAATTTCTAAATGATTAAACCTAACAATGCTGAAAACATTAAATAAGGAAAAGTTTGAAACAAAACCCGCAAAACTTATTTCAGTTAAACCTGCACTACATGATATTCGATATGAAACATGAAATACGATTAAAGTGATGTATGTTAAAAAAACATTCCACAAAAGTGAGTCATCACTCCGAAAACTTATCTTTATTACTTCACAATTCGACCTAGATATACTTTGATAAATTACGCAGAAGAATTTTACGATAAACCTGGTCTTATCAATCAGAGTTCTAAACAACATATCTATCACTGTCACTCCACTACGATACATATAAACATGAAGATTAATTCAGAATTTTGAACTTAAATTATTCCGTCATTTGTCCTCGGAACATCGAAATCTGAAGATTTACATAATAGTTTTATGAATAACAAATCATTGACATTGTTTCTCGTTTTTTATAATAAAAGTAAAGGTCATGACTCTTTTAATGGTTACGATAAGTATGAAATACACACTGTTACTACATATACTATTTAATGCACCTAAGAACCAAAGGATACACCATTAAAGAAAATAGAGAGTGCACAATTAATACTTTCAACCCCACATTAAATAGTTAAAAAAAACATCGCTTCAAAACTGCGACACTACAGATTTTGATAGCCTTTTAAGGCTAAAATGGCATACATTATTTTTGTGTGTAAACACTGCTAATGGCAAATGTAATCAACAGGCAAGCACAAATTTAGGCAAATATAACATGTTGGCATTATAAACACTGCTTTCGGCAAATATTCATTTGTGGACATTCACTGCTTTTGGCAATCATCTCTGAAAGGCAAGCACAACTTTCAGCAAAATAGTTTGTTGACAAGCTAGAGTACTTTTGGCAAAACTCCCTTCTTTTGGCAATATTATTATGTGGTCAAGAACTGCTTTTGGCAATATCATATTGTGGTCAAGAACTGCTTTTGGCAATATCATATTGTGGTCAAGAACTGATCTTGGCAGTATCATATTGTGGTCAAGAACTGCTTTTGGCAATATCATATTGTGGTCAAGAACTGCTTTTGGCAATATCATATTGTGGTCAAGAACTGCTTTTGGCAATATCATACTGTGGTCAAGAACTGCTTTTGGCAATATCATAGTGTGGTCAAGAACTGCTTTTGGCAATATCATATTGTGGTCAAGAACTGCTTTTGGCAATATCATATTGTGGTCAAGAACTGATCTTGGCAAATATCGTTTTGTGGGCAAGCATTATTCTGGCATAAATTATTTTGTGGTCAACCAGTGCTTTTGTCAAATATCTTTTTGTTGGCAAGCATTTCAGCTGGCAAAAATCATTTTGAGGTCAACCACTGCTCTTGGCAAATATCGTTTTGTGGGCAAGCATTTCGTCTGGCAAAAATCATTTTGTGGTCAACCACTACTCTTGGCAAATATCATTTTGTGTGCAAACATTATTTTATTCTGTCAAAAATCATTTTGTGGTCAACTAGTGCTTTTGTCAAATATCATTTTGTTGGCTAGCATTTCAGCTGGCAAAGATCATTTTGTGGTCAACCACTGCTCTTAGCAAATATCGTTTTGTGGGCAAGCATTTTTTCTGGCAAAAATCATTTTTTGATTAACCACTACTCTTGGAAAATATCATTTTGTGGGCAAGCATTTTTTCTGGCAAAAATCATTTTGAGGTGAACCCCTACTCTTGGCAAATATTTTGTTGGCAAGCATTTCTTCTGGCAGAAATCATTTTTTGGTTAACCACTACTCTTGGCAAATATCATTTTGTGGGCAAGTATTTCTTCTGGCAAAAATCATTTTGTGGTCAACCACTGCTCTTGGCAAATATCGTTTTGTGGGCAAGCATTTCAGCTGGCAAAAATCATTTGGTGGTCTGAACCACAAGCTTGAGTGGAACGCACTTTGTTTGTTCTTAGTATAGTGCTCATACTGTTAATGTCTTTAAAATATTTCTGCACTTCATCTGAAATGTTTGAACGTTTTTGCACAACTATATCTCCATCAGTAAAGATTACTTTTCCATCTTTAACTGGCAGTCTTGACATTCATAGCGGGCTTAGCACCTGGTTTAAGAATTTCAACTATGATACTGAGCATGGCTGTTTAAACATGCCAACGAAGAGAGGGGGGTATGCTTATCCCTTAAATTTAGCCCTGGTTCCTTTACAATAATGAAAATAAACCCGCAATAATCCTTCTCTTTTATGACCGACCTAGGAAACACTATCACTCTTGTTGCTAAATAAGTGAAACCCTCTTTGGGTAATAAATGCAAAAATGACGAATTTTGTAGAAAATTTTACAACACTTAATTCAGTAGTCTCCTTAAGAAGCCATTTTCAATGATCGCCTTTGAAGTTTGACCTATTGTATTGAACAATACGTATTTACGATGTGGGCATTTTTCCATTTATGACAAAAGTGACTACATGACATGTAGCCATCATTTATATAAATGTTACAAACGGTGACTGAAGGACTACATACTAAGGTCTGATTTTATGCCCTCGTCCAAAAATATTTCGCACAGACTTGAGTAGAAACTTAAGCATGCTTAAAATTCTCTACCTTAGACTTCTAAGTCAAAGTGAAGATTATTTTATTGGTGCACTTGAATATTTATGTACACAATGCATTGTAATGGATCAACAGCTATACAGGACAGGGGCGTATCTAGTCATACTTTAGTATGCCCGAGCGTACAAATAAATTTAGGTTCCCGGGTATGGCAACTGCTTAAAAGTCAAAATCAAATGTTGAGGAGGTGTTTACTGTATCATACATAAAAATTTTCACTGGCTAATGTTTGTTGTAATTTATCTAAATGTTAGCGTTCAGAATGCTTGAAAATGGTTCCTTTATAATTATGGGATCTTCAAAAGGATCTAACACTCGTTTCGCTTCCACCCAATTGAGACTTAAGTGCAGAAAGACCTTCATATGTTGACACCTAGCAAAAACGTTCAGGCGTACAAGTCAAGAAACTCCGGGTACGTACGCCCCTGAATGATTCAGCATAACTCACCTGGGTTGACAATTTTAAACATCTGCTAGAAGACAAAGCTTAATCAATGGGCTTAATTAATTACGATGAACTTGATATATATTTGTATATATATATAAATATCCAACAATATTCTTGTTTAATTGAAGGACTTTAAAGTGCCAAATCTTCAGCCAGGAGCTTACAAACTATCGCGAAGATCTACAATTGGAGATTAATTTAACCAATAATCCTTTTAAATTAAGCATTCCGATGAGGTTTTATTCAAATATCTTTAACTGTTCTGCACACATTCACAATAAAATATTGAATTTTTATATCACAGTTATTGTAAGAACTATTTTCAACACAGTTAAAGAAATACCCCCTCCAAACTTTCTGTGTTTAAATAAAACAAGTTCTTTATTCCTTAATTTAGTTAAAGTTTTTCTTTTTCAACAACTGTTCATTTTACCTGCTGTTAAAATAACAGGACTGTTAGAAATAAGTGTAAAAGTGGAGCTTTAATATCTAAGTTTATATCTAAGTTTTGCAATATAAGATTTTTTTTGTATCATGTTTGAAAAAACAAAACACATGTCTGACACGTTTCTAAACATATACTTACTTTTATACTAAGTTAAAATTAAAGTAAATCTACTTTAGAAAGTGTAAAAAAAATAGTTCTAAAACATTTAATAAGAAAGTGCTAAGTAAAATAAAAAATGTTGAAATAAAATCACACTTTTTCAAAGAAAGTAACGAATCTTCATCACAAAAAAGAACCTAGTAATTGGGCATTGTTTTTTGGTCTAATTACTGTAGCAAAATTTATGGGTTACACATGTATAATATATTCCCCTCCCCCCACATATATTCAATTCAAAATATATTGTCAATTAAGCATTTTTAAAATACTATTTGAGCACTTTTATTAAAGTACTATGGTACAATTATTTTATCCCAGGGTTTTTATAATAAGTCGAACATTTTTTTTTAACAAAAGGCTATGATCGTGGATTTGATGTTTTTGAAGTTAAAATCTGAGATAGGCTTTACTTTAAGCCAGGCATCATTTTCTCGTTCATTTTAAACTCATCAATCATACTTTATTGAACTATGAATAAAATTTTGAGGGGGGAAACAGGCTATAATATTTATCATATATTTAATGCTATCAAGAAACGATTTAAAATAAATTATTTTTAATTGCATCACTTAGGTATCTGTTCGAAGCATTCGAAGCATTCATAGAGAAATGTGATAACACGTATAAAGCTATAAATATTATATATTATTTGAGTTAAGTTATTAATATTTCTTTGACAATTATGGCGTACTTAAAATTATTTCATAGCCATTAACTTTTCATTATATAAACACATAAAATGCATATTTTTGATCGACTTTTGCATTCTTGAAATATTATCAAATTTCTTAATTGATTTTAATCGGCTCTTGAAATAGTTCACTTTTATAGCTCTAAAATGCCAACGACTCTTGCAAATAGTTCACATTTGCAGCTCTAAAATGCCAATTTTATTATGGAAATTTTTTAAAAGATGTTTCTGACAATGGATATGGACAATTTAAAAGCTGTTTTTGAATGACAAAAATCATTATAATTGGTAGAACTATCATAATCCTATTTCCGTAATACAAAACGCAAAGAGAACGTACAATTTGCAAAACAAATCTAAAACCTTGCAGTTCGATACCTTTAAAGGACAGGAAATAGAATTATTACAATTAATCCTCAATTTACATAAAAAATAAAATTAGACATCGTAAATAATCCTGACGTTTATCACCTTAGTTCAATTGGCAGAGCATTTTTTTCTCAGCAAGGCTCCCCGGGCTCGATTACAAGCCTGGATGCATGTGAGTTAAGCTAGTTGTCACCAAGTCAGAACTGTATTACCCCACCTTCCCCCACCCCCTCCCCAGTGTATATAATCTGGATTCTCGCAATACCATCATTGTGTGTAACTTCAAGTCTTAAAGAGTTGACTTAACAAGTATACATAACTCATTGTTGCCAGAAATTAGGAACCAAAACCTTCTACATTTTGATGTTGCTATATTGAATCTGCTGGCATAAACCCTACGAATTATAATGATGTAATGAATTGTTACAAAATTATTGCCAATTTCACAAAAAAATAAGTTAAAATTAAATATCATATAGATTCGTAAAATTTAAATGAGATAAACATCCACATGGGCCAGACATTTAAAACAATAAATTTCCGTTATCTCAACAACTTTATCATAATTGCGATCAAATCTCCAATTGATAAGATTAAAGCCATTGTGTAGTTGTAATACACAGATAACTTAATTGCTTAAAAAACGGTCCGATACTTTGTATTTCAAATACGAAAATATTTTTGATAACAATCAAAACAATGTGTGCAAAGACATTTATAAAAAAAATAGCATAACTCGCAGAAATGATATGCATTACAGACAACATGTCAGGCAGATATAATATAATTTGAATGTTAAAAAAAACTAAAAAATACTGTCTTTATTCAGTGATTTTTCCACCATTTTTGTAACAGGTCGGGGGCTTTATGATCGGTGTAAAATACATCATTTTGACTAAAATTTGGGAATCCAATTTTGTCTAGAAAGGAACAAGAACTCTGTAAGAAGATAACAGAATGTCATAAAATTTACTTTAAAATACACAAACTTATCCGCAAACTTTTGTTTTCGAGTTGATTTGCTCACAATTTACTCTGTAAAGTAAAGAATTAAATAAGATACTTCATATAGCTTTTTTTTAACTCCCAAAATTAACACACCAAACATTAATCCCAATTTACCATTTCCATATAAGTAAAATCCTTGTTCTTCAGAGTAGCTGGTGTCCTGTACATGTCAATGGGCCAATGAAACTTCACTAACTATTCCCTCCAGAAATTCGGCACCACTGTTTTTCTCATTAAATTCAGTATTTTTATCCAATAATACTTTATTTCTCTTGTTTTCTGCCAGATGTTTTCTACCTGATTTTCTGGTTTTTCATTTACCTATAAACATAAAATGCACGTCTATATGCATGAAAATAATCACCACCGAGAAATGTTCTACCTCCAGTAAAACAGACGTCCAATAAAACGCAATAAATCCGGATGGTCTGTTTACTTCCTACACTAAATAATCCATTTCTTATATTTATTTCTCTTTCAAGTATTTAATTTCCTAACTGTTATCATTTTTTGCTATGGTTTAAGTGTGTTCCCAGTTTTGAACAAATAACCAATCCTTTTAAATATCACCACGCTGTGAAAAACAAGAATTACACTGAATATAGACACAAACACAACTATCAATAAACTGTTAAAAAGACAACATGGTAACACAGTCACAATCCATCCATCTATCCTTTTTAACCTGCGAAAATGTCCAACAACTACGAAATACCTTTCACAATGTACAGTGATAGGCGACACATCTATAACATTGTGGCTACCTACGGCTCATTCAAGTATTAAAGAAGTTCTGTTGGTAGTTTGTATTGGTAAAGCGGCAAACACATACCTTTGCCATGTTTAAACGCT
This sequence comes from Mya arenaria, assembly GCF_026914265.1. NCBI lineage: Eukaryota > Metazoa > Mollusca > Bivalvia > Myida > Myidae > Mya > Mya arenaria. Next base: position 33,537,981 of record NC_069130.1, on the reverse strand, counting down.
GTTTATAAACGCCATCTAAATTGATCACAAATGTAGCAAATATTCAAAATTTAAACATCATTTTATGGAGATATTTATTCATTTACAATAAATTACAATCTGTTTTTTTGTAAAACATGATAAGTTCAAAAGATGAATTCAATTTAATGACAGAAAAAACAACTAAACATGTTTTCAAATGTACATTAGCTGATTTTAATTTCAGTGATCTTTTGGAGTATTGGAAATTTCGATAACTTCAAATGGTTTAAAATTTGCTTATTTGACCTAATACAGCTAACTTTAAAATATTGTTATATGACATTAGAAAGGCTGGGTGTAAACTTGGCTAATATTCATCATAGGTACTTACTTAAAGTTTTATCTTTAATATTCCGATGGCAAATATTTGGCATTACCGTACTTATTGTAAAATTGGAAAACAATTGTGCGTACAAAACAAAGTTTTAAAGTCAACCAAAATATACTTAATTACTTCTTCTGTTCATGGTTTCTGATCACATTTTTCATGTGTTGATGAAGAAGGGTTAAAAATAATGCTTGCAAAAGAAATCTCTGGTGTTAATAATTCATTACCCTCTATTTCAAAATTTTGAAAAAGTATAGTATCATTATATTAGCTGGCATTTACAGTGTCTATAATTTTAATACCTGCAAAAATGGGTGTATCTCCCACTAGCAGCTAACACCAGAAGTGGTTCGAGCTCAGCACTTGGCACCTGCAAAAATGAAGTAAAACAGTAACTTTTGTTAGCAGGTTGTATTATAATAAGAGTTATAATGAAGTCAATACCGGTATCATACGATTTAAGACAGAGAGAACTTTCTTGGCTCGCCATACAAAATCTAATATTTAAGGGCTCAAAGTAGGTGTATATTATCTTATGCATATAGTTAAAGAAAATAATTTTTTAAAAATCATGAAAAAAGTACAATTCAACATCATCAATTCATTAAAGTAAATGTCCAATGACTTTATTTTTTTATTATGTGAACTACGACTATGGTCAAATCCATACTTTTTATTACGTAATTGTAATCCTATTTAAGCTAGAAATTACTTATTTCTATTTATACAAGGCTTTAAAAGTGTTTATTTTCCCATTCACAGACTTGAAAATCACCCAAAAACTAAACACAGTGGACTAAATAGTAGCTCCATTCCAACGCATGACCAAATAGACGAAAATTTAGAATGTTGTATTCTCTTTAAAATCACCATTTTCAAGATTTTTTTTATAAAATTCTTCTTTTTTTTATACATACACTTTACCTGTAACATCCATTTTTAAACAGCAAGTTTGATTTATGACGAATTGAGAGATACTTTAAGGAAAGGTCACTGGACGTAGGTTTATTAAGTAAATATTTGACCACGATGAATTGTCGGACCATAAAACATTACAAATGGCTTCATTGTACTTCAATGAATGATTTTTGATTTTGACTTTTTATAAACAGGAAAAAGTAACCCGGACTCAACAAAAGAAAAAGCCTAATTTTAGAACGATCATTTTCTGTGAAGTAGTATTTAAGTGCCCCATTACTCATTATAAAACATTATAGGGCTACTAATGTGGTCAGCAAAACGTTTATTATATTATTGTTTCAATTTTAACCTGCGTCATATAATAATATTTTTTTAGTGAACAATCATTTTCATTTTGAGAATCATTAATATAAACTTCTTGATTTTCATGTATAAAATTAAGTATAAATATTTAGTTTTATGTTAAAATTGATTTGCTGTTTAAATGGAACGAATCGTTAAGACATGAGCACTGCGGATTGAAGCCATCGCTCGTCGGTTGCTTTTGTAGTAGAAAAAGGGACATAACTCAATAATCGTTAAAGACAGAGTTACGCACCTTGATATTCATTTGAATTAAATGTCTCTGGCAACTTGTGTACATTTGATTATTTTGAATGGTTTTAGAGCTGAAGCCAAGGTGAACGTTAATGCACTAAGACAACGCCGATGAAACCATGCAAGGCTAATTAATTGACAAAACCTTCACTGTCCCTCTTCAAAAAGCAGACTGCATATAAAACAAAACAATCTACTAATCCACTGAAATGCCTGTTTATAATGATTAATCTACATTTTAAAATGTTAATATTGACTTATTGCAACAGCTGTAAAGATATTTGTTTACCTACACAAAAAAGGATGGAGTTGCCTGGAATTATCAATCATATTATTTAATCCTATATTATTTGCCACAAAAGAGCAAATCTAATGCATGCTGTGAAAAATCTACACACAAATACCATAAAATGTTGTACTTCCTATTTTCATAAACATCATTGAGTAATAAAACAATACATTGAATGGGCGCCTTTTATCTTGCAAAACAATTAAAACATGGATCACAAAATACAAAAGCTTAAAATGGCGCCCACAGCGTTTGTAACAATGGTAAGCATTGTTAAACATTTAAATATCTGTACTTAATTCATGCATAAAAAAAGTCACATCAATATTTCAAAACCACACGATTACTGATTTTTCGCCTACAGTTGAAGGTGGCGTAAATGGGTGTAGTATTATGCCCGACTTTTGATAGTATATATGCGTATAGGCGACCTAAATCCTTGAAACATTAGATGTACGAATGTTTTCTTCTAAATGTGGTTTCGAATTTCCGAACAAAGCTACATTTGTAATAAGAGAGTTCTTTAATTGCACAATAATTTAATGATAAAATCAAAACATTGCAAAATTTAGGTTACAGCATGCTACCTCAATACATTAATAGGTTTTGGACAAATATTAACAATGCCCATCACGCCATTTAAAGGGGCATATGTAATGCAAAATTTTAAACTAGAGCTATCACAGAATTGATAAACACCCCCAAGTGACACCTGGATATGGAAATGGTATTTTTCAAACCATTTTTTACTGAGTCAAGGGTCACAACTCTTGTTTGAGTTATTTCAAATTGGTGAAAATGGGAATGGTATTTTTCAAACCATTTTTACTAACTATAGGGCCACAACTCTTGTTTGAATTAGTGAAAAACAAATTGCAGAGGCTGCCTAACATTCAAGGGGCTAGAAAAAGCTCCTCTCAGCGCGAAAACTAGCATTGTAGCCAAAAATACACCTCACTGCTGACTTGTGACATGGTTAGAATGGCTTTGGTTAGAAAAGTGGGAAACTTCTTAAGTGTCGAGAATTACCAACAAAACAGCAATCGGAAGAATCAGAGGATTGACAACTCATTTAACAGGTGAATGAAAAAATTGGAGTAGCTGGACCTGGGGAGAAAATACAAGGTAATAAACTTCTGGGGAAGAGCTTCAATCTTCTACAATGGGAACCAGACCCATGTTGTGCTACCAAAACCTAGAGGGCCTTCTTGTAATACCCCAACAGTCAAGTGACCTTGAATAATGTTAAACTGGTTAAGTCTTTGGTTAGGTTAAAGTTGGCAAAAATATTTGTTGATTGGGCGTAAGGCATCGAGAGGTGGACCAAAAAAATAAACAACAACATTCCTATGACATTTCTCCAGACCAAGTGCACTTCTTTAAGTGAATCAACAAGGGACACAAAAAAAACAGGGTCATAACAGGTGACAGACACAACTCCTGTTTAACTACCAGTACCTGGGACCTGTTTAATGATTTTAAAACATAACAGTAGATTTTATGTTTTATTTTTTTCCACAATGATAATGCTAATTTTTAAAAGCAAAACATTTTGGCACATTTTAAAATATTAATAAAGGTGATAATAAAATCTCATTACTTTAATGCTAACGTGCCTTTAATGTTTATAGTGAATATGTATGAAATTATTGACAGATATTTATGTATCTTGAAAGTCGAACAAAATAAGCTTAAGGCGAAGTGACAAAAGATGTCATTTGACGAGATAAATAATCGAGAGTATTTGCAAGTGGTGACACTGGTCTTTTACCTGACACGGGCATAATTAAAATCTGGCGACAAAAGATTGACAAGTTTTCAAATTTTAATATGAATTCAAATCACTGTCTTCCAATGAGTACATTATCTTCATGAGAGAAAACATCTTGCTATTGTTGGCCACATAATGTGATAACACTGATTATTTTCTTGAATTAGAATAATTCATGAAGAATTTTTTTCTATATTAACATTTTAGCTATGCCTTAATTAAACATCATCTTAAAAGTTAATTTAAAGGCTTAAAAACTTAAATTTAAATCAATTTAAAGCAGGCAAGCTGTATAACTGGAGCGATATTCATGGTTATATGATATAATTTCTTGATTATATCAACAAATACTGAACTTTCATCATACTTTAAACAAAATTCAAACATTTGTAAAAAAACTTTCATATAGTCATTTAATTTGACTATAAAAACTTTAGGAAATTGATTTAAGTGAAGAAATGACTTAAGATGTTTTATGAATACCAGAATATCAGGAGTCTTAATTATGCACTAGTCAATTGTAACCAGGGCCCCCCAGGTCCAGGGGTATATCAGGGATAGCCGGGGAAATGGGCCATGTTTTTACCTTCCAGGTTTTGTCTTCACGCAAAATATAGCGGGGAATGGGCCTTACATAGGTTCCCTGGGGTGCGGGGCTATTTGGCAGGGACCTGGGGTGGTTGGGAGGATGGGTCGTCGTTACAATTGACTAGTGCATTAATACATCATACCTGAACTGTTTGCTGACTTAAATACGAAGATTTCCTAACCCAGTGTTGCATAATACTTGAACATCATATATCTCCATATATCCCTAAATCATTCTGACTTATCATGAAATAAACGAAATTCCAAACAGCGAATCAATCTTAATACAACAAGATAAAAACACCAAAATTACTATTCAAATGTGGCATGCAAGAAATGCTGAACATAGCGATGAGGGGACATCGCAAGTATTCAAAAAGTTCGGAATGTCATGTACGCCTATTGTAAAACCAAGGTGACTGTAATGATCCTAAATAATCGCACTCGAGGATTGAAATAATCATTCAGTGATTAACTGTTTCCCCACTTGAGGGGCCGTAGAAGGGATCTAAGGGCCTTATACAGCTTTAAGGGCCTGTTAAATTACCCTATTACTGATAAAATTCAGGGAATGTTAACTATAGTTTACCTAGATGTGAACATGTTGATACTTTCACAGGAATTTTTCCTATGAATAGGCTGCTCATGGTCTTTGTATTGTAACAACAGGGAAAGAGCGAAGGGGTGGTTGATGACTGATAGAGCAGGGGGTGGGGGAGGCAGTTGGTTGAAGATTGGAGGTGAGGCAGTGATCGGGGGACATTCTTTAACACTCATAATGTCACATCTTCATTTTCTCATCATATCTTGCATTCTTTAGTGCAACACCTATTTATCAAACTTACTATTTCAAACCCAAAAATCCAGATGTTATCACAGGTAAATATCCAATCAAAATAAAGATACTGCTTTTCTCCTGAGAAACATGTCCAGCTGAGTCCACTATATGCCTGAAACAATATTTCCAATATGTCTGCTCTCAAAGGTAATCCAAAACAATAGATGAAAAACGAAACACTGATTCTCCTAAGCCTAAAAAATTGGAATAGCTAACTACCGCACTAGGCCAAGCTGTCCTAGGCTAAATCGGTCAAAAATCCGAAGCCAAAGATGCGAATATGGTCATTTGCATGGACATATGACAGGTCTGACATTTCTCATACATATCTTTGCTTGAGGGCATCTCTTGTTGATATAAATATGATAACTGCGGCTACAAATTACGAGCCTTCCTATCGTCTTCTCTTCCAAATGGCCTGCGTCAATGGTAGATGACAAATGGACGGACCTTTCAACACTGGTTGTTGTACTACAGAGTATTGTGAAGATAACAGTTACAACAAAACCTGATTGTATGATAAAGAAAAGGTGTTGAAATGACAGTTGGAGTTCGATAACAATTTGGCTACCATGCAGTTCACTTCAGTGTATGAAATGTTTCACTTTTGCCCATTAAAAGTCATGAGAAATAAATTATAAATGAAAAATACTGAATTTTTATTGCATAAGCGAGAAAAAAGAAACATAGTACAATGTATAATTTAGAGAATTGCTTATACCTCTATAAATTGATGTATATCAAGGTTTTAACTAATAGTCAGTATTACAGTAAAACTGTTTTTAAAATGTTGTCCTTTATTCTTTAATATGTTTTTCTTTGGGATGGGTGGGGGTGGGGGGGGTGGGGGGGGGGTGATGCTTTGAGAGGGTAATTAATTATGAAAATTTAACATCAAATAAATTAAAGACAATAGATATACAGGTAGATATCAATTTGTCAAAAGAGTATCTCATCTTGTAATTATTTGATAACACAATCAAATACAAAAGTAAAACAGATGTCAATCATTTTACACAATCATTTGACATATGCCCCCGATTACAATGAATAAATTCAGGTCAATATTCATTACATCATAATTTTGCAAAAGCAATAAAAAACATATTTTTAGGGGGAAAATGTATGGCTAGTTTAATATTCACATTATCATGATAATGCATAACATTATGTACTAATTGTCTCTTCTGATTTGTCTAGTCGTAAATACCGACGGGCAAATACACGGTGGGTGGGGCACATTGACAGGTCGTTACCATGCATGTCACATACATGAAATATTACATTTGTACTGATAACCTTGTCATGTGTATTTTAGTATAACAGAAGCTCTCTAAGGCAAGACTTAAAATAGTCCGAGTTTCCCCCCTGAGTCTCACAACCTCAGTGGATTGAGTGTGGGCTAGATATTTGGTAAATGGTTTTGTTAATATTACTTTTGCAGAACAAAAAAACAAGTCTTTTTTCACCATTTATTTCTCTGAAAAGCCAATTTTGGTTTGAAATTGATTTCCAATAAATTGCCAGAATTAGGGTTGGTCATGGGACTGGAAACATTTAATATTTTATTTACGCCCTTATCAAGTATATACCAGTAATTACAATAGATAATGCATTTTATGACAATGAATGGTGTAAGTAAGTACTTTGCCTAAAATGATGGATGTTAAAAAAGGACAGAAGTAATGAATGGAATCCATAATAATTGTATAATTATGTTCATATATGTTCGTTCTATTAAGGCTTAATTGGGGCCAACTATAAGTTCAAACATCCACACTGGTTAATATAGAGGCATTTCATGCTTAACACTAAGTTAGCATTGATATTTTGGTCTTCTGTACAATTAAGTTGCCAGCAGACGTACTTCATTGTTCAGAACTCTAATAATAAATATTATTGCTTGAAAGTTACCTTATAAAGTACGGAAAATAAACTCTTGCCACAAACATCTGAATTAAGCTGTTTGTTGTTGTTGTTTTTTAAACATACAAATATAGGGAGATTTGTAATTATTATAATTTAAACAACCATTCATTGTAAACCTACACGTAACTAGAACTTCAATGATTTTAACATCTTAACCCAACTTTTATCGTGGGAGGGTTTCAAATATAGGATTGATGAACTGAATCGGTATCAAATGATTTTTTTCCGCTTATATGAGGTTGTTTTTTCCCCATAAACTTGTAGAAAAACATTTGGAAATCCTACCTAGCTAAAAGTAACCATCCTAAATATTTTACTTAACAGGATACATCTAAATATTTTGTATTCGTTGGGTATTACTCAATGGAGGATAGGTAACTTAATGGGATTTGAATCAATCATTCGACTTTTGAGTGCTCTTCAATAATGCATTTGTATTGTGATGAAATATTTTCATAGTATGGATTGGCACGAGATCTTGACCTCACTTAATCCATGATGCAAGATCATCTTGAAAACATCGGCTTTATTCAAAATTTGACGTCAAAGGTTCTTAATATACACTCCAGGATAATTTGATAATTAATGAATAATAAATCCATTATCTTATAATTATAGGTAATTTTCTATAGTGTCATGACTGAGGCAGGATATTTACAAACGTTTTAAAGAGAGATTTTATTTATTAATCAATAAAAAATAAATTAATTAATACCTCAACACATATTTTCCTCAATTTCGGCTTCAGTCAGTGTTAACAGCAGGTCAAGAAAGTCCTGAAAAATAACAGTCATCCATTAAAAAGCCAATTAAGAACACTAGTACCAGTATATAAATTCTGAAAAGTGCTGTGACTTTATTACCAGGCATTATTATACCAGTATCCAAAGAGAGATTTCATGGTAGGAGAGAATCTAAAGAGAAGTACTGCACTGTACAAAATTTCTATCTAAGGTACAAATCCGTCTTGGGTGCAAAATCTCCCCCCTAAGTACAAAATCTCTCCTATATACAAGATCTCTCTGTGTTGCAAAATCTCTCTCATATTATATAGTTGCAAAATCTATTCTATATATGTACAAAAACTTCCCTTGGTGCAAATTCTCTCCCAAATACAAAACTCTGCTAGGTGCAAAATCTCTCCTAGGTACAAAATATCTCTTTGGTGCAATAATCTATTTTAGGTGCAAAACCTTTCTTTAGTGCAAAATCTCTCTTTAAATTACAGTATCTCTCCTAGGAAGTAAAAAGGCGCAAAATCTGTTCAAGATGTTTTTATAAAACGGTGGGCCCAGGACTGTAGCTAGACTTGAAATAGATGTTGACCCCTATAATACTAGGGTAGGGGTGGGGTAGTGTGCTGGGTGGGGGGTAGTTTAGAATAAATGAAGGAGCATTTCTAACCACTTTTCGAGCTCTTAAAGTACATCATTGGATGATTACGCTATGCATTTCATCAAGTGCTGTGGGCCAATTGACTGGCAAAATGTTGCTGCCCCAGTTTAATTAAGCTGAAGAAATTAATTGAATCAATATGATTAGACAAAAATATGCAATTATCACTAGCTCAGTTGGTATTAGTTGACTGCCGACTGAAAAAAATATTGTTCAAACGCAGGTTTATCAGTCAATTAACCAACCAATGTGTTAGTCATTAACAGATTGTGCACCATGCTGGTCCCTAGTACAATTTTAAGACAGAACACTCAACACTTTCTACTATTTAAAATCTATGAAAACCATTAGTTTAAATACTGCTAATAAAACACAAACATCGACACAGCAATAGTAATGTACTCTATTGTTAATTTTTCCGATGGCGAAATACGATAATTAGAAATTACTGTCAGCCCTGATGTAACGTGGCGATTAGCGCAACAAAAGGTTACATGTAATCAAGTCTTACATTTTGCTATCTCACATTCCAATCTTAAATGGTTTGCTTAAAGGTAAGTCATGGTCAAGAAAAATTTACAACTGATTAAAAGTGCAGTAGATAATGATATTGTAAAAAGCAAACTGTACAATACTTTTTGTACGATTGAATTTTTTAAACAGTCTGTGCAATTTGAATTTTAAAGCTGTACCAGCTTGTCTTAGTATTTCTAAGGGCTTGTGAAATATTTTAATTCATAAATATAGACATAAAGGAACATTTTAAAGTTGTTACAGAAGCTGCGTGTTCTTGTTCTGTATTGTCTATCCCGAAATCATCACCAGCTCCTCCTTAGAGTAAGTACATTTGACCTTTAGCACTGAAATTCATACACGCCCAAAAGACATTTTACCACCCTTGGGCTGCAGAGCTCAAGTATTTGACGTAGACTGTTGAAATATTTACCCATATTTATGCAGTGCAAGATCTCAACGTTTTGAAATACGGTCCTCGTCCTGAAATGTCAAAACCAAAGTCAGAACATATACATAGCTGTATAACTTTATTAGTTGCATGGTCCAAGTTCAGGGTTGAGAGTGAGCGGTCTAGTGGAACAGGTGTCTGCATATCATTCAAGAGGTTGTGGGTTCGATCCCAACGAGGTGTTTGATCTCTTGGTCTCTCAAAATGGACACCAACAAACAGACTGTTAATTGTTAAATTAAGCATATCAGCTAGCTATTCTTCCATTTAAGCTCTTAAAAAGAAAATCTGGTTTCATGTTCACTTACATCTTGTAAGTTTGAGTTTCAGGCTCAGAAAACTGAATTCTTATATGTTTCAAAACATCTATCATTGAATTAGTTTTGACAAAAGATGTATTCCTGATTGTAGAACAGATTATTTGTAACATACACCATTTTTTACCATCTTTGTTCCGATCATAACATTCTTTACAATGAAATTAAAATTTTGCTTTTCTGAGTCTTGAATCTCAAACACCGACTCAAGACAAGAGTGGATATGAGCCCTGTATAAACTAAGTGTTAGACTCTGATACACATACAGGCCTTGAAACTGCAGCTGAAACTCACTGCCATATGCCCCAAGACTTTTTACATTAAAATATAGCAAAAAGAACAAGTGTAACATCATTTCACCGCAGCTGGTAATCTTTCATCATGAGCCAATGAGGAACGCGGGATACTTGTCCATTCCGCACATCAATACATTTTCTCCTTCGAATGCCTGCGGGGTTCTCGCTGTTTCAAACTTCCATGTTGCTGAAAGAAAATCAAAATAAAGCTTTATTTCATTTTTTCTCACTGGGCTTTCTATGTCCATAAAATGTACAGTACTTAAATAACTTACAGTTTGATTTCAAATTAATTGTTGTGTCACGGTGTCAAGAAGCATTCTAAAAACCTTGAACTATGTCATTATTAGAACTTAAGTTTGACATTAAAATGTCTTCTGTGAATGAAAATGATCACTTTAAAACAACATGTAGGTGTAACTTTAAATATTCTTTGACTGTCAGCATGTCTTAACGGCAATAAACCTGTCTTTCCTTAAATTACATCATCATGATTTGAAAGTCATGGGCGAATAACTTGGAACAGGGCCATGATGAAGCAAAGACCAAACCTTCAACAAACTCGCAGCTTTATCAATAAATTTTGGGGTGGGGATTACTGTGGGTTGGGGCTTAGGAAGGGAATAGACTATAACTTAAACAGCTGCATGAAAACTATTGTTTATACATTTTTCTGAGTCAATCAAGAAGTATAACGCAAGAAGAATTATAGAGTGATTAGAATGCTCCGTGTAAGTGTATAATGTCATTGTAGAAACTTTGTGGCCTTATATATTATGTTGAACATAACAGTAACCCCCACCCCAAAATTTCATTGATAAAGCTGTAAGTTTGTTGAGGGTTTGGTCTTTGCTTCAAAATATGTTCTATTAATTATTTGGAAAAACTAGATTTTTTTATCTACTTTAAGCAAAAAGAACTATCGTCATTCTCTTTGTTGTGTAAGAATTTCTCAAAACACTTTGAATAATTCACAAAACCCAGTGGCACAATGTTCTTACTATACCATTCTCGAACTTGCGATGTAAATGGAGACTTTGGGGAAAAAAAATAGAAACCCCTAAAATCGTAAATTTAGAATAAGTCAATGACTTTTACCAAGCTAAATATCAATATTATGGCCATTATTAGGTTTAACCCGGATTACGGATGCACATTTTTTACTTATTTATAGAAAAAAAAACTGTCACATTACACAGGTTAGACCTCATGGCTATTAAAAGGAATTTGGAGATTTTTTTGTCAGAGCCGCTAAAATGTGACTAATATATAATTTGAGAATACAATTATCTCTAAATAGCCTATAATTACTCCAAGCAAATGATTAAAATTGAGAACGAAACTAGAAATTACTATACAATTATTTCAATACTTGCTTTACGTTTAAATTTGCTTTCAATTTTTTTGTAAAACCTGATTTGACAGGTTATAATAATCAAAAGTAAGGCACTCATAGAATGACATCTATTTCAGTTTGTATTATACGAGTATGTTGCTGAAAATCATTTTGTTCTTGACTGTATTACTGACAATCAAATTATATTTTCATGGTAAGGCGTAACAAAAAAATTGTTTCCACGAGTTTCCCGAACCAAAATCATTTTTTCCGCTCCAATTTTGTATTGCCATGGACAATTTTGTTCAGATTGTTATTTTTGTCACCTTCTTTTGAATACATCTTTTTGGTACTATTTCTTGCTCTAGTTAATGTTTAAAAGGCAAAACCTGAAAAGGAACTGGTTTAACCCTTAGGCTGCTGATGGCGATTTTAAAGGCTTTGCAAACAGCTTGGAACCAGACCAGACACCGCGAGTAACTCGGCGCCTGGTCAGGTTCCAAGCTGTTTGCCACTCAGTCAATATATCCCCAAAGTTTTAAGTAAATTGAAAGAAATTAAGAATAAACCAGACAACATTTTTGAGCAGACGACAATTTACCCAGCATGCAAAGGGTTAAAGTGTGACAATTATTATTTTGATGAGCACCTGTTATACCTAAAACATTCTTTTTCACCAATGAACAAACAGATAAAACTCTTTGACCAATGAACACACACAGTACACTCGCTTTGACTGATGAACACACACATTACACTCACTTTGACCAATGAACACACGCATTACACTGGCTTTGACCAATGAACACACGCATTACACTCACTTTGACCAATGAACACACACATTACACTCACTTTGATCAATGAACACACACATTACACTCACTTTGACCAATGAACACACGCATTACACTGGCTTTGACCAATGAACACACACATTACACTCGCTTTGACCAATGAACACACACATTACACTCTCTTTGATCAATGAACACACACATTACACTCTCTTTGACCAATGAAAACACACACTACACTCACTTTGACCAATGAGGACACACATTACACTAGCTTGACCAATCAATACACACATTACACTCGCTTTGACCAATCAAAAATGGCGTACAATTGAAAACGAAAATGTTCACTTATATGCTTACATGAGCAAAGCTGAAACCAGATGCAATGTTCTTGTTTGTTAAAATCTCAGTAAATCAAGGTGAGTAACTCCTGAAATATTTCTTTGACCCAGAGTTATGTGAGTTGTTACACAATGGTGTATTAAAAGGTGAACATGGTTTCAAGTTCCAAGTATTTCAAATTATTTTCATAAGTCATAGCCAACGTTATAGTGTTTGCAAGCGGCACTGCAAATAACAAAAAAAGCTTTGACAATAACGTTTATCCTTGAAAAACTGAAGTAAGTGAGCTTTAAACTAAGCATTAGAAATTCCTATAAATCTTCCTATGGCATCCATTGTGATACAGAACAATTGCTTTTATGTTCTCTTTAAATATTGAAAACAACAGAACACATGCTTCATTTAACATTGCCTATAGCTGCATTAACTGTCGGTGTGCAATTTATTTATTTATAATTATTCCACATGTCTGATGATATACAGTATCTGAACATTCTGCACTGTCATGATACTGCTGTCGATATTATGGCTGAATATAAGCTCATTATATGTATGATTTATGCCTTAATTGACGGAAGCCGGAACTTAAGCTATAGCCGCTGAAATATAAGAATAGTACAAGAACACCACAAGCGGATCTCAGCACACGTTCGTATTTCCTATGCATAACTTAATCAAACTTGCCTCACACGACTCTTAAATAAAAAAAACACTAGCAAATACAGTAGCCAAGGACACATCTGTGATCATATGTTAGAGGAAATTCACTCATGTAGAATAGTTCACCCTCTCCTGGTGGTCGTTCTCGATGTCATGGTGCTGTGTATGGTGAAGATGTTACCCCCTTTTTGGTATATATTATTCAAGGGAATTACAAGAACTTCTTGTAAGTTCTGAAGACCATAAATCTACAAACTAAGGCATTTATAATTCAGTACACAGACTCTAAAGCATCGTAGGTCAATTTTTTAAACACATAATTCACGTCAAAATGAACTATTCAGTATTCAAGGGGAAGGGGGCTTAACACTTCCTGCTTCACAATTTGCTAGCGGATTTAAAGGGGGGCATTAAATTGGCGCACACAACCCTTAAAATCATCTAAATTAACAATTAATGTCAATATCAGAGAAAAAAGTAATAAAATGTGCTCAAAATGCACCATTTCGGACTAAAAGTTGTCATCATTTTTTGGGGGGGTGGGGTACCCCCAAACCTGCATGCCTGCCAATATTTTAAACCATTTAAATTTCAGTTCTGAGGGAGGGGCGAATGTAAAATACTGAGTACACAAGCACTCGTAAGTGCAACTGTGAACTTAAACACTCAAGTAAACGAACCAAATATTCTCCCACAATGCATCACACACTGTTCAAATACTCAATCACATGCAGTGTATATACTCCTCATATAACTCTGGAAAAGCCTGATTAATTAGGCAGTTAACTTGATTAATCAGCTACAAAACTTGATTAAAAGGCAACGTAGGTACAACATTTAGGTGTCATTTTTCATGCTGAAGAGGTGTTTTCTATGACATATTTTCAACGACACTGATGAGTGTAATGACCAATCAATAATCAATTATTGACCGCCTGATCACAGGGATGTTGTGGGGTCATTGATATATCGCTATATCATTCTGACGTCAAGCGATACACATTCAATTACTCATGAAATAGATTTATTTGTAGATCACTAGGTGCAATGTATTCCAATCTTATGCATAAAAATCATTTTTGCTCCTTATATTTTTTGCATTCATATCTGAAATGATGTCATCGATTTTTCATTCCAGAACTTTAATATGTCTTAGAGTGTTTATGTTCATTTCTCAAAGTTTAATTATGTATTATGAAGGTATCTGTAGCGGGTTACAGGCCTAATCCACAAAGTTGTCAAAGCTCTTAACTCAAAAAGCTTTTGACCAATCATCACCAAACTTGGATAATATGTGTATATAGGCTGAACATCTTAGACAGGTTCCATAGCTAGTCATGTTGCAGAACAAGCTTCAGAGTTATGGCCCTTAAATTGCTTGACAAAAAAGCATTCATAATATTATTGGGTGTTTCCTGTGACATTTTCATTTTGCCACTCTTGTTCCTTCTCATACTCCACATTTATTTTTCAATAAACAATCGGAAGCATCTCATTAATGTACGGTATAACCTAACAACACTCCACACATTAATTTTAGGACATGTTCCCCGTCTTGAGGCAGGTAGTACTGTGCATTTTAATGGAGAAAATTTCTTACAATTAGTCAAGATGGCTGGGTGGTTAGAAGTGAATATTTCAGATGCAAAAGGAAATTAAGTCAGTCCCTGCTCAGAGCTGATCATAGATGTCTGTAGTGGCTAGTAATACCACCCAGGAACAGTAAATGGTTATTAATTTCTTATGTATATTAGAGAGAAACAAGCTAAATAAGTTTAAATATTGTCCAAGTTATTATTGGTTAATTGTCCATTTAGCGCAGTGGTTAGCGCACATGCTTCTCACAAAGGCATTTACCTGCCGGTTTGATTCCCAGCCTGGGTGCATGTGAGTTTCAAACTCAGGTTTGTGGTCACCATGCCTGACAAGTGGGTTTTCTCCGGGTTCTCCAGGTTCGCCCACAACACAAAACCACACCCTTCGGCAACACCGTGCCAACAAGAGTGATGTAGCATAAGTTGATATTAACTTTCTTCACTATTGTTGTAAATTACAGTCTTTAAACGTTTAAACTTAACATGCCCAAAGCTTAGTTTTTTCTACATGTTCACAGCCATCTTTAAAATCAGACCCCTAAAAACCTCATTTAAAGAATGCAGACACTTTTTATGTGTATATGGCAGCTTATAAAACTGTACTTTATTTTGAGTTTTTGTCAATTAGTTAATGATCTGAAACAATTATTGGCGGTAGATTCCCATTTTGCAAATAAGACACTTTTTGAGGGGTGAACATCTTTGGGCACAAAGACTGACACCGACTTAAAGATGCACTCTTGCACCCAAATAAGAAATACCACAATAAATACAATTGATTTAATTTACCGAAAAGGATGATTAAATATCAGAACAATGTTTTATATGAAAGATACCATGTTTAATTTGAAAGAAAGGTGCAGAAAATACAGTATTTCTACCTTCAGAGACTATAGTTAATCACTGTAAATCTTTTAAGACTCACCAGTCATTTAATATTTGCGTTTTCAGCTATTAAATACACAGTGACAATTTTTATATCAGTAATATTTTCCATAAATGCATTTAATTTAGCAACTTCAGTTAAGGTTTATAACTCGATATTTATGTTTGTTATGTATGTATGGATTTTAAATATGAGTGTTACTTTAAGGACCAATGAAGCATTTAAAAGCAGACAAAAACTAGCTGAATCACTCACAATTAAAATGCTGTAAATACACAATTATCCCTTCAAGAAATGATTGTTATGATAAACACATCCCGTAAATGTCACTATGGCCTGAGAGATGAACATTGAAATGAACAATACTTAAATTAGGTACTTTTACTATATTCTCGAGTACTTATACTAAATTTCTAAGAAATCGTAAAAATATACTTTTTATATAAATCAAGACGAGAAACATCAGTAAATGTTCACAATCTTCGCCACAGAAGAGGCTGTGTATCAGATACCGTATTTGTCCATTATGACGTGTATACCCTAATATATTATTGTGCATTAAACATTAAACAATTTCAGTAAAAATGTAGTGTTCCTTATAAGAAAACCCAAATTGGTTGAATGTAACTTATACCACGTATTCAATAAAAGTGACCACACCCAGTGTAGGAGTACAAATAATAATGTGAAGATGTCCGCAAATAAAAGATGATCAAGTAGATCCAGCATGTTTTAAATACTTACTTCATGTATATTTGTATTGTGCACTCAGGATATCACGTAAAATATCTTTAGATATACACTCATTCAGATATGGAAGAGCATAATAAAAATATATATAAATCTTCGATTCTGACACTATCATATAATACTCATGCAATCATAGGTAATCGCAAAGATTACCTTAATAAACCTTCTATCACTCAAACTAGCACATTATTTACTTATTTTTATCAAAAGCTAACATAGCGAACAGCAGGCCATGTTAAGTGCGGGATTTTGGGCTGGAAACTGTTAGTTTTGGTCATCTAACCTGCTAACATTGGTCAGTTAGGGGTGTAAACCTTACAAGGTTATCTAAAAAATGTCAACCAAGCAAACAAATTCTCAACCTGTCAAGCTCCAACAGCCAAGTGACATTATCAGGAATAAGTATTTCTAAACTATCAGTTTATTCTATTTCTTTTTCAATGAAATTTCTGGGTTTATATCTTTTTATCTTTCAAACTTTTTTAATTAAAACTTTCAGAAAAAAAACTATTTATGATGACAGCTTTTGCTTGTTTGTTTATTTGAGTTAAACAAGGTCTGCCAGCACCTTTTGGCTCAATTATAGCTTGACCTGCTGTGATACAATCACAACTTATATTGTGTTTAAATGCCATAAGTGACATAAAATAGAAGTGACTGCAAATCCCAGTGAAATCTTGATGTAAGAAGACTTGAAGATACAGAGTGATCGAGATGCAAGGAGAGTTCAGGTTCTTTGACGTGCCCGATGTGTTAAAGCACCGATACACGGGATACAACTTTCCTGGGTTTAACCTCTACTGAGTACACCATTTTGCTAGTTCTACCCTTTTAATGACAAGCTATCTAGGCAATCAGGCTACTCAGTTACCAAAATTTTAATGCCTTTCAGTTTGCTTCCAAAGATTTGTCCTTTATTTACCTCCGACCTTCATGATTTATAATTTCAATAATGCTTATAACTACTAATAGATGATAATACTTTTGGGTGTGTTTATTTCTTTTTTCAACTTTTCTACTACTTTCCATAACATGTGCACCACATAAAGGTCCAAATGCTGTTCTGTTTTACTAAATATATCAAGGGGCACAACTCAACAAATATTTAAATGGCAGAGTTCTGTCCCTTGCATAACATAATTATGACTGTGTGTATAATGCACCAGTCAATTGTAACCACGCCCCCCCCCAGGTCCAGGGGTATACCGGGGATAGCCGGGGAAATGGGCCGTGTTTTTACTTTCCAGGTGGCCCCGCAGTGCCGGGTGACTGCGGTGGTTTTGTCTATAATATATAATATAGCGGGAAATTGGCCTTATCTAGCGTCCCTTGGGTGCGGGGGCATTTGACGGGGTTTTACCAGCAGATCGTCCCCGCAGGGCGGAGACTTTGCCCGGGCTTGGCTGGACCGAAAGTCAAACTCCCCGCTATTTCCTGGACCTGGGGGGGGGGGGGGGGGCGTGGTTACAAATGACTGGTGCATAATTCAAATAAGTCATACAAGTGTACCAAGCTTCATGTGAATATTTCAAATACTTCGTAATTGATGGCCATTATAAACTTGCCATCAAGGGCAACACTAACAACATCAACATCTCTTTCAAGTGATTTGAACATATATTGCACTTTTTCTGGTTCCAATTTAACTTGAAATGCTGATCAGTGAGTGAATACTTCTTTATAGCCTTCAAAAGTTCGAAAAATTGATTTTTATTAAATTTGCTAATCAAAATTTGTTTATGTATTAGCTACTCTAAAAAAAATTGACAAAGATCTGTACTGTAACACTACAAAAGAGTGTAAAGTGGTATCTAAAAGGACCCACTTTTTCTTCTAAAAATAGGTCATAACAATTCATACTATCAGAACAGTTTTTGTAGTAAATATGCCTATTTAGTATTCATATCTTCCTTTTCTTCTACTCAAGTAATGAAATCATGTACTCAAAGCCTGAATTATACTTGAAAATTGATAAAAACCCTATATTGAGATAATTTTCAAGAGGGTAATTATTTGGTCAGGTGATAGATTTTAGCAATTTATTGCAATTTAAACTCACATTGGACAGGACTACTTCCGAGTTGATTTATAACATCTTAAACATCCAATTGCATGAAACGAATGTACAGTTTATAGAATATAATATAACGTTAGATTATTGTGAAAACCTTAATAATGTAAAATTATTGTGAAAGACTTTTAAATTTTTAAACATAAAATTATTGTGAAAACCATTATAAGGTAAAATTATTGTGAAGACCATAATAAGGAAAAATTAACATGAAAAGCGTAAATAAGGTAAAATTGTAGTGAAAAACGTAATAAGGTCACATTATTGTGAAAACTGTACTAAGGTAAAAAAAACTTGTGAAACGGAATAAGTCAAAAATTATTATGAAAAATCCAATAAGGTAAATTTATTGTGAAAACCATATCACATGCATGAAGTTTTTATATTAGCAGCTCTTTTTGGGTTTTTTAAGATGAAAGCATTAACCCATCATCAGATTTGGCAATTGAGTCACTAAGGTACACTTACAATAATAATTATTGAAAGCCAAAAGAATTTATGTTGAAACAAAATCACTAAAAATACAAAACTTTATTGAACCAACAAAAGCAATTTTACGATCATTTTTGTTTCAACAAGACTGATTTCCTTACTCATCAAAAAAAAAATGCTTATCGCAGTATGTATGAAACCTCACTGCCAAACATTACAAGCATGGCTTAAAACTACCTGCTAATTAGCTTAATTACCTATAATTTCCAATTAAGACCAATTTTTGCAATACTTTCAGTCTGGCAGTATTTCAAAGTGGATATATGTTAAAAGATAGATATTTTTCAAAACCACACAAATATCTTAATATCTATGACAAGTAGTACCGGGGTACTTAAAAGTTACGGAAAAATGCATTTTTTACAATTTTTTCATTTTGGCTTATTTTATTGCCTATTATAAGTTTGAAAGAAGATAAAAAACAGTACAATTAACTAGCTTAATTATTTTTAGTAGAAATTACTTACAAATGACATTATACTATTTATATCAACATTTAGTATTTTTCCACTATTAAAAACTTACATCTTGTGTATCTATATAATATCACCAAAATATTCACAATTTACACTAATAAAAAATCGCGATTCATTTCGCCTCATTCAAACTTGAGCAGACTCTGACCACCAAATATTAAACATGGATCCAAATTCTGTCACACTCTTGACCAGTGGTCATCAGAGATTCATTTAGCTAAACAGAAACAAAGAAACTCCCTTTATGCCTTATTAACCCCAATCAATAACATCCCTAATGGTCCAAAGTTTAGGGTTAAAAGTCCACCATCCTCCCGAAAATTCCATTACTCATACATGGTCTGCCGTGAATACAATATCGGCCATCAAATTCCAGTCACTAATTTGTCATTCAGAGTTTCCAGTCAGCGCTTATTGCTCTGGAAATAATGTGTCTAATATTAAGGCACTGTTACTTTGCAATATTGTAGATTATTGAACGTTTTAATAATCTTTTAAGATTTGAGGCTATAATTTGCCAAAGCATTATATGATTTAATTATACTTAATTATGTTTAGTGATTGAAAAATAACTCCATATATTTACAAGAAAAATAAATTTGCAATTTATTTACCTTTTAATGTGATTTTATTGAAAACATACTTTTTACTTTCATCTCTGCCTTTTTTCAAGGGACATAACTCTTAATTCATTTTATCAATTTCAAGAATAAATTATGACTCTTGACACCAAAATATTTACCAGTAGGTATTTGTTTATCTGTAATATCCTGACACAAAATAATTTCAGCAATTGCTAATCCATGTCGTCATGTCAATTTTCAGTATATTTACAACTCTTGCAAAAAAACAATTCTTATGTCATTCATTAAATCTTGTTAAATCCTGACACATATTTCAACAAACAACTGTTACACACTATTTTTATAAAAAAATAAATAATTTATGACCACAGCATTGATTCCATATGTTATGTTTCGTCTGAAAACAACAAGATAATCCATGGCACTTTTTACCTGGAAAATCTACCACTGGTGTAGCTCTGTGAAGGCCCAGGAGCCCAATAACCCCGAAAAAAAACATAAATCATTTCTACATTTGAAGCTTAACTCATTTTTCCACATGGCATGATTTAAAACAATAATGTTTTACTCTTTTGAAAAGCACATTCTCCTTTGCATATAATGTTTAATTCATTGCTCAATATTAAAAAATTTCTAAAGCACAAAATGTCCAGGAGTCCTTAAATTCAATCATAATAAATTAGATTCATGCAAGTTAAATGTTTGCTTTTGAGTAGAATTATTTCTCTATAGAACATTGGCCAAATGACGTATCAACACAATTTATGAGAACATGTGCTAATGAAAAGAGCAAATCATATAAGTTTTAGAATAATTTTATGCTGTTAAAATTATGTGATAAAATGAGTTGAGTCTCAGATATTGAGATTTTACATAAGAATATTGTGATATGGGGCCTATTAAAAGCCTCTTGCACATCATTTTCAGAAAATATGCCTTTTTGTTGTAGGCTAATCTAAATTGTAAATTGAATCTAAGAGCATTTAAAAATAATATAAAATCAAGAGGACCCCCTACCAGCATAAGCTTACTGTGCCTTCTGATTTCATCTAGCTATGCCCCCGCCCTAGACAACACTTTACGACTGTGCCAGAGTAAAGGTAAAATCACGGCATGTTATCCCAAGCTTCCCAAGATTGCACTAAATCACTTCAAGAAACTAGGTAACACCCTGTTTTAATGTTGTTCCTTGATAATTTGATATTGGGGATTGCAGGTTTTCAGGTAAAAAAATACCACAAAAAAGAATAGGTTTCTCTGAGTACAAATATGTTACATATATATATATAACTATAGCTCTTGATAAGTTTATAATACTGGTAATACTTGAGAGATGGTCTAGATTTCATGGGAAATTTCAGTTTGTCAGTATATTTGATTTTTTTGGTTATTGCAATCACCATGGTTCACTGTTCTTCACTTAGAACATTAAAAATATACACACAAAAATAAATGAAATGGTTCTAGGTTATTAAAGTATTTATTAACCAAAATAAATGGTCTTAAATGCAAGGCATTTTGCAGAACCATTTTTTTTATTTTAGTAAATGCATAATAATAATTAACCCTTTAACCAGCTTAGTGGTCAAGATGATATTTTGTCTACTGGCCCAGCCCCTGTTTAAATCTACCAATAACCTGATTCCAAAATCAATCACAGCGGAATACTGGAAATTGTTTTGCCAAAATTAATGTGCAAAAGATTTAAAAATACTAGCATTTCATTGGACAAAATAGTATTTCGACCACTAAATGTTTTTTCTTAAATATAATCTTTATTGCGTAAATAACTATATTCAGCATAGTGGCACTTAAAAATGTTCATGTTAAAATCACATTAACAAGATATTTGTAAACAAAATGTTTTACTTACTTTTTATTATAAAAGAATTCCCTGATTTTTAAGCAACAAAAATAATATCCTTAAAATAAAAAATAAACTTCCAAGCAACAACAATGCTCAATAGCTTTCTAAGCTAGCAAATTATTCAAGAAGACCAACAAACTTTTCAACAGCAATAATTGCCTCATCCCTCTGGGGAAATCCAATATCATCTGTGGAGTATGGAATTTACTTCTAAACTTCCACTCTGATAGAACTAATTTTGTTTCCAGTGAGAGAAAAGTTTAATTACTCTGGTAAAGAGCTCATCAATAAACTATTTAAACATTCCAATATGCATCTTGCTACAGTAACATGCAGGGTATTGATTAGGAGATTATTAAGTTGATTGGAGCATTTATTGTGATCAATAATTTTAAATGTCGAAATTATGGGAAAATCAATGGTTGTCATCATAATCACTTTCAGCTAGCATATTGAAGGTAACTATTTGAATGTGAATCTCTTTGTGAAAATCAAATTCACAGGTCTGTGAATTACCAGCTCTTTTCTTAACAGTATGATGCAGTCTCAGGCTGCATGTGCAGCAAAGTGATACATGTTTAATCCGCAATCTAGTACAAAATGAATGTAATGCCTGTCTGCTTTTAAAGAATTTTCCAACCAATATGTGGTGTTTTTTTACTGCATTAAAGTCAGCCTAGGTTTAATTGTCAAATTTAGATTTTTTATCAGTTGTACACGAAAACTTGAAAAAAGAAGCATCAAGAATGTGTCCATTTCCGAAATTGACATGCTTTTTTTAAGTCATTTCTTTATAAAAAAAAATCCCAACAATTAAACAAAATAAGAAAAAAATCATAATCAAGCTAGAAGTCGTTTATGGTAGTGATTATTTAAAAAAAAATCACATTAACTTATGAACATTCAATTTGATGCAACTAGAAGTTTTAAATTGTACAAAAATTTCTGCAAATTTTAAACATTTTTTTTCTTCATTTTTTGGCCTAATATTGTGATACCAAAAAAAGTATCTTGTATTTATAGTAGGGGAGGTGGTTATGGATTTCATCCCTATGATAATTGGTATTTATAATTCTTTACAAGTGTAACGTGCCACGCCAACAAACACCAACAGATCCCTTCAGAGAAAAGAATGCTCGACCCTGAAGGGGTCCGCTGGTCTTTATATGTAGTAAATTCTCAATCTTAAGACACAGAGCCCAGGCTTTGCTAATTTGCATATTACCAACTAAGTTAACATACGTACTATGAACGTACTTCCGTTTGTTACGGAATGTTTTACTATGAACGCACACATCCGCCTACAGCGGTTTGTTACATTACTTTCCCCTCCTAGACGACTTGTCCCGAATCTTTGTCTGGGAAACTCAAGGGTAAGGCAACTCTGTTCTGGCACGTGCAACTCCAACAAACACCAACAGATCCCTTCAGAAAAGAGCATGCTATTCTCTGAAGGGATCTGCTGGCCTTGTTTGACGTCGCACGTTAAACAAGAAACTGGGTCTGAACTTTTACCCTCTTTTGACTGCACTTCAGTGAGATACATAATTTGTTATCATTTCTATAGAACTGACTTCCTAGGCTTAAACAGATTTTATTCAAAACATTTTGACCTTGTCCTTTTTAAACATCTTGACCTTGTCCTATTTAAACACCTTGACCTTTTCCTATTTTAAACAAATTTTTTTAAAGCAAAGCAGTCTGTCTAAATAATATCTCAAAAACATGAGCTTAATTCAGCGTGATTTTATGTAAGAATCAGAATGCCAAGTCCCAGATACACGCAGCGCCGTGAAAACCCGTTATGTGTTAATCTAAAGCGAACTTAGTGGGATGTAACCTTCATTATTTGTGTCCGAATTAATTATCCGAAAATCTGTAAGTTTCAAATAGTCATCTATACGTTAAGGACGATTACTGCTCAAATTGACATTCTTTAAAACACCAAAAGTTATTAATTTAAGGTTGAAATGAAAGGTATATATAAAGAATGAGGCCAAGCAGATAATTTTCCGCTAAATACCTGTAAATATTGTCCGGTGTCAGTTGAAATTAAGAACCGTATAACTAGCGTTGCGGTTGACGCGTATCGATTTCTCGTGCATTCCGTTGACCAATAGTAATAGGAGTTACGAATACGGAGTCTGGTTGAAAATGCTCGGAAATCCAATAATGGAATCAATAGTAAACAAGTCCAAAATGGCTTGGTTTCAAAACATTGTCCTGGCATTCTTTACAGTGGTGTTCTCCCAACTGGTTAATGAAATAGTAAGTGGGCAATCAGTTGTGGAATATTCGGATGACAATAAACAATGCACATATTTTGGTAAGTAATTTAGTAATCAAGTGACAAAACTGCATGAAAGCACAACGTTTTATCAGATACAGTGTAGTCATTCTAAAATGCCGTCCAGGCTTTTTTTTTTTTTAATGATGGTTATTCTGGCTAACCATCATTAAAAAAAAAGCCTGGACGGCATTTTAGAATGACTAAGATGCAGTGTAATATGACTCCAGTAGTCCACCTAAATGACCGTCAAAGAGTCTTTTGACGATTCAGGGATAATGTACATAAGAAATGTCAAAATAATAA
This sequence comes from Mya arenaria, assembly GCF_026914265.1. Taxonomy (NCBI): domain Eukaryota; kingdom Metazoa; phylum Mollusca; class Bivalvia; order Myida; family Myidae; genus Mya; species Mya arenaria. The sequence goes on along the minus strand of NC_069130.1, from coordinate 33,513,275 downwards.
AAAGTATGCCTGATCACTCATTATTTATTGTAGCTAATGACTCCAGCAAAATCATTTTGTTAAAATGTCCCCAACTTCCATCATAATATGTGTGATTATGCTGAAATGAAGTAGTGAAGCTGTGAGCTTTGAGTAATTCCTTTTATAGTTCCATATCTTTTGGTAATACATTTTTTAATAAAACGTTTTGAATAGCAAATGACAACCACAAAGCAAATTTAATGGCACACAGCGCTCATTCTGTCATTACATGTGTAAAAAAGTATCTCAATACACAAAAATACATAGTTTAATCACAGAGACCAGAATTCTGTGTTTCTTATCAACACTTGTATCAGTCTAAGAATCATCAACATTCTTGAAACACCCCTGACAATTTTACTAAAATATATCATTTCAGAGAAAAACCGCTATGCCAAAGTGGAACACGGCCTCTCCAACTGCTCCTGGTACATTCCCGAGACGTGCTGTAAGCGGACAGAAGTAACCTCAGTATTTTCCTCCAACATGATGCCGCTAGATCACGCCAGTCTAGACTGTAGAAATAGGATGAACTATATGATGTGCTTCTTCTGCAGCCCTGATCAGGATCAGTGGTACAAGGAGTAAGTGTTTCAGGCTTATAAATAAGGGTGTACCCCTCCCCTCACCCCATACCTCCCCCTCACCTCATGCCTCCCCTCACCCCCTGCTTTCCCCTCATCTCCTGCCTCCCCTCACCCCTGCTTTCCCCTCACCCCCTGCCTCCACACCACCCCCTGCCTTCCCCTCACCCCCTGCCTCCACCCCATCCCCTGCCTTCCCCTCACCCCCTGTCTCCCCCTCACCCCTTGCCTCCTCCCCACCCCCTGCCTTCCCGTCACCCCCTGTCTCCCCCTCACCCCTGGCTCCCCCTCACCCCCTGCCTTCCCTGTTGAGGATCGTTGAACAACATGGTGTGCTTCATCAGTAGCCCTGATCAGCTGCAATGCTTTTAATGGGAAATACTTTATACCGGTATAAATGTAGATTCATTCCAACAATGTAAATTTTATTTATGCCAATGTAGTATTTATAAATGTGCTAATTGTTTGCCCAGACCAAACCCTGATTAGTGGAACACCACTTAGATAAAAGGGGTAAAAATCCATTTTGTCTGAATTTAAAACACCTATAAGACATTCCTGCTATTGTTTTTTACTCTTAGATGAAGTAAAATGAAAACTATTTTATATTTTCAGTGGCAAGGTGCATGTGTGTGAGGACTTCTGCAATTCTGTGTATACTGAATGCAAGCCTGCTCATTATGATGGCCATAAGATAGGTATATATAATAATGAAGTAAAAAGGTAATTTTTGTTTGATTAACTTTCATCTGGTGAAATATTTGAAGTTTTTTTTAAAAAGCAACTAGAAAGTGGCTGTTGACCACACTTTGATCACAGTTTGGCACTAAAATTATTGTTTTTACACCTATGACCATTACACTCTGGACATTTAGTAAATGTTGTCAATAATGCATATGGCAATGCCTGTTTAAGTAGCCATCCATTTCTCTACTGCTCCCACAGCTGTTAATCACCTGTAAAGAAATGATGCTTACTATGAATTCATACTAACCGAATATTCTCAATGCAACTGGTATGTGCTTGTCCACATGTTTATAGCCACAGGTGTATCATGAACATTTATCCCTCTGATATTTAGTACACATAAAAACCATGATGGTAGATTTGTAAGACAGGGTTTTTTCATTATCTAAGTTTGGCTATATTGGAGTTTGTGGAGCAAACTCTCCCACAGTTTAGAGGCATGATACTCTGATTATTGGTTGGTGGTAGTGTCTGATATTTTGTTTTGTGATGTACAGCCATTTTTTTAAGGGTTGTGTGCCCTTGAATACAATTTTTATTTTATCTTATCAAACAGTATAGAGATAACACTCTGATTATTTCAAGGTGGCGTGATGAGCTAGTAGTCATCATTTCTGTAGGATTTTAGCTAAAGGGTTGTGGAAGGGTGCTGCACGCCCTTTCCTTTTTCAGAAGCACTCTCCTGCCCTCATGGAGACCAGTATGGGCACCCTTCCTGTCTTTGTAGAATTAAATGCTCAGGAATGTCTAATATTTCTTTTTGTATTGTCTAAAACTTACAATTAAATTATAAATACATACAAACAGTTGAGACCTGATTGAACACAATTTCTAACAATTTCTGCCAAATTCATTATGTTCAAGTTCTTCATAGCCTGATTCAATGTGCCCTCTTAATTTTACCAATGGCACCCAGTATGTCCAGCTGTCCCTTTTCTGCAGCACCCTATCCTTTTTTTAAATACTAGTTAAATCCCTAATCTCTAATTTTAAAAGCAATTGTAATAAATTTCATCATCGTTAGAAAAAATAATTTATAATTCAGAAATTATAATCAGACTGTTTTTGTCATTTCAGGTGACCAATACAGGAATGGAACAGCATTTTGTGAGGCCCAAAACTTTCATGTATCAAGGAGCAACAACTGTTTTAAGTTTGACCCGAGTGTATTTGATTCTGCGTCTTTGCTGAAGACTCCATCAGTTTTTAAATTCTGGTTAATTGTACTGGTGTTTTCTGTGATTAAAGTATAGCAACATACACATGGTTAAAATGCCATAGCGGCGCCTACTCTCAGATCCATGTGCTGGGCAGGACTGGTGGCCCTGTTATGGGGCTGTAATAGCATAAATAAAACCAGTGCTCAATGCTAAATGTGTTGAATTTGAAGATAACGTATATTAAAAGATACTTAAATAATATTAAGTATATTTAACATGTGATAGAAAATGGTTATTCTAAGACCTTTACTGTGAACAGCTGTCATGGCCTAAAAGTTTCACCAAAGTATTAATATTTTTTTGGCTTATGTTTATACAACTATGTACATGTAAAAATAGTTATACTACACATATTATGAAACATTTGAAGCATTTGAGTAATCGCTTTTCTAGGTATCAGTCTCAAACTCATGATGTTTGTCATTATGGATCCAGGCCTTCCCCACAGACCTTGTCACAAAAAAACAACATTTTTGTGTGAAATGTATTTTATTATTTTTTATTACCATTATTTACATCTTTGTTTAATTTGTACAGACAAAAATCTTAAGTTTAGATTGATCAAAACTGATATTAGGTATAGTGTGATGATCTCATGATCGTTTTGTGTTGTTTTTATTACTTTTGTGTGAACTGTTTCAGTCATAATGCTTTTTTGTTGCTTTTGAGTGAACTGTTACATTTTGTTTATTTTGTAAAAAGAATGTTGATCTTTTATACATATTACTTAAAATATTATTTTATCACATAATTATTTACTACATTGTATATACATGAATTAAGTGTGCAACGATTTTGAATTTTGCTTTGTTAATGTTTTGCTATAATATAAATAAACTTAAATAAGAAATGTTTTGTTTTTCATATTTGCTGTCTTTGAATATTTTGAAGATAATTATATGAATTCAATTCAACTATCAAATGCAGTGTAGATATCTGTATGGTCTGAAAGCCACCTTGATGCTACCAGGCCAAATTTAATGAAACTTTACAGGTAGCTTAATTACATGACCCTTTACAAATATAAAACAAAGTATCGTTATCAGTAAGATATATTTAAATTGCAACATTTTTATTAATGCTTTATCACAGAGTTGTGGCCCTTTGCTTAGGAGAGTGTTTTAGGGCCATGATGGCCCTCTTGTTTATATTTGCTGTCTTTGAATATTTTGAAGATAATTATACTAATTTATTTCAACTGTGGAATGCAGTGTAAAAATTCTGTATGGTCTGAAATCTGCCTTGATACAAACAGCATTCTACATTCTTCATTTAGCTGAATGACAAGCATGAATGGAAGAAGATGGAATGGAAACACTGATGTAGCTAAATATCTATGTTCGGCATTTCCATACTTGTGAAATTCTAGCCAAACAACAATATCAAGAGCATAACAGCCTATTTCATTCAAAATTATCGGCGAAAGATATGATGTATAATCTTAACTTTTGCTAGTTCATGAACATGTAGTGTGAACTATGCATCATATGAGCTAATAATGTTCATACTCATCATCATAGATATAATTGGTAAAAAAATGTGCATTTAGGATTATTATTGTAGAAAAGGTTCTTTCAAAGACAAATAATGTGAAATAAAAACACAGATGCAAACACAGATGCAATCTAAGCTTTCAATGATTTGACTATTTAGTTGTAGTTACAGTACAAATATATCTACACTAAATTAACTATGTTAAAGAAGGTGTAAAAAAACATGTATTTTAACTATTTCTTTCTTTGTCTATATTGGCCGCAGTGTTGTATGTATTTCTTTAGACCTTATGATCAAGGATAACCCGTGAAAGCACTTATTTCCAACGGGGTCCTTTGTTTTTGCTGAAGGGGCAGCACGCTGAAGAGACAGTGGTGGGATACAAGGAAGTCCGGGGGCTATACCCTAGCTCTTTTTCGAAGAGACCCCTTGGTTACGTGCTCGGTGTAGAGCACCGATACACGGGGTACAACTTTCCTGGGTTAAACCAGTACTGAGTACACCACTTTTCCAAGCACTACCCTTAAAATGCCAAGCGCCAGGCAAGGGAGCTACTTGTTCCAACTTTTAACCTCTTTTGGTATGGTACGGCCAGGGATCGAACCCACTACCTCCTGCTCCGAAGGTGGATGCCTAACCACAAGGCCACCGAGATGGTCTGTTAACACGCCTTCTTTGTTTACTTGTGATATGTAGAATATGTTTAAGTCGATGCTACAAGCTCTTTAGAGCTTATGGTGTGCTGTTTAAATATACACCGACTTTGTAAATACAATTTACCTAACATTTGTTAAAATTAAAAATAATCCGTCTTTCTGAAGTAATATTTTAGTGCCATAAATAGCTCTTAGTATTATAGTGGTTCGTACTATAACTATGAAGTTCTAAGTGGCTTCTAGTATGACTACTAGTGATAATAAATATTTATGTTTTTGACGACTCTCCCCGCCGTTAGATCTCATCGATCAGCGTTTTAACCGTTTCTCAATTGCCGTTTTAAACAGATCGAACTCTTCATTTGGAGGAAAAAGTGGTATTTACCCGGAAGTTGACACAGACGTGTGCCGGTTTCATCATATTTGTCACATTTTTAACAAATTGCACTAAATACCCGTTTTCTTTACAATAGTTTAACTCGTTCCCCTTATCAGAATGCCGACTGTTGCAGTAAACACGTCCGAACTATTTCAAGTTTTGGGAAAAACTTACAGTACGTTTATTAAATAATATGGGGCCGAATAATATGTTATGGTTATTATTTATTTCTCCTGTTAACATATTTTATTATTAATATAAACATTTTGCCACACCAGGGGTACATAGGATAGTTCCAGACTGCTAACAAGAAATAAGTGTTAAAGGCTTATGTTGAAAAGTATGCACCAGTCATTTGTAACCTCAGCCCCGAGGTGCGGGGAATAGCTGGGACTTTGACTTTCTGTCCAGTCGATCCGAGGTATAATTCTTGTCCTGCTTGAACAAACTGCAAGTAGAATATTGGCCGAATGCCCATGCACCATGGGGACATCCTAGGTAAGGCCCATTCCCTGCCTGAAAACAAAACCTCAGCACTGCTGGGCCATCAGGAAGACATGGCCCATTCCCCCTGCTATCTCCATTATACCCCCAGACCTGTAGGGGCCGTGGTTACAAATGATCTTAACATTGTCACAACCGTTGTCAATGTTATATTATAATAACTTGTTTCACAATTTTTGGAAAATAAATAATATTAAAAAAAAAATTAACTTAATAATCACAATAGGGAAGCTGAAACATCAAGGTTTTGCCCTACTGGGGCAGCTGCAAGAGCACCATAAACATTCAACCTATTGCTAACTTTATCCATAAGACCTACTAAATTAACATTTTGTTCCTCAGTTTTCCGCAATAAATAATTGGAGCAAGCAAGCAAAAAAATATGATTTTTAATATTACCCAAAGCCTTAGTTTTCTCTTTTAATCAGTATAAAGAGGAAGTATTATTCTATACAATTGTGCTTTAACCCATTTGAGCACAATGTTGAAGTTAAACACTATTGAACAATGGAAAAATGTTCCAATATGTACTGTTAAACCCTGCTCTTAGAAAAGAGTTTGAAACACTTTTTCTACCAGAATCACTTGAAAATCATTTGCAACTGTTTTCAAGGAAATGTCTTTTTTTAGGCTGAAAAATCCCTCCTACTTTTGTTGCTGATGATTTTTGACAATTTATTTTGCTAGATTACACAGTATCATCGTGGAGGATAATAGAACCGAGGAGCATTTTCTAAAAAATATCCACAATCGTTGACGTTTCAAGTGGAAGACATAAAATAAATTAAACAGTGGCCTTATATGAATTGCTCTTGTCAGGACCACGTTATGCGGTCTTTTAGACATGAATTCCCTACATTCTTCAACAACACCTGGAAGAAGATGAGGGCAAGGGATATCTTGCTTGCTACATCACTTACAGTACACTCCACGCGGAACTACCACTTTCCTCGGTGACTCCGAGGCGTTTTTAATTTATCGCGGATTTCCGCCGAGTACGCAACCTTTTTCCTCGCTAAATTTCGCCGAGTTGCACCGAGTTAATCGTTTTCTATGGAGGGTTTTATTGCCCGTAGCGCCGGTGATCGTATCGATTTATTGACCTAATCGCGGAACTCCGCGTTTTGTGCATAGCTACTACAGTACATTGCTTCTGTTAAAACAGTATTAAATAATTAGATAATTAATTTTTCAAAGTACAGTAAGTTTCTTTTTAAAAACAATTATCGAAAATTTCCATACCAGTATTCCATCGTCTAACAACTGTTGTTTTTCACATTATGTAATTAAAAGATATACCATAGCGTGCGTTTGTGTTTGTTATTGTCATCTTTCTCTTACTATATTAAGGTGTTGAGAACTTAATTAGATTGGAGTAATGAAGGGGTTGAGAACTTTGTAAGTGTGAATATTTTTCGGTCATTATTTCTTAATTTGCATTTTACCACTTATTAATTTATCCGTAGTTATCAATGGTTCTAAACCTATACGCAAAATAAATTATTTTTATAAAAAAAATACGGGTGTAGCAAAAATTCTCAAATAAATTTAACAAAATTAGATACAGTGGGAGATTCTTATCGGTTTTCCTCCGAGTTTCGCTGTGTTTTTACCTCCGAGTAACGCGGCGATTGTAATTATACGGTCCACTGATAAGCCTCGGTGGGTGAACGAGTAAAAACGCCGAGGAAAGAGGATTATGATCAATTGGATGTCGTGTCCGCGATGACCAAAATCCGCCGAGCAGGGTTCCCGCTGGCGATCGCCATTGTCGCAATTTGCGACAAAATCGCAAAAGTGGCGACAACTTTTCAAATTTGGCGAATTTATGGCGACAACGATTTTTTTCTAAAATATTTTCTTAAAATGACGTAAGTGGTGACCATGCGGCGTGCATAATAATCGATTCTGTCACTGTCATAAATCAAGCGCATCTGCAGGTGCGACAACAAAAATTAATCCGATAATTAGGGCAAGCAGTCACGGCCCAGTCAACACCTCGCTAATTATTGCAGAATTTTATTGCTTTCACGGATAAACAATGACATCCTTTAACTGTTATGTCTCTTATTAGCAAACAATTTTAATATTTAGCTCAACAGCCTTGTTGTTGCGTAATTATCGTGTTAGTTTTAAATATGCAAATCGTAGAATTTTATGTTGTCGGAAAGTCACGTGATATGCAAATTTCGTAATGACGTTTACGCGCTAAAAATAGACTTGCTTTCGGTTTTGTCGCAATTTGTAATTGCTATAAATGCAGCATTCTAAGAGTTCAAAAAGTGTCAAAAAGATTAACAGAAATCAAATAAATAGGATTAAACCCCATTTAATAAGGCTTCTAATATGTTGGCTGGAGTAAAGAGTAGGTAGACAAATTTCTATTAGGAAAGTTATGGCCCTAGTTTGACAATGTATATTTCTTTGAGTTTCCGTTTATTTTAAATTTATCTCATAATTTCACAAATGTATTCTTTTATTGTATGCAGGCATTAGACTGAAATCAACATATTGATGTTTATGTCACATTTTTTGCAATATTTTTTTATTTATATCCTAGTCCATATACAATGAATTTTGTCAACAGAATAACAATTTGCTATTAATATCTTGTGCTTCATGTACAACAAAATGTTATGATTTGCACGACAATGTGCTAATTAAATGCAATTTAAGGCTCTTAAAATGCTTAAACCCCATGAGCTTCAGAGGGCTTCGCCCCCACAAGGGCGCTGCCCTGGACCCGTAAGGGGGCCTATCGCGGCCCCCTTAACCCCCCGCGAAAAAGTCGCGACAATTTTTAAGAACCCAGGGGGAACCCTGGCCGAGGAAAATGGAAAGTGGTAGTTCCGCATGGAGTGTACTGTACATGAAATCTGGATTCGTTTCTAGGTGTGGAAGCAAAACTTAAAATTTAGCTTTTAATATTTTAAAAACATAGCCAGCTTTCATCTTGCAAATTCTACAGTTTTGTTTTTTTCCTTTTTCAGCATTTGAGGAGTTTGACGACCTGTGTTTTGATTTCGGCTTGGAGGCTGAAGTTGCAGTAAGTTGTTGTTTTTTGACAGATGATAACAATCTTGGTCTCATTTCAATAGACATTGTAAGGCTCAAAGTGACACTCTTATTCAAAATCAATACATATACATGTATAACAAACATACATTTTGAGTGATAAACCTTCAATTACTAACTAAATAATGCATTTATGGAAAATATTTATTACTGATAACAAGATAGTAACCATGTATTTGATAGCAGAAAACGCAAACATATTAAATGATTGGTGAATGCTAAAAGATTTACTGTGATCTACTTTAGTCTCATAACATAGAAATACAGTGTTTTATGCAATTTTCTTTCAAATTAAACTCGGTATCCTTCATAACAACCATTGTTCTCGATATGTATTCATCGTTTTTGGAACAAAAGTTTTAATTGTGGTAAATCTTGCGTGGGAATAAGAGGGCATCTTTAAGATTGTAAATTTCCAGGCATAATCTTGATTTGGCCGTAAGTTGCATTTCAATAAAAATACTGAAAGAAAATTTATCACATTAATTCTGTCCGTTACTCTACAGTTTTCCATGAGAGCAATTAAGGTTTATAACTAAGATATTTTGCTTTTGATTTTTTTACCCTATATCTAATTTAATTGACAATAGATAATATATCAGGTAAAAAAAAGAAACATCTGTGATTAAAACAGGGCCCTGACCTGAAAACCAGTAGCTTTCAAAACATTTCATTTTTCATTTACAGTGTAAACATAGATTACTTAATGGTTATTGAAAGATGTTTTTTATCCAGTATAGGGAAAATGACCTATACCCTTTTAACTTAAAATTATTAACATATATGTCTAAATGCCCAAACTGGAACATGTACATGTATGGAACTGCTCTTATCTAAAACTCATAAGTTCTTGTCAAGGGGCTGCCATTTACATGTATATATATGAGTAAATGAGCTAAAAAACAATTAACTATCTATTATCTTTTCATTATAGGAGGAAGAGGAAGGTCAAGGTGAACCAACTGAAGAACAGTTCAAGATTGATATTCCTGCAAACAGGTATAACATTGTGCATGCAATGATTGGCTCAAAATATGTCAAGTTGAATTACTTTGGGTTAGGGCTATATTCACAAAGCATCTTAGGTCAAATTTTCAACAAAAAAAAAAAAAAAAAATGTTTTTAAAGAAAATTAACAATGTTTTACTCATAATATGAAAACAAGCAAAAAGATGATCTCAATAATTATAATAAAATTTAATGTAAAGTAGAGGGTATTTCAAGTAATCATTGTCTAAAATTTATAATATTCCAACAAGGTTTTAGATTCTGTATAAATACATGAATATATGAAGTATATGTAACTTACATGAGGAGTCCAAAACATTTTACCAGGATTGGATTTTGTGATTTATTTTAATTTTTTTAATGTGTGTTTTTTGGAGAAAAAAATTGAAGTGATTGTAATGGTCATGTTGACAGCGCCAGGATGAAACAAAAACTTTAGCCTTGCAGTGGTCGAAATCAGTACAACCCCACAAGCCATGAATTGGTTAAATGCTTTCCGAGCTTGCTCATATCCTGGATTTTAATTTACACAGGGCTTGTTTATAAATTCGCTGCCAAGCAGAAGCATTAGGTTTGTTCATCTAATAGTCTAATTTCAAAGACTGGCTTTGGACCTACTTCCATTACTTTTAAATATATATATTTCCATGAAACTTAGTTATGTATATAAGAAAGATTCTTAAAGCTGCTACTCAAAGATTGAACTTTTTGACAACTTTTTTTATTTTTGTCTTCGAACTAATCAATTCCTGCGCAAGTGCATGGATACCAGTGATATAATACTGCTGACAAAAATCGAATTGCAGTTCAAAAATTGATGTTTTATGCATTTTCTTAAACCGTTACTAAAGCTTTTAGCCATAAAACAATAATTTTCAAACGGAAATATGAAAATCTACCATCCGTTTTGTTTGCCAGCAGTCTAATATCACTGGTTTGCAGATTTTTGCTCAGTTTTTCGTATAAATATAAATCTTAGACAAAATACAAAAAAGTTGCCAAAACAGTAAATCTGTGAGAGAGCAGCTTTAAAGATGGACATCAATAATTTTCTTCCTTGCCTTGTACACCAGGGTCATTTTAACACCAGTTGACTCCGTTATGCTGCATTGTTACACGCTTTGTTTTCTATGACAATGTAATATGGTTGTAACCATCAGATGGTGTTATAACATCAATAGCATTAAGATGTATATACATACATCGCAATAGCAAAGGGAGAACACAATGTGGTTTGGAATCATCATGTTAGATTCTTATTCTGATAAATTTATTTTTTCCTTTCAGATATGACCTGCTTTGTATTGAAGGGATTGGGAGAGGATTGCTTGTGTTCTTGGAAAAGTATGTTAAAGGCTTTAAACCATTCAGCATTTTTAAAATACACTTATGACTGCTTGAATATATGTAAAAAAAATAATCAAAATTTAAATTAAACTTATGCTAGAAAAAAACATGACTTTGAAACAAATATAAAAACAAAGTTTAAGTGTTATAAATAATTTCATAATAATCTCTCTCTCTGCCATTGATTTAATGCACTTGTTATTTATTTAAGTTAAAAATTAATGTAAACATAATTATTTTACAACTTTAGTGAAACAGGGTTAATTTAGTCACACTGTCACAGTGTTTCATTCACTGTCAGTTAGATTGGTATTTTCATGAAACTATTTAAATGAATCTCTTTACATATACTACTAAAAAACCAGCAATAGAATATAGTTTCCTATATAATTTAAGATATAGTATAGAACTGGATTTCTAATAAATTTGTTTAATATGCTATTTATAGGTGAAAACATTTGTTTTTGTTTTCCAGGATGAAAGCACCCAGGTACAAAGCTATTCCCCCAGCCTCAGGAGCTCGTCAGCAGCTTAAAATACTGCCAGCTGTAAGTAAGAACAGGACTGTGAATGATTCTTTTTTTTTGCTTTATTTCTTTGAATAAAAAAAACCCTGACAGAAAAGGTATGGGTATAAGCAACACATTTAATTAAGGACATGAGTCAAGATGCCGTTTTACATGCTTGATAGCTATTCTACTCATAACATAAATATCTAATTTCCCACCATATATTCTATATGGGAAAAGGAATTTATAATACCTGGGTTCCGACAATGGCCCTTTTACTTTCAAGCCTTTTTCTTGATATTTTGTCAATGAGAAAAGTTATCCCTAAGATTTTTGAAGTGGGAATAAAAAAAAAAAAGTTGATCTGCTAATTCCGCAGTCTATATACACCTTTGGGACTGACTGGCCAGTGTTTATAATGTCATATGGCACTTAGCGTCGGGTAACATTTCTTAAGTGTAATGTCATATCACCACAAGTTCTGCTTGATTTCAATATGAAAATGATATCATTTTAGAATGTTTAAATGATTATATTTTGTTACAGACTGCCCAGGTCCGACCATTTGCTGTTGCAGCTGTGTTGAGGAACATAAAATTCACTGAGGATCGGTACAAAAGTTTCATTGATCTGCAAGACAAGCTACATCAAAATATATGCAGGTAAGTTTTTTGCCGGTGAAATTTCACCTTGTAATTGACTCAATTCATTGATGTGAACTCTGTTTGGCTGTTGCGTCCTTCGTTTGAATGAGGGACCAAGCATTGGTAGCAGTAATCGTAGACCTGGGAATGCTGTCTAAATGTCTATTGATAATGCTATTAGATTTTTTTCTGAAATACTTCTGGAAAATCTCTTTAAAGTTATGCCCCATCAGTCAATAAAACAATGTGATGTAAGTGTTAAAAGAGGCCCTTCTTTGATTTTATATAGAAACAAAGAAATTATTTAAATAAAACTTCATGATGTTTTTGTTGGGTTTGCTGATTTAAATTATATGAAATTGAAACCTTAAGGCAATGTTTTAAAAAAAAAGACATATCAAAACTTGAGACTGATTTACTGGGGCGTAATGTGTAGGCAGATAGTATCCTGTCCTAGTATCACATAGCTCTATGTAAGAGCGCTCCTTACCTAAGCTATGACCTGAATCAAAATAGAAAGATAGACAAGGTAGTGCCCTCTGCTAATGTACAGTTGACAGTAAAGAGTTGAAGCATCTGAACTGTATCTATCGAGACAAATTATAATAATTGTCTTTTACAGGCGCAGAACTCTAGTCGCCATCGGGACCCATGACCTTGACACGATACAGGGGCCATTTGTCTATGATGCTAAACAACCGAAAGACATCAAGTTCAAACCCCTTGGTCAGACGAAGGAATACACTGCTCCCGAACTTATGGAACTATATGCAGTAAGTTTTTCATGCATTGCTTTAGGTGTGATATTAATTTGTTTATCTTTTTGATATATGTCAGACACTGTTAAATCTTATTTTTTTTCATTTGAGTTGGATATCAGTTGGTTATTTCTATTAAAATCAAATGTTAGTTTTTGAAATGTGGCAATGATTTGAACCATTTTAAAAAATTCTTGAAATTATCATCCAAGAAAAAATGTTTTGTCAAGTATGGTTTTCCATAGTTTAGTTTAGTAGTTTAAACATGATATATTTTAATTGAACGCGGGTCGCCTTGGTGCGAAGTTTGCCTAGTAATTTGAATTTCTCAGAAACACTATTCGTATCTGTGTGATACTGGGGCCTGCATTTAAGTCAACTATACTAATTGTCTCTCCTAAGGACCCCTTATACTGAAACATGTGCACCAGCAGGATGCATTATTTTAAAGAGCAAACAAACTATGATTGAGTCTAAAGGACACATTCACTTGAATTTGAAAATCATCCACTGCTGATAAATTAACCCCCGAGATACATATATCTGGTGACTATGCTGAAGTTGCACCCTATCAAAGTCTTGCAAGATCTTGTGTTGCATGTACATGTATTACTGAAAGTATTGCATCTACACACATGTCACATTTATCTATTTCTGTGACCAGACATTGTCTGAAGGTATTCAAACGTTCTGTGATAGCTCTAGTGTGGATTTTATTTGTGGGTATGTTTTTTCGCTATTCAGGGGGACAGTCACCTGAAGCCATACCTTCCCATCATCCAAGACAAACCAGTCTACCCAGTCATCTACGACTCAAAAGGCGTTGTGCTGTCCATGCCTCCTATTATAAATGGTTTGAATTTTCATTCAGCTTACATGCTTTATACATTGTATATAATATGTAATATCCTGTTCAAAACTATTCAAAACATTTTTGAAGTATCAGCTGCCTTTGATGCAAACATGTCAATTCCCCATTGAGGGGAAAAATCGCCCGGAAATCGTTCTCCTGATGTGGGACGAATATCCCTTGAAGATGCAAAATAAACAAAAAAAAATGCAATGATGTTATATTAGTTTTTTATTGGCTCCGTAAAATTCTGATAATTTTGGTAGTCGTCTCTGAAACACTGTCTAGGAAATTTAGCTTTTTCATTATCTAAATATCAATATGAAGTCTACGTTCACTAAATATTTGTCATCTTAATTACAGGAGAGCACACGAAGATCACTCTGAATACCAAGAACGTGTTCATCGAATGTACAGCCACAGACCTGACCAAGGCAAAAATCGTGCTGGATACCGTTGTCACAATGTTCAGCCAGTATTGTGCTGAACCTTTTGTGTAAGTTGCATGGCAATGACTTAATCTATATAAGGGTTTTGGCCAGGATTTAAAAAGGATAGGGACTGGCAGAAAGGTGACCAGGTGCTAAGGGTAAAAACCCCACATTGTATTGATCGGTGAAGAACTTGAACATTATGAATTTGGCAGAAAAGGTTAGAGATTGTCTTTAATTCAAGTAATACAAGGCTTTTTCTGCCCATTTTGGGAAAATTTGCGTCACAAAATATGCCTAAATTAGGAAGTTTTAAAGTTAAAAGAACAAGCTTTTCCGTCTCCTCGATTGAGGAAATTATTAAATATCAGTTTCTTTTCCCTTTCAAAAGACCATAAATGGCTGAAACTTTTCATTGGGATTTTTTCTGTAGATTAGGAAAATCTCGCATTATTTACTTTAGGAATGGGTACGATAGTCGGACTCGTGGGTACTATAGAAAAGCCCTGTAATATTAGGTTTCAACTGCCAGATACAGGGCTCTCACTAGGCTGAAAATTTTGGGAGAAGTGACTTCTCTCTTCAGTCAATTTAGGGAGAAGTGGGGAGACTTTAGGGACAAGTGATACTTTTCGTAACACCTGATACAAAAACTATGCCATACCACACACCTCAGTTTATATTCACATTCAAATTGATTGCTGTAACTATATAAAATGTTCATAAAATAGTGTATCATTTTTGGCTCAGCAAAAGTGTATTTGTCAGTGTCACATAGTTTATCTCCAAATAGTATCTAAAATGAAACAAAAACCAAGACAGCTAAGGATTTGAAACAATCAAAATGACTAATAAATTAACTGTCAATATAGTAGGGGGCGAATCTTATTTTGGTACGTTCGGGATAGGGTACGAATGTCACATTCAGCTATGCTGTTATTTACTTGTCTCTGGCTAAATAATTTTAAATATGCTGACATTTAAGAACCAAATGACATTTAAATCACTGTCCTTTATGAAAACTTTACCAATACATAATGGGAGGTTGAGAAATTAACTCGGAAAAATGTTCTGACAAAATGGCGATCTCGCCGATTTTTGTTGACATCGTAAACAGGAGAAAAATACTGGAAGTATTAAAACTCTACATAAAGCCAAAAAAATAAAATGTTTACAAATCAATTTTTTATCATGAACATTTCACTAAAACCAATCAAATATTTGGTGATACGTCATGTTATTGATTTTCTTAGCGCCACCTTGCCGATGGCCCGAGATGGTTATGACCGTCTGCTTCAAAAGCAACAATGTTTAAAATGTCTTGCATTGTTTGTTCAATACATATATCAATTACTGTTTAACTTCATTAATGCTTCACACATTTTTTTTATAATTATGTGACCTTTTCTATCTCATTTTTACGACCATATATCATTTTATCACGGTCTTCTCAATGTACATTCTGATTGGTTAACTTTCAATAGCTCCGCCTACCGGCGATGTTTTGGTAATTGGATGATACCGCCCAATTATCGGATTAGGAGATTACCAAATTTTATGATGTCTTGACTAATGGGACAGTGGCCAAATACTCGCTGATTGACAGTATTACAATGTGTTATAATTTCGGCGAAGTCAATGTCGCTTTGATGATACAAATGGGCGAAGTATGGGAATTTTAGGTGACCACTTCGCCCAAGTCGCCCCCTCGCGAGAGCCCTGAGATATGTCAAGCGTGTATGTATTGATAATCTAAGTAATTATTAAGTTTTAGACAATACAAAAGCAGTATTTGAATGTCTTAAGCATTTAATTTTATGAGGGCTAAAGGGTACCCCATGCTGGTCCCTATTAGGGCAGGAGGGTGCTACTGAAAAACTGGTGTCGTTTGTAATTGCGGCATCTTGATGTTGCTGGTGATAGGCAGTGGTAGCTTGTTGGCTATGGCAGCTGCGCCTTGGTGTTGTAGGCGATTGTGTCATTTAAGAATTATTATGAAAACTAAATAAAACTTGATACACATGTTGCCATAGACAATATGCACGTGTATAGCAAGGATTCAATTATTTGAAGATATGCACTTTGTTTTGAGGAAAATAACAGACTACCATTGGCTATGTGGCACTCCTGTTTTCATGAGAGTTAATTTTACTCTATGTGCAGATATTTCACTCTTGAACATGTATGCAAAGGATGGATTTTGAAACTATGTTAACACAAATTCAGTTTATTTTTCATCAGAAATTGATGTGAGTCCAAAAGGGTGCAACTCATTTTGTATTCCTATTTGCAGGGTAGAACAAGCAGAAGTTATTCAGCCAGATGGTACCTCTGTCATTCACCCTGTAAGTTACATATGGTACATTTGAAGGGACTAGACACTAGATGAAAGAATTGCAAAAAATTGCACACTTCTCTAATGACATATGTATATTTTGCATATTTTTTTCCATTTCTAAATTTACTGGGTTTGTCTTCCACATAAATCCCAGCTAATTATGCCCCCCTTCGAAGAAGAGGGGTATATTGCTTTGCACAGGCATGTCGGTCGGTCGGTCCGTCCGTCCGTCCGTCCGTCGGTAGACCAAAGCTTGTCCGAGTGATAACTCAACAATTCCTGGACGTATGGTCATCAAACTTGACATGAAGGTTGGGCCTGACCAGTAGATGACCCCTATTGATTTAAGGGCTCATCAGGTCAAAGGTCAAGGTCACAGTGACCTTTAATGATAAAATAATTTTAAGCTTGTCCGAGTGATAACTCAACAATGCCTAGACCTATGGTCATCAAACTTGATATGGAAGTTGGGCCTGACCATTAGATGACCCCTATTGTTTTTGGGGGTCATCGGGCCAAAATCAAGGTCACAGTGACCTTGAATGGTAAAAGGATGTCCATGTTATAACTCGACAATGCCTGCACCCTTGGCCCGCATTCTTGACTTGGAGGTTGGGCCTGACCAGTAGCTGACCCCTATTGTTTTTGGGGCTCATCGGGTCAAAGATCAAGGTCATAGTGACCTTGAATGGTAAAAGGTTGTCCGAGTGATAACTCAACAATGCCTGCACCCATGGCCCTCATAATAGACTTGGAGGTTGGGCCTGACCAGTAGATGAACCCTATTGTTTTTGGGGGTCATCCGGCCAAAGGTCAAGGTCACAGTGACCTTGAATGGTAAAAGGTTGTCCATGTGATAACTTGACAATGCCTACACCCATGGCCCTCAAACTTGACTTGGAGGTTGGGCCTGACCAGTAGATGACCCCTATTGTTTTTGGGGGTCATCGGGCCAAAGGTCAAGGTCACAGTGACCTTGAATGGTAAAAGGTTGTCCGTGTCATTACTCGACAATGCCTGCACCTATGGCCCTCAAACTTGACTTGGAGGTTGGGCCTGACCCGTAGATGACCCCTATTGTTTTTGGGGTAATCGGGCCAAAGGTCAAGGTCACAGTGACCTTGAATGGTAAAAGGTTGTCTGAGTGATAACTCGACAATGCCTGCACCCACGGCCATCAAACTTGAAATGGAGGTTGGGCCTGACCAGTAAATGGTCATATTGATTTTAGGGGTCATTGGGCCAAAGGTCAAGGTAACAGTGACTTTGAACGATAAAAGGTTGCCCGAGTGATAACTCAACAATGCCTGCGCCCATGGCCCTCAATCGTGACTTGGAGGTTGGGCCTGACCAGTAGATGACCCCTATTGATTTAAGGGGTCAGAGGTCAAGGTCACAGTGACCTTGAAAGCAAACTCGACAATTCCTGGACCTATGGTCATCAAACTTGACATGAAGGTTGGGCCTAACCAGTAGATGACTCCTCTTGACTTTGGGGGTCATCAGGCTAAGGTCAAGGTCACAGTAACCTTTAACGCAAAAAAGTTTACAAATCTTTTCCCAGTGATATCTCAACAATGCCTGAATCTATGATCATCAAACATGACATGTAAGTTGGGCCTGACCAGGAGATGACCCTTATTGATTTTAGGAGTCATTGGGTCAAAGGTCAGGTTCACAGTGACCTTGAATGCGATAATTGGACAATGCCTGCACCTATGGCCCTCAAACTTGACTTAAAGTTGTGTCTGACCTGTAGATGACCCCTTATGATTTAAGGGGTCATTGGATCAAAGGTCAAGGTTACAGTGACCTTGAACGAAAAATGCTTGTCTGTGTGATAACTTGTCAATGCCTGCACCCATGGCCCTCAAACTTAACATTTAGATTTTTGGTGACCAGCTGATGACTACTATGGATTTTGAGGTCATAGAGTCAAAGGTCATGGTAACACACTCTATCCTCAAACTTTGAATGGTCATAATCTTGAAACTGCCTCAACGGCATACAATGTTAGCGACAAATCAGCTGTCATTTCGGTCCATGCATATTTTATTCAATTGTCCATATAATCCTGACAACATGGCGCTCAGGGGGGGGCATAATGTTTGACAAACATCTCTTGTTTAACAATTGCTGTGGTATATGTATCTGTACTAATCACATGACTTTCACATGCTAAATATACACACAATCAACAGGGAAATCATTATGCGCTATTTTTAAACGGGTAATGTTTATTTAATCAATAATGGAAATTATTGTTATTGATAGATTGACTGATGTATTAATTTAAATTGCAGATTTTTTTCTAGAAATTTCTGGAATTGTCTTTGTTCAGTTTAATCTTTTACCGGCATGTTTTTCATTTTCTTACAGGAGCTGCCTTATAGATTTGATACTGTAGATGTAGAAGATATAAATAAGAAGATCGGAATAAAGTAAGTATGCAAGAGAGATAAGAAATTAATTGTTGTGGTTCAACAAAAAAATAAAACATGCTCAATTCAAACTTTTCTCCCAATTGTGAAAGGCATTATTCAATTTAACTGTGCCCCTTTAGAAATTACGTAAGACGAGTAAATAACAAACAGGAACCTCACTCTTTATTTTGCCTTCTTGGTGTTGTAGTTTGTATGTTAATATGCAGTAGCCCTTTTACTTTTTTCAAAGGTGTGCTTATTTGAGCTTTAAATTTATACTTAAAAAAAAATTGGCTCAAATGTGAATTAAGCTGACAGTTTTTAGAATCAAGTGTCCATTTCTTGGGAAATAAGTTGTAGGAACCCACAACCTCTTTGGTCTCACCTAAGAAGTAAAAGGTTCAAACACCATCAGTTGAACTCTCCCTTGGTCTTAATGTGACACTCTTGTTCAAAATCAATACATACACATGTATAACAAACATAAATTTTGAGTGATAAACCCTTAATTACTTACTAAATAATGCATTTTTGCAAAATATTAATTACTGATAACAATATTATAATTGTGTATTTAATAGCTGAAAACGTAAAAATATTAAATGATTGATGAATGCTTAAAGATTTACTGCGATCTACTATCATCTCATAAGGTAGCAATACCGTGTTTTTCGCACATTTCTTTTAATTAAACTCGGTATCCTTCATAAGCACCATATTTTTTCAAATTTATTCATTTATTTTGGTATATTAAAACAATTGTATTATATGTGTTAAATCTTATTTGGGAGTAATAGTGCATCTTTAAACAAATATGCCAGTGCTTCCCAGGAAACAGACTGGAGAGTGATTCATATCAGGTAGTGGGGGTCTCCACAATCAAGTTAAAATAAATGAGTTAAAATTTGACATTAATTGATCTTTCATTACCTCAATCTTCCTATACCTTACCTTCAGTATAACGGGTGAAGAGATGGCCAGACTGTTGAGCAAGATGTGCATGGAGTCAGAGGCAATAAATGGCGGGAAAAACGTCAAGGTGGAAATTCCCCCAACACGGAGAGATATCCTTTATGATTAAGAGTTTTGTAACAATGTAGAATTACAGTTTTATGATAATGGGGTATGGGACTTTCTGACTGGGAAAAATGTGTCCTTTTTTACTGAACCGGGGAATTCCAATTTTGCATTAAAGTAAAAAAGAATGCTTTAAAAAAAATAGAAAGGAAGGAATGTGATGAAGTTTGTATCTAAGAGAACCAACTCTTTCTTAAAATAAGAAGGGTATTTTGGGTCCAATTTCTTTTAAAGAAATATTTAGAAAAGAAAACAGAATTTGGGATTTTTAATTTCACATAATGAAAAAAAGTATGTTTTAGTATTTGGGATTGGTCCAAATAACTGTGCCAAATTGGTCAGAACTCCCCCAAAAATAGTTTAAATAAACCCCTTTTTTTGTTTCTCCCAAGGTTTCTACAGATTGTATATTGTTGACCTTGACCTTGTGATCACATGTCCTTCACAACTGTGATATCTGGGAGGATGTGGCCATAGCATACGGATTCAACAACCTCAAATGGACAATACCTAACACCAACACTATTGCTAATCAGGTATGTGATAACATATACATTTTATGATTATAGCGACCTTGACCTAAGGGTCACAACTGTGATATCTGGGAGGATGTGGCCATAGCATACGGATTCAACAACCTCAAATGGACAATACCTAACACCAACACTATAGTTAATCAGGTATGTGATAACATGTATATTTTATGATTATAACGACCTTGACCTAAGGGTCACAACTGTGATATCTGGGAGGATGTGGCCATAGCATACGGATTCAACAACCTCAAATGGACAATTCCTAACACCAACACTATAGTTAATCAGGTATGTGATAAATATATATTTAATTATCATAATGACCTTGACTTAAAGGTCACATCTGTGACATTTCATAGGATGTGGCCATAGCTGATGGATTCATCAGTTTTTAATGGAAACGTCTGTGCACAAACACTATAGCTGATCAGATATGTGAATAATGTGCTGATATTTAATTATAATGACCTTGACCTAAGTTCAAAACACTATAGCTGATCAGATATGTGAATAATGTGCTAATATTTAATTATAATGACCTTGACCTTAAGGTCACAACAGACAATTCGTGGGAAGTGGCTGTAGCATACAAGTTTTTCATTCTAAAATGCACAATACCAAAACTATAAGATTTCTTGTAATGTATCATTGTATATTAGTTTGCTCTAGATCTAATAGGTAGAGCAACATATCCCAGGTAGGCAAATTCCATCACACCAAAGAGCTTTTGTAAAACCTCTTTTTGCCAAATATGCTTTTAGTGAAAACTACATCCTCATTCGCCAGCTGGGGAGAACTGTTTTACAGTACTTCATAGTTGAAATGGTATAATTCTATTTTAAGGAAAAACCCCATTGTTATTCTTTGATTAAAAACTTCACTTAGAACATGTACCTCAGAGCTGAAAAATACAGCCAGTTACAGTTTAAATCAGAACCATCTGTTAACTTGTCCAACCTGATGAACTGGGCTTTCTACATGCATTTTCAAGTCTGCCACTGTGTCATAATTGAAATGTGAAAATTATTGATAAAAAAAATGCATTCCAGTTCCCAATAAACAAGCTGACCGACCTGATGCGGGGGGAAATCTGTGCAGCAGGCTTCACCGAGGTTCTCACTTTCGCATTGGTATGTTGCAATTCTCTCTACGATTCTAGTCTATGCAACTAAATATAATTTGTTTTTACTTGATTTTAGTTAGCAAAAAGTCATTGAATTAACGAAGCTTTTTCCTTCTTAAGTTGCTGTTTGTCTAAAATAAAAAAAGCATTGCTAACAAAGTAAACTTGATATGTGCTGTAAGATGTGTTGGAAAAAATATTGTTAACAACTGGCTTTCTACATTCATACTATTTAGTTTATTTGTGTATTATCACATTATTACAATAACCACGGTTGATATTTGTTATGCCCCCTTTTGAAAAAAGTGGGGTATATTGTTTTGCACATGTCGGTCGGTCTGTCTGTCTGTCTGTCTGTCTGTCGGTCGGTCGGAATACCAAATGGTTTCCGATCAATAACTTGAGAACGCTTTGACCGAGGGACCTCATACTTGGTATGTGTATTGGTCATCACCAGCAGATGAACCCTATTGATTTTGAGGTCAGTGGGTCAAAGGTCAAGGTCAGTGTGACCTTTACATGAAAAACGGTTTCCGATCAATAACTTGAGAACGCTTTGACCCAGGAACCTCATACTTGGTAGGTGTATTGGTCATGACCAGCAGATGAACCCTATTGATTTTGAGGTCAGTGGGTCAAAGGTCAAGGTCAGTGTGACCTTAACATGAAAAACGGTTTCCGATCAATAACTTGAGAACGCTTTGACCCAGGGACCTCATACTAGGTAGGCTTATTGGTCATGACCAGCAGATGAACCCTATTGATTTTGAGGTCAGTGGGTCAAAGGTCAAGGTCAGTGTGACCTTTACATGAAAAACGGTTTCCGATCAATAACTTGAGAACGCTTTGACCCAGGAACCTCATACTTGGTAGGTGTATTGGTCATGACCAGCAGATGAACCCTATTGATTTTGAGGTCAGTGGGTCAAAGGTCAAGGTCAGTGTGACCTTAACATGAAAAACGATTTCCGATCAATAACTTGAGAACGCTTTGACCCAGGGACCTCATACTAGGTAGGCTTATTGGTCATGACCAGCAGATGAACCCTATTGATTTTGAGGTCAGTGGGTCAAAGGTCAAGGTCAGTGTGACCTTTACATGAAAAACGGTTTCCGATCAATAACTTGAGAACGCTTTGACCCAGGAACCTCATACTTGGTAGGTGTATTGGTCATGACCAGCAGATGAACCCTATTGATTTTGAGGTCGGTGGGTCAAAGGTCAAGGTCAGTGTGACCTTAACATGAAAAACGATTTCCGATCAATAACTTGAGAACGCTTTGACCCAGGGACCTCATACTAGGTAGGCTTATTGGTCATGACCAGCAGATGAACCCTATTGATTTTGAGGTCAGTGGGTCAAAGGTCAAGGTCAGTGTGACTGTAAGCTGAAAAAAGGTTTTCTGATTGTCCATATTTTATTTTTCATTCAATTGTCCATATAATCCTGACAACATGGCGCTCAGGGGGGCATAATGTTTGACAAACATCTCTTGTTTGTCATTGTATTAACAGTGTTCAAGAGATGACATCGCAGACAAGTTGAGGAAGGACATCAAGCAGACACAGGCTGTCCACATCTCAAACCCTAAAACCCTCTCCTTCCAGGTAAGCTTTACACTATTCTTCAACTGGCATGAAGCCAACCCCAGTTGTGGGTACTTTAACAGTTTACCAGTTTTTGGGTAAAATACATCTGATATAATCCCCAAAACTCATTTCTGCCTGTCATAGTTTGCATGTAGGTGGCCAAAACAATCCTTATTGTCGGGCATATTGACAGCTAGGAAACCATTTTTCTCCCACCTCAGATAAGTAGATCCAATAATTTAACCATGCTAGATATTCTTATCTTGCCCATGGGCGAAGATAAAATGCCCGTATGGAATTCCTTTTTTTAATGGTCACAACATTGTAATTACCTCCGTTGTTGAAGACTGTCGTCAGTAGCATCAAGGAAATCTTGACTTATGGTAATATTTAGAAGGCTAATTAATTATTTCTCGCTTCAAATGTCACCATAAAACAGTTTTGAAGCACCATTCAAAAAATAATGCTTCATTCTCCTTAGAACTATTTAAAAAGACCGATTTGACTAATAACCTTACTGGATCATTGCGCGCATATCCATGACAACCACGTGCTGTCGCATATCCATACGCAATTATTTTCACTAAGCACAAAAGAGTTCCAGCAAAAAATACATTTTTACTTAATTTTGTTTAACTGAGGTGGGAGAAAAAGCATCTACCATAGCCGCTCGTGTAAGATATGTTCATCCCAACTCGCGCAGGGTGTTTTGCGGAAACTCGGTAAACCTCGTTTCCGCAAAACACCCAACGCTCGGGTCGGAATGAACCTATCTTACACTCTCGGCCATGGGAGATACTTATAGTCTGCATCTATACTCCTGAATCATTTATATATTCCAAAACAGGTACAGTTCAAGCAAAGCTTCATGGACATATGATTTTCTACGATTGAAATTATGAACAAGGAGAAAATCATTTTTCCTTGATTTACTGTAATGTCCAATAGGTGGCATGGTATAATTCTATATGAGCGGTTTTAGGCGCTAAATAATTATTTAGCTTATACATGATATTATTGCAGTAATTTGGATATGGTATATTGTTTGGATCAGCAATTAGTATTATTTAGGAATATGGTTTTTGTGGTTGTTTATGTCAATTATTGTTAGCAAATATTATTTGCTTATTGAATGGATTATATTACAGAATAAGACTTTTGAAACAATATACGCTTATTAACTCAAATATTTTATTTGGTATGATGTTTGAAATAGAATTGTTTATCAACATGTCTTTATAAATCAACATCCGAGTGCTACTATGTACTCAATTCAATAAAGTGAGTTTTTGAATTATAAATGTGTTTGTTTATAGACATGAAGTCCTTAAAGGAATATTGTTTATCTCCAGGTTGCCAGAACCAGCCTATTGCCGGGTGTATTGAGAACCCTCTTCCACAACAAGAGCCTGCCCTTGCCCCTCAAACTGTTCGAAATCTCAGATGTTGTCTTCAAAGATAGCTCTAAGGGTGAGTCAGGGCTTTTGTTATAATATCATTTTAAGAGGCATTCTTTCAGATCATTTTCAATTCAACTAATGCAGCTGAAATCATCCTTATTTCAAAGAAAATGTTTTAAATAAAGAAATATTTGTTGATTTTAATGCCTTTCTTGGTTGTTCATACTTTTATCATGAGTGTTCATAAATTTTTAACTGCTTTTATCAATGCTGTAAAATATCTGGGTTACTTGGGTAGGGAAGGGTTTTAGCTAAAGTGTTAGTATAGTGTGCTGTACTATGCTTTTTTTTGGTATCATCTAACCTCAAGCAGACCAGCATGAGTAGCCTTCAGCCTTTTAATGATAATATAGTTCCTTTATTTTGTTTAGAATGCTTATTATATAAGTATTTATACATACAAACATACCGTAATATATCTGGCAGTCAAAACCTTAAACAACTTTAATTAAACACATTTCTAACATTTGTTGTCAAATTTATAATATTTTAGTTCTTCACAGCCTGAAACAATGTGCCCTTTTCACCTTCAGCACCAGTCCCTTTTCTGAAGCACCACCCTGCCTTTTTAAAAAACCTAACTAAAAACCTTTAATAGGTATAAATGATTCAAATCTGTTGAGGTATTTTGATCTCATGAAATTGCCTCTAAGTCATTTGAAGAAATTCAGTCCAATTTTGTAACCAAAGAATGACTAGCAATGAATTTATACTGACGACTTCTTCCCATTACAGATGTGGGAGCCCGCAATGAGCGACACCTAGTGGCTGTGAACTACAACAAGTCCGGCGGATTTGAGATCATCCACGGGTTACTGGATCGAATCATGCAGCTCCTGCAAGTAGCACCCGCCACTGACGGCACAGGGTACTGCATTCAGGCCGCTGAAGGTAATGGATTAGAAGCAGAGATGGATAGATAGGTTTATCTTTAATCCTCCACAGATACTGCATAAATTGCAAATAATTTGCACAACAGGTGACACTGTGTTTTTCATTCAGGCCAATAATGGTCAGGTTTAGTTATCATTGATAATGAAGAATTTAAATATCTCTGGCTATGGATCTGGTGACTGCATTCAAGGGACCAAAGGAATTATCTGCAAAGCTTATGTCCTCAAATGTAAGACAGAAAGGACATTTTTTGTTAATAGCCAATAGACATTAATTCTGTGAAGTTAAAGTCTGTCACAGTTGATTTATAAAATCATTTTAATGACATTTGAAAATTGCTTTTCTGAGTCTATCATCACCTAAAACTCACTCAAGATGACAGAAAAAATAGGACCTACCATCTTAAGACTTTTGAAGAATTTTGTCATTAAATCTTTCAATACTTTGAATATATTGACAATACACAATCTACCATCTATGAACATATTCTTGATGCCTAAATTTTTTAGTTATAAGTTATGTTTTAAATTTTAGACTCGACATACTTCCCTGGGCGTTGTGCAGACATCTTAGTAAAGGGGTCGAGTATCGGCAAACTGGGCGTCCTTCATCCTGACGTTGTAACAGCTTTTGACCTCAACCTGCCTTGTGCTGCGCTGGAAATAAACTTAGAGGCACTCCAATGATGATAGGGGACTATTTATGACATTTAGTGATTATTTTTTATTGAAAATTTAAGATGAAGACATATTTAAGATGAAGACATTGTATCCACCTGTTTCTGATTAAGTTTTGTATTCATGTTAAAATACCAGGAATGTGTCTCAGCTCTAGAGAAATGGGGTCAGGGCCTTTCCAAAGGGGAACTATGCCAAGATTAAGGGAATTTCGAATAATAATAAAGTCAAACAGTTCTTATTCTTAAATAAAATTAAGTGAAAGTAAATTGTTGTGTCATATTGGCAACCACATTTTCTTTTATGATAAAAGGATCCTAGTGGCATCAAATTGCAGATGAAAAATGCATATATCTTGGTTATACTTTGTCTGATTTGATAAAAAAAACACCATCTTCCTGTTTTGACATAAAATTGGTGAAAATATATGTACTTTCAGAGTCAGGTTATAACCTTCTTGATTAATCTGATGCTTGCTTCTTTACATTACCCTAATTGTAATACCTGCAAACTTTTCTTTAGAGAATTAACCACATTGGTTGGCTATTAAATGTTTTAAAAGCTTATTTTCTCATTCAAAAATGACAAGATTTGATAGTTGCAAGTGGAAGTTTACTTGTGTGTGATTGTCTGCCTGTTTCATAATTATAATGTTACAAACTGCATTCAATAATAAGCTACCCATATACAATTGTTTATGCATTATTGTTGTCTTGTGAGTGATGTGAATGAATTTAATTTTGTAGACATTGAAAATTTAAATTGATAGATTTTTATTCAAAATTTGGCTTTTTTGAAGGCAGTTCCAACTTCCTTTATAATTTCAATCATGATTTGATTCACATATATATGCCCACTTACTATATTGGATGTTCAACTGTTAATTACAGAGTTTCTTTGTTTATGGTTGTACCTTGATAATAATGATTATTGCCGTTATCCATTCATGCACTGGTATATCATATGTATTCACTGGTGACTGACTGTATAGACATTTTATATTTATTTATTATCGTGATTCTGCTGTCGACTTCTTTCTCAGAAAATAAATTTTAAAACCTCCGTGAATAATCTGTACAATACTTATGTGAAAAACCAGCATTTACTATTGAATATGCAAATAGTGCATAAAAATGTTATGATTTCATTGAAATGTCATTATAAAACCAAGTTTAAAGGCATTTCCTATTCTTTAGGCCCTCTGTATTACAGCAGTCAAGTTGTTTACCATGGGCCCTTTAATAAGATAGCTGTCCGTTTTTTCCAAGAAAAAACGTTGAGGTATTCTCCTAGTCTTGTTGTCATTGTTGTTGGTGGTATCTTAGTTGTTAAACTTCTAGCTTTGCAATAACTCAAAAATGGTTGATATTTAAATGAAAAGATGGTGCACATTTTTAGCAAGGCGCCTAACTCTAGCTAAAAGTTAGCTTTAGTCATTAAGTTGTGCCCCTTGGTCAAGAAATAAAGAAGAAATTTGGAGTCGCTCCGCTGCTTTCATTTTTAATTTGATGTAATTAGGTATACTGGGAATGGAATTAACCGCTTCCACAATTAAAAAGGGATTAATCAGAAATTTGGGGTACAAGATACTATGTCACCTTATCATGGCAGTCATGGCTAATTCGACCTACTGTTATGTAACCTTGAACTAGAAGTATACGTATATAGTTACTTTTATTTGAAGTAAACAGTTGATATTTCTTCTGATTTTTTGCAGTTCCCTTGTAAAACAAGAATAAAGTTTCTTGAGAAATAACGGTAATGTGCCTCGATAAATTGGAATTACGTGAAAGAAACATGAGTCCTTATGCTGTTTATATGTTAATATTTGCCTGAATAAATAAGGCCGTGTGCGGGGGTAGTCATCACTTAAGTGATAGCTATAGTTTTTGTCGAAATCCCAACCTTGGAGCATCAAAAGATGTCAAAATTGGTTGGATTGGATGTGTTCCAGGCATCACAAATCCTTTGAAAAAATAATCCGGCAAATGTTCTTTATCAGTTAAGTACATATATTGATTATGATTTGGACATGTAACACTCGGGGAAGGTGTAGATGTTGAAAATTTGCCTTGACATGCAATAGGATCAGCCTCATTCTTTGGAACGTTGCTTCTGTGGTTACTAGGCCGAACGGCATTAGTGAGAAGAATACCTAAGCATTTAAGGACTGCTTGAAATCTAGCACCATTTTCTCAAACAATCTAACACTAGGAGCAATCTATGCACCACTATTTTTTATTTATTTGTGTAACATTCTAATTTAAAGAACTCTGACTTGGGGTGACTCGTGTCTACGACTTGCTCGTTCAAATGACTTAAATGTGTCGTGGCAACGAACCACTCACTCGTTTCTACGACTTATATCGTGGTCACGACTAAGAGATTAAGTACGTCGTGGCCATAAGATAAGAAAGCAAATCACACGTGTCACCTCTAAGCAATCGAACTCTTAAGGGTATGATAAAAACATGTTTTAGCTGTAATGTGGTGTTGACGTTGTGTGCTAGTGTATTTAGCTTTGATATTCACACAGCAGGAGAGAAATATACATTTTGCATAATGGTCTTTTTATGCGGGTTTAAAGATATTGTTGATTTCATAATAACTAGTTAGTATGTTAAATGCTGTAGCCTTATCTCTGTGATCGAAATATTGCGAGAAGATGAAAGTATTTGGAAGAGTTCTGATTGCAGCTAATACAAATATACTTATATAGGGTAAACACAATTAAAGATTTAAATGTATTTGATATATATTTATAAGCAAATGTGTTATACAACATGCGTTTATTGACATAAAAGAAACCCCTATAAAGAAAAAGACTGGCTATTTAAATTTCACAATTCACATTTCAGTCACCAATAGGTCTAGATTGTATAGTTCAAATAGAATACCATTAATTATTAACTCGTACGGAGGAAACTTCACAATTTATCAAAAGCTTATTTATGTCATGAATTCGAAAACATCTTATTCAGCGATTCACTATAATTAGTAAAATTTAACATTATATGGTGTGGCATTTAGACTATTTAACGGAGTAATTATTGTTCAGTTAAATCAATATTTTCAATGGATTTTTTTCTTTTATTTTCGCCTGATTAATCATTGAAATCAATCGGACTAGTCTATATTGTTATTTCTCTGTGGATTCATAATCTATAATCGCCGGGTTACGCGACAAAGCTTATCTTACGTTTGTTTTAAAGCAATATTTGATTCAAGCTAATCTCTTTAATGATCGATTAGGTTTAACTCGGCCCGCTTGATCGCTGGTTTCAGAAAACTTTCGTTTTTCTATGGAGAATACTTTAAAGTCTGTTAGCGGGTTTAACATTTAAAGTAGTGGTCAAAATCTCTCGGTTATTTGAAATGTGAAAGTGGAACTTACGAAAAGGGTGGTGCCCAAATTAAAGGTTAGTATGACATTTTTCATTTATTTTTTTGTAATTATATTTTTTAATTATATGATATATTGTAACAATTTTATTTTTTTTAAATGTAATCCTTGATTCATACTCGCTCACTAATCGATTGTCAGTAAAAGTAATTAAAAACATAGCAGAACACGTCTAATGTTAAAATAGTACATTACTAAAACACACCAATAATTTAGCATCAAAAAGTATGTGTTTTTAACAAAACAGAACAGAATGTTTATTCAGCTTAGGCTTATATAAATAGCACATTATAAACACAAATTTAAATACACCTTTTAAATATTTTAACTGTTAGCGACGTCAGCATATAATAATAAATTATATTATGATGCTGGTGTCGGTATTTAATTATGATTAATTGATTAAACTAGCTTTATACTTTCGACGCCGCGGAATTAGCTTCTTGTGCATATAAGAACCAGCTTTAGTTTGATAAGATTATTAAAAAAAATATATTCAAAACTGATGTAAAAAACTATATGTATTGGGTATAAGATGTGGAATGTTCTTTGATATAAAGTCAAGCTTATCGCATCGAAAAAAAGATTATCCCTATTAATAACGAGTGGCTGTACAAATGATTGAAAATATAGCTGCATTAACATGCTTTCAATAGCCCAATAATACACG
Organism: Mya arenaria; assembly: GCF_026914265.1. NCBI lineage: Eukaryota > Metazoa > Mollusca > Bivalvia > Myida > Myidae > Mya > Mya arenaria. The sequence goes on along the minus strand of NC_069130.1, from coordinate 33,482,856 downwards.
CGCATTTCAGTTCAGTATGTATATGTAAGAAAGAGGCTGTACTGTGTATTAAAATACTACAGGCTTTCAATACCTCAATTATATACGGTTACATTTCAGTAAAGTAGTTATTCGAAATCTGCGGAAAAAACAGCAACATGTTAGTAGTGGTCAAATATATATTTTGTCCATTGGAATGACAGAAGTGGTCGAATCTGCCGGTCATTTATTTTGGTACACCAGTATAGCGAGCCGTTATTGACTATAATCCGGTAAATAAGGTATATGAACAGGGACTGGGCAAAAATAGACAAAATATTATCTCGACCACTAATCCGGTTAAAGAGTATTAGCATGCAGTAACCAAATAAAATTGTTATGCGATGTTAAAACTACACTCGCATAGATTTAAATCTAGCTACCTGTCATAGTCTCAATTTCCCCATGTTCATAATGTTCACAGCTTTTTCAAAAGGTATTTAAGACCAAAATTTCATTTTCGATTATATTTACATACTGCAAGCTCGAAAAATGACCTATGTGTTCACTATGTATTCGCTTACATACAGGAAATAGAGTTTTAGGCCTGTGAACAAACTTTCAAACATTCTACTAGATTACAATGTAAAAAATGTCCAAACTTTCGCATATATACGAGTTTGCTTAGTTTATTTAAAGCCTCAAACGATACATGTAAAGGCAGATTGTGTGCTTGCGGGAAACTGGAATTAAAATGTGATTACGGTATCCTTCCATTTCTCGTATAAAAGGGTTAGCCCACAAATTATTAAATATTAAAGTGCAATTTTCTGCAACGCCTGCTCGTTTAATCAATAGAATAAATTAATAGACGTTCAAAACGGGATTCGAGCTAATCCCAAACGGAAGGATTTGCCATATTAAGAAAAACGTAAAAAAAATCGTCTGCGTACAATTATTTGGACTATTTTAATCCGAAGTTCTTGCACCTCTGGTTCATACATATGTAGTGCGTTCAGTCAGGCGAGCGTTTACAAAACGCTCGCAAACGTTTTGTTTTGTATCCCTGTTGCAACGCAGCGCATAAACGTTAAGCGGGAAACCAAACAGCAAACGTCCACCGCAAACATCTTTACTGAACGCGCTTCTGTATCAATATCATAAAACGAGTAAATTTGTTGACGTTTTTCCCATTGTTTTCGGTGCAGAAAATTGCCTGAGACCTAACGTTATGATACTAAATCCTAAAATGTACGGTCAGACATACTGACACGGGATTAACGTTTAACGTATGCCTGTTTCAGATGAGTCACCTGTCGTTCTGGAGCCGGGCGGATCTTCCGGATATCCGGCTGTCCGGGAATAGACGCACGGATGCTCAGGTAACATCGCTGATAATGTTTCGTGTCCCAATTTGAAACCTCTTATTGCTTATAAATACCTGTTCATCAAAACGGTATTTGTCGTAGCCTTGGTGTCGTTGTTGTCAGCGTCGTCGAAATGCAAACTTTTCAATCATTTCAAAACAAAAATGCAGACCGTCTGCTCAAAAATTGTTCAAGATATTCCAACGAAACTTCGTACTTATGCTGCCAGAGTCAATGAGGGCATATATATCAGGTCTCAAAACTCGCGCCATAATAATTTTTGAGTAATGCCTCTTGTTCGACCGAGAAAAACAACAACAACAGGCAAGCATTCGCGGCGCTCTAGCAACTATGTTCAGAAATTAATGTCCGTGTGCATGGTATTAGCGTCAATTGCGAGAGTCCATGTTAACAATCGTAACAACTCGGCCATCGCCGGCACGCTTCGAAACAGACACTTATGTTGGATACTGGCCGAGGTGTTCCGATTGCGCATGGTGTGTGTCCCGGGTCGGGGATCGAGTCCGAGTGAGAGGAGGAGACCACTTTAGTTACTTACCCTCTTTACTTTTTTAAATGTATTTAGAATAATATTTGCTGTTTATTATGTGTCTCTTTGGGTAAAAGAAATATCATGACCATTAAATGTACTTTCTGTCAAAATTAAATTCCCGACCTAAATATCACTTCATACTTATACAGTAGTCTTTAAGTTTTGCCAATAATCAATTCCCACGTGCATGTCATTTGCAAGTTTTAAATGCTGTCCTCCGTGGGAAGATTTCGAGCTACTCTGAAATTTATTACATTGAACCTCAATAAAATTGTTGATATTAGGAGCAGAGGAAAATAGCATTGCATTATAAGCACAAACAATTCTTTTGAACCCGGTATTGAATATAGCGTTTGTACAATACTCAATTGTTGACAATAAACTTTGCTTCGCTAGTGAATAAACTTTACAATTAAGTGAATGAAGTTGTCAGCATTGACGTGTTATGTTAATAATTAATCGCGAACTGCAACTATATACTTAGATACAACATGTGTGCATTGATCTGACGTCTCCGTGCTTGTGAATATTTGATAGTGATTGATTGTATTTGGTATAGGGTGTGTGCTAATTATAAACCTGAACAGAACCGAACAAACGAATTTAGTATATTTCTTTCCAAAATCAGTGGCGGCTCCAGGATTTGATGTTAGAGAGGGAGTAACGCAGGGGCATAACCTTTTGACTTGCGCCCCTTCTTCAGAAGCGAAACTGTATTGGTTGAAAGTGTTTAAAGGGGGGGGGGGGGTACTTCCCAAAATCTTTTTACAGGGGGGGGGGGGGGTACTTCCCAAAATCTTTTTACAATTTATAGTCCTAAATGAAATAGTAGGCCCGACCTTAAGCCACAACCCTGTATTGTCCGAATGTTCTGGGAATGGGGGGTATTTTCATAGTTGCACTTCCCACACCTGCTATGGGCAGATGAAAGTGTTCTCTTGCAATGTATGTATTTTTTTTCATCTGAAATAAACTGTTGCGCATGTCACCCCCGCCCCCCCCCCCCCCCCCCCTAAAAAAACGCTAACCAATTACAGTTCGTTCACAAGTTCATGCATTAAAAGCAATTCGAGATTGAAAAAATGAGAATAAGAACGATTTCGAATAGACAGACATGGTAATGAATAACACAAACTTAAGAGTAATTTCTAAGTTTACCTGAATCATAAGCATACAAGAACTAGTGTTCAATGTGTCAAGTCTATGTTTAAATGAAAAATTTCACAAAGCCTATTAATATTTAATGATTTATGTAATTACTTATTAGACTAAAAGTAGAAGTTATATTCAGTCGATGTGGGGCGAGAGTTTGTGCAATAAGAACAAAACCCTTGTACCAAGAAAACGCGGAATGCTAGAAAGGGTGGTCAGCTGTATTGTTTTTGCTTCAAATCAACCTTACTTTTTGTAAAATTACACTTTTCAAAAAGTGTATCATTGTCCTGACACAGGGAAGGGTCCAAGATTTAACTTAGGGTTTTAACCTTTTGACCCTTCCCTCAGGGTTACTTAAATTTAATTGGTTAAAATGGTTGGCGGGTGGGGGGTAATTTTAACAATTTATAGTCGTATTCTACCCCTTTTATTCTCTTATATTGAATTTAAAACTGGGTTTAAATTTAGAGGGGGGGGGGGGGGGGTCCGGATGCACCCCCTTGGATCCACTAGAGCGATAATTGTTTTGCTACTGAATGTCTTTTTGGCATGACTTTCGTTAAATAAAGTACGACATACGGGTAAACAATGAAACAGCAAAATAATAATCAAACATGAAAAAGAACACAAGGGGCATTAGCCATTAACATTTATTGATTCCACACTGAAAGTGGTCAGAAAAACACACAGTTTGAACAAGGTCAAGTCCTTTTGTAAATCTGGAATAAGTCGAGACTTGAGTGCGTATATTAATATTTCACATTCAATTCAAAGTATCCATTAAACATCTTAAGTAAACTTTATATGTATACAAATCCTGGTATTGCTTTGATTCTTATGTACACTGTATGTTTGATTAAGTCTCAAAGTCACAAATCAAGTGAATACAGAAATGAAAGGATTCTTGTATTCAGTGCGTTTGGTATCTATTGTATAGAAATAACTGCTGGTATAAAATACGCTCGAACATACACTACATTTAATCTTTCCATTATAATGACAAATGTAACATTCGGAGATGTATAATGTAAGGATTTTGAAAGGTTAATCAATACCATTTACATGTACTTCTAAATCCTGTCATTCTAGTATACATAGTTACTGAAACTTACACTGCTCAAAACTGTGAAAGGATCACTTAAGCGTTGTCCACATGAGTATGTATTAAATTACGACTTTTCAAAAGTCAAGAAAATATATGTTTTCGTACGTAGTAAAACAATTTCAAGTTTTATCAATGTCTGAGCATTCCAACATACAAACATATATACATTCCATGTTAATATAAGAGTAAACTGTATTTACCCTCAATGAATTTGTTTAATCATATTATAGTGTTTTATTTTTGTAAACAAAGATTTTCAAATTACATATACAGTACACATACAAACAAGTTACACACAAATATAAACATAAACCTTAAAGGCAGCAAATGAGCTTTAAAATAATGCATCCATAAACCTATTTAAACTCAAATTAGTGATGAATTTCCTGTAATGCTCATTTAATAATATTATCAGTGAAAAGTTGAAAGAAAATGGCAAAATTACACTACAAATATAAAAAGAATATATATGTATAAAAAATGTTTAACCCTATAAGGAATGCCCTTTTCTATTTTTTGAATGCAACATAAACTGTATGTTTATCTAAACATATATCATTTGGACCACTGCAAAATATTGAAAACTCTACTGCTATTGTTGTAAAGGTGAAATAGGCAGATTTTGTCTTTGATTCTTTTTTGGCGCTGTATTTGAGATTATCATACATCTTCCTGGTATAGGTAGCATTTTTTTAATGATGTTGACTGCCTTTATATGTGATGTTTAATGTGACCATATGCACTAGCAGGATAAGATTGGGGCGCATCCATGGGGTGCCCCCTCTAACATTGTACAACTTTTTATGTCACTATCCGAGAAACAGTAAAATAAGAATGCAACTGAATGCACTATGTCGTACTAAAATGGCTCAATCTTTCTTGGGTGAAAACCTCAAGCTCCAACACTGTATTGTTCATATACTTGTACAAGAGGGAAATGTTCTTAGTTGCGCTCCCAAACCTGCTATTGGCAGATGATAGGTGATTCTAGCAAAAAAAAATGTATTTTTTGTCATCTGAAATATACGACTGTAAATGGCTTTTAGGCAAAGTTCAACCGCTGAATAGAGACAGGGTATAAACTTCAAAGCTTCCTTCTCCATTTTGTCGTGACTATTTTGTTCTGTGCATAAGATGTATCACTTGTCTTCTTTTCACGTTTTATTGCTACCGTAAATCATTTCATTTTGCCCAAACTCTGTATATCTGGAAATTGAAAATGATTGAATAAAATAAATATTGTTTAAACCAACAACTGAACGTAGCTTCTTATGGAGATAACGCCACCTTAAACAAGTATGGGACAATTAAAGATGTCAAAAGGCGTATCGTATCTCTTCCGATAATTAAATGACAATTAAAAGCTATCTAAGATGATCTTCTGCATTGATTTAATGAATTATTTATAAAGCGGTGACCTTATTCCGTTGCACGATTCGAAGTATAAACATTGACGTTGAATTACAGTTTTTCTGCACTGGAGTAGACCGAAAAAGCCGTTTAAGACCTTCAAATAGCTCTTTAATAATAATTGAATGAACTGCCACCGGTTATCTAATGGTTTATGAAGCTTCACTTTGGTTGCCTCAACAATATAATAATCCCTGCATAGCCATATGTAATAAAATATTGCCATGTAATATATAGAAAAAAGTGTATTTCTTGCGCATACCCTTCTATTTCTGGAAAAAAACTGTCGATGTTACCTATTTTCGCGACTTTCGTGCACTTTGCAATTGATGACGTCACAAATATGACGTAATGCACAGTCGTTTAGCAATAAAATTCGCAAAATGATTGGCAATTTTTTAAAACAAACTCGCAAACTATTTATATATTTTACACACCAAACCACACCAAGCCCTTAAGCATCTTGTACTCATGGACTTATGCTATAGATTTATAAAATAGGTCCATGTTGTACCTTTAAAGCGTATCCTCACACAATTCCATCGGGCATCATGTAGCCTCCTTAATTCCAGAAAGGATGTATTTCAAGATAAAAAAAAATTCAGTACTCCACATATACAATTCGTAGCAAAACAGGGAATTAAAATTTAGACATATTCAGAGGGGGTGGGGATGACAACCCACGTTGTCATATGACCAGTTCCTGAGATCCTTGATACTAAACTTGGAAAGGGGATGCGTATGATAACCTCATATATAACATAAAAAAGACAAATATATTGCTGCGAACAGTTTTCAATACATTTATACCTTTTTATGACCACAGAGCTACCATTGATTATATTAAGTTCCATCTGTTGTCGAAGATACGTTGATTTCTTTGCGGTAATAAATTCTCGATAAAACCATCAACTGCGTACATCATGCAATGAATGTTCAACAGAAGCTACAAGAAGTAACGTGGCAATCAAATTAACGATTTTGCAATCACCTGCTTGATTATTAATACGAAATGTAATCGATTATAAATAAATGAGGACCGTTTGATTAGTCCAGATTTCCGTCTTTTCGGAATAATTGTTTTCCGGTTCTTGTAGAGTGATCGACAATATCTCGTGTTCAGGAAGTAATTCTTCTGGCTTTTCAAGCGATTTTCAAGCAAATCTTGTCTCTAGATATGAAAGAAAACACGCATACGCAAGTCAGTCATTAATTATTTTCATTGATTTGTGCTCCTAATTACTTAGACTCTTCCCAGTATTGGATATAAGTTCTAACAAAATGATGCCAGGGCTAGCAGAAATGAGAATTGCTTGTCCGTGTCCAGATGCAGCTTTGGGAATAATTCATTTTTTTTAGAAAACTGTGATAAGCATACAGTCGACTATTTTTGACACCTTTTGGTGTTCTGGCAATAAAGCGAGTGAATAAAAAACGGATAAACGAAACGCTTCAATTAAAGTATTCTCCGATGTGCTCACATTCGTATTACTATGGCAACAGGACCAGTTTCTAAAGTGCCGAACAAACCGTTCCGTTCATGGAGAGCTCTTGTGTATTATATGAAATCTCAAGATCCTAGTGACGAGGAAAGTAACGCAATAAAGAAGCTATCTAACAAGCTTGTGGAAAATGAAAAAGAAATAACTAGGCTTGAAGGGGTTGGAATGGGTCAAGGTCACTGTGGTCAAGGTCGCTGTGATCAAGGTCGTATTGCTTTTGCGGCTAAATTGACTTCTTTTACATATCAAGAACCATGTTGTACTAACAGTTCGAAGGTAAACCGGTGTTTCCAATGGTTGTTGCGATTGTTTTTTCTTGTTTTTTTCATCTAATTATTTAAGACTTATATATAATGGTTAAACATAGCATGACACTGCCACTTTTCTATACATGTATCCTATAATTATATGTACTGTTGTGTTAAATCCAGTTGTATTACTCTTTATTTTAAATTTATATTAACACCTTTCGTATTGCTGTCATGGAATAGAATTGAAGTATTGTCATGTGGTGGAATTTCAGTATTTTCATGTGGAAGTATTATAGAATTGTCACGTGGTAGTATAGTAATATGTATAGTAATATTTTCAGTTCCGCATGCGGCCTTATACTTATATAATTTTGTTTTATCGCATTGTTACCTTCGACCACTTCAAAAAAACAAACAAGTATAGACATTTCCTGCATGGTGCAAGCTCCATGCAGTGACTTGGTTTTACTACAACCATCGGTTTGCTACGGTGGAATAGAGGTCACACGTGTTACGTTTCTTTATCGTGGTAACGATAACGTTTAATCGTGGTTTAGTTATCTCATGACCAGGACTAAGTTATGTCGTGGCCACGACTTATCCACTCGTTCCCATAACTTAGGTATCTAGTGACCACGACTTACTTACTCGTTCCCACGAAAATCAAGCCTGAAACTGAACAAATACAGTCACGTGGTGTTTGTCTATCGATGAAAGAGTCTTTTTTTAGACAAAAGTACACTGTCGGATGTCAGTACTTCCATTAGAATATCGATGTCGAATCCAAAATTAATCATCACATATATGTATAAAAGTACTTGTTAACGTATAATTATTCTATTTAAAAAGGATAGACCTTTCATATCGTGATATGCATACTTGATTGATATTATCGGGTTAAAATATCTTAACTTATGACAGATTCTTTACCATAATAATAAAGTAAAGCATAAATTTACAAAATTATAAGATTCTGAAATACAATCAGCAGATTTTAATCAAAGAGTCTGCTTTGAAGCCTGATTTTCTTATATTTCGTAATGAATATTCCACATAATTCAAAATATCCAGTCAACCAAATTTGAACCATGTTTGTAGAAAAGAATTTTTTATTCACGCGGAAATAGAGTTTTTGCAAGCGATAAATTTCACTTTAATATCTGTCTTATCGCAAAATAATTGCTAGACAATTTATCAAAATTGAAGTATTATAGGATAATACAACATTTGAATGGCCTAAGTTTATATTAAAAGCAATTTATTCGGAAATGAGAATAAAGGTTTAAGATTCGGTAATGCATTTCCTGCTTAATTTGACAGCTTATTGTTAAATGAATTCAAAAGCGTTATAAATGGTCTAAAAATGAACATAAGAACTGATAATTTTCTTATTGTTAGAGGGAGGTTGAAATGATATATAACGTGTATTATTACATTTTCCTTATTGATATGAACTTATTTTCACAGTTCCAATTTTATGGACTCCTGTGAATCACGAATATTTGAAAATTCAATATTCAAATTAAACTTATATTTACAGTTGAAAGTGCGAAATTAACACGAACAAATCAAACGACAAATCGACCATGCAAAATTGTTCCAAAAAATCCATTTTTAATTACAAAAATCGAAAGACAATATTTTCTCCAATTAAACATGAGCAAAACTAAACGACAATAATTTAAATGTTTAATTTGTTCATACAAAGCAAGTAATTTTCGTGAGTTTATCTCAAACCATCAAACAAATCCATTGTAAATATAATTGGAACTCAAACACTTGAGGCGTTTTATGGCACCGTCAAGTGTTGTAGGCAGACACTTACTTGAAAATGACGGTGAAGAATTTTTGTTATGGGTGTGTTGTCGTATACAAACATACAAACTGTATTTTGACTCATGTAAATCGATCTTTCTCGACAAAGGTTTTAGAACAGAACAGAACAGCTTTCAGGTGACCCGTAAACGAATATGGATGCATAGTAATTCACCGAGCTCCACGTCACAAAGATTTTATGAACTTGCATGATAAAAGCCTTTTTTTTCAAATAAGGGTTCTGATTAGAACAGAACGGAATAGAACGTAGTATTGTACTTCACGTCAAATTAACAGCTTCTTTTTGATAAATGTGCATATTTTATGAATATAGTCACATTACAATTGTACAAGTCTTATAATTGGTGGACTTGCTTTTAAGTTTTATGTACTTATAGATTTCTGTTATATCAATTGATTATTTCAAGGAACAGCCTATTTTGGATCAGTTAAAGCTGCACCCTCACAGAATTACCATTTTTACAACTTTTTTATTTTTTGTCTTGGAAAGACCAAATTTTAGCGTAAATATCTGCAAACCAATGATATAAGATTGCTGACAAAAGATCAGATCGCAGATTTTCATATTTCCGTTTGAAAATGAATGTTTTATGCCTTAAACCGTTATTAACGGTTTCAGAAAATTACATAAAACATCAATTTTTGAACTTATATATATAAAAAATTCTGCGATCTAATTTTTTGTCAACTGTCTAATATAACTGGTTTTCATGGGTTTTAGCAAATATTGGCTCATTCCAAGACAAAAAATAAAAAAAAGTTGTCAAAACGTTCAATCTGTGAGAGTGTAGCTTTAAGAAATAGTTGGTGTAGATATTATAATATATTATTTACCGTTGCTAAGGAAACTTAGGGTATGGAACATGGAGCACTTCGAAAAATGTTTTAGGTTATAAAATACCTTAAAGAAAGTTTGCATGATATAATCTTAATATAGAACTCAACTCAATATAAAAATACATTCAATAATCGTGCAAGACATAATAAACGTTACAAAATTTTTATCGGATTGAGAAACTCGCTGGCGAAAAAAGAAACGTTAAAAACTTTGAATTTGAAGTTAATCACCGATTAAAATTCCTTGTCATGCAATATTTCGCGCTTTAAGCATATCATTCATCCACTACATCTGATTGTGAAACATTTGTTTGGAAGTTCCATATGTTTTCTGCAAAAGAAGTCCTCTGCTTCGTTTGAATATACTTGACAAAACCCTCAGTTCCGTTTTAATCTATCATATGTTCCAGTATGAATTCTTAAATTATACGAAACTGTATGTATTTTTTTTAATCTTAATTATTGATTCCTGATCGAAATAAGATTCAAACTCACGTGAAGTATACTGTTGCACATTTTAAACGCCATTTTCATTAACATTTTCTTCAGTTTGAACCATTATTTAAAGGTATCTAGGTTTATATAAAACCGAAATCTACCTTATTCGCCATACGCAGCAGTATGAGAATTTGATTTTCTAACACAGAGTATAGCTTGTCAATATAACAAAAGTATCCACTCTAACTATGTTTATTTTGTAAATCCCCATATTTCACATCCATACGTAGTAATAGAAAATAACCATACATATTTCACATCCATATAATATACACACATGAAACAGTTTATTAATTAACGTTTCAAACATACACCAATATAATTGAAACAAAAGCTACAAAAACTGCAAAGCTCTTCTTGGTTTACTTACCATTTACATATATATTATTTTTAAATTAAACAACAAAGTCCACTTCTTTTTAACATCGACCATACCAATTTTGTTTATTAAGATTAAAATTTCCAGCGTTATATATATATAATATCCAAATTCTTAAAAATTTCTGCATCTGCATTTGAATATCCATATCCCGTAACATTTCTTTAACGAAACTCCCACCCTATCAATCACTATTTAGAGTTGGGTGCAGAGGGTTAGGGGTTAGGGAAGTCGATTTACCAACAAACTAATGTAAAAACGACATAAATCCGATTTCAATTGGGATTAAACATTAAAATCAAATCATGACGTTCGCTTCATTCCATTACACTAATTGCACGCCCATAGCGTAACGTCGTGCATCCGGTATTGGGGATATGATTTCAACATGATTGCAGATCTACAAACTATTTGGTCTTTGCGTTCGAAATGATATTTCGTTGACATGGGATAGTAGTATTTTTCAAATCTGCCGTAAATTTATTTTGCTAAAACAACAACCAGACGTTATTGATTATAAATTAGCGGATCAGTAGAGGGAAGTAGACAAAATATACTCTCAAACACTGGTAAACTGGTTAGAAGGAGGCCATTCACCCAAATAAATGGGCCTGGAGAGTCACAAGCTTTTGACAAATGCATAAAAATAACATTGAACAAAGTTATAAACATCAAAGTGCACGTGTGGTAAATCTACTTACCAGCAAATTGCAACATATTTCATTCTTATAAGCTGTAGGACAAAAGCCATGCATATCTTACCATTCCCAGCACGTTCGCTTTTGTTACATTGCCACACAACAAACGTATGAATCTTAAAGTAATCAAATGGGAGACATTTTCTTTAATGCTTCCACTGATTTCTGAACGATCCATTGAACATTTATCACTTTTATCGTCAAAGCCTTTTACTCTGTATCTTGGTTAAGTGCGATAACGCATTTATGTTCATTTTATTAATCTTGTGGTCTTCAAATAAATCTGTGAATAAATATGTAAATACACTTGAAAAGTAAGGATATATCATTACAGGAATGATAAGTCTTAACCAAGTGCAAATAAATATATTCTGATTGCATTTGCATAAAAAAGACAGTAAGCAAACATGGTTGGGGTTTACTTTGATTAGTTTAACATTTCACTTTTCATCCGACGATCAGGGGCGATACCGTTTTATAAGGATTTCAATGATTTTTAAAGCTCGACTTCAATGTTCTTAATAGGAAATTGTGGATTGTTATAATCAAAGGTAATAACTTTATTCAACTTTGAATTTCTTCTTTTTTTCTTTTTGTTATATTTTCCTGGAGTTTGTGTAATGGTTTAAATGTAATTAGTATGTATGTACCAAGATAAATGTACATCCAAGATAAATGAGTTTGAATTCGTGTGTTACAGAACAGAACATAATAAAACAGAACATAAAAGTAGTTACAAGCAAATACAACTTATGATTATTGTTTTAAAGAAATACTTGAGCAATATATAAAAGCGGAAAAGAGAAATTGCGCTTTTTTTCGAATGTAATTCTAAGTCGGTCTAAGATAACATGATGTTTAATTCATATATTTGAGACATGGTAATGTAGCTGTGATACACTGTAAAACAGAGAGGTGCTACCTCAAAGCTGGGGGTTGTTTAGAAGCCGGTATAATTTAACATCCACTGTTTCTTCATTCCGCTAGTCTAGTTTATACAGATATATGCATGGAATATTACATAAAGGTTAAAGGTTGATATATTGCAGCGGCGTTGCTAGCCCTCTTACATATGGATTAATAATTGTGCTGGGGGGGGGGGGGGTCGGTGGCATGCCCCCACAGAAAATTTTGAAAACCCTGGTGCAATCTGGTGCATTCTGAGGTGCTATATTTAGTAGAGGGAAATGGACAGTTTTAGGATCATGAAGTCAAGTACGCATACTGCAACTTTGGCTTTTTTAGTCATTATCATGTGGATTCAGCCGCGTACTCGCGTATAGACAGCTACGCACCTTGTATGTATTTACACAAATAAATGGTTTGATGCAGCGAACTCGCAGAATCATTTTATTTCACTGAAGGGTCAATAGGGTAGACTTATCACCCTATTTGGAGGCATGTTGTACATGTTTGGTATGCTTCACTAGAATTTTTAAACAAATATCATATTTGTGTATAAAATTCATATCTCCTATATAAAGGAGGAAACAATGTTGTTGCATTGTATTGTATTGTATTGTACCCGCCTACACTGTTTATATCTACCGCTTCACTTTATTGAAAACAATAACAGCTGACTTCTGATTTACGGCTGACTTACTCATTTACGGCTGACTGACTGATTTACGGCTTATTTACTTTTTATTCTAGCAAATTTGAAGTAAACTGCCTTTTTATTAGACAAAATTGTATGTTGACCACTAAATGATATTCATGTTGGTTCGCTGTTATCTTTCAGTGAGTACAATCACACATGTTTAATGCAATACTCTTAACAATAATTGGGAAATGACAGGTGGTGTAAAACAAAATTAAAATATTTGAAGACAAATTGCATTTAAAATGAAGGTGTTAAGTCTTTTCATTTTAAAAGATTCCCATGTGTCAGAAACTGTGACGATGGGTATTAGGGACAGATTAATGTATTACCGACCTGATCGTAAAATAGATATTTTCAGACAGCTTCGGTGTTCTTATTAAACTGTGAATGAGTCATCTAAAAGTGTAATAAAAAAATTATACGAATTCGTTGATTTTGGCACAATTAGTGAAACACAAACCAAATGCGTAATTATAATGAAATAATAATGCTTGGTTTATTCCACCACAGATGAATACGCAGTCAGATAAAATCTGATTTTGTGTTAGTGCATGCTCACATTTTTTAGATATGTACGTGATCTACGTAGTGGACCAGCCACTGTTTATATTTGCCGCTTCAACTGATAAAATTCAATAACGGAATAACGGTTGACTGTTTATTTTACTAAACTAAAGGAATTGGCAAATTTTAAGCAAACTGCCTTCTCATTGGACAAAATATTATGTTGACCACTAAAGAAAGTTACAAAAGCAAACCTTGCCACTGACTGTAAGACATACACTTTTAAAGTGAAATTTAAAGCACAGGTTAAAATTGAAATATGATGATTTATAAATCAATTATATTGTTAAATGCTTTCGGTTAATTTAAACCTTTCTCTAGTATGAAAACGTTGATCGATTTATAAAACAATAACAGCTTATTCCACTTACTCTTCGCCATAAACTTTTATATTTGTTAAACAAATCGCTCATAAATACTTTAAACAAATTAAGTGGAAATCCGTCTTTGTCACAAATGTCAATATTGACCTTTTGTACTATGTGGAATGGCGGGTGACTGCCACAGACATGTTTGCCTTAACCGCCAATATATTCTGCTAAGATTTGTTTTAAAAAAACACAACAATTTCCCTCGGTTGCCCTTACATGATTTGGCGGGTTACTTCCACTGACATGTTTGCATTTACCGCCAATAAATTACGCTAAGGTTTGCTTTAATAAGCTAACACTCTGCCTCGGTTTTCCTTCTGGTCATAAGTGGATTCCATTAAAATTGACAACATATTGAATTTATGTCCTACGCAGGTTAATTCATGACTTATGCCTCATTTTACACTAGTGGAGTATAGGGCATACGTGTCTAAACGCATATCTTTATTTTATTAGCAAATCATTTTACCATAGATCAGTAAACGAAATTGGTGGAAATTAACACCAGGTCTTATTATTCCGTAATAGCTCTTTGTAATTCTTAGTAGTTTTAAGTTGCGATTGATAGTTCTGAGTAGCTCTTAGTAATTCTTAGCAATTCTTCATAGAACTTAGTAGTTCTTAGTAGCTCTTGGTAGTTTTAAATAGTTCTTTTGGTAGCTCTTAGTAGCTCTCGGTAGGTCTAAGTAGCTTACAGTAGTTCTTAGTAACTCTTAGTAATTCTAGATGCCCATAACAGTTCTTAGAAGCTCTTGGCAGTTCTCAGTTGCTTTAAGTAGCTCGTAGTATCTCTTTGTAACATTTAGCAGATGTTAGTAATACTGAGTAGCTCTTGGTAACATGTAGTAGATCTGAGTAGATTTTAGTGGCGCTTGGTAATTCTTAGTAATCCTTAGTAGTTCATAGAAATTCTTGGTAATTCTTAGTAGTTCTGAGTATTTCTTAGAATCTCCTGGTAATTCGTTGTTGCGTTGAGTAGTTCACAGTAGCTTTTAGTAGTTCAAAGAAGTTCTTAGTAATTCTTATTAGTTTTAGTAGTTCTTAGTATTTCTTAATAGCTCTTTGAATTTCTGAGTAACTCTTAGTATTTATTAGTTGCTTTTGGTGGTTCTTAGTCACTCATGGTAGTTCTAAGTAGCTTCTAGTAGTTCGTAGTAGCTTTTAGTTATTTTAAGTAGCTCTATATAGTTCTTATAAGCTCTTTGTAGTTCTCAGTGGCTCATGGTATCTATTTTTAATTTTAGTAGTTAGTTTAGTAGTTCTTTATAGCTCTTGGTAATTTTTAGTAGCTTTTGTTAATTCTGAGTATTCCTTAGTAGTTCTTAAAAGCTCTTGGTAATACTTAGTAGCTCACAGAAGTAGCTTGAGGTAGTCCATAAAAGCGTTAGTAGTTCTTGGTAGGTTTTGGTAGTTCATAGTATCCATTAGTAGTTCTAATATAAGCTCTCTGAAATCCTTAGTAGCTCATAGTAGACCATAGTGGTTTTGGGCAGCTTTTAGAAGCTCTTGAGTATTTCTTAATAGCTCTTAGTATTTCGATGACTTTTAGCAGGATCTTACTAATTTTATTTCCCTACTGTAGCAACGGTAAAACTTAACAATTATTGAACAATGATTCTCAATTTTGTAAATATGGGTGTATGTTAACAGCAGATAACATATTGGCAGTAACATTTTCAAAATGTCCAATTGTATCTTCTTCAGGAGTCCAGAGGTCACAGCTCAGCGTTCACAAGGTCACACAACCATCGACATCGCAAGGTCACGACGGCGTCGTCAAACCTCAACAACTCTGTAACGATGGACGTCGACGTTGACAACGACCTTCAATGTCCCATTTGCCTCGAGCTGTACACCTATCCCATTATCCTCCCCTGCTCACACGTGCTCTGTCGATCCCCGTGTGCCGAACAATTGTTTGACTTCAATTTTATACGATGCCCAGTCTGTAGGGACAACTGCTACGTTTCTGGCGGGATTACTAGTCTACCTAGAGTGATCGCCCTTGAAAATATAATCGAGCGATATAAAAATGAGCAAAAGAAAGGAAAGAACGAAAAGACAACGATACCATCTACAAACCAGCCAAAGCAACAAAATCCTGCAGCTCAAAAAGACACAAGTGAAACTCTAGCAAAGTCACTGTCTTTGTTGAATGATAGTGTGTCTGCTTTGACGTCACTCACATCGTCGATGAACACTGTTCCAGATAAAAAGTGCCAACATTGTAAAAGTGCTAGCCCAAAGCGCGCCAAAAAGCTTTGTGTAACATGTAATTTGTATTTCTGTGCAACCTGTTTAAGACAGTCCCACCCAAATAAAGAACCGTTCACTAGTCACGAATTTGTCGATCCTCATTCGGAACGAGCCACTTCCGGTTTACGTCAGACCGGAAGTTCCGATAAAACCGGAAGTACAACAGTATCGTCTGCTTTGAAGCACCAGAATCTCATAGACGCTTATTGCAGTATGTGTATGCAGGCATTTAGTTCAAATTCGGATGAAAGAAGTGCACATGTTGGACATCCGGTTGTTGCCATAGAACAAGCTTACAGGGAATTTAAGGTATTTTGTTGTTGTATATGTTAGATTCTGGGACCAGTTTGTTTGTTTTAGTGGCTGTTCAAGTTCGAAAGCATCGCAGATAACCCATAGTCAAATACCAAAAGAAAGACGATCGTATTTTTAAATTGTATTGTTATCATCAATTCGCATTGGACAATTTAATTTTAAAACGAAAAAAAAAAATCCAAGAAAATCGTAATTTTCATGTATTTATAGAAACTTATATATATTATAGAAACATCTAATAATTAAAAAAAAACTTTTTCAAAAGTGACAATTGTTCACACTTACAGACACAAATGTTTGATATGAATGTATACAATACGCAAATATAGCATTTATTCAAATGTTTAATATCCGCGGATTGAACAAATATATACTTGAACGTTTCATTCTCCGTATGATCTACTTTATGTAAATGTGCTTATGCATTCTAGCTTTTTGTTGCCACTATAAATATATACTTTTCAAGCCAAACCCTGTTCGCCAGTCCGCCCGGTTAGCTCAATCGGTAGAGCGTTGGACTGTGAATCGGACAACCCGGGTTTGATTCCCGGGCGGACAAGGTCACTACTGTTGTGATTGGTTATGACTCCTTTCTACCACCATTCGCACTGTACCACTGCCCCTGGCATGTACAGAAGTTGTCAGTTCCTTCAGAGGTGAAGGCACCTAGTACTGGTTAACCGCCTGATAGTCTGTCCAGGATAGGTGCACCGTGGTTGAACTCTGGGACCCTTCAATGTGCTCACGCCGGGACCAGGAGTATAAACTACTAACACCACAACCAACCCTGTACGCCATTGTGTCCACGGATCGGACAAGGATCGGACGTGCACACCTGTAATAGACTCAACAGTATCAAACTGGTTCGAGTTTAACGTACGCTGACAGTGAACGCGGATAGCGTACACATGGAAAACAGGCCTATATGTATAAATCTCTAAAGATTCAAACCCTAGTGGATGTCATTTGCGTATTTTTGTTCGTTTCAGAATCTCATCGAAGGAAATGCAGGAAAGCTGTCAGACAGCCAGGACAGGGTCGTCACGACGTTGAAAGATCTCAAGGATAGCCTGAAAGACGTCCAGCATGTGCTAACACGACGTCGTGACGAAATCAACATGCAATGTGACGCCTTACTTGCAGAGATTGAGAACAAACGTAGCTATTTCCTCGCTGATTTGGAATATGAGGAACGTATACAGCAGACGGCGTTAGAAGACTGTATTAAACGCCTGGAAAAGGTGCTCGGAGCGTCACAGGGGTTGCAAGGTTACGTCTACGACATGATATCGTCCGAAAAGGCACCGTTTTTAGAGGTTTGTCATTGTCTTATTTACTTTGATTAAAAAAAGAAATAAAAATCCGAGTTAAGTAACATTAGATATACCTTCGTGCATTTAATAAATAAAGTAAAAATAGCCAAGGTTGATTAGAATAGTTTGTTTTAAGAAAAAACTAATCCATTGCTGTTTATTTCTGTTTCAGGTCGCGAACACTTTAAATGAAAGGTAAGTTTTCATTCAAAACCTAGATGTTTGTTTTCGACAGGAAAACATTTGTTCCCTTAGTTGTATCTCTTTCAGGCTTAGTTTGCAGAACAAATGTATAAACAGAATACAATGTGCCATGAGTCCTCAAATGCCGGTTGTAATTGAAACTGCATATCACATAAGCATGAATAATTAAATGATTTCCAAAGAGAAAGATAATTTCAATGATTTCATCAATATATGCACCAAATAAAACTCAAACCGTATTATCAATTGTAAGTCAAAGCCCATAACTCTGTTATATTTGGGCTTCACCACGAGCAATACCCCAGATGCACAACTTCACATGCTTATAAACATTCTTGTAAAATTTCATGGCAGTAGCTCGAATAGTTTTGTAGATACGCACGACAAAATATTGCATAGTTTTTTTTAAATAATTCAAGGGCCATAACTCTGCACTGTCTCTATGCAGCCTCACACAAAACCACAGGTGCTAACCTTTACATGCAGTTAAACATTCATGTAAAGTTTCATAACTACGGCTAATTTACTTTTGGAGGTACGCGCGACACAAACTTTGTTAAGGTGGTTTATAAGCATTTTTATTTAAGTCAAGGGCCACAACTCTTCACTTAATGAGCGATACAACCCTTGGTGCATAGTTTTGTGACTCTGGCTCACATTCTTTAAGAGTTACGCGTGACACAATATTGCATGTTTTATATGCCATTTTAACTAAGTCAACGGCCGTCACTCTACACTGTGCAGTCATACACTAAACTCAGGTGCACGAAATTCACATGTTGCTTAACAATTATGTAAATTTTCATGAGTCTAACTAACATTTGGAGATCGGCACTAACGGACAGATAACCATGCCAAAACCAATATGTTTGGGATACATGGTTCCTTCTAATTGTGAAAAAAATAAAATATTTTATGATAATCTTTGTGACGTTAGAAACATGCATTTTAAACAACAACGTTAAACATGGTAGATAAGTGTAGTTGTGCGTATAAGATTTAAATGTACATACTTAGTATTAAGCGAAAGCCTCCAAGAGTGTGGTGTAAATACACGTTTGTTAAAACTCGTTCTTTATAGATGATTTCCTAAAACAGTATGTAACAGTTCTATATTTTCATTTGCAGAATTTTGAAAGCGTCTGTTGACTGTGATAATGCGACGACTGCGCAAGTACCGGATGTTGATGTGCTACATGGGAAGGTTCTCGATTGCAGACGAGAAAAGGTCTTCCTCAGGGAACTACACTACCTCAGTCGTGAGTGATTTTGATGTTGCTTTGTACAAAAAAGTGATAAGTAGTGATGTTTTGATTAATCTATGGAAAATTAAGTGGTTGAGCCTAAAATCGGCGACAATCGATTGTATTTGGGCATACCGATCATCTAGTCAACTGGCGAGTTGTGTTTCTTCTTTCCTCTCGTTAATTGCATTCGGTAATGTCTGCCAATTTTATCCACTGAGTTCATCAAAACATTCGGCATTGTTCAGTTATTATTGTTAACAAATATGGCTCAAAGCAACAACAACACTAAATTACTTCAAACATACACATAGTAATACCAGAAGCATAGTCAAGGCTTACGATTTATTGCACAATAATAAAACTATACAATAAGCCTTGACAAAAAACGATTGTTTTATCGATGATAGGTATCGAAAGTCAAACAGGAACCGATTTCCCAGTGATGAGGAAAAGCTTGTACCAGTAAACATTTCGCAATTGTGGCTTTTTTAGTTATTAAATTTCTTTCTCGGATGCTGCATTTACACACACTTTTTGTACATCGTTAACAACACATGTCTGTCATCGATAAGACGTAAAGCGATGGTAAGCGCTTATGAAATTAGGCCCTCACCTATTTTTCAAGACTGGAGCCAGGACCATTTCTTTTTTGTGTGTTTTACTGTGTCCCCTTTCCTCGTAGCATTCGACGCCAATCGTTGAAGCGAATGAAGCAAAGGTCCTGTCATTTTAGCGCTGTGCTCGCCGTCAAACGCGCACGGGGTTGACTTACCAGTTTTATTTTACACAAAAAACAATTTTATTGTCCTCTATTCTTGCAGCACCATCGACGCCAATCGTTGACGTTACCCGTTGTTCCCGAAGCAAGGACTCCGTCGTTCTGGCGCTGTGCCCACCGTCAAGCGTCCATGAAGTCGTTGACCAATATGAAGTCAATTTCTGTTCGGAGGAACAGAAAAACATCGAGTTGGAGGTAAGTATGTAAAGGAGGCAGACGACTGAAGAATTTATTAATATCCATCTTGTTTGCTCTTTAAAAACCGCAATTTCGCAACGGATTGATGATTAAAAACCGCAATTTCGCAACGGATTGATGATTAAAAACCGCAATTTCGCAACGGATTGATGATTAAAAACCGCAATTTCGCAACGGATTGATGATTGCACCTTTTTTGACGCCCTGCTGCAAAATATAAACCAGATACCAGTATATGTTTACCCAGGCTACATTTATGGTCAAAAATATAAATAATTCGTGTTAGCAAACGATACATAGGTGGTAATTTGTACAAAAAATAACTTTACTCTTATTAAATGAGTAGCCCTTTAATTGCACGTAACTACAAGTAACCACCTTTGTACATCGTTTTCTTCCCCAACAGGAAACGCTGGTAGTAAAGAACAGTGTCGAGGACAGTTGCTCCACGAAGATCTCCGCCAATGCTTCCGGTATCCTGGTCCTCCTACTGGAGAACCTGTGCCGCTCAACTACCTATTACTTTTGCTTGAGCGCCGGGAATGCCGCCGGTCGTTCAGGGAGTTCAGAAGTCGTCCAGTGCACGACGCTGTCTGATATGGAGAATGTTATACCTGGTAAGGGAATGGATACATTAAAAAATAATATTGAACAGCAGTACGATTTTTTCCAGAATAAGAATAACAGTTGCAACAATGGTTCATTCTTATGTTAATTCTTTGCAAGTGAGTTGTTTGTAACTAAAACCACCCTTGCTATAGGACTAATTGCCTTAAAGAAACAGATTGACTCTGAATGCGGAATATAAAAGTACATTTTAACAAATTTCGTTTACTTAAGGGATCCGAGAAATTGTTTTGTCAGTGTCGAACGCATAAAAAACACTTAACATCAGCAACTAAGTACTCTTTGTGAGCCTTTTGTTATGTTTACCTAAATCCTGCTCTTGGCACTTACGTCTTTTTATACATTTCAGCTCCTTCGATCATCGAACGTCACTGTAAGCGTTACTCGTCCTCGATTCAGATCTTTTCCTCAAGTCCCGTTGATGTTGCAGCCGAACAGAAGATTTCCCATTTCCTTTTGTATCGGCAACCCGCGAATAATCGCGTATGGAAGTGTGTTTCCATGTACGGCCGCGAGGATCACCGAGTGTTTGGACTGGAGTCTGGAACGGAGTACGAGTTTGTGATTCTTGCGTACAATTTGCGCGGGGAGTGCCAGTTATCAAACAAAGTAGTGATAGAGACCGAATCTTCTGCCAGTTTCTGAAAATCTCGACTGTTAAGAAAGGAGTAAAAAAAGCGCCGAATCTGCGCGGTCAATGCCATCTGTCGATTGAAGTCCGCTAGTTGCTAGTGTCTGAAAGTCCCGTATGCCGTATAGACGGAATATGCGCAATCGTAACAACTCGGCCATCTCCGGCAAGCTCCGAGATAGTCAATATTGTTCGATACTGAAGTAGGAGTTCCGATTGGGAATATGCGATGTTCGCGTAAATTCTGCACGGAGCGTCGGCTGTCAGAGTTGCAGTCGTGATAGAGTTGTTTGCTAGTTTCTAAAAGTATCATATGATGTTTGAAACGGGTAACGTGATTTAGGGGTACAGTGACCTGCGCAGGTGGAGTCAGCTGTCCAATTAAACGGTGGGAGAGACATTTGTTCTCATTCGTCGGAGGCGTACCTTCCCGAAATATATCATTTGGATTTTGAATGCGATACCAATTGTTCATCATCTATCCTTGAAGCAATGGAATATTACAAAAATCGTCCGCTGGATTGTCATCTTCAACGACGTCACATTACCTGGCTAACCGACAGCGCACAATAGCCCCACATTTGAACTGAATTATAAACAATTAAAGCACAAAAAAACTTGATTATGGAAGATAAACAGACATGGATTTGTAAGGAAAATTTGTGACTTTACGCCCCGTCGGTGAATCGCTTGTTTGAAGTATCAGCAAAATTTAGTACACGTTTTGAGTGTTCAAAATGCGCGGATGGCAGCTTTTGTTCAACAATGAAATAAAGAGACAGCTATTATAATGCCACGTCAATTAAATATGTTAGATGCTATATAGGTAGAATTCTTTATGCACCGGTTTTTGCAGCGTTTTATTTGTTTTTAAAAGGAGTTTTCCACTGCCATATTAGTAGATAGTTCTGACAGCGGTTTATGTTATTTATTTATTTTGTGAGAAATGTCAGAGAAAACTGTTTTTGATTTATGCAATGTTTTGTAGCTACATTTTATTTACACCAAGTATTATCAAGTTTGGTGCTTTTGTTTTAACTCACTTCGATGCATGATTTTCGTATCTATTATTTATTTAAAATATATATAGTTTAGTATTTTAGAAATTCTAGCTTCTTTTGCAAACTTAATTAAATCCACACATACCAAACTAATTACAAACATTGAACTACGTGTAAGCTAGAAACTTTGTTTCGCAGTTATGTTTTGTATCTTCTCTCGTCGTTCCTACTACCGAACGTTACCATGTTATGGCATTGCTGTGATATGTACAGGGTCGAGTCACCATGTTGCGTTCTTTACTACGCGAGTGATTTCGAATCGTGTCCTCATTACTCTAGTTTGTTTGTAGTATTGTGTTGTTGTTGAGTTACCATTGACGTCATAATCTTTGGTTTGACCATTAGTGGTTGGAGGCAGTGTGTTATTTAATATTGCTGAAATATATTTTAAAAGCGTTCCGATTGTTTTTATCTATATTCTTTTTGTCACTAACCCATTTTGATGGATTTTTTAATACATGTATTTGATAGTTAATTATATCTTATTATAAATATGATTTCCTCTGGTTTATTAGAGATTTCTACGTTAAATCAAAATAATATTCCATTGTTTCAATAAGTGCAAATATCACTTTTGATATTTTTACCGTTTGAGAATTTAGCCTGTTCTGTACAGCAATTTATGTATAGTGTGAATGAATTTAAACTTCTATTTATATTTTTTTTTAATAATAGATGTATAAACTATTGTTATATTAAAAGTGAGCAACAATGAATAAAACAATATGGATATAAACAATAATACAAGGAGCGTCCTCGGACATGAGTCATTTTATGTATGGAAGAGTCTAAATGTCGATTACAAAACTTGCGAAGCAAAAAAAATATATACAACGTTGATTTTAGGCAGTTCCCACCTCAGCGATTTTGTGTACCTTTTCAACGACGCTGAAAATGGTCACCTTAATTTGGCTTAAAGGGACTAGACACCAGATGGTACAATTGCAAGGAAAAGAGAATATTGTCAAAAACTTGCATGAAATTGATATCGTTGTAAATGCAATGCAATAGATCTTACAAACTGATGTATCACATCGCTTAGGACACTTACGAAAATTTAAAATAGCATCTGTATATTTATTTTTAATTATTACGTGACTTTCACATCCTTAATATGCACACTTCATGACTTCCCGAAAGGACGGCTATTGTAAGAAACCGGAATACTGCTTTGAAACAACGCAGACATGTAAAACGATCAGTGCAACATAGGTAATGAATTTGATCGATGGGAACTTTTAAAAGAGGTTTACTCTGCTGAAAATGACAGCGATTTTGTATACAAACTTTATGACAAACATTAATACACACATTAAACAGAAAATTTATTAAAACCGTAACAATAGTACATAAGTGAAATTGTAATTGTTATTTAGTTTATATAACTATTCATTAAAAACATTGAACTTGTTCATTAAAAAGTTTCTGACATCGATAACACATTTAATTGTACATTAAAATGCTTGTGTGTGGATTTATCCGGATAACAAAGGTTACTAATACCTTTCAACATTCTCCATAATTATTTTCTGTCTCAAGCTGATTCATCATTGCATTTTTTTATAATTAATCTTTTCTATCTAATATGTTTCTATTTTTTTAATTCATTATCAAAGTTAAAAGTTTCAACACAACTTAACTTGGGTTTAAAGTTACAACTGGAATTAAATGTTATAATTGAAGTTCCAAAAATAGTAATAAATCAATTGTTATATAAAACTTGTAAACAAATAATGTACACTGTTAATTTACATTTACATGTATTCAGTACAAATAACAGAATAAGTGCTGTCCATGATACTTTAAACAATGTAAGAACATAACATGAACATATTCTTTCAAGTGTTTTCTGTCTTTGTATACCAGAATATGATTGATAGTTCAACACAGCTTGACAACAATGATTTTGTCTTTCTCATAATTCCCAACAATGAGGGTTGAGGTTTGTTCACTGAACCAAACTGACCGTGGCTTACACAAGCCATCAGCCTCCCTGGCCACTGTAGCCAGCTTCTTTCTCCCCTCCTGGTCCACCTGTAACACAGTGTTAGACCCATACCCACACACAAAGACATGACCACTGGGGCTGACACATAGTCCACCTGTACTGTGTAGGTCAGGATCTTCTACTGTAGATAACACTTGACCATATTCATCAAGAGTTATTAATTCTGAATCATTTGGATTTGTCACATAAATTCTCCTCCCATCTGGAGAGACAGCATACCTGCACACTGTGCTATACGGCGGATTGTTTGCATAGAGCTTCTTTATTAGTCTTCCATCCATTGCGTACAGGTACAGGACCTCTGCAGAGCCCACATACAGCTTGCCCTGGTGGTGGGCAATCGAGTAGCAGTAATGGTTTGTGGTGAACTTTCTCACTGCCTGTAGCTTTCCTCTGGTCACTGTGAGGAAGTGGACCTCACATGGTATATTGGTGTAGTATGTTACAGCTACTGCTACTTCACTGCCTGTAGTGTGACACAAGTGGTAAGGATGAGAAGGCAGATCACAGTGATCAATTACCTCAAACTGTCTGTTCAAAAGCTTCACTCTCTTGTTGTGACGATCAGCAATAACTACCTCTCCACTGGGCAACTCACAAATACCTGCAATAAGGCAGATTGTCTTGTCCTTCTTTATTCTAACTTTATAACGACTTGAACTCTGAGCCTTATACACATGGATATTATCAGTTTCAAAATTGCCAAGTTTGTTCAGGTTTCTCAGAAATGGTAATAAACTTTCGTCAGATTTAAACTTCATTCCTCCCTTTGCCAATAATTCTTGCTCAAGAAACTTGGCTTCACTCAGCTTAGACTGGCATATTCTGAATCCAATATAAGAACTGGTCTCCTTGTTTTTGCCAGTAATCTTTCTGAGCTTCTCAAACATGGTTTTAAGTTGGTCATGCATGTGGGCACAGGTCTCTATATCATGTTTCACACTCTTCTCTAAATCTTCCATCATACTATCCAATTGTTCAAATGTCTTCTTCTCAATCTCGTCCAAGATATAGTTGATTTCTTTGCGGAAAGCCTTGATTTCAGCAATAATGTTCTTGTACGAGTCCTTCAGTGAGACTTGATCTTTTATCCTGTCATTCTTGAGCTCATCCATCCTTTGTCTCATCTTGTACACTGCTGATGGCAAATGCTTGAACTCTGCTGTCTTCATGAAGCCTCTTGCTAGGTCAGGCAAGGGACTGATTCTGCTACAATGTCTGCAATACGGGGACTCAAGTGACAAATGGTATCACTACTTCATGAAAGGACGGTAAGGATATATTTCTATTTGTCAACAAGTACATCTATCATTACTTATATTTCTATTTCATTGTTTTTGTTATTTATTTCTAAAGATCATAGTAGCGAGGATAGTAAACTTCCTTAACTATACAATTGGCAAACTCAGGGAAAACTAAAAAACAAGGAAATACCTGAGATGTTTCTATTGACTAGTAAACTTATTCAGTTTATACTTTATACTAAGATCGGTAACACAAACTATTTTAAGCCTAACAAGTTTAAGTATCATACTTCATTAAGCTAAATGATTTGCTTTAACTTGATTTTATAAACCAAAACATAGTTTCTCATAATTATCTTTAAAGAGATTTCCTTCAAAAGTCACAAAACTCAAAACTCAAAATTACACAATTCAATTTATTCAAGAACAAATGAAGTGAGCTTAGATTGATCCTGTTTTAAGGGATTTAAGATTGCCCGAGAAGTTGGGGCCATGTGAGATTAAACTCTCACCTGTGGTTAAGGGTCAAACATACACTGCAGCAAAATTCCTGGTGGCCATCACAGTGGAACTCCAGAACTTTGCCATGTTGGTCGCATCTCTCCATGAAGAACCCCGCCCACTTCTGAATGTCTCCACGCCCATACACAACATGCTTCTTGAAATACTCTCCGTGCATCTTCACACATTTGTCACACAGATAGTGTTCACATTGTGGACAGAAGTGCTGGGCATCGGTGTTCAGGTTATTTTGCTCACACGTAGAGCAACTGTAGTTGTGAAACTGGTCAGATCCCTTGTAAATAGATGAACCGCCGGATGCCATGTTTTTGTCTTCTTATACCAAAATTAATTATTATTCAAACTCTCAAATGTCTGTTGGATCTGTGTTACATCAATATGTATTAGCTAGAATATTCCAAAGTTATGACAATTTAAAAAGCTTTCACTTTCACAATTCGAATTAAAAGATTTATATTTCACATATTTTGGTGGACCGCATCACAGGGCGTCATTGCTGTGACACGTTTAAACTCCGTACCACTTTGTATTTGATAAGACCAGGAAGTGAACTTCTTCAATGATTTTATCGAAGAAACTTACCAGTACGAGATAAACATAACAACCGCACTTGAGATTAGAATTTAATGTAGGACATAGGCTAGCAGATTACATTTAAATTTATTAAAACACTAATAAGTCAAGTGGGACATTACCATGTATCCAATTGTAGGCCATGCAGTAAAATATATTGCTTATATAACCTCTTAACTATCTTAGTTTTCGTATATAATTAAATGAAACAGGTATTTTGCCGACTAGGTGGAGGGGGGCTGAGAGAAATCTACAAAACCCATGAAATAGAGGTCATTTGTATGACATCAGTGTAAAATAGATTTTCTTTAATCACGACTGAAATAAAATACGATCTGATTCTAAATTCGACACTTTTTTGTTTCTTTTATACGTATTTTCGGAAATTTATATGTATTTTTTTTATTTATTTTTTTGAATACCTAATTGCTACCCTAGCGACGCTCCTCATGCGAAGTTTTTACCGCCGATGACGTTGACTGCCGTTCCTACACCGGCCTACGGGGAAAAATAGTTCTCCAATACTTTTTTAAAAGTCTTTTATTTTCCCGTCTTTCAGTGCAAACATTTTATAAACATGCACCAGAAAACGTTTTTGTCGTTCCTAATAATAACAGTTAAAGCAAAAACATTTTTTTTATTTACAGGTCATGAATACATTGTACAAATCACAATGGTCGCCATTTACCTAACGATTATTCGAAAGGTCGAAAGTGAAAACAAAACAAATGTGGAGTAACATTGGATTAAAATAATTTTCCAAGCTGTAGAATTGTTGTCATGATATATGGTTGCATGATTCATGAATATTAAATCACCCTCAATGTCAGAGATCAGTCTTATTAGGTTGTAGACGGGTCGGTTCCAAATTGGGGCTAGGACCACGCTTCGAAGTGGGATGGCGTATTTTAGTTTTATCAGTTAAAGCTGCACTCTCACAGATTTACCGTTTTTACAACCTTTTTTATTTATTTTTGTCATGGAATGAACAAATTTGTGCGTAAATATCTGCAAACCAGTGATAAAAGACTGCTGACAAAAAATCAGATCGCAGATTTTCAAATTTCCGTTCGAAAATTAATGTTTTATGGCTTAAACGTTACTAACGGTTTAAGAAAAATGCGTAAATCATCAATTTTTGAACTTAAATATAAAAATCTGCGATCTATTTTTTGTCAGCAGAGTTTTATGACGTTTTCCATGCATTTTTCGCATAAATTGGCTCGTTCCAAGACAATGAATAAAATCTCAATTTGTGAGAGTGCTGTTTTAATTGTTATGGTAATTGTCCATGAAGTTTATATTACAAAGTCTGACAGTTTGAAATTATTATTTTTTAAATTCCCTCCTTCATGTCAAAGTTTCAGCCCAGACACAATAAACTATATTGTATATGCATATCCGCAGCATTCCATAATGATTAAGCTCGAAGTGAAACAACATTGAACCTTGAGACACAGGCATGGGTCTTGACTACGACACATTGCCTTTAAATGCACCACTATCCTCAACACCGCAAATATGTGTATGAAATTAAAAGTCAGTACCTCAAAAACATATATAGTTACGGAGAAAAGTAGATTTATCTCGATGTCCTTGGACGGACGGACAGATCGGACCAGACGGGACAAGGTGAATTTTATGCTGCCCCAACCACCACGTGGTGGAAATTTACAAATCAGACTAATATATCGTGATGTTATTGTGACTGTGATATTTACTGCATACTATATTAATATCTTTAGAACGAAACTAAATATTTACTCTGATGATGTGTGTGTCGTATCTATTACTCAGCTAATTTGTTTCCATGCCGGTTTTAGAACAGAACAGAACAGAACAGAACAGAACAAAATGTTTATTTTTTTAAACGTAAACAGCTGATTGTTATAAACACAAAAAGAGAAAAAAAGACTTGCATGATTGGATATTATATTTTATTACAAATCACTTTCTGTGGTTAGGCCAAAATGTAGGAATGCTCTTCACAGAGACATAAAACACATCAAAAGTGAACCCACTTTTAGAAAGGAACTGAAAACTTTTTTGTTTGGACTGTTTTATAATTGAAGAGTCAACCTGATTTTATGTGTACTTGCCTATACTAATAGCCTTGTATAAAATATCGCATGAACTGTGTGAAGCGCAATCGAATATTGAACAATACTTTTTTCGTTAAACAAATGTATTTGTATTATGCATATGAATAGTTTTATAGAATACCCAGTGTGTATTTGAGTCATTTGTCATAAAAAAAATAACAGCGTTATATGTGGGTATGTCTTTATAGATAGTCATATATTTGAGTATCTTAATTCGAAAGCCTTACAACAGAAAATAGTTAATTTTAGATCTGAACAGGCTAGATTTAGTTCAGGTATTATAAATTCAACGAACATATTTTTCCAGCGGTGCTGTCGCTCCCTTGGTGTTAATTGGTTTAACTTGCTATACATCATCAATATCCTACATACTTAATTTATTCAGTGCGTGCAGTTTATTTTCAGTCGTTTTATGAACAGATTAAAAAACATTCAATTCTAAAGGACAGCCGCACGATCCATTTTCTTTTCTGAAACTCATGATATTATTTAACACTTTAAAAGAAAAAAAAATGAATAAAGAATATTTTGACATCAGAAAAAATCCATCTTAAGATATAACTTCCTTCAGCAACCAGTTTATCTTCCCTTTTGAGATAAAAGGTGTTACATTGATAAATAAATATCTTATATTTCACTCAAGAAATACTCATTATGGCTTGTCTCTCATATTCTAGTTGAAAAGTTGGCAATACTCAACAAGTGTGTTATAAGGCCAAAAAAAATTGTTTGTTTAGGGTAACCTTCCCAAAATTTCTAGGTAGGATAGGTAGGGATTGTTTTTGATTTAAAAAAAAAAATCAAAATCTGTCGTAAGTTCAGAGTGTTTTCTTGCACATGGCAGTCTTTCCTACATTACTGTCATTGCCTGACTTTGTTTTATCATATAAACAATAATTCTGATTAAAATCTGCATTTATCCGCCCTTCGTAACTCTCTATTCGCTAACGAATATATTTTTTTTGCTCAGAAACGGAAAAAATTGTTAGGGTCGGCGCATTTTTATAGGTAGGGTCGGGTTACCCGAAACGGGCATATTTTTTTTAGGCCTAAGCATTAGTTAAAAAAAATAAAAAAATGTCCAGTTAATCAAACGAAATCACACGAGAGCTACTACAATATTACAAAAGAAATAATATGAGGTAATAAATTCGTATATTTTTTTTCTATTTGTGAACTTGATTGATTCCAACATACTTTACATGAACGCTATTCTATCGAATTCGGCCAACTTAAATGCGAATTGATAACCTGATAGCGTTCGCGAATTGTTTCGTGTTAAAATGACACTCTTATTCAAAATGTATAACAAACATCATTTTTAGTGATAAACCTTTAACTACTTACTAAATAATGCATTTATGGAAAATATTATTTACTGGAAACAAGGTTGTAACCGTGTATTTACTAATTGAAAACGCAAAAACAATACATGATTGGTGAATGCTAAAAGATTTAATCTGATCTACAATCGTTTTATTAGGTAGAAATACCGTGTTTTCTGCACATTTCTTTCAAATTAACCTCGGCATCCTTCATAAGTACCATTGTTTTCGACATTTATTCATCCGTTCTGTATATGAACACAATTGTATTAGTTATGGTACATCGTATTTGGAAGTAAGAGTGCATCTTTAACCACCTATTTTACGTGATAATTATCTAGCTATCTAATAAATATTCGCGACACTTTTTTGGTTAGATAAATATCATAAGACTAAAAGCAGGCTTGAAAGTGACCAGAACTGCCACCTATTACCCTTTTTTATCTATACAACACTATCAGATTAACTGTTTATGGTTTATGAATTCCACTTAATAACTGGTAATTAAAACTAGATAAGATTCGTGTTACCACTTATCTATGAATGCACTTTTGGCTTTTAGCAATAACTCGTTATCTAGTTATGGTTTGCGAATTCTACTTAATAAGTAATGTGTGACTGGTAAACTAGATAAGATTCGTGATCCGTAATTGAGATGACCGCTGTTATCACTGTTGGTACGGACTGAAATTAAAAGCAAAATCAAACATTATTAAATGCAGTTTTGAGGGAAATGATGACCAAACAGGAGGTTCAAAAATTGTATCAGAGTTGGGGAATACAGTGTGTTCTTCTTCTAACCAATCTAACCCCATTTTCAAGAAAAAACAAACACTATTTCCCAAATGTGAATGTAAAACTACTATTTTATGGGTTTTCTTTTTTTATTAAAAAGAAATTGGACCCCAAACCGTTTTGTATCAATGAGTTATATTCTTGAGGAAAGAGACATTTTCAAAAGATTATTTTTTAACTTTTCTGTCGTTTTAAGGAGTTTCTAGGCAATATTATATTTCCCGATTTAAGTAAAAAAGACGCCTTTTTCCAACCAGAAAGACTCCGGTCCTGTTCCCAAAAGAATGGAATACAATATGATATTAACCACCTATCGTATTCAGCACACACACCTGGATCGCATCATGACAGAAACCGCCTAACCCATACAACACAAGCAACAGGGATTGTTATACGACATTAACAATTTGTCCAATACCATGCGAGCGCCAGGATCGTGTTATGACATTACCCACCTATCTCAAACTCATCTTAAAGTTTGACATTACAGCCCATCTCATACACTGCAAGCGCCTGAATCTTACGTTGGCGCATACAACCGAATCGTTATATGACAAACTTCCTGTAAAGTATTTTTTTTCTACACAATAATCAATAGTCCACGACATACTCTTAAACAAACACAGAGCGCTGTTAAACACCATCGTGAATAAAACATATCCCCTCTACCCTGCCCTTGGTGAGGACTTTCTGGATATATTGTAATTTTAAAATGTCTTCTTACCTTGTAGTCCGTTGACGTTACGAGGAATTCTTGAACGAGGTATGTCGCTTTAGCGTTGTCTTTGCCGTCACGCCTATGAGTGAACAGTTTTACTTTATAAAAGACTTAACTCTCAGTATGTCTTCTATCATTTCCTGCACCGTCGACGGCAAATGTTCTCGAAGGAAGCACTCCGTCGTTTTGGCGCTGTATCCGCCATTAAGCGTACATGAACTCGTTGACCAATATGAAGTCAATTTATGTTTGGGGAACAGAAAAAAAGGGTTGGAGGTACAGAGA
This sequence comes from Mya arenaria, assembly GCF_026914265.1. NCBI lineage: Eukaryota > Metazoa > Mollusca > Bivalvia > Myida > Myidae > Mya > Mya arenaria. The sequence goes on along the minus strand of NC_069130.1, from coordinate 33,450,567 downwards.
CAGTAGGCGGACCTTTAAATACCCGCCAAAGTTGAAATTCTTAATGATTAGGCCTAGCACTTGAAATTGGCCAATCTGCAATTCCATTGGCTGAAAATGAAGATTGTATCCGAATGGTGGTTTAAACCGAGTCGAGTTAGGTATTGCGTCATTCTCGCGGGGCTCAAATAAATGACCACTTGCTTAAGGGGCGGGCATCGATATAACACAAGTTCGTCCATCTCAATTGGCAGAAAGCACAGAGACAACAAAAGAGATAAGCAAGTTAATACTTTACTATATGGGAACATATAATCACCAACCCTATTGAAATACGCCGAATCGATTACAAAATGCATCGACTGCTGGGTCCGAAATCCGCTTAATATAAATTTGCCTTAGCGTGGATAGGAGCGTATCCCTACCGAAGGCAAAAATTATAACTTTTTTCAGCACTCCAGACTTCTTATAGTCAAACATGTTCGTAAACAGAAGGGTTTGATATTTTAAGGTCGCTTTCGTTGTAAGTTTCTGGAACATTTTAAAACGGGTGTTTTTCTTCTCGCATATGTCGCAATAGTAATCTTTAAACAACTTGCTGAGTTTCTGGTTTGGGTTATCCCTTACTCTTTTCCCTAGGTTAAAACCATCTATATCGCCATTAATTTCCGCAAACGTTGCTTCTCCCGCCGGTCCAACGAGAGTGTATTTTCCGTTAGCCCATTTACCACTAGGGCCTAAAAGAGGAGTCTTAAAGCCTGAAAGACATAGGGTTACATTTAAAACAAACAACCTCTGCAGCTAACTACAAAACTGGTTAATTCTTTGGTTTGGTTAAAGTTAGCTTAATTATTTACCGATTGGTCAATATATATCAAATGATAACTGTTGACTAATCAAATTGCTTTAATGTGCAAACTTGCCAAAAGATAACTCGTGAAATTACTTATATAAAATGCTGGCATATAACTGAATGTGACTCAAATCTAAAATAGAATACTAATATTTAAAAAAAAATCTTCTGTACAGTGATATTTCATGTGTATCATGTTTATGGTCTGTCGAACTGCACGATTTGACATATATACATAGCATACGCGAACAAATTATATGCTATTCCGTTACCTCTATTCCTCATTATTACTTGGCTTATTATGGGGTTGTATCTTTTCATAATATTGCCCTTGCAAATTGATTGCAGAAACCAGTTTTTCAAGAATAACCAATGAGCAAAAAATCTGGGCGGTTTGATGAGACGCCTTAGACACACCTCGGGCAATACGGAAACAGCCAGAGCGTAAAGTTTGATTATAGATATTAATGCATTTCAAAGTTTTCAACCAAACTTCTTTGGAAATATACAGTGGATTCCGAGGATGCTATGACCATGCTGGATTTGCACATGTGTTTTTTTGGTTAACTACGCTCCTAGCACTGTCGTAGTTTCATGAGAACAATTTAAAGTATGATTGAGTTTTTGTGTTTGGAAAATAAGTTAAATATAAATCAAAGAAAGTACGCAATCGGACCCCTGCCCTTTGGAGCGATACTAGCCCTTACATGCGTTTAAAAATATACGCGCCTGGTACTAGAACCATTACATTGTGCGGTTTAATAACTACTAAATATTTGAAGTTTTAAAGAAAAAAATATAAAAACAAGAACAAAATTTACAAAAGCCTTTTTGGAGATTTCCTCGACACTTTTGATTAAACGGTACTCTGAATTAAGGTTCTATATTAAACGGATTTCCAAAATCCGACCGTAGCATAAACTCTACAAGGGGCCAATGGGGGAGTGTGTAAATGTTTATAACACTTAGAGGATAGCATAGGCTAAATGCGCGGAAATGGGTTTTTTGTTTAGATTAAGTTTACAACGTTTGAAAAACGAGTTTAAACAACGTTGGCACAATGATATGTGAAAGTGTTGTTTTGTGCTGTTGGTGAAAACCGGAGGAAACACTCTTGTCAGGCTTTGGTACGACAAACCAAACTGTAATGTGCCAAAAACGCCGGGAAGCAAGTGCGTTTATCGCTGTGCTAACCGGACAAATTGGCTTTTGTTAGTGTGTTGTTTCAGTCCAACATTATCTTGTAATCCCTGTCAATGGCTTGCATATTATTTGTTTTATGTTCTTTCTTATCTGTATCAAATCTGTTCAAACAAGTCCGTACGTTTGTTTTGGAGAGCAGTCTGCCCGAGATCGCCGGCTATTGTCGTTGCAAAGAGATTGTCCATTCCGAACCACGTCAAGGGACTGTAGCCTGCTGCAACGCCAGTAATTACGTGACCTGAAGCCATTATTGTTTTTACAAGTTAAAATAGACATACTCATAAAACATTAAATAATTCAATTAACCATCCTTTTTTCTTTATTTTTTTGTGTTCTCATGCTCATAATATTAATGCTTTGGTGTTTCTTTTAACGTCATAAAACATCATTTGTTTTAATTAGTTTTGATACACTTTCGTCTTGTATTATTTTTTTTTCTAATATCGAGTAAGTATTTACTAACCAAATGCAACAGTTTCTCCACAGATCTCAATAACACCCGACTCTTCATTTGTGCTATTTTTGACGTCATGTGTCAGCATCATTTTCAACTCTTTTAACTGCGCTTCAATTCCAGTTCTATCAAACTTTTCAATAGAGTCCCCTAGGAAAAACCCAATATTTACACCGTACATAATCTTCCATATCCATGTATTGTATCCCGGCACCAACATTCGAATCTTGTGAATCATATCTTTTGGGCTTGTAGCTGGGAATTTGGCCTCCAGTTTAAGCAAAATCTCTAGGAACCGTGAAAATGTTTTCTTTTTGGCGTCTTTTCCTATAATCGGGAAAGGTACACTAATAGAATATGCAAGTCCACAATAAACACATTGCAGTTGCCGAATGTTTTTAAAAAAAATATCATACTGTGTCACAAAAAGAAATAAACAAAGTTGGAAAAGAGACCAGGCGAGGGAATAAATCGACAGTGCGTACACAATTTTATAGCAATGTACGGAGAGATTCATTTAAGAAGTGTCCAGTCAGCGAATACTTGAAACACTTTATATATATACACAAGTATACGAACTCAAATGACTTATAAGGTTCGCCGGAAGGAATGGATCGTGGGACCGCTGATGCGTATGTATGCCCTGACATTTATAGTTGCTGTTGTTGTTTTTTGTTTTGTCTTCAAAACTCGTTATGGCGACGTCTCTTCGACCTCTTCGCTAAAATAAACTACGGGCTTTTCAACTATAGTCGGCGGAGAGATCAAGGGACCTTAGTGTTTGTGGTAAAAGGTTCGCGCTTGGTTGGCGAGTTTTAACCGATTGAACTGTACTGTTAGAAAATTTAATAAAAAGAGCCGGAGGTTCAAGAACTCCATTCGTGCACAGTTGATTCAGGGTGAGGAATCACGTGACTTGAAAGGGGTCCTCACGTGGGTCACGATGGGTCACATACGATGTAAACGGCAAACAAGTATTGTGACGCAAATTTCTAAAAAATTCTTTGGACAGAAAATAAATGAAAATGTTTCTTAGCAAATTAAAGACCATGCTACTTTCGGCTTCTACATGTGTGAGATATTTTAGATTTGTTTGTATTTTATTGATGCAGTCCTTGGTCAAGATTTCAGCTTGACGGAATTTCACACGTGTAGAAGCAGAAATTGGCATAAAGATATTTTCATTATATTTTCAGTGACCCATGTTAGAACCCTTCGAAGTAAAGCGATTCTTGGCCTTTTGATAAACCAAGATTGAGAACGCGATTCGTTTGGGAGTTTTACAAGTGTGTTCAGAAAATAAAATGCAGGTGAAGTTTGACCTTTACTTATATACCTACAAAAATCAAATCGATAAGAAAAGAAGATTTTGTCGTATTTTAACCGAGTGAACGGCGTCAGAAAAGTAAGCTGTTATTTGATCAAAATATGAAATACTATAACCAGTGAATGGAAACTTAGGCAAGAGAAAATCGATTTAAGTTATGACCATTATACCATCACGTATGCACCAGTCAATTGTAACCAAGCCCCCCCCCCCCTCCTCCCCGGGGGTAAACCGGGGACAAGCGAGGAAATGGGCCGTGTTTTTACCTTCCAGGTGGCCCCGCAGTGCCGGGTGAATGCTTAGGTTTTGTCTTCGCACCTACAATAATTAGGAATGGGCCTTACCTATGGTCCCTGTGGCACAGGGGGCGTTTGGCGCATTTAACCAGCAGTTCGTCCCCGCATGGCGGGGTTTTTAAACGTGCTAGGCTGGACTGAAAATGAAAGTCCCCGCTAATCTCCGGACCTGGTGGCGCCTTGGTTACAATTGCCTGGTGCATTACTAGAAAGATTCGCCATTTTTCTCTACATTTTATGATAGGTCATAGACTTGGTTAAACATTTTCTGCGTACATGTATGCATCATAGATAACATACAAAAACACATTAATAATTGACACAACCAACCATTCTTCAGCAGCGGCACGCATGTTTTCGAAATCTTATCACAACACTCATCCACAGGGCAATCCTCGTTGACCTTGCACGGAGTTTTCTTTTTTTTACACTTGCGATCTATTTAAATAAAAATAAAAAAAAATAAAAATAAAAATTAAGTAGTAACGATTCTGCGTGTCAACACGTAAACGGTTTTGAAAGTAATATTAAAACTTGTCAAACATCTGATTGTGTTTTTAGAGTATAATCAGGTTACCTTCGTCGCCACAGAAAAGACCTTCAGCGCATGGACAGTTTGAGTTAAAGACATCGTCAGTTCCGTTATGACTATTGTTGAGTTCACATTCTGCAGCACAAACAAGCCATGTAATATGAAAAAGATCCAAGATAAGATAAGATAGGATGGACAAAAATTCTAATCATGGGTCATGTTATCAGGGTGGTACACGTATTCCGAATCTGCAACGGTTTAAGTGAGGTTTAAGAGTCTGATATGCAAGATGGCGGCGAAACAATGACAAAATAGTATTTGGGACCTGTTTTCGCCTGGTAAGTAGTATAAAGTATATGTTTCCATAATATCATGACGCACATTCGGCTCTACAATTACCATCCCTGCCTCGGCTTTGTATTTCATGCTTCTAGGCTACGGAATAAAAAAATATTAAAGGAAATCCTTCGACCTGTCTGTTGTTTACAAATGCGGGAAGCGAGAATTTGATACTTTTAAGGACGTTTACTAGGCGAAAACAGGTCCCGAAAATCTCATGGTGTCATTGTTTCGCCGCCATCTTGCATATCAGACTCCAAAACCTAACTTTAACCGTTTCAGACTCGGAATACGTGTACCCCCTGGTAATATGACATGTTAATCACATTTTAAATAATGCAGAAAATAATTTTAATCAATATGGTAACATATTTAGTAATAAGACCACAGGCTACAACACCTGACTAATGCATGTTAATGTGGCTCTACCAGCTCGTAAAGATACTACCTACAATTAAAAAAAAACGTCAAAGCTATGTGGTAAAAATTGCTGTCTATAGCAAGTGGTGGGTCCAGGAGTTGACGTAACAGAAAGGGGAGACCTTTTGACTTGCATACCTCCCTCAGAACCGAAATTCATTTGGATAAAAGTGCTGGCAGGGGGGGGGGGGGGGGGGGTGCTTATCAGCGAATACATTTTTTAACAACTTCTAGTCCTAAATGGTGCATTTTGGGTGTATTCTATTACCAGTTACTCCTCTATTGATTGGGGGTGGGGGCGGGCGGGTGCACCCCCTTGTTCTGCATATCCATTATAATAAAGCAATGAAATATATGGACGAGTCCTTCGTTAAATGTCACTTAAAACTGTTTTGTTATCATCCCTTGGTATGTTTTAGAACCGACCGGCGGTCATACAGTATGTAATATGACATTTCACATTGAAAAAATAGGTGCTACAGACGTACCATCCCCTTCCATCCCTAATGTTTTGCAACTGCCGGGTCGCCTGTGATCGACTCCAACAATACAACAAGAAGAAGCATGCCCACAATCTTCACTCGTATTACATGAAACCGGTCTCGTTGGAAACGACAGATAAGCCTAGAAGATATTTGATATCTGCGCCATATATACGCTGTATTAACACTAAATAGCATGCATGCACCAGGCAATAGTTAACAATTAAAACATAACAAAGCTTTAATGACGACGCCGATGTAGATAAGAGCAACTATGATATAGAGCCAGTGATTGAGTCTCGCTTTAACGTATTAATTATATTCCCGAAGTGTTTACTCACATGTAATCCTTGTACAAACAGCAAGATGAACATACACCTGGCAGTGATCCCCATGTTTCCTGATATTCCTATCAATGTGATTGCCTGGAGAGTAGCCGTATAAAGAACAGTTGCAGCCCATATATTTTATTGTCAGATAAGCGTTCTGCTTTACTTATATGTATGAACACAGACATGAAACAGCTGTGTGTTTGGCACATAATCATCGCTTATTTCACTTAGGGCGGTAAATAGGATTTATTTTTGGGTTGCAACATATGTAGTTCCAGTTTTTAAGGGAAAGGCAACACTACCTTAAGTTACAGTTTTACGGATCCGTGGTCTACTGTCTATCCAGGTTTGCAGGTTCGAACCCACCACTCAACTAAAAAAATAATCGTCTTCTCGTCTCCCGGGAGGGACGTTAAAAGGGTGTGTGTGTGTGGGGGGGGGGGTGCTATAAACTGGTGTAACAGGGTTACATTTTGCTGCGCACTATTCTTCACAAACCTATTACTATGACTGACAATCTTTTGGAGCATAAATTAACCTACCACCACGTAAATAGTGAATTAAACTGAATTTATCTATGTTATAATTAGATGACATAAAGTAAAATCGTTATGATTAAGATTGAGCGGAGTACACTGTAGACTTTCTGTAACCAGGCAGTGTTCCAGAACTGAGTGTTTGGCTCTGAAATATTGCAAATTAGATAGTTTTACTTTCAGTTTTTCAATTAAAAAAATAATATTAATAACATTTGAAATTTAGAACGAATAAAATATGATTTTTTGGCCATTTTATGAAATACGTTTTGAGATTTGAAAACAACAAACCCACGTCCATATGATAGCAATAAAAAAACATTTCCACCGGGAGGATTATACATGCATAGCTCAGTGGTGGATGGAATGCCCTATATTTAGAGATGTTAATTCTAATTAAGCGACCACTTTTACAGGATTAAGATGTTACATCATATTCGACTTCAAACGTTACGATTATGTATTTCCCCAAGTAACACGAAAACTAACAACTTTAAATCAGAAAGCTATTGTCCGCTTTGCAGAAAAATAATTTCTGAAAGAAGAAAGTACAACCAAGGCGAGAGCAAAGTAGCAGAGATGGTTTAATTGAAACGGTCCATTAACAGCTATTAACAGGACAACACTATCAACGACCATTAGGCAAAAAAAAATTGTTTGTTTAGGGTAACCTTCCCAAAATTTATAGGTAGGGTAGTTAGGTTTTGTTGTTCTTGTTTTTATTTATTTATTTCAAAATCTGTCGTAAGTTCAGAGTGTTTTCTTGCACATGGCAGCCTTTCCTACATTACTGTCATTGCCTGACTTTGTTTTATCATATTAACAATAATTCTGATTAAAATCTGCATGTATCCGCCCTTCGTACCTCTCTATTCGCTAACGAATATTTTTTTTTTATCAGAAACGGAAAAAATAGTTAGGGTCGGCGCATTTTTATAGGTAGGGTCGGGTTACCCGAAACGGACATATTTTTTAGGCCTTAGCACAGATGCACTGTCACAGATTGTCAGTTTTGAAACTTTTTAAAACATTTGTCCCAGAATTAGCTGATTTTGGCATTATTGCCTTCAAGTCTAACTCACAATAGAACAGATCTCAAATTGTTTGATAAACTGCAGAAAATTCCTCTTTTCTTAAAGCCTCCATATTCATCGGAGATTGTTTTCGATGGAAAATGGCCCAGGAGTTCCGATTGGGTGAGTTGCTGTCACACTAGGCAACTGACCTTCGGTCATCGCACGAAAAGTCCAACGCTGGAATTATTTAGTAAGTCGTGGTAAATCGCGTGACAGGTTAGAGACAATTGCACGAATATCGATATGCCAATCTGACATAATCGTTGGTATTGTACGACCAGTCGCAAATAACATGGATTTTTTTGTAGATTTCATTACAAAATCTGAAACCAATGAGAACAAATACCTGATCAAATACATTATTCTATGTTTATAATCCGGGTAAATTATTATTTTATTTCTAACATAAATGTTGATAAGTTATGGAGAGTACTTGTGCTTGTTATGCTTAATCTCTTTTGAAAAATAAAATAAAACTATTCAGAACTTTTACATTAAAGCTGCACTCTCACAGATTGAACGTTTTGACAACTTCTTTATTTTTTGTCTTGGAACGAGCCAATATTTGCGAAAATCCATAGAAACTAGTCAAATAAGACTGATGACAAAAAATAAGATCGCAGATTTTTATATTTAAGTTCAAAAATTGATGTTTTATACATTTTCCTTAAAACCGTTTAAGCCATAAAACATTAATTTTCGAACGGAAATATGCAAATATGCGATCTGATCTTTTGTCAGCAACCTTATATCATTGGTTTTCAGATATTTACGCAAAAATTTGCTCTTTCCGTGACATTTTTTTTTGTAAAAATGGTATATCTGTGAGAGTGCAGCTTTAAGAACAACTCATAGCCAATCCTATATGTGGAACTACATTTTTCATTTTTTTTTAATTTACTCGTATAAACCTTTAAAAATGAAAAATAAGAAACCATACTCACTGTTTACATCCATATTCCACTCACTGGCACTATAACGGAAGACGCGTTGGAGCATTTTCAACACATAACAAAATGTTATGGCCTGCCATGTTTTTAATTTTACTGGTAAAGGTTTTATTTCAAATCATAAGGTCAACACCAAAAATCTAAAACCAAATCCTAGTATCATTCGTTTGTGACCACCGTTCAGTACATTTATTTGATTTATATAAAAAATACGAGTAAGTTTGACCGGCCAAAGTTTTTGTCTTACCAAAATTTGAAATAAAAACCGAAAGGGATAGGGGGTTACGAGGTTAATATGCCCCAAAGCATCGATCTGCGTAATCCCAAATTGGTCATAGCTACGCGCCTGTGGGTAAAGTAACATCGATGACTAGAGAAGTGGCGATGTCGGCAACGTCCAAGGAAGATCTAGAGGTAATAACGATGAGAGATGAAATAGCGTCAACGGATGGGAATACTAACAGCGATGTGTGTGTGTGTGTGTGGGGGGGGGGGATAATAACGCAAACAGAAGGGGCCTTGATAATAATGTGAACGGGGAGGTACTAATGACCGCGAGAGAACCAATTGTTACAACGTAAATTGGTGGTAATAACGGCCAAGGAAAGGCCCTTGGCAACAACGTGATGAATGGTGTAATAAATACTCTTGGAGTTATAGCAACGGCGATAAGAGAGGTACCGGCGGAGAAATAACGAAAACTTTGTATCAAATAAGTCTAACATTTCACTGAAACAATCATTATGACAAAATGTCATCAATGTTCGACCATAAAAGGGCCAATGAACAGATATCAGGAGCGTCTGTGATGCTTTGCAGTCGAACAATGGCATAAGTAAAAAATTATCAAAATCTGCAGTTTTCGGCATTGCTACACAAAGTCTCTGACAATATATGTACCAAGTTTCAGTTGAATAGTGCTAAAACGTAAATTTTGTCCGATTTGTACTAGTGTTCACCGAAGGTCACCAAATCGAAATTGTCCAAACGTTCCATAGAGACAATCATTCTGGCCACGTTTCCTAAGAAAACTACCAAGTGTGGCCTATGTGCTTAAATAATATGTTTTCTTCGAAGATTCGATCTAGATATAAAAATAGTGTGGAAATAATAATGCGGAAATATTAAGAAAAATGATCGTGCGATTAATGCGTTCACAAGACGGTCCCATATTTTGACTGTTTCTGTCTTATGCTGCGGTGAACTACTTGTCTTAAAAGACGTTTTCTTATCATAATAAAACCATATGGTTCCTTTTTTTAGTGATTGTTCGGGAAAGATCCAATTGCTAGGAGTCAAAGTGAAATTAATATTTTGATATAAAGATCACTTGTCAAGACCGTCATGTGAAATTCGAACAACCAGGGCAGATGTTTTCAAGACATTTTTATTGCTCAGGGTTATTTACTACTGTATTGACTAACTGACCAAAAATGACAGGGGTTCATCTTCATGGCATGACCAATCTTCATACATTTTAAGTGTACAGCCGGAACCAATATCATTGCCGAAAGGTAACTTTGACCTTGACCTTTTGACCTCAGTCAATAGTGGACATCTGCAATGTCCTATCTTCCTGTAAAATTTGAGAACCCTGGGTCCATATTTACTAATGTTTCAAGCCTGGAGGTTTGAGAATCAAGACTCAAAGCTGCAAAATAAATTTCTTTGTATTTTGGAGATCAATTCATTGTAAATATTGCTACACATGTTACAGATAACATGTTTAAAAAATTTTGACACATATTTGGTCAAATAACACTACTGACACTAGTTATAGATTCGTTTTTTTGAGCCCCAAGTTTTTAACTCCGACTCGAGGTGAAAGTGATAATGGGCCCTGGTCTTGGTTGTTTTGGGGTTATTGGTGGAAAACCAAACTGACAGATATCAAAGCCACATCAAAATGTACCTAACAATGTGAATAAAACTTGCTTCCACATTTAATTGTTTCCACATTTAATACAAGATTGCACAAGTTAGTCAAATATTTGGTCCCATTTAAGGTAAAGTTAAAAAACAAGAGGGCCATGATGACCCTAAAACGCTCACCTAAGCCAAGGGCCACAACTCTGGGATAAAGCATTGATAAAAATGTTGCAATTTAATCATATCTTTACTGATGACGATGCCTTGTTTTATTTTTGTAAAGGGTCATGCAATGAAGCTACCAGTAAAGTTTCATTGAATTTGGCCTGGTAGTTTCAGAGATTTTTTATAAACCATCACAGGAAGTCAGCCAGTTTTTGTTGTTGCTGTTGATTAATCTCAATGCCGTGTTGCATTTTTGTAGAGGGTGGTGCAATGAAGCTTCCTGTAAAGTTTCAGTGACTTTGGCCAGGTAGTTTCAGAGGAGATGTTTTTTAAGCAATTGTTGACGGATGGATGGACGACTGAAAAATGGATGGACTGACTGACGGACAAAGACCTATCACAATATCACACATGAAACGTTTTTAATATTACTGAGGTGACAAAGCTAAAATAAAACAACTCCAAATATTTCAAAGCAAATATTTATTTCATGATTAACTTAACAATTATTAGAAATTCTCCCTTTTCCAACACTTTATTGAGATGATCTCATTACAACACACCAACATTGCCAAAAAAATCCAAACAAAAACAAGGTTTGAGTTTGCTGTATATTAGTGTGCACCAAATATGTGCCTAATCATATCCCGTGATATGAAACATAACTTGCAAAGGTAAAAGATATAAAAAGCAAGAATACCTTACTGTATATAAATCTGATCTTATGTACTCATTAGGACATTGAATAAAGTAAAAGCACAATTCTACTATTTTACTAATACATAACATACGATATTCCATATATATACATTATGATTTTGTGAAGATGTTTTCTTTCCAGAATGGTCTGTGTGAGTATTCATTTGCAAGTTCACACTAATTTATAGTTCATGTATATAAAGTTTACTTGTAACACAAAATCATTATACAACAATATAGACTTCAGTGTTTAGCTTCCTTTTGTTTCATCTGTGCCTTCCTGCAAAAGACAGACACACAGACATGAGATGATTACGAATATAGAAATTGTAAGACTTTCTTTACATATCTAATATTATGTACAATTTGTATTAAAATAGTGTATTTTTTCAAATTTCATCAATATGAAGTTGATGAACTTGCATGTCTTTTGTTTGTAATTTTTCCCTTTTTTTGATCAATAGCTATAGAGCCGAAACCTGTTGGCTTGTTATCTCACGGACTGGCAAAAATACTACCAGCCTCACAAATATCCAGCCAAGCTGGAATGCTTATGCACCAGTCAATTGTAACCACGGCCCCCCCCCCCCAGGTCTGGGGGTATACCGGGGAAATGGGCCGTGTTTTTACCTTCCCGGTGGCCCCACAGTGCCGGGTAAATGCGGTAGTTCTGTATTGACACCAAATAATATAGCGGGGAATGTGCCTTACTTAGGGTCACTGGGGGCGGGGGCATTTGGCAGGAATTTTACCATCAGTTCATCCCCGCAGGTAGGAGGTTTTACCCGGGTTTGGCTGGACCAAAAGTCAAAGTCCCCGCTATTCCCCGAACCTGGAGGGGCCGTGGTTACAACTGAATGGTGCATTACACAAAATTAAACAAATTCGGTCCTGTACATCCAGTTCAAGCAAACATGGATATCAAGCCAACAGATTTCAATTGTTTGTGTATTATCTATGCAAAATACTTCAACATTTTAAATATCTTCACTTACATTAAAGAATGCTCAATTCTACAAAAAATTGTACTTTCTTTCGGTTTAATTACAATATCAATTATCATTACTATCTCTGATATACAGGTATAAGTATATAGTTATACACCTTGGGCTCCAAATCTAACAGACTAAACATATTGCTATGTGTATCTGGTGGGGATCAAACCCATAACCACTCACTCTGCAGGTGGACACTACCATATCTCTTTAAAAGCTAGTACTATAGTGAAACACTACAAGTGCTGCTATATAAATATCGAATAACCAGTAAAACTTATACTTCATCATTCAAAAATGATCAGAGTGACTTCTTATATACTTGCATCTTTAAAGAAACAACAATGCTACCTTTTTTAATGTCCCGTGCAGTATGTAAGGTGTTTGAAAGTCATGCTGGCAGTTAGCGTAGCCCATGCCAAGTCCAATACCTCCTCCAAGTGTGACTGGCCAGGGACGTCCTGGTACCAAGTGTAAAATATAGTTACTCACATATACACGTAGTTGTGTAAGTCTATTCAATGGAATCTAGGTATTTAATTTCAATCTTATTAAGTAAAACAACCATAACTTCTATACAAAAGACTCAATTGAATATTGGTTAGGATTGTTTATCTATATAATACATACTTTTTACCTTTAAAAATAAATTATTATGATCATGAAATTTATTTAAAAGGACTCGTTCATGGTAAAATGCACTTTTTACTGATCTTCTTTATTATGAAATAAAGAGTGGCAAATCATTTGGAGTGATAGAAGTAAAATACTGACGGCTGGAGCCCATCAAAAAATGTTGATAAACATGTATGCTCAAAAATTGTCTTTGAAGATCTCAATTATGATTTGCATTTCATGAGCGATTGAATAAAAAGCTGTAGCATGATAAGTTGATTGAAGTGATGCTAGCAATGTTTTCAATAAAGGTATACATTTCTGTCAGTTTAGTATGAGTGCCCGTTGACAAGTGGAAAAAGTTTCGTTTTTCTATTTTTTCTTGAGTGTACAGGTGTGGGTTTGCTCCCCACAGGAATTTGACTCAGTGTTTGGTCTTAAATGATATATTAAAGTAATTTTATGACAAAATACTGACAAAAACAACAATTACGGACAAAGACCTGGTCACTAATACTAACATTAAACACTGAGTCAAATTCCAGTGACTAAAACCCGATTGCTTTTATGTATACTTTCATTCTATTTTTTCTCCAATTTCGATATCAAAGGGTTAAATAATCCTCATTTAAGTGTTTTCAGGCGCATTACAGGGAAATTTATTTTTGGTGCCAAAACATGAGCGAGTCCCTTTAATGTTTAACCCCCAAAATGTTATAATTGCTTACTTTTGAAAAACAATAATGTAAATACAAGCCCAATGCTCGCTCCAGTCACTGAAAGGAGAAAGATAACATGTACATTAATATTACTATCAAATTCCTAATGATATCCATATATACCCACATGTTCTGGGTTTGTTTTGAATCACCTTGAAATTAAACAGATGCAAAACCGGCATACATTTCTGATGAAATTACTTAAAGTAACAAATAACAACGTTTTAAAAGTAGAAGGGAAACTCAATGAAACAACCACAATAAAAATGAATAGATACCAAATTTAAGTCCAGTGTCTGTAAGGCAGCGATCCCACTTTTGACCCAAGACATCCTCAGATTTCACTCCACTGTCGGCCATGATGAATTTTCTAAAGCGAATCTTTAACACCGTTACCAATTTCAATATTTAATGATAAATGATGATGACGACGACGACGACGACGACGATAACGCCGATTATGATGATGATTATGTGATGATGATGATTATGTGATGATGATGATGATGATGATGATGATGATGATGATGATGATGATGATGATGGTGGTGGTGGTGGTGGTGGTGGTGGTGGTGGTGGTGGTGATGATGATGATGATGATGATGATGATGATGATGATGATGATGATGATGATGATGATGATGATGATGATGAGAGAGAAGAGAAGGATGTGAATTCTGAGGAGGAAACGAAAGACACTGCGAAGGAGGAGACATAGAAGGCGACGTGTGAGGAGAGAAAGGAAGAGGAGGAGGAGACAATTGACCAGCTAAAAGAGCAGATGACGAGGTGACAGAGGGAACAGCGGTGGAAGAGACAGAGGAGGCAGATGAGGATAGGACAGAATTTAAAGATGCACTAGTTATCATCCGAAATAAGATTTAACACATTTAATACAAGTTGTTTTAATATACAAAAAAGGATGAACAAATGTCGAAAACAATGATGTTTATGAAAAATACCAAGTTTAATTAAAAAGAAATGTGCAGAAAACACGGTATTGCTACCTTAAGAGACAATAGTAGATCGCAGTAAATCTTTTAGCATTCACCAATCATTTAATATTTTTGCGTTTCCAGCTATTCAATACACGATTATCATAGTGTTAATAGTAATTAATAAATCCCATAAATGCATATATTTAGTAAGAAGTTAATGTATCACTCAAAAGTTATGTTTGTTTTACATGTGTATGTATTGGTTTTGAATAAGAGTGTCACTTTAAGGATCGAGGAAACGAATGAGGAGTGTTTTAATGTTTGGTGTTTATGGAATAACAATACCACTTATTTTTGTATTCCATTTATTCATCTACATATGTACACCAAGAACGCAGCAAGACATGCAACTGTGTGCCTAGCAGTATAACAGCTAGTATAAATTAAACTCTAGAGGCGAGAGTATCATACTACTTTCAAAGCGTAAACATTATATATCAGAACAAGGAAGAGACAGCAAATACAGAGGAGGAGGAGACGCATGGGTGGAAATAGAGGATATTTGAGAGGAGCCGACAGAGAGGGCTGTGGAGGAGTAAGGGGGAGGATAAGAAGGAGAGGAAGGATGATGAGGAGTGGAGGGGGGAGTAGGTGGAAGAGGGAGAGAGGATGAGGAGGAGAAGGCGGAAACAGCTAGAGAAATTGGAGATGGAAGAGGAAGTAGAGGACATGGAGGAGGAAGATGAGTAGGAGATGGAAGGAGCAAGTGAGGGGAGACGGAAAAGGTAGAGTCGGAGATGCAGAGGTGAAGGAGGCGATGGTGGAGAAGACAGAGAAAGAAGAGGATGGAATTATATAGAGGAAGAGGAGGCAGGGGAGGAGGAGGCAGACGTGGAGTAGACAGAGGCGGAAATGGCGGAGCAGACAAATAGGAGGAGGCAGGCGTGGAGCAGATAGAGGTGAAGACGATAGGGTCGGAGGAGGACACAGTGGAGACAGATGAGGAGGAGGCCGACCAGGAAGCGGAGTGAGCAGATGTGGGATATGGTAAAAGATTCAGTGAGACAGAGGAGGAGAAAGAAAAAGAGCGAGGTGAGGAAAAAAGTATGGCCGGTAAATCAAAAGGAGTATAATTGTTTATATTATCGTTGTTAGCATATGTATTCTAACTTGACAAATGGCATATTTCAGAAAAGGTGTGAGCTCACCCTGACGTAATATGATTTTTTACAAACAGCAAACGCGCGAGTCCATGGATTGCCAAATGTGAGTATACCGAGCTGGTAATTATCACTTATTAAATTCCATTTGTTGATTAAAAGGGAATCATCTTCAACAAGAATCAGAACTCTTTTATTACCTGTCGTTTTTAAAGATGACTGTATTTCGGAGATTCATTTGTCACAGCGCCGTTCGTAAGTGATGTAACTCCTGCGTCAGATTTATCATGAGTTGTTGAAAACTGTTGTCTGCCGCCGGGACAGTTGCACAATTCATTTCACAGACAAAGATGTAAGATTTTGCAAGTATTCGAAGAAAAATGATCACCATGAGTGGATTTTATTGTACTTCTCTCTAATAAATTTCTATTGGATATACGATTTTTTATGCATAATGACGCAGACTTGTATCTTTGTTTGATTTCATTATGTTCATATATTCGGATACAATAATTCCGGACTATGTTCATTATTATTCTTATTTATTATTATTTGTTTGTTTCCGGGTTATTTATAATCAATTTCGAATGCCTGTTTTATTTCTTTTATATTCCGTTTTTGATTAAATTCCTTGAAACAAGAACACTGCATTTAATCAAAACTTTGTCAAAAATACAGCATAACTTTTGATCACGTAACTTATTGCTGAAGAGCTCTAGGAGCATAAGTACCGGCAGGCTGGTAAATTGTTACAGAACAGAATAAAATGTATCGCTTCCTACCTAGCCTGTGTCAGAGAAGATGAGGATAAGGATGTTACAGTTAAAACAACATTTTTTTTGACATGTCAGGTAGTTGCGTAACACCAGTTGGAAATTCAGGGTTCCCCCTAAGTATTTAAAAGTTGTCACCACTTTTTGAATTGATCCAGGGGCTAGTCTCACCTTGTGTCTTCGTTAATTTGAATACAGTTTTGTAGAGTTGTAGTGCTTATGTTGCAAATAATTTCATATTTTGTAAGAATTGTTGCACAATAATGGATAATTGGTTAGTGTTTGAGAGATTTAGACTTCTTTTTCTGGGAGAAAATCTTTCAAAAATGATTCTGGCAGAAAATCTTTCAAAAATGATGCCATACAAGTTAAAAGTTTCAGTTTCCAATTCTTAATGGAAGCCCTGTGACAACTGTTTAACTCTGGCTTGATTTTGATTTTGGCTTGGTTTTAGTATAATGCATGAATCTTCTTGTTCAATTATTGAATGTTCTTTTTCCATTTCAGACATTGACATCATTTATAGGTCGTAAAAACAAATCTTATTAGCCTGGCAGCATGGCTGAAGAAGCATCTAAACCCATTTCTACAGTCTCTGACAGTCTGCTAGAGTCTGTTCTTGTAAAAAGTCCTATAGGTAGTGTAGAAAATCATGGAGCAATTTCAGATAAGGAGAAAGAACTTATTGCTGATGCCTTGAAGGATCTTAGAAGATTTAAACACTATGAGGAAGACATAGAAGATGACCCTTCATCCAAGAAACACAGCCAAAAGAAGGGTAATCCCCACAGCAAAGTTGTAGAGGATAGTGGGAAATCCGGAAGCAAGAATTTAAGTGATTATGTAAATGCCGAAATGGCTGAGCTTACTCTAGAGTTAAAAATGAAAGAAAAACATGAGAAAGAGAAAGACACAGGTCATTCAGTAGAGCATGGGAGGAAAAAGATTGCTAGTATTTCTGAAGACATGCAGTCTGAATTTCTTGAAAGCTACAAAGACATGTGTAGTAATATTGCCAAGAAAGCTGAAAATGTTGATGTTCATGAAATGAAGAGTAACCCATTTGAACATGGTGCTGATAAAAATGTTATGAAAGATGTGGTTAGAGAAGTGGCCCATGATGGTAGGCCGAAACAAGTTGATGGAGCTGAAGATAGTAGCAAGAAAACTCCTAAGAAGAAGAAAGATAAAAAGAAAGGCAATACCCCAGAACAAGGTAAGAACATAATATAACTAAAGTACCGGTAGGTTCAGTGCTTTTTTCTGACCAATTTTGGGCCTACAGCCCTATTCGCAATGCTTAAACATTCATATTTTTCCTTAAAGTGAAAATAAAATTTCTGTTTGGAAAATAAAATGGACCCCAACACAGTTTGTGTATAGGAGAATTGGTGTGTTCTTTAAGAAACAAACTTTATTTAATCTTTTAAGTTTTAGTTTAAAAGTATTCCTGTTCATTTTAAAGCAAAATTTTGAATTCCAAATATTAGTAAAAATTACACATTTGTCCCACATTGAAATTGAGGAAAATGGTCCTCTGAATGGTTAATGAGTACCTACGTCCTATCTGTGATGTTTCATTTCCAGATGCCAGTCCGGCCCTGGGTTCCTATAGTCAGCTGTTGAGGACAATGGGCAGACAGGACCAGAAGTCACCGAGGAGCAAAAACCAAGTGAGCAAAAATTTATTACACCAATACAGATATATATATATATATATATATATATATATATATATATATCTGCGCGAGTTTAGCACTAAAACAAGGGAGAGAACTATTTCATGACTGATTGATAAACTTGAATTTTTGAACTTACAGATCCCAATTTGAAGATTATGCTGATTTTCACCGGCTCCTTGTCTGATGAGTTTCCAATACTTAATAATAAACTAATTTTAAATCCTCAGAAGAATGAATATTTTAAAGTTATAGCTATACAATCGCTCCCTGGTCATTTCCTTGAACTGAAACATGATGAACTGTACACAATTGTTTTAGGTTTTTAGTTCTGTAAAATGTGTTTAAAAAGCCTTGTTGCAGTGATCTGGGATCAAGCTTAGTGATTTATGGCATTAAGGTATGAAGCCATGCAGTTTATAAGAGAAAAACTCTTGTTGTTAAGTGAAGCCTAGACCGGAAATCAAACCAGTAGTTTAGCAAGTACATGTAGTTCTAGGTGTAAGATGGACATTTGTCCCAAGTAACTGTTTGAAGAAATTTGGTTGCAGTAGACTCATTCTTGAAATAGTTTGATTACCTTGCTGTGTAAAAAGAAGGTCTAGTGATGGTCACATAATTTGAATATAAATATTACTTTTGAGCGAATTCAAATATAATCATGTGTTTTGTCCCTTACAGAGGATGAGAGAGGAAGTTGAAGCTTTGGAAGCCGCTCTTCATGCTGCTGTACCAGAGCTGGCCATGTATGAAGACAAGGCACAAATGGTAAGATTCATCTTTTAGCAAGCTTCTGTCCTGGACTTGCACCATTTACATATATATTGTTTTTAGTAGAATTATGCAATTTATTTCATGTTAACATATATAGGGAACACTATTTCATATTTTGCATGTTTTAGTACGGAAATGATGAAGAATTAATGTTTTCTCATTAAAATGTCAAATTGAAGTAAAAATGTCATAGAAAAGCATTTTAAAATCAGTGTTTTAAAGAATAACATTATTTTTTTATTTCCTATTTCAATAATTATATGTACGCAGGGCAGATCAAAATAACAGAGCTTGTTGAGTTACAGGCCACACTGTGTGACCAGGGGGTCAGATTTTTTTATTCCGCCCCCCCCCCCCCCCCACTTACAGATGAATGATACATTTTCTTGCATATTCAAAACTAGGCAAACAAATCACATAAAGTCATTGCTTTCTTTATACGTTTCACAAAAAAGTGTGTGCTGAGTCGTTTACTGATGTCAAAGCAATTTAAAGCTGCACTCAGGCAGATTTACCATTTTTACAACTTTTTTATTTTTTGTCTTGGAAAGAGCAAATTTTTGCATAAATATCTGCAAACCAATGATAAAAGATTGCTGGCAAAAGATCAGATGACACATTTTCATATTTCCGTTCAAAAATTAATGTTTTATGTAACGGTTTAAGAAAAATGCATAAAACATCAATTTTTGAACTTAAATATAAACATCTGCAATCTCATTTTTTTGTCAGCAGTCTTACGTGCATGTATTTAACTGGTTTCCATGCATTTTCGCAAAATAAGCTCGTTCCAAGACAAAAAATAAAAAAGCTGACAAAACGTTTAATCTTAGAGAGTACAGCTTTAAGCCAAAATGAATTATTTCTAGAAACGTCACTGGTTAAACCAGGTTTATGATTAGGGTGCTCTCCGTTAACACCATACTTCTAATCAACATAATTTTCTTTTAAAATATGATTCTAAGATGGCACATTGTGGCATACAGTCGAAACCCATTGGCTCAAACTCCCAGGGACCGATACAAATACCTCTAGCCTCAGGAAATCCAAGCCAAGCAGGAACGCTTACTGTCCAACTGTATATGTTGTTTTACCCAGTGTCTGGAAGACAGAGATATACAGGTTTTCGCACATTTCAGTCCAGCTCCAGCTCGGACATGATCCAACCCAGTAGGAACAAAAAGAAAAAAGACAGGAAAGCTAAAAACCAGAACCAACAACCAGAGGTAGGGAGCCTTGAAGTTGCAAAGAAATTGATGCAACTTTATACATGTGCACATACATAGATATGCAAGTGAATTTTAAGCAGTGAGATTTTATTAAAACGAAACCACTCTTAGTAGACATCAAGTGTTTGCAAGTTCTGATTGAACTTGTACTTATTCTGTGTAAATTAATATGTTAGCAGCATTGGACATTGAGCAATTAACTCTTTTAAATTAGGCCAAAAAAAATAAATGTTTGTTAAGGGTAACCTTCCCAAAATTTCTAGGTAGGGTAGGTAGGGATTTTTTAT
The DNA here is from genome assembly GCF_026914265.1 of Mya arenaria. Taxonomy (NCBI): domain Eukaryota; kingdom Metazoa; phylum Mollusca; class Bivalvia; order Myida; family Myidae; genus Mya; species Mya arenaria. The sequence goes on along the minus strand of NC_069130.1, from coordinate 33,429,886 downwards.
TTTTTATTATTATTATTTTTAAAAATCTGTCGTAAGTTCAGAGTGTTTTCTTGCACATGGCAGTCTTTGCTACATTACTGTCATTGCCTGACTTTGTTTTATCATATAAACAATAATTCTGATTAAAATCTGCATTTATCCGCCCTTCGCAACTCTCTATTCGCTAACAAATAACTTTTTTGCTCAGAAACGGAAAAAAATAGTTAGGGTCGGCGCATTTTTATAGGTAGGGTTTCCCACAACGGACATATTTTTTTTAGGCCTTAGAACAAAACTAGTTGAAGGGGAATTTAACAATTCATTATTTTAAATTAGAACATGGATAGTGTTCACGAAATTATTTTGTTAATATAAATAAATTCACTTTCCGCAATGGGGCCACATGGGGTTCATAGAGAACAGTACGTATTTAAAGCAGCACTCATTGTTCTGGCAAGTATATTGGTTTATATTTATGCATAAAGATATAAATAGCAGTTTGAATAAGGCCTCTTGAAGGCTTCGCATACGGTAATACCTGATAGTAAATACTGTCAACAAAAAATATATTTCTTTGCATAATTATGTATATTAAAGAACACTAATCAATGACAATAAACAATTTAATGTTCTCAACTCATTTTAATGTTGATAATTGATGCCACAATTTTGTTTATAAGCTACACAAAAAGGTTTATCTGTCTTTAGTGGTGTAATAAATCTGGTCCTCAACTGCTGCCCTTGTATACCCAAGTTTGAATACTGCTGCAGCTTTTTCCCTCAAAGTCTTCTTATCAATGTCTTTTTATGTCATAATTGACAATTTCATGTCTTGACTTACTTTTGATGTATATATTTTTGCTCCAATGTTTTCAGAAACGTTTTAAATTTGATGGCATCAAAACAACTGTTTATGGCCTTTATGCCTTCATTTTTTTTTCAGTTTGTTTTTCAAGAGCTACCAAACCAGCCAGGCCAAGGCAAGAAACAGAAGTACAAACAACAGAAAGATGGAAATCCAGAATTAGTAAGATGATTAAACCATTCCATTATATAGTATTTAATATAATTTTAACGCAATGGTCTAGTTGGCAATTTCACAGAGCGCACTTGTTCTGTTCAATAGTATAAATCTTGCTTAAGTTTTTTTCTAGGGCTGCATTCATAAAGCAGCCTACATTGTATTTCAACTTTCAGTGAAGAAGAAAATTGTGTGGTTTTTGAATCCGTTTTTAAAAAAAACTTATCAGTTTCCATCCAACAAATATATGAAAATAAGCAAGAAAATTGTCCATATGAATAAATTTCATGAAAAGTAGTGGGATTTAAAATAAACGTTAGATAGAATAAGAGATTTTACATTTTAATTTAACTTTAATTTTTTGTCTTACACAGGTAGATGCTTTATGGATACACCCCCTGATCATATGACTAACATGTATTTATCAAATGTTTGCGTTTGTAGTCCCACCCCCAGGGGGAGAGAGTTGACAGTAGACCAGACAGTGGAAACAGACAAGGCAAGAAGAAGAAGCAGAAATATCCACAGGAGCCAGCCTTTCACAGACAGGTTTTCTAAAATTACTACCATTTATTATATAAAATGTGATCGTATACATTTTATTGAAAGAATAGTATGTCCTCAAAACACACATAGATTTTTCTATGGGAGCAAATAGGAGGCCAATAATAATAATGGTTTCCCAGTTTAAATCATACCTGATTATGAGTACAGATAAACATACCGATGCTATTTTTAAACTTACAGGGATTCACTTGGTAAACAACCCCAGTAAATTTTGAAATGGAAACATTTGAAAAAAGTAAAAGATGCATGTGTTGTAAGTGATGTGATACATACAACAATATCAATTTTATGTAAGTTTTTGGCCATTTTCTTTTTCTCTTGCCATTTTATCATCTGGTGTCTTGTCCCTTTAATGCCAGAATGTACCAAGGGACATTGGCATAAACCCCACAATATTTTGTTATTGTTTACTTTAATCAATTTCTGAAAACCATAATCAAGTAAAGCCAAAGCAAAGGATCAAATTTTGACAAAAATTTGTCTGGGTTTAATCCCTACTTCTATCAAAAATGACGTCGCTATCCTGACATAACATCATTTAGTTATATTTAATTTATAACTTGTGTAATAACTATAAAAAAGCGACATTAAGTCATAAATAAATCGCTTTGAAAATGGCTGAGCTATATTGCCACCTTTTATTTAGTACTGTAAATTGGCACATTAGTATTTATAGTATAGTATAGTATAGTATAGAACATTCATGGTCTAGAATATAGAAGTATAGAATTACTAAAATTTACTAAAACTTTTGAAAAACTCGCCAAAGCTTGTATTTTTCATCAATTATAGAAAACTCATTTAATCAATTCCATATAAAATTACCTCTCTTGCGATGTCCTTTATTTACAGGTAAGATATTTTCTGCATGCATGTTCTAAATTTTCTAAAATTATATGTAGGTATCATCAGAAAGCAGCCCTGCAGGCAGTTCTGGCCGACCCCTGAAGGGCAAGGGGAGGTCAACAGATGACCTTCAGGCTCAAATGGTTGGTGCTTTGAAGTGTTGTACTTTGATTTGGCCAGATGCATGTACAGCTATTCTTTAAAAGTTGTTTTACATGTGTGTTTCTCTACATGCAGTCAATTTCTAACAAACTGTTATTATCAGGTGACATTGCTTGTTTCTCTTAAAGATTGACTTCCTTTTGCCCTACTGCTTTAGCTTCCTTTTAATTACTCAGTAATGCTGTTATGAATATGATATTCATTTTGGGCTACAACTGCATCATGTGATAAATACAATCTTACTTTTGTTGCCAAAAATTTATGAAACTTGTTGTGGAGAAGCTTGCCAAAGGCTTTCTTTATAATACCTTTTCATAAACTTGTTTACTGTAATAGATTTTTGGATTAAATGGCAACTTGTGTAAGATTTTGTTTTAATTTACCAAAAAGGATGAATAAATATCAAAAACAAGGATTCTTATGAAAGATACTGTGTTTAATTTGAGAGAAAGGTCCAGAAATCAAGGTATTTCTACCTGATGAGACAATAGTTGATCACTGTTAATCTTTTAGGAGCCACGAGTCATTAATATTTGTGAGTTTTCAGCTATTAAATAAACTGTTAAACTCTTGTTATCAGTAAGTAAAATTTGCCATAAATGCGTTATTTAGTAGGTAGTTTAAGGTTTATCACTCAACATTTACGTTTGTTAAACATGTGTAATTGTTTATGATTTTAAGTATGAGCGTCACTTTAATCAGTTCCCAGTGTATACTGGTAGCTCTGTCACATACTTGAACAACCCTCCAAGAATACAGAATAAGATTAACATTTCTTTTTGTTTTTGAAGCCAGCCCTCCCTGTTCATGAAGAGACTACAATGGAAGTGACTGTGCCTAAAGCGGAACATATGTTTGTGGTCGGACCACAGGGTCAGCACTTGAGCGACATTTTAAAACTTACAGGTATTTTTAGAGTGCTAATTACATGCCGATTTGATGACACTTTGGTATATGATTTGAAAAATATATATCAGTATGAGCTTATGGACTCTGCAGGGGAATTCTATGTAGAATTTTAATTGTAACATTAAATTAGTTACATGATTTTTTTCCTATTTTATTAGCTATATATTGAAATAAATTTATACAAAGATACTATGTGCACATGTTCAGCGAGGCCTGTACCTCTGGTTTTTAAGGGACAAGACACCAGATTATACAATTGCAAGAAAAAAAGAAAATTTATATCGTTTGGTACAATGCATTGAATCTTACTTATTGATGTATCTCATGGTTTATGACACATATGACTTTCGCAGTTTTTTGCGTGGTTAATCACGATAAGTGCCTATTCTCAAAGAAATTATTTGCCATTCCTGTGTCCAGGCAGCATTCGGGGGTATTCCTCACTTCTGTAACAGCTCAAGTTTTACTTAAACAAAACTGATAAACATGGATGTTTGCTCTTTTTTGTTTTCTTTCTTACAGTTGCTAAGATTTTTTTATCATATTTCTTTTTCAGGGGTAACAATCACAGTGCCCCCTTTCAATTCTCCATTGGATAAGGTCGTTCTCAAGGGAGGATACCAGCAGCTTAGTCGCGCTTTTGACATGATGATCTCAAAGGTTTAGTATAAATGATTTGTTTTATGCCTTGAATTCTATTGTTTTTACCAAACTTCTGATTTATGAAATTGAACTGTTTTATGTTCATAATGAAAAAAACAACATTTATGAATAAGAAAATGTTAAAAAAAACAGGGACTACATTTTACTACGGTATTTTTAGATACAAAATTGGACTACAGTTCGCCACAATAATGTATCTTTTTACACCAGTGAATCAAAATTTCACTCTGAGGAGAAAAACTTTTACAGTCCGAAAATTGTTTGCCTAGAAACAGTATGAGCATAAAAATTGTGCAGTGATGCAAACACAGTAGGCATGAAAATCTAAATTTGATCAACTGATTTCAGCTGTTTTGATGGAAAATGTTCAATTTAAAATATGTTGGGAATGGTTGGAAATTTTTTAAATTGATTAAATAAATAACATTTCGTAAGCTTAATTGGGTTGACCCCATTTTCAATTGATTTTGTGACCAAGCTTTAACATCCCTGATATAGGAACAGGAATGAAGGTTTCATAAAAAAATATTGTTTAAACCTTCCCTTTATATTTCAAATCCCCACTATTCAAAGGGCTGTGGTCTGTTTTTCCTAAAAAGTACAGGTACAGTGAGTGCCTTAGAACACTATATTCATGCAACATTTATACTATCGACTAGGGAAATTTTTAGCATCCCAATTAAAATATGAGAAAATGGTTTACCGTATGTACTGATATTTTCCTATTAACAGTCTCGTATTGTTTAAAACTTGCTGACTTAAAATAAACATGATCTTGTCTTACAGAGCCAGGAAGCACAGAAAGCCTTTTTACAGGGATATATACCTGGGCAGATGTCAGGTCAATGCCAAAGGGGTAAAAAAGGCCAAAGGCCTAAAGAGGGTGAAACTTTCCATGTTAATGATGATGGCCTAGACCTTGATGTGAATACAGAGGTCAAAGACTCTCACACAGCTCAAAGGTCAAATGCCGGTCAAGGTCAAAGGTCACAGACAGGTCAGACGTACCGGAAATCTGACAATCAAAGGAAATCGGACAATCCAAATTGGCGTAAGCAAGATCAGCATTACAGTTCACATCATGGGAAAGGTCAACAATACAAAGGTCAAAGGACATCAAGCCAACCAGAGGTCAAAGGTCAAGTTCAAAACAAAGGTCAAGCTGTAGATCAAGGCCAAGGTGCTGTAGCTAAAAGTCAAGGGAAGCGACAGAGAAAGAGACAGGTATTGAGAGGAATGTTTTACTCAGAATTCAACATATTCTTATTCAGATTATCAGACATTAGAAAAAGAGGCTTCATCAATTAAAAATATATAGTTATAAGTATTAGTTTATAATTAAAATATATGAAATCACCTTTTCTTGATAATTGATTATGGACTGGGAAACTTGCATAATTTAACATACATACATTACATGTGCACTGGTTCTGAATTCATAAGATATTTAATGGTTGTTACTGTTTTACCCATTTCAGAATGTTTTCACTGAGTATTTGCCGAGGGAGGAGGTTTCAGCAGGTCTCAAGAGAGGCATACTAGTTGAAGTAAATGTTTCCATCAGTGATTTTTTTTTAATAATTCTACTGCCTGTGGCTTTTCAATTGGGAAAATAAGCTTGATAAGTCCCAAAATTGGGAATAGGCCCCAGAATTGGGAAAATTAACTGGATAGGTCACAAAATTGGGAAAATTAACTGGATAAGTCCCAAAATTGGGAAATAAGCTGGATATGTCCCAAAATTGGAAAAATAGGCTCTTTAAGTACTAAAATTGGAAAAATAAGCTTGATATGTCCTAAAATTGGGAAAATGAGCTTGATATGTCCTAAAATTGGAAAGATAAGCTTGACATTTCCTTAAATTGGGAAAATTAGCTTGATATGTTCTAAAAATGGGAAAATAAGCTTGATAAGTCATTAAATTGGGAAAATAAGCTTGATAAGTCCCAAAATTGGGAAAATAAGAGCATGGTGAAAAAATATTTATTTTTCTACTCATGCTTATTTATAATGGTTTTTCCAAACATCCTGCCCACTTTCATCCCAGAACTGCAATTTAAAGGATAATTATTTTTTTATTATTGGGAAAAGGATAAAGAAATGGGGGAAATCGGATGAATTTTTGCTTAAGCAAACAGCTGATATTCGGCAGTAAAATTGATATAATTCCTTATACGATTAATAGTTTTTGTCATGTTGGAATGTACTTTGTTAATGAAACTTGACTTAAAGCACACAATTTTAACTAATTAATTGTATGAAATTTAACATTGTATATAAATCACTAGAAAAGAACAGTTCAGGAAATTGTTTAAGGAAGCTAAAATTTTGAACTTGAGGTATTTTCTCTGACCTAATAGTATTACACTCTCACACCTTTTCAGGGGCCAATCAGAATCAACCCCAAGAATTATGAGGAAGGGTATGTCCCCCATCCAGTAAGTACAAAGTTAAGATTTTGGCACATGCATATGTGAAAATTGGTTAACTTACTGTAAAATCATAAATTTAAGTTTTTGTTGGATGGACAATCCACGAATTCAAGATTCCACGAAAACTTGTATCCAATGTACTATGTTTTGTTTGTTTCAATCTAAAATAGAAAATCAAAGAATTTTAATGGCCATGAAACTAGAGATTTTCACACAATCAACGAGACTTCATGTCAATGAATAAAAATGATTTTGCAGTATTTAATAGTTTTAAGTCTTTTTTGATGTACTGAATGTCTTTATATACTGTACTAAGGAGTTGAAAATTATAAAAAAAAAATAGTTTGTCTCACAGTTATTATTTTTTTCAAAGAAAAAGTCATGGTATTTTTATATCTTTGGTGGTGTTGTGATCTCATCATTGTTGGCGTTTGTGTCAGGAAAAAATTAGACATAGGCCATCAATTAAAAAACTTTAAATGTATTATATGGCGTACATGATAAATGTTACTAAATTTGTGTAAGATAAATAATCAATTTGAATTGTATGAAAAGTTATTTAATTAGAAAGTTCTATATCTCAATATGATTCCACATATAATTCAGGATGGAGTGTCCGACATCTTGATTGGGTCATTCAAGCACCGTAACCGGGCCCTTAATGGGGATGTGGTTGCCGTGGAGATATTTGGCGAGGGAGATTGGAAGGTAAGGATACCTTCCACAGTGAATCTGAATAAGACTCTCAAAATGAAAAATTTGCTAAACACAGATCCTTTTGCATGTCCAGACTTAGATGCTCATATTCAATCAGTATTTCAGACAACTCTCATGTTCATCTCTAATATATTATTACATATATATATATTCATTGTTCTTAATGTCTGACCCTCGGCGTATGCTGCTTTAACTGGTAATTTGACAAGGCTGTAACATTGAGAACAGTTTACACTTAATGTTATTCTATTTTTTAACCAGATTTTCAACGAAAACCGGGTTATTAGAATGAGGTTCTCGTTGGGGGGGCGGGGGGCGGGCGGGCCGGCGGGCGGTTGTCAAACATTGGTTTCTGTTCAATAACTTTAGTTAGCATTGATAGATATTGATAAAACTTGGTGTGTAGGTAGTTATGGGAAAAGCTAGATTGGGATTTCTTTTGAGGGGGGTGGGGCTAAGGTCAAGATCACTGTTACTAAAAATAGAAAAATGGTTTTTGCCCAATAACTTTAGTTAGCATTGATAGATATTGACGAAAGTTGGTGTGTAGGTAGCTTATGTGAAGAGCTAGCTTGGGATTGCTTTTGAGTGGGGAGGGGCTAAGGTCAAGGTCACTATTACTTTAAATAGAAAAATGGTCAAGGTCACTGTTACTTAAAATAGAAAAATGGTTTCTGCCCAATAACTTTAGTTAGCATTGACAGATATTGATAAAACTTGGTGTGTAGGTAGCTTATGTGAAGAGCTAGCTTGGGATTGCTTTTGAGAGGGGTGGGGCTAAGGTCAAGGTCGCCTGTGACTAAAAATAGAAAAATGGTTTCTGCCCAATAACTTTAGTTAGGATTGATAGATATTGACGAAAGTTGGTGTGTAGGTAGCTTATGTGAAGAGCTAGCTTGGGATTGCTATTGAGGGGGAGGGGCTAAGGTCAAGGTCACTGTTACTTAAAATAGAAAAATGGTTTCTGCCCAATAACTTAAGTTAGCATTGACCGATATTGATGAAACTTGGTGTGTAAGTTGCTTATGTGAAGAGCTAGCTTGGGATTGCTTTTGAGTGGGAAGGGGCTAAGGTCAAGGTCACTATTACTTAAAATAGAAAAATGGTCAAGGTCACTGTTACTTAAAATAGAAAAATGGTTTCTGCCCAATAACTTTAGTTAGCATTGACCGCTATTGATGAAACTTGGTGTGTAGGTAGTTATGTACAGAGCTAGCTTGAGATTGCTTTTGAGGGGGGTGGGGCTAAGGTCAAGGTCGCCTGTTACTAAAAATAGAAAAAAGGTTTCTGCCCAATAACATAAGTTAGGATTGACAGATATTGATTGAACTTGGTGTGTAGGTAGCCTGTGAAGAGCTAGCTTGGGATTGCTTTTGAGTGGGGAGGGGCTACGGTCAATGTCACTGTTACTTGAAATAGAAAAATGTTTTTTGCCAAATAACTTTTGATAGCATTGATAGATATTGATTAAACTTGGTGTGTGTAAAGAGCTAGCTTGGGATTGCTTTTGAGGGGGGTGGAGCTAAGGTCAAGGTCACTGTTACTTAAAATTTAAAAATGGTGTCCGCCCAATAACTTTAGTAAGCATTGATAGATATTGATAAAACTTGGTGTGTAGGTAGCTTATGTACAGAGCTAGCTTGGGATTGCTTTTGAGGTGGGTGGAGCTAAGGTCAAGGTCACTGTTACCAAAAATAGAAAAATGGTTTCTGCCCATAACTTTACATGTAGTTAGGATTGATAGATATTGACGAAATTTTGTGTGTAGGTACTAGTAGCTTATGTGAAGAGCAAGCTTGGAATTTCTTTTGAGGGGGGTGGGGTCAATGTCACTGTTACTAAAAATAGAAAAATGGTTTCTGCCCAATAACTTTAGTTAGCATTGATAGATATTGATGAAACTTAGAGCGAAGGTAGCTTATGTGAAGAGCTAGCTTGGGAGGTGGGGTCAAGGTCACTGTTCCTAAAAATAGAAAAATGTTTTTCTGCCCAACAACTTAGTTAGAATTGATGGATAGTGATGAATCTTAGTGTGAATATAGCTTATATGAAGCTGCAGATTGAACTTGCTCATACAACAAATTAATTGGCTATAATTTCTGATTGCCCATAACAAAAACCTGGTTTCGCCGCATTGGGGCGCTTCTAGTTTTATTCTTACATTGAACTGCAAATGCTTGATATATATAATGAATAAAACAAGTTGAAATATTTAATAATTAACATGAAGCCAATTGGGCTATTGCCCTGCCTTATCAATAGTGTAGTTGTCAGGGTGGGAGGGGGTTATTGTCAGAGATGTTCAAGTAATCCATATTAAGCAACCATGTGCTACTACATATGGACACAATATAATCCCTTTATTAGATTGTTAGAATAGTGATCGTCTTGGTGTCAGCGTGCTCTTGCAAAGTTAAACCTTCAAAAATGTCCAAGATTTTAAAATGAAACTTGTTACCCATGTTGCAAAGACAATCTTCACTTATTCAGCAAGGTGCACAGCTCTGGTTTAATTATAATGAGTTATGCCCCTTGTTTGGGCATTGTCATTGGTATGGTTCATTGCCAGCCATGAGTAATCATCCTAATTATAATGATAATGCTTGTTTCTTTTCAGTTTAACAAAGAGGAACTGGCAGGCTATGAACTTGACCTAAAGGCCCATGAAAAAGTACATTCAGACGATGAGGTGTTAATTGAAGCTGAAGAAATAATTGAAATAGCTGATAAAGGCAAAGCTGATGCAAATCAACCAGACACTTCTAGTCAGACTGTTGAAAATTCCGACCAAAAGTTAAAAACAGGAAGTAGTACACCAAGCAAGACTCCTAAAAAGGAGAGGCATTCAAAGGGAGAAAAGTCAAAGGAATGTAATTTTAGTCCATCTAAGAGATATACAAGTCTGAACGATGTGATGTCAGTGGAAAGTCCACTGAAGAAGCATTTTGGGTCTGATAAAGGGAAGGAACAATATCGTCAGATGCTACAGAGAACGGGCAAGGTCAGAAAAATTAAAATAAAAGTTGGCGAGAAAAATATTGTATCTAGATGCTTTTCAATTAGTTCTCTGTTGATATATTTGAATTTGCGTCCTGTGAATGTCCTATTAGATGGGCCAGGCATATGTCTAAGAATCCTGTGAGCTAGATAAGAACCATTTTTCCATTCAGCTAACTTCTTAAAATCCCCTTTTTTTTTCGATAATCAGTCATGTACAGTATCATAAATATCAAATGCTGACTAAGCTTGTCAAAATTACCAAACATCTAGACATAGGGCAGAGTCAAATGCCAGCGACTGACCAATCAGCAATCAGTATCTGCTACAGCATAGCTGTATACACCCACTGGTGTGTAAATGAACAAAATGGTTTTCTGAACTTTTGGCTTCAATATATTAATACACAACTTTCGGCATGAATAAGAAATCAACGCCCATGGTGTATTTCCTAAATTATATGATAGATTAAGGGTTTATATGCATGACATCAGCAGATGCACTTTAACCAGTTGAAATCAATGTTAAGCATTTCAAAAGAACAAATTGCAAGTTTTGAGTTAAGAGAAGCATTGTTCAAGTCACAGAATCGGAAAATAGACCCATGAAAATGCCTGCATGTCTATAGGGGTAGCATCGAATAGGAGATTTACGGTACTTCATTACACCATTTATGGATTTTAATGAGGAGGTTACAAGTTGCTTAAGTCTTTTCTACGGGTGGTATTGTTTCACTTCAGGTAGACATTTTACACAAAAAGTTTTGGTGTAAATATTAAATCTGTCTTAAATATTTAAAATTATTCTTTTCATTTTTCATTTTTCTTTACCAGGTGGTGGCGATCATAGAAGAGAAGCACTCTAGGGCGTGTACGGGTCAGATTCGGCCCATGCTGGACAAATACTGTGGGTATGCAATGTTTGCACCCAACGACCATCGCATGCCCAGGATGATGATACCCATAACTGATTGCCCTAAAGGTATTTTAGTGAAAAGACTCTGAACCACGGTGATATAAATATTCATAACTATTAAACCTAGTGGGTAAACTTACAAGTCACATGATAACCTTGCTCGAACAAATACACTATGTCTTGTACTCAATAAAAAATATTTTTTTAAACAAAGTAGGTAATGAATTAATTAGTCGTTGTTCGATTAAAGTGCCATATCAATTAGATATAGAGGAAGGTTTTTGTCAAAAAGTTAAAGTCAGCAACAATTTCCTTTGACTTGAGTGAAATGAATGTAAAGATAAGTATAATTGTATAGTAAGTTTATAAATGTTTGTCCCTTAAGAATGCCTGACTGGTTTGAAAAACACAGCTTATGTTGTCTCCATTGAGTCCATAGTGTCTTACTTTATGATGAATTTCTCCCTGCATAAAAGGGAAGACATAATGTTTTTGCTCGAGCTGTCTGTCCGTCACAAATCTTGTCTACTCCATATCTCTTTGACCTCTTGAAGGGTTTTGAAACAACTTGCCACATATGTTCACCATATTGGGACTGTCAGTTTCTGCATTTACCCTTTGGATTTTGAAATAACTGGCTATAAATATTCACCATATTGAGATGATGTGCCGAGCGCATGATATAACCACATTGGCTCAAGGTAAAGATAACAATAAAACATGACAAAATTTAGTGTCTGCTCCATATCTTGTGAGCAGCATGAAGGATTTTGAAAGAATTGGCCACATATGTTCACCATATTGAGACCATGTGCAGGGTGCATGTGACAACCAGTTCGGTTTAAGGTCAAGGTCACACTTAGATGACCAAGGTCATTTGTCTGTATTTCATATTTTTGTTTCTGCTCCATATATCTCTTGAGCCATTTGAAGAATTTTGAAATTACTATTGAGAAATGTTAACCATATTAAGACGATGTGCCGAGTGCATGTTACAACCAAGTAAGTTCAAGGTCACACAAAGTTCATTTGTCTACATTTTCTGTCTGCTCCATATCTCATGAGCCGCTTGAAGGATTTTTGAATAATTCCCCAAAATATTCCCCATCTTGAGATAATGTGCAGAGCGCTTGTTATAACCAGTTCAAGGTCAAGGTCACACTTAGTGGTCAAAGGTCATGTTTATAATATAACTATATTTCTTGTCTGCTCCTTATCTCTTGAACCTGTTAAAGGATTTTTAAATAACTACCCACAAATGTTCACTATATTGAGATGATGTTAGTGCATTTCACTTCTGTTTGTTCTCCAGATTTCCTGGAGAGGCCAGAGGATCACTCCAGAACCTTGTATGTGGGGCGTGTCACTGACTGGAGGGTGGACTCCATGATGGCAGATGGGTAAGGCCTGCTTGAAGGGCTCTAATTAAAGAGCTAGTAACTGACTGGAGGGTTGGCTCTATGATGGCTTATGGGTAAGGTGTACCCAAAGGGTTAAAATCTAAATAACTGCAATCTTTGATTATGTCCTAGTCTACTTGGCAAATTTCAGAATGGCTGTAAAATCTCTAAATGGTTGGTAAAAACATAAGATATCCCATAGGTTACAAAACCCCCCAGATAAATTCAAATCCCTGTTGAAGCAATAAGTGAATCTGAAGTGAACCGAAAAGGTGTATACAGAATGTAACTCTGGTTATAGCTACCCTGGTTCTTTAATGTGTCTAGTCTATAGCACTAAAGCACTGTCACATGAGTCCCCCGTTTCAAGTCCCTCCCGTAAGACAATATATTGAGTGGGCAGACAGGGGATCAAACCTGAGGCCCATTAGTTGTCAATCCAATGTATATCCACTAGACAACAGATCTACTACTTAGAATAAAATAGTTGGTGTGTTTATTTAATAGGCGCCTGGCTCGTAGTCTGGGGGAGGCAGGAGAGATAGAGCCCGAGACAGAGGGAATGTTGATCGAGAATGGAGTGGACTTTGAGGAATTTCCACAACAGGTATGACTTTCTAGCTAATCTGCTTCTTCGACAATTAAAGCCAAGATAATTTTTAGCTCCACTGGCCGAAGGCCATGGAGCTTATGTCGTCACAGATTGTCCGTCGTGAGTGCGTGCGTGCGTGCGTGCGTGCGTAAACTTTTACTTTAAACGACATCTCCTCTGAAACTGATAAGCGGATTTTGACGAAACTTGACAGTAATGTTCCTTGGGTGGTCCTTTATTAAAATTGCTCAAATGGTTCTGGTCCATTGCACAATATGGCCGCCACAGCTAAAAATAGCAAAATCTTTAAACGACATCTCCTCTGAAACGGATTGGCAGATTTTGATGAAACTTGACAGAATTGTTCCTTGGGTGGTCCTTAACCAAAACTGCTCAAATGGTTCCGGTCCGCTGCACAACATGGCTGCCAGGGCAAAAAAATAGAAAAACCTTTAAAGAACATCTTCTCAGAAACCGATGATCAGATTTTGATGAAACTTAACAGAAATGTTCCTTGGATGGTCCTTTATCAAATTTGCTTCAATGGTTTCGGTCCACTGCACAAGATGGCCCCCAGAGGTAAAAATAGAAAAACCTTTAAACGACTTCTCCTCAGAAACCGATGATTGTATTGCAATGAAACTTGACAGAAATGTTACTTGGGTAGTCCTTAACCAAAATAGCCCAAACAGTTCTGGTCTGCTGCACAACATGGGCACCAGAGCTAAGAATAGAAAAAAACGTTAAACTACATCTTCTCAGAAACCGATTATCAGATTTTGATGAAACTTTACATAAATGTTCATCGGGATGCCCTTTAACCAAAATTCCCCAAATGCTTCCGGTCCGCTGCACAACATGTCTGCGAGAGTTAAAAAAAACAAAAACTTTATACGACTTGTCGTCGAAACCGATGACCTTTTTTCGATAAAACTTGACAGAAATGTTTGTTTGGTGCTCCTTTACTCAAATTGCCCAAATCATTTCGGTCCACTGCACAACATGGCAGCCAGAGCTATTAAAGTAAAAAAAAATTTAAAATAACTTCTCCTCAAAAATTGATGATTGTATTTCTATGAAACTTGACGAAAATGTTCGTTAGGTGGTATTTGCTTGAACCTTTTGGCCAGTGGAGCACAGGCACTGATGTGCCTCTTGTTATTTTCTAGGTCTTATGGTGTTATTGTTGAGAGTTTAAAGATGCAAAACTTGTAGGTCATAGAAAGACATTGAATATGAATATGAGAATGATTTCCACCAATATTTTATACTTACAGTTTGTCTTTATGGAATACATATAGGCCATAGACTCTCTTCTATACAAACAGACATGGTCCATTAGTAAAACAGAGCTTAAAGATGGTAATTAACAATACATTTTTATTTTCAATTGAATTATTCCAGGCCTTAGACTGTCTGCCCCAAAACTTGCCGTGGAGCATTCCGGAAGAAGAATTTGAAGAGCGAGAAGACTTTCGCAAGTGTTGTATATTTACTATTGACCCGGCCACAGCACGTGATCTTGATGACGCCCTGTCCTGTGAGGACTTGGGAAATGGTGGGTGCTTTATACCATAACAAGTGGATCCATGTTTTGATATGAGACAAAATTACATGTTTTAATATTCGAAATATATGTTTGATATTTGACAGAATTACCTATTATCAGTCTTGGTTGAAGAAAATGTCAGTAATGATTCCCTTTAAATAATTTAGGCGTTTTGTACTTCACACTTTCTGATTTAATATTTCACAAAATTGTGTCTTAAACCTTATTTAAACCTTGCTTTGTGGCTTAAACCTTATTTAAACCTTGATATTGTGTCTTAAAACCTTCTCCCTCTAAACCTTGATATTGTGGCTTAAACCTTTTTTTTTTTTTAAACCTTGATATTGTGTCTTAAACTTTAATACTGAAACCTTCATATTGTGTGCTATATATTAGTGTTATGCTCCAACCTGTTGCAGGTCGGTACAAAGTTGGTGTGCACATAGCAGATGTGAGCTACTTTGTGGAGGAAGGCACAGTATTAGATAACATAGCGGGGCTTAGATCCACCAGTGTCTACCTAGTTCATAAGGTAATTGGAGGTTTGAAAAATCTGTTACATCTACATCTTATAACAACTACATATGTTTGTGTTCAAGGGATAAATTGGTGAAGAAAATCAAAATTTTGTCTTAGTAATTGCAGTCATCGAAATTAGACTTCTGGATGAACAAGCCCGAATTATTATACTATTGCTTGTTCTCAAACTTTTGAACAAGCCCTGCTATATAAAATTCAGAGTTTGAGCAAGCCCGGAAGACATTTTACTAGTGCAGGGCTTGCGGGCTTGTGTTAATTTCGACCACTGTAATTGTACGGCACATTTGTGAGGTGGGAGAACATATTTTTTTCAATTGGTGCAAAGTGATTTTCTGTAAGATATGTCTTGTTTCACTATGTATATTTGTAAAGCCTTTAAAAATAATAATCTCCATTTAAGGCAGTGGTCTAAAATATGCTTGTTTTGTTTTTGTTTTTTAAGACTAGTCAGAACAGCAATGTAAGTCACACATGATTAACCATGATGTTTCATTATATTGTTGATACAATAATTAATACTTTTTTATTGTAATTAAGACGAACAGATTTCATAACTAATAAATTATTATTTTTATCTGTGGTCAAAAAGAACTAGGGTTGCGGGGTTTTGCCAGGTAAGGTTGGATTGCCTCAATCACAGGTATATTTATTTAGGCCTAACAGAAAGTGAAATTCAATTTATAATTTACAACTCTTGAAATGATTACAAATATCTTTGTACAGGTGATTCCGATGTTGCCAAGACTTCTTTGTGAAAAGCTGTGCAGTTTGAACCCAGATGAGGACAGACTGACCTTCAGTGTTCAATGGACCATAACTGAACAAGGCGAGGTAAGTTGAGGTGTATATGTGTAGGAGTTGTAGTTCTGTGCCAGTATTTATATAATATATGATACCTCAAGTCATTTCTTAATCATTTTCCTACATGTATGTTTAATAGTATCTCACTGTTCATATGATGTAATAAGTTGATAATATCTGAAATACTCTTATGTTCATTGATTTGATTGAAAATATCTTCAAATGACCTTAACTTTTCTTTTGATATGACTATGTAAGGTAATGACTTAAGATGTTTTATGAATGCCTGTTTTTTTAAACAGTAGTTATTCTGTGATGATGACAATACAGTCTGAGATTTTTCTGGTCATGTGCTGTTTAAAATTTTATGTTTAACTGAAGTTTATCATGGCAAAGGCCCCCTCCCCATAAAACTTCATATATTAACTATTCATGCATGTTCCACTCTTCCTGATCAACTAAATCTATAAAGTCTACTTTGCATTTAGATAGAAGAGGAATGGTTTGGGCGTTCAATCATCCGCTCCTGTGTAAAGCTTGCCTATGACCATGCCCAGGGCTTTATTGAGGAGCCTGACCGCGCCTGGAAACCCGAGGAGTTGCCACAAATATCAGAGGGCTTCACTGTGGAGGATATCAAGAAGAGAGTGCTCAACCTGCATAAGGTTGGTGGCTTGCATATAAAGAATTCACATATAAAAGGTTAAGGTTAAATCTAGCTATTTGACTGGTTATTAACTGAATATCTTCATGTATTTTAATATGGTGGACAGTCTTTATTTTCATTTATACCGGGTATCCTGTTTTATCAATCATTCAATTAGTGCTTTTGAGCTGTTTGAAAACTATTACCCATGATTTGTATTAATACTGGGTGAGTACCTAAATCGGAACACTTTCGACACTATTTGTGAAATATATTTAGTTGGACTTGCACCACAACTACAAAATTTTCCATCAGCATACTAAGATTCAAGACCAATTGGTTGATATAAATTGCATTTTTCAAGATACTACCAATCTGCATGAAAAGTACTCTATTAGCCGCACAATCAAGGACTGCCATTTTCGTCCTCGGAGTACCTAAATATGGAACAGTATTAATCTGTTATTTATTTTTATGTATTCTTTTAAAATTATTGCTCCATGTTTTGTTTAAGTAAATTAATAATTTATGTTATTTCCAGCTTGTCTTTTTTTGTCATTTTTGTCAGTAAAAGTTGATGATTTCAGTAAAATATAGACTGTACCAGTATGCTGTGATTGTGGCAAGCATAAAGTCTTTTCCCCGAGTGCCATGTATTGACATTTGAACATGAAAAACTTTAAATGATTGCATTATTTGAAATTCTTACCGGACAATTGTGTTCTTTGGAACTTGTATCTGAAGCAAGCGTCTTTATTGATTAAAATCGTAAATAAACTGATCTCGATCGGAAAAACACTTTTATAATGGGTGTTCCATATTTAGGTACTGTTCCGATTTAGGTACTCGCCCAGTATGGGTGTGTTATATAGGCAGATTTTTATTGAAAAATTCCAGGTTATAGATTGTCAAATAGTAAACGGGATTAGGGGGTTCGGTTTTCGCATTAACCCCTTGTATTTAAATAGGAAGATAAAATGAAGAATAGTAGCAGTGCTATGAAAATTGAGCAGTATTTCATGCCTTTCGATGAAATATGGAGTTTTATCAGTGAAATAACAACAGTGAAATTATCAATTACTGCAAAATAAGGAGTGAAAATATTAACTTGAACTACTTTTAAAATTCATTGTAGTTACTTCCCCTTGATCATAACAGAACACTTCATGTCAGACCAGAAAATGTTGGCAAATAAGATATTTAAAAATTTAAAGAAATGTTACATAAGTTTAAATAAAGATATATTTGGAAATTAACAACTTACCTCAATATATTATTTTATACTTGCAGATAGCATTGAACCTTCGAAAGGGTCGGTTTGACAGTGGGGCTCTGCGTCTAGACCAGGTGAAGCTACAGTACAGTCTGGACTCAGAGACAGGGATGCCCAATGGTTACACTGTCTACCAGCAGAGGGATAGCAATAGGTCAGTTTAAAGTATTCATACTGAAATATCTCAGCATAAATTGTTCTCTTTAATCTGACAGCAGAGCATCAGGAGTTTGGCAGGTGAAGTGATAATATTATTTTTTAGCTCTTATGTTTTGAGAAGAAAAAAGTGAAATTATTGACATAACCCTTGTGTCGGCAGGTTCATCATAGTGAAAAGACATTAACCTTACCTATAACTCAAAATCCAAGATATTCAAATGTAACTTGGTAAACATGCTTCAAAAAACAAGATGCAATTGTATAGCAAGGCCTACAACTCTGGCTTTATAATTGTCAGGTTATGTCCCTTGATATTGTAAAAAGTCATTCATAAACTAAAACCTGGCTGTAACTTAAAAATCGTTCAATTATATGCGCATGAAACTGTGAACACATATGTCCAGTGAAAATATGCACATTTGAATCAAGGCAGACAACTCTTGCTTTATAATTGTCATGTTAATATGTTATTAAGATAGTTGGAAAATGTCATGCATTACCTTAAACTCTGCCGTATCAAGAGAGTCGGGTTTTCTCCCCGTGCAGTTCTCTTATTTCAGCCTTGATTCAGAACCATGGTGTGGTAATAGTTGCTCAAGTTTGGCATCTATTTTGCCAAATTAACTGGCATTACAGTGATCAGTTACAGATAAAAGGTGACACATTTGCCAAATCAGAGTGTTGGAACATAAATTAACAGAACATATCTACATAAAAGATACTAAAGCACAAGAGCACTTTTTAACACAGTGTATGAACGTCTATATCGTGTATGCCAGGTACTAGTGCACAATGTTAAATGATACAGGTACTAAGAATTTGTAATGTTTATTTCAGACTGGTTGAAGAGTTTATGTTGCTTGCAAATATGGCCGTAGCTCATAGAATCAACCGGGAATTCCCAGACAAAGCATTGTTGAGAAGACATCCACCTCCACAGAGTAAAATGCTGGAAAACTTGGTATGAAGCTTATTATGCCCCCCTCGAAGAAGAGCGGTATATTGCTTTGCACAGGCATGTCGGTCGGTCGGTCCGTCGGTAGACCAAAGCTTGTCCGAGTGATAACTCGACAATTCCTGGATGTATGGTCATCAAACTTCACATGAAGGTTGGGCCTGACCAGTAGATGACTCCTATTGATTTTGGGGGTCATCGGGTCAAAGGTCAAGGTCAGAGTGACCTTTAATGGTAAAATAATTTTAAAGCTTGTCCGAGTGATAACTCAACAATGCCTGCACCCATGGCCCTCAAACTTGACATGGAGGTTGGGTCTGACCAGTAGATGACCCCTATTGTTTTTGGGGGTCATCAGGCCAAAGGTCAAGGTCACAGTGACCTTGAATGGTAAAAGGTTGTCCGAGTGATAACGTGACAATGCCTGCACCCATGGCCCTCAAACTTGACTTGGAGGTTGGGCCTGACCAGTAGCTGACCCCTATTGTTTTTATGGCTCAATGGGTCAAAGGTCAAGGTCACTGTGACCTTGAATGGTAAAAGGTTGTCCGATTGATAACTCAACAATGCCTGCACCCATGGCCCTCAAACTTGACTTGGAGGTTGGGCCTGACCAGTAGATGACCCCTATTGTTTTTGGGGGTCATCGGGTCAAAGGTCAAGGTCACAGTGACCTTGAATGGTAAAAGGTTGTCCGATTGATAATTCAACAATGCCTGCACCCATGGCCCTCAAACTTGCCTTGGAGGTTGGGCCTGGCCAGAAGATGGTCCCTATTGATTTAAGGGGTCATTGGGCCAAAGGTCAAGGTGACAGTGACCTGGAATGGTAAAAGGTTATCCAAGTGATTACTTGACAATGGCTGCACCCATGGCCCTCAAACTTGATTTAGAGGTTGAGCCTGGCCAGAAGATTGTCCCTATTAATTTTAGGGGTCATTGGGCCAAAGGTCAAGGTCACAGTGACCTTGAATGATAAAAAGTTGTCCAAGTGATAACTCAACAATGCCTGCATCCATGGCCCTCAAACTTGACATGGAGGTTGGGCCTGACCAGTAGATGACCCCTTATGATTTTAGGGGTCAAAGGTCAAGGTCACAGTGACCTTGAAAGCAAACTCAACAATTCTTGGACCTATGGTCATCAAACTTGACATGAAGGTTGGGCCTGCCCAGTAGATGACCCCTATCGAATATGGGGGTCATCAGGCCAAGGTCAATGTCACAGTAACCTTTAACGCAAAAAAGTTAACAAATCTTCCCCCACTGATATCTCAACAATGCCTGAACCTATGATCATTAAACTTGACATGGATGTTAAGCCTGACCAGTAGATCACCCTTATTGATTTTAGGATTCATAGAGCCAACGGTCAAGGTCACAGTGATCTTGAATGGTAAAAGGTTGTCCGAGTGATAACTCAACAATGCCTGAACCCATGGCCTTCAAACTTGACTTGGAGTTGCATCTGACTTGTAGATGACCCCTTATGATTTAAGGGGTCATCAGGTCAAAAGTCAAGGTCACAGTGACCTTGAACGAAAAAAAATTGTCTTGTGATAACTTGACAATGCCTGCACCCATGGCCCTCAGACTTGACATTTAGGTTTCTGGTGACCAGCTGATGACTCTGGATTTTGAGTTCATAGAGTCAAAGGTCATGACGGTCATAACACACTTTATCCTCACACTTTAATGGTCATAATCTTAAAACAGCAACAAATCAGCTGTCATTTCGGTCCATGCATATTTCATTCAATTGTCCATATAATCCTGACAACATGGCACTCAGGGGGGGCATAATGTTTGACAAACATCTCTTGTTTGATTAATACATTATAATGAACCTTTGCAATATTGAAATTGCTGTCACTAATTCTTAGCTTGTCTGATTTTTTTTAAAAATCACATTATTGTCGTCGTCATTCGGTGTCGTCGTTGGAGGCGTTGGTTAAGTTTTACGTTTAGATCACTTACATAGAAACTATTAAAGCTATCGTTTTTGAAACTTGGGCAACTTTTTCATCTAATACCCTTCTTCACATTGTACCCTATAGGAGCACCAGTTTTTTGGGGGTAAAAAAACATGAATTATGATGGATTTTGGTTCATTTTGAGCATTGGACATAGGTTCTTCATTTTTTGTTGGAATGCTTTCAGTTTTTTTCACTGACAATAATTGGATCATGCAATTCAATTTATAAAATGGTTTTTGAGTCACACATTTGGAAGGGTAGGGGGAGGGTGGGGGATATTTTAGTATTTTTGCACTTTGAAATTTTTAGCTAGTCTGATTTTTTAAGTCTTGTGCTTGGTTTACTTACATGCAAACTATCGAAGCTATCACTTTCAAACTGGAATACCTGTTCACTATCAAATTTAATAAATGAAATAAATAAACCATAAAAGGATGGAATCAGACAAGCATTCAGCACACACAGGCAGTGCTCTTGTTTATACTTCTCTGCTCGCATAATGTCTTTATTCTTTCAGAGTGACCAGTGTAGTGCGTTAGGTATTCACATTGACACAAGCAGTGCTGGGGCCTTTCAGGTATGAAAGTATTTACTGGTAGAAGAGCAGTAGCCGGCAGTTTTTACATGTTTTTGAAGATTAAATATGTAGATCGAAATGTAACGTAAATAATACTTACACTTAATGAAACTAGGGATGATGGTCTTTTAACTTTACAATATTAAATATTGTGATGTCATGAAGTGCATGCGGAATTGTATGAGATACACTTCATGGGGTTCTTAATATTTTGAGGGATGCTGACAATTTTCCATTGTTCTTCAACCTTGAAGTTTTCTTTATCTCATAACCACTGGATGTAATTTGTCTGCCCAATCTTGGAATTTCGCTTAATGGAACTAGGGGCTGGCTAAAATTTTAAACAGTGAAAAATATCAATTTGATATTTTCTATGTTTGAAACAGTGAAATATCAATTTTATTTCACTGATTAATTTCGAGAAAGGATGATATAATATATAGATTGTCATAAGCACTATCGGTGTTTGAAAATCTGAATTATGTGGTCCAGTTACTAGTTTACCATGATGTAAGTATGTATACGATGTATACTCGTATTTCAGCGCTCGTTGTTGAACTACTCTGGCGATGATGACTATGCCTCGGCCAGGATGCAGGTGTTAGTGGCACTCTGTGCTAAACCCATGCAGGTAGTGATAGTTACCATGATGACTTTAAGTTGAACTCTAAGAATATTATAAGTATCTATTATGTGTTTCCGGTACGGATAGAAAAATCTGACCCGAGGGCACGCGCGTAAGCCGGTAACAAGTTACCAGTCACGCACATGCCCGAGTGTCAGATTTTTTCGATCCAGATCGGAAAGACATGATTGATATTTTTTCTTGCATACCAAAAATTATGAATTTGTGGAAAAATTGACAAACACACTTTTGTACATTTCACCAAAAAGCGCGTGCGACGTTGTGTACTGACTTCATAAAGCGCAATAATTTTTAATCACTATCGACATCAAATAGTTCCTCCAAAAATCGCGCTTTTAGGATTATTTATTTTCAATTTTAATTAAAAGTATTGTATACTTATATTTGTGATTGCGCTTTATTGAAATGACATAATTTACTTTTCATAAACCATACAATAAAAGAATTAAGAAGTGCCGCCTTGTTGCGCGTGACTCATCTTACATGGGGAGTGCAGAATGTTGTTTTCCAGCACTGGTCACATAACCGGAAACACACGTCTGGTATGCAAGAAAAAAATGTCTGAACCTTGTGTAAAGTTTATAATCATTCCGAATTACACATGATCAGTAGTTGTAGTATTTATTTCTTTTAATTCCTTATTTTGTTTTTGCAGCATTGTAAATGCATTCACTTTTACATGGTCATGTATATTTCAGAACGCTCGCTACTTCTGTACGGGCTGTATAGACGATGAGTCCTTGTATCACCACTATGCTCTGAATGTGCCACTTTATACCCACTTCACAAGCCCCATAAGACGATATCCTGACATTCTCGTTCATAGATTACTGGCTGCATCGTTAGGTAAGTGCTTAAACAGATCAGACAGGTGTTGAAATGCAGTTGAAGTGCTCCCTTCACTAATATCTTATAAACAAACATAACAAAGGCTATTTAGTTGTCCAGTTAGCGAATTGTACCCTGGAATCTCTCCAAGACATCCCAGTTTTGATTCCCGGCCTGGGTGCAAGTGAGTTTGGTTTGTTGTCACCAAGCGGAACAATTTGGTTTCCTCCATTTTTTCCCCACACCTCAATATGACAGTGTCCCATAATACTGTGCCAGCAAGAGTGTTAAATGTAACTTGTTTCACAAGCTTTGTAAGAAAAATAAGTTAAAAGATGCACTCTTACTTCAAAATTAAGACAATTAAGTAGTTTTAATTTACTGAAAAGGATGAATAAATATCCAAAACAATGGTTCTTATTAAGGATACCATGTTAAATTTGAAAGGTGCAGAAAACACGTTATTTCTACATTATCAAACGATAGTTGATCACTGTAAATCTTTAAGGACCCACCAGTCATTTAATATTTGTGTGTTTTCAGCTATGAAATACACAAATCGATCTTGTTATCATGAATTAATATTTTCCATAAATGCATTATTTAGTAAGAAGTTAAAGCTTTATCACTCATTCATTCGTTGTACATGTATGTATTGATTTTAAATACAAGTCCACTTTACACTAAATCCATATATGAGGTATTCTTCTTCTACATAACATGTAACCTTTTTACATTACAGACTATTGCCCGGAGCCCAGCAAATCTCCAGGGGACATCCACAAGCTTGCAGACAATGCCAACGACAAGAAGACAGCGGCCAAAAGAGTTGGAGACCTCAGCAGTGATCTCTTCTTTTCAGTATTTGTTAAGGTGAGGATGGTTAATGCTACTCAGGGCCCAATTGCTCGTTGTCAACAGGTGGATTGCCCAGAACTTGTTAAAAGTTAACAACATTGCAAATTAAAGCACAGCCAAAACAGTTGAATCAAATTTTGTTAGAAATACAGGGGGATCAAAAGCTTATCCATTTAACTTCCAGAGCAGTAAAGATTTGAAAATTAACAATGATAGCTAATGTTGATGTAACATAAATTTTAATCATAGCTAATACTGCTGACCGTGAACATTAAATCCTTAGCAAGAAATTTGAACAATTGGAGTCATTTGATAGAAAATTCTGAATATTTACCCATTCTGTGAGAAAAACAACAAGATCCTTACAATTCCAGCTCCATTACAGTTTAATGTACACAATAAATTTCCAAACAGTTGTTGTGTAAAATTATTTATTTTGTTTACAACACAAGGATTACAATAATTTCTTCATGTATTTTCAGACGGCCGGGCCTCTGGAAGAGAGAGCCATGGTCATGGG
The DNA here is from genome assembly GCF_026914265.1 of Mya arenaria. Classification (NCBI taxonomy): domain Eukaryota; kingdom Metazoa; phylum Mollusca; class Bivalvia; order Myida; family Myidae; genus Mya; species Mya arenaria. The sequence continues at coordinate 33,405,360 of NC_069130.1, read as the reverse complement.
TGTGATGGACAAGTCCTTCGACATCTTTGTTCTGCGTCTTGGTGTTACAAAAAGAGTCTACTGTGATGTGAGTCTCAGTTAAAGCTGCACTCTTACAGAGTAACCGTTTTGGTAACTTTTATTATTTTTTTGTCTTGGAATGAGCCACTTTTTTGCGTTAGTATTTAACAACCAGTGATATAAGACTGCAGACACAAGATCAGATAGCAGATTTTCATATTTACGTTCGAAAATTAATGTTTTATGGTTAAAAGCGTTACTTAAGTTTTTAGAAGAAAAATGAAATCCTGCAATCTGATTATTTGTTTAATATCACTGGTTTTCATGCATTGTTGCAAAAATTGGCTTGTTCCCAGACAAAAGTTAAAAAAAATGGTCAAAACGTTCAATCTAGCTGCTAGAGTGCAGCTTTAATAGTTTTGTCGATAATTGGTTATGACCATGGTAGCTGATAATTGATGATTGCAAAATCTTCCAATCAATTATTGATATATACATGTAGCTATGTTTTTCTCAAATTAGGGGTACAGTAGAACATAAAAATTAATCCACTCTTTAATTGTCGGGCATTTAAAAGAATCTCCTCATAGTTTCAGCACATAAATGTTACACCACCCTAGACATTGTTTCCATATTTATTCATTCATTATTCTTTTAATCAGCTTGTTCTTCTTTTATACCACTTATTTAGTTTGTCTTATTTTCGAAGAAAAAATATTTAAGTACTGCCTTCATATGGTTGTCGTTGGCAACAGCGTTGAGCAAAATTTTGGTCATCACTCAAAAAAACATACAAGGTTATCAGTTGAAACTAACTACACATATTGCCAATAAAACAATACGCACATTTTTAGCAAGGCCTAAAACTCAAATCATGTTATGTTTATTTTCTATCATAAAATAATAAAATTGAGTTATTTCCCTTTGTTTATAGAAACTGCCTCTGAAAGAGAAAATATTCCGCCGAGAACGGAAGGTACCCAGCTTGGTTCTTGTGTGGGCGGAGGAAAATGGGGAACCAGAAGTGCGACAGGAAATCTCTATCTTCTCATTGGTGGATGCTGTATTGGCTGTGGGGGACCAGCCACTCATGTGGACGGTAAGGCAGATCAATTTAGCGGAAGCATCAAAATAATACAATTGTTTGTGTTTGGTTTCTCAACTGACCATGATTTTTAAACCCAACCCTTATATTTAATTGCATCAAACATTTTTTTTTACATGACTTTTAAGGCCCAAAAATTACTCTTTATGTTAGAACGTGATTGTTGTCATTGGAGAATTGTGTTACAGTAATCTTCTGTATAAGGTTTTTAAGATTTTAAACTACATATTAATACACACACATAAATTTACCAACTGACTATAAAAACTATAGGGTCAGCACCTATTTCGTATGTAGGTCCAGGTTACCCAAACCAAATGATGTTTTTACATGCAGGTTTTTCTCCTGCTGGGTATAACTTTTCAGTAGTTTCTTAATGGAAAGATGCCTAAAGGTTTTGTTTTCATAGATCTTTCCAGTAAACATTAATCCAGACCAAATCAAACAGTTTTTAAGAGTGACAATGATTAGACAATACTTTATTAAACAATTCCTGACCTAGGCCAAAAAAAAAATGGTTTGGTTAGGGTTACATCCTTTTCAAAAACAGGTAGGGTAAGTAGGCTTTTTTCTTTCTTTTTCTTATAATGCTTTATTGAAGAACATACTTGTCATCATTTGGGAATGGTGTTTAAGGCTTTGAAGCTATAAACCCTACAAATTAAAACACCCAATACGGTAAGTGACTGGGTATAAGACAATAGGGGGTATAAGACGCAGGCAAAAATATCCGTAAAACATCTGAGAATTGTTTTTTAATCTATGTTTTGGGTTAAAGGAAGCATAGAAAAATTGTCTGCCAATTTCGGTCACCATGTTTGTTGACAGTGACGAAAAGAAAAAAATCCTTGAAAATGGCTATGGTTGTCTTCAAAACCATACAATGATAATGCAAAATATGTTTCATTTTTGGTTAGGATATGCACTGAAAAGAACTGAGTGTGACCATTTGTTTCTGGATGGCACTGAAAAGTAGCTTTTACGACAATTTGTAAGATTTCTTTCTGACAGTATATCGTAACCTGTCGAGAATGAAAAGTTAAGTTATGTCAAAAACCTTATATTGTACGGGTTTGTTCGCAAAATGTCAACACCTACAGAAAAAAATAAAGAACGTGGAAAGTGCGAAAAAACAAGACCATTATCGCATCTGTTTGTAGTATTGGTATGTTAAACAGGTCTAAAGGCAGTGCGAGTTTTTCACACCTTATCGTAAAACTGATAAAAAATATTTTGATAGTGCCCAACTTTGCTTTTTTATATGCATGTTTAATTATTGTTATATTCAAAATAATATTTAATTTTTAATCATACAACATTTTTTTTAAAATTATAAACGTCTTACGATATACCGTATCCTGATCTTCAACTGCCGTTTTAACCCGTATATACTCGATTGATATGACCAGAGTAAACATCCCTTTCTTCATAATTCTAAATAAACTCTTGGCCTGAAATCGACTTCAGAAAAAAAGTTCAAAAGCTTGTTACTGGTTATTAGATGCAGGCATTTTTTTACATCGAAATCATTACTGGAACCATTTTTTTCTTTTTACACTACCTACCCATTTATTTGGGGCAGTGAAATTAGAGACAAACAAAAACAATTGCGGGCCTTATTATGACTTTTAAGTTGTTAAACAGAGATTAATATTTTGATCAAGGATGACTGACATGCCACTCAGCCAGTATGCAATAACTTAAAATGTGCCGACTATTTTTATGTTTGTGCACTGTCATATAAAAGTCTGATATTTGTTAAAGAAAGAGTTAACAATGGGCCAATTGTTCAGAACTTTGGCAAAGTTAACATCTTTGTTCAGGTCATAAAAATTAAAGAAGAATTCTAACTCTCTGGGATTACACTTGTGTTCTGTCCCTTTTCTAACAAAAGTGGAGACAACTGTTTCATCTGTTCTTATTTATATTCAAATATGTAAGCCCATCATAAATTAGGTCAATTTTATAAGTTAAAAACATTCACAGTGCTAACTTAAACAAAGTTTTGAATGATCGGCACAATTAGTTATAGTTAACACACCTATAACCCCAGTTCAATTAGATTATACATGATCACTTCAACATGCAATTGTAGGATAGGTATCCCATAGGGGATTGGGATAAGTAACTGTTTTCTACCATATTACAAAGTACAACATTCAATATCTTGCATGGATATACAGGGCTTTTCTATAGTACCCACGGGTCCGACTATCGGACCCATTCCCAAAGCAAAATATATGATATTTTTCCCAGAAAAAATCCCAATCAAAAAGTAAAAATAGAAATCTCTTTATGAAAGTCTTTTTACCTGTACTGGTTCATTCAACATCATTAAAATTAAATTAATTAATTAATAAATTATGTGATGTAAAGTTTTGGGGCTAATTGAATTCAAAAATCGTTGATTTTCATCACATTCAGAGATCAGTATGAAATATTATCTGTCATGATTAATTGCCATTGATATTTGAGCCTTTTCTGTTCTTTTGAAAGGGAAAAGAAACTAATATTTAATATTTTCCTCATGCGCAGGAGACTGGAAAGCTTGTTCTTTTAACTGTAAAATTTCCTCATTTCGGCATATTGCACGATGCATGTTTTCCCAAAATGTCTAGGGTCTTTTTCCCGAAATGGGCAGAAAAAGCCCTGATAAAAATGAATAGCATTGTGTAATGTTGTGAGCATAGAAGCTCCGCCTCTATATGCAAATCAGTAACCAGTAAAGGCACCTAGGTATTAGAAAGGCGGTATGATTCAGACTATTGATGTACTCACTTGTAATTCACTTGTAGAATAAATGTAGTAAAACTATTAAGTGTCTTTATCAAATACCTATATCAAAAAACAGCACACTGTAATTTATCGGCATGATATTAACAGCACAGACGAGCTCCAACTTCTTGTTACTGTTCTGATATGCTACAGGGAGCTACAATGCATATACAAAAAAACCCACAAAAAAACAGTCTCAAACATATTCCACAGTTATACATGGGCTGTATTACATTCTGTGTTTCAGGCCGTTATCAAGCGACCCCAATTCTCTGTTGGAATGGAAGATTTCCTGCAGTGTAACCCTGTACAGCCAAATGAAGAAACCAGTCTAGAAGATCAGGTTGCCAGTCTTAATTTAGAAGACAACAATGGACTGGTTACTGAAAATTCAGCTTCACAGCAAGACTCATGTGAAACCAGTCAGTTGACTGAAAAGCCCTCTGAAAATGTGTCCTCAGAGCCATAAAACTTCTTGTCTTTTGATGTGCTTTACTCTTATATGTGTTACTGTGGTAAGGAAGGTGATAGTGATTTTTATACAACAAGTGTTCAACTTGCACGTTTTATTTTTGGGCCCATTTTGTCTTCATATAGTTTAAGTTTACTCCTATTGAAAGAGCTGGCCCCATCTTAAGTACCATATAAAAGGAGTAAGCTGAGATCACATTTTTTGTTTGGTATAATTTGTGTAATATTTACGTTCTGAAGAATTTGTAGACTATAAAAGGAAATTGTCTTTATGATAATCACTTTAAACTCATTTTTGTTTAGTAAAGACAATATTAAGGAAGGAAGTTGTTTTAATGATATAAGCTACTTAGCCTTAGGGTTGGTATGCTTGAAGCTGCACAGATATACCATTTTTACAATTTTTTTTATTTTTTGTCTTGGAAAGGGCAAATTTTTGCATTAATATCTGCAAGCCAATGATAAAAGATTGCGGACAAAAAAACAGATCATAGATTTTCATATTTCCGTTCGAAAATTAATGTTTAATGGCTTAAACCGTTAGTAAAGGTTAAAAAAAAAATGCATACATTATCATGTTTTGTACTTAAAATGAAAAAATCTGTGATCTGTTTTTTTCTTCAGCAGTCTTATATAACTGGTTTCTATGGATATTCGCAAAAATTGGCTCGTTCCAAGACATTGAGATTTTTATGACTTTTCCGTAACAAGTTTCATAAAATGTTGAATAAAATAGCAACAAATGTAATTTCTTTTCATCATATGACACAAATGTCGCCCAAAATAAGATTTTATTTTTATTCTATTTTGGTACGGTTAGTAGGGCGAAATGACATCAAACGTCAAGTTACACTAGTTTACACAAATATAAAATAATACATACTGGTTGTTTATCACGGGATATAGGGAACGTCATGCGATAGATAGGGGATAGTATGCTAGGACGCTTGTCTGACATCCTGTATCACATCGAGTGTCTTGTAAGCATATCACATATCTGTTAAGACTGTGTAGAATCGAGATGGATGCATGTTTAAACACCAAAAGGGACGTGATACAGGTTATCAAAAAGGCGTCCTATCGTAATATTCCTTCTATAATAAGTTTCTCTTCATTTTTTAAATGCTTTAACTTACTGCTTTTGATTTAAACCACTGTAACTGCACTAAGATTTTCTGTAACATTTCCTGTCTCGGCTACATCGAGCTTATATGAAGGAAACACTGTCTCTTGAACAGCATTGTTCAAGAAAATAACATTACAGTAACATGCATATCCATGTATTAGAAGAAAACCTTAAATTTAACCATAATTAATTCATGGAAATGATATCTTTAACTAGTATTAAAATTTTCAGGGAAATATACGGCTTAATTGCAGGACAATTCAAGAAGATATTATTCATGCTTACAGCAAACATTATAGACAAACATTTAAGATAATTCAAGGAATCCCACTTCCATAACATACACAATAATTCAAGGCATCCCACTTCCATAACATACACAATAATTCAAGGAAACCCACATCCATAACATACACAATAATTCAAGGAATCCCGCTTCCATAACATACACAATAATTCAAGGAATCCCGCTTCCATAACATACACAATAATTCAAGGAATCCCGCTTCCATAACATACACAATAATTCAAGGAAACCCACATCCATAACATACACAATAATTCAAGGAATCCCGCTTCCATAACATACACAATAATTCAAGGAATCCCACATCCATAATATACACAATAATTTAAGGAGTCACATTTTGATATGATGCATCTATGCCTTCTTAATTAAAATTTATACTGTTATTTTTTTAACATTGGTAACATGCGCAAACTGCATATAAAACCCCCTTCAGTCACAAGCTGGTGTAATTTTTAATAACAGTGTTTAATTGAATAAAGAATCATCTTGTATGAAAACTTGTGATGTTTGATTAAAAGTATCAAATGCAAGAAAACAAAATTATTTCCTAATATGAACCATGATACATTTGTATATTAGGCAAGATTTATCATGATTTTTATGTATTCATTGATTCTGTATCATTTATTTACTCACATTAATGTGAAGCTGGTATGATCTCCTGGCAATGTCTTTAAGATGTATGATGCGGTTATGTTATTGATGAATAAGTATTGTTGCAATTGTAAGTATTTTTTGTTAAAAGTCTAGTGAATAAAATAAGGAATTTACCATGTCTTGTCTTGTAGTCATGCTCTTAGTTCAATGCTAAATAGTACTATCATGTAGATGTATAAATAAACAAGAGCCCTTTCTGAAGGATTAGGGGAGGGGGGGGGTATTGTTTTGGCGTTGTCTGTCCGTCCATCCGATTTTTCTGTTATGATATGGATTGTCATACTAGTATAACAAGCAAGTGTGAAATAATGGAAATGATCATGGACTATCATAGTCTACTTCATTGATGTATATATGTGTGATGTTATGTGTGGAAATAAACTTGTGTTCTGTTCTATAATATTCAAACTTGGTCAGAATGTTTCTCTTGATGAATTCTAACTGCTTAATAAAACTGGGTTACATGGGGTCAGAAACTAGGTCACTATGTCAAATCTTACTAAAATCTTTGGAACATGCTAGACACTATGTTTCGTCCAATATTCATGAAACTTTATCAGAATGTCTCCCCCTTGATGACCGCTTAGACAAATTTAAACTGTCACATGTGATCAAATATAAGGTCACTAGGTCAAATCTTAGATTTCTTGTCTGGAACCATATCATGGTATTGATTGGTCAGATTATGTGCATACTTGCTTAAAATGTTCCTCTTGATGAAATCTCATCGCATTTAAATTTGGACAACGTGAGGTAAAACCTAGGTCACTGGATCAAATTTTATTAAATATTTTTTCCGAATTTATTAGAGGCAATATACAGTGTTGCAGTGTTCTTAAAACACTTAGACCAAACCACCGCCTGATGAAGCACTGTCAAAACATTATTTTGGAAAAAGGTTTGTCGAAGTGTTCTATGAAACTAAACTCTCAATCAAACTCTGGTAAAAGACCGAATGCGGTGCTCTGTAAGCGGCGTAGACTGCGCTATGTTTCATTTAAAATGGTGAAGAAATAGTGAAGTTATCTTTGTTTAAAGTCTTCATTCGAAGAAAAATATTGCACTCCGACGTAGCATTTATGACGCAATTTATCACACACAGTCTGGGTTGTGTTCAATATTGATCTTGATCACAGCTACTTGGTATTTGTACTGCATTTTTTGGCCAGTCGAGCTACCTGATTCGAGCGATTTGGTCCCTAGGGTGATCTTTTATGATGCATACTCCAGAGTGCCTGGTCATACCTATGCATACTCCAGAACGTCCAGACGGGCCTATCCAAACTCAATACGCATTGGTATTCAACCTCAGTCACATCAATTAAATTAATAATGGGTTATTGACTTCTTATTCCGTATTTATTTTTAGACGAAGGCTTAGTCCTTTTTGAAAATGAGCCTGAGAAAAAGTTATGACAATGTAAATCGATAATATGTTATCTTATTTTGGTATAATGTATTTCCTTTTATTACTAAAAATGATCGTTTTTGGCATGTTTACAAAAATAATTAAAAGTGTTTGTTATTTCATGTTTTCTGCCAAGGCAAATATGAACGAATTACGGACACTACGGTCCATGGACATTACGGACCAGACATTACGGACCAGATTCAGGGACACTACGGACCAGATTTAGGGACATTACGGACCATCTTCGGAATCTTACGGACCATGATTTAAACATTTTTTTTTTTAAATTAATCACTCATTAGTTTATAATTTGTTAATAAATACTTGAATATGAGTGCTCAGTATGACGTTATATCTTCCATAAAACTGAAAAATCCCGTGAAGTTCGAATAGATCTCAATATAAAATCTTGTGAAATTCCAAAAGGTGTTAAAGAACTATGCATTTATAACAATTATGTGAACAATAATGAACGAAATTTGAAAGATCGGCAGTTAAATCAGTTAAAAGCAACAGAAGAAATATTTTCCAAAACAGTTTATTTCCCAAAATAAATCGAGCAGAAGTATTTTCCAAAACAGTTTATTTACCAAAATAAATCGAGCATATATTAAATAAACAATATACATAATTATAGATATAACGTTGATTTTCGGCTCGAGTCGAGCGTTTTGGTGACGCCATCTTGCACTGAAACCAACCATTTGGTCACGTGGATTCCCCGCCTTGACTGAACCTTTCAATTAAAACAGTTGAAACGGAAAACAAACAAATATGACGATTCAAAGTTTATTTCAGAAAGCAATCGATCACATATGAAAACATTAATATTCACATTTACAATTATAGGATAAACACATATTTCGTTCATTATTATTCAAATTATTATAATATTTTATTAAAAATACATTGATGTTTAACATTGGAATTTCCTGGATTTTTCAGTTACATTAAAGATAATTTTCATACTGAGCACTAATATTCAAGTATTTATTAACAAATTTAAGACCAATGAGTGAATAAATTAAAAAAAAATGTTTAAAAACATTATAAATGATGGTCCGTAAGTTTCTGGAGATGGTCCGTAATGTACCTAAATCTGGTCCGTAGTGTCCCTAAATCTGGTCCGTAGTGTCTGGTCCGTAATGTCCATGGTCCGTAGTGTCCGTGACCCATATGAACAAAGGTGTTCACACATTTTACCTAGTGTCATGGCAACACTAACAGAAAAGTAGACGTTACCCTTTCAAGTCTGTTCTTTTCATAAAAGATTTATTCCTGAATATAACCGTAAATGACGTCATGTTTGCACATAATATAAAATTACGTCAATATTCACAGACATAAACGACATATGACTTAATCTTCATACTTTCAGTAATGTCATTTGATGAATTCATTTTTACATTCATCTATTTTCGAGACATTTGAGTTAGAGTCTTTATTTTATATTATTATCTGTATGAATACCGTAGCAGAGGCAATGGAAAGGCTCTTATACTTGAACAGTTTGTCCAGGAAATGAATATCCAGATTAACAACCCAGTAGCGTTTCTCATTTGTGTTGAGGAACTCTCTCGGGAGAACTTAAAGAAGGTCCTTGAAGATGGTTCATGCAGAGAGGTTCTTGGACAGTTTATACACTATGAGAAGCAGGTTCGAGAAAGTCACCTTGACAAGACAGGTATACTCTGGATGAGTTTTTATGCCCCCACAAAGTGGCGGCATATAGGGTTGCCCTTGTCCGTACGTACGTCTGTCTGTCTGTCTGTCTGTCTGTACGTACGTACGTCCCGAAGATTGTTTCCGATCTAATTCTTGAAAACCGTTTGTCCAATCCTCACCAAACTTTAAACACATGTTTGTGACCATAATATCTTGATCAAGTTCGATAGTCATGGAAATCGCTTTAGTCATTTAGGAGTTACGGCCCTTTTTTGCCAAAAATACTTCAAAAATATATGTTTCCAATCTAATTCTTGAAAACTGTTTGTCCAATCCTCACCAAACTTTAAACACATGTTTGTGACCATAATATATTGATCAAGTTCGATAGTCATGGAAATCGCTTTAGTCATTTAGGAGTTACGGCCCTTTTTTGCCAAAAATACTTCAAAAATATATGTTTCCAATCTAATTCTTGAAAAGTATGTGTCCAATGTGGATCCAACAAGTTTTTTCCTGCCTGAATGGCGCCATATAACCTATACAGTCTTGCGATGCCGTAAAACCCAACTCAACTCAACTTATCCTATATGTGCAGATTATCCTGAATAATCATTATGGCTTATTTTCTGTGACAAAAAATCGAAGTGGGGGCATCCGTGTCCTATGGACACATTTCTAGTATTGACCATGCACGTTTGGCGCTTGCGTTGTTGTATGCAGTGAAAACCAACAACTTAAATCTGTTCCACCAGTGTTATGGGGACATGGCAAACATTTTCATTGCATACTATGCCCCAAATTACTCACGGTAACTATTTGTTTACTGCATTCTTGTTTACATATTATTTTATGGATGGATGTCGAAACTCACAATTATTTTTGTCTTGTCCTATATGTGATACAACAGTATGTCCTATGTAGTATTATACGTTAACCCAAAGAGCCTTGATCACGATCGTACGTTTATACTATAATTTGTTTTGCATACCAGCTTAGCTGTTAGCATAATAATTGTTTATATGTAACCGGGTATACGATGCATATAGCGGCACTTATACTGTCTGGCTATAGAGCTAGCTTTTATAGCGACGCGGTAGAGTGTCCGCCTGCAGAGCGAGAGGTCGTGGGATCGAACCCCGACAGGTGCACATAGCAATTTGTGCAATTTGTGCAGTCTGTTACATTAACTGTCAATCAACAGATTCATACAACGCTTTGCAAATTGACCTTTGTCTCCGAAATTCGAGGACGAATTTCAAAATGGAGGGGGAATGTGTAACCGGGTATACGATGCATATAGCGGCACTTATACTGTCTGGCTATAGAGCTAGCTTTTATAGCGACGCGGTAGAGTGTCCGCCTGCAGAGCGAGAGGTCGTGGGATCGAACCCCGACAGGTGCACATAGCAATTTGTGCAGTCTGTTACATATATTTTAGATTGTCCAGTACCAAGAACAAAGTAATATTGAATTCACACTGCTTGTTACTAGTAAGTCACAACAGCTACGTGAACCAATTCAGCTTAAAAGGGTAATGAAGTATCCACTAACACCAGTTTCACATAGCCTAGGAACACCAGACGAGTTTTTTTATGAAGACCAACAAAGCCATAATCATCCCGATGTAGTTGGAAGACGTAGCTCCAGATGAAACATGCCCAACTGATGCGCTTTACATTCAGGACCGGAATGCCCTGTTTTATTCATTGACAAATTTGGGACCTACATTTGGTGCTTTAGGCTTTCAAATACTTGACCAGATGGTAGCAAAGCGCCATTTCGTTTTCTCAACAGATTCATACAACGCTTTGTCCATTGAGGCCAAAGAACGGTTACGACGTGGTGTGTCACAGAAATACATTGTAGATGGCCCTGCAACTAGAAAATCAACTGACTTTAAACTTTTTCTTACCAATGGTGAAAACAAAGTTCAGTTATGCAAATTATTGCTAAAGTTATGGGGGGAAAGGAAGCAGCATATCGTCTTCAGAAATGTGCACTAACAGTGCTTATAGTTAATGGTCAAGCCTACCGGTTGAGTTCCGCAAATGGAGAGGTGACTTCATAAATAATAATAATAATAATAATAATAATAATAATAATAATAATAATAATAATGATAATGGTAATTACTTTGATGATGATTATAATTATTATTGAAAACAACAACAATATAAATTATAATAATAGTAATAATAATAATGTTTAATTTAAGGTCAACTGTGATGAGATTCCAGAGTTATCCTCCAACCAAGAAGAAACTGATACCCGGGTGGTGATCTACTTGAAGTAATTGCGGCAACACAAGGCTACAATGCAGCAGTGGTTCGAACACCATCTTTGATATACAACTCTTTGGGGCAGACAAATACTTTGGGGTCAACTTACCCCACCCATATTGTCTCTAATGTTAAATGATTAAATGTTAAATTTATCATTCATTTAATTTGTTTCACTGAAGGGTAAAGACTACATTTCGTTTACTAAAACTCCTTTCATTTAATATTAAAAAAAGATAACAATAAAAGGTTAATAATCAGAGCAATAAAAAACATGCCATTTTAACACTTTTGTTCACATTATCTTCAAATCTTATTCATATTATATGTATACCATGTATATTTGACACTTTAATTGTGAGTATAAATCACATTCAAGACGTCATAAACTGTTCCTTAATTGTAATGAAAAAAAAGAGGGAAAAATCAGTTTATTTTCACATTATTTACATTTTTTTTGTAACAAAACATGTCTATTTTTCAAATAAAATATTGAAACACTAACATTCCACTATGAGATAAGCATGTCAGTGAATATATATATTTTACTTGTATTAAATGAGGCATATCTTTTTAAAAATTGGTTATTTTCATTTTATGGCGGCCGTCTTGGCGGCCATTTTGAATTTAAAGCATCTTTGGAAAAAATATTTTTCTGGGAACATCAAAAAAATTATACTTCAGACATCATTTGTTCATTTTATGCATCAAACAAAATGGTGTTATTCGGGGGGGGGGGGGGGGGGGGGACGGGACCCCTCTTGCCTACTAAACTATCACTTCCTTTAACAGAGTTTGGCTCAATATATATGACTTAAAATTAAAATTTAAAAATCCATTCTTACTCAGTTACTAAACTTCCATAACGCAACTTCCATAACGCATATAAGTGATGTGTTGTAGTGTCAGTGGATATATGGAAATTTATTTAATGGTCTCTAACCTACAGTGCCTATAGGTAAGCAATCGGAAATCCTCGGCTAGTATCCAACCGATTTCGAAGCTTTCCGGAGATGGCCGAGTTGTTACGATTGGCAGGTAAGCTCCAAAATGAATGAGTTATGAGTGGATTTTCTCGAAAACTGGATTTCACTTCGATTTCCGATCTATTTTCGAAAAAATTCTTCATTTTTTGACAAATTTTAATAACATTTGAAATATAAACCCACCATGAGGAACTTTCAAATATATTTACAAAATTAATTAATAAATTAATTAAAATGAATGAATTCTTAGTGGATTTTACGTTTTGAGTGCATTTCACGGATTCCTGTACCACCCCGCACCGCTAAAAGGAATGACGTCACCATTACGTCATATGTACTTCCGTTGTGAAAATTCTCAATAAAAAAATGTTGGTATGATTGATAGACATGTTTTCACATGCTCAATACACTGTAAATCAAAACTATCATTATTCCTGAAACTTTTATACCTTAAGTAGTCTTGCTTGATTTATCATTTAGAGTAGAGATTAAAGCATAAACCGCTGCCCTATAGTTAAAAGGTCATTTTGGAAGAACTGCATTTTTTAGAGTTTGTTTTTCAAGTGGAGTGATTTTTCTTAGGAATAACTTGACCCCCCTTTTTTATTGGCTTAAAAGGTAATTTAAAGCTTGTACTTTAAGAATATGTGTGGTTATCATAGCCTGCATTCGCTGGAAATGCCTTTAAATGTTGTCTTAAAAATTATAATTTTTCATTGAATTATATAGGGAATAACAATGGTGGTGTGTAACCTAAAAGGTATACCAGTATCCCGAAGCTTGCCGGAGATCGCCGAGTTGTTACGATTGACGCCCATGTGTTTTGTCATTATTCGTTTACCTGGATAGCGGCCGTAAATGTGAGGTTTGATGTTTTTTTACATAATTTAACAATTTTGAAATCAGCATCACATGATAGATTTACATAATCAGAGACATTAGGAAATGCAAAACCGTATTTATTTTTATATTTGAAAATCATGTTTCAACTTTCGTTTTACGTGTATGTATGCTGATTAGCTACAATAATGAGCGATCAGGGATATTTTTTATTATTATTTTGACATTTCTTATGTATCCCTGTAACGAGTCTGCCACAGTAAAAAAAATCGTCAAAAGACTCGTTGACGGCCATTTAGGTGGACTAGTATGCTGACAAAGCTTGAACGTCTTTTTTCCATAAATACCTTCCAAATTTTTTTACTGTACTGTACAGTACAGTCGCGTAGCTGAAATTTTGACAGGTGGAGTTTTTGTCATACCAAAAGGCAAAACCCCCAAATTTGGAATAAAAGCCGAAGGTGGGTAGGGGATGAAGGGGTTAATATGCAGTCCGTCCTCGATCTGCGTAATCCCAAATTGGCCATGGCTATGCGACGGATACATACTGATTAAACAGGGGGAAAATAGATAAGTAATCTAAGGTCTTTGAATTAACAAAATACTTTCTGATAATATCAGAATTGTACTCATTCATTCATAACGGTTCGCACACATATTATCAAATATCATAGTTTATGCACCAGCCAATTGTAACCACGGCCTCCCCAGGTTCAGGGAATAGCGGGGACCTTGACTTTCGGTCCATCCCGAGTATGGTCACCGCTCTGCAGGGACGAACTGGTAAAATCCCCCCCCCCCCAACAATGCCCCACACCCCAGGAACCATAGGTACCAGTTAAAGCCAATTCCCCGCTATTTTTGGCAGGAAGACAACACCACCGCATTCACCTAGCACTGCGGGGCCACCTGGAAGGTACAGAACATGGCCCATTTCCCCAGTTTATCCCCGGACCTGGGGGCTGTGGTTCCAATTGACTGGTGCATTGCCATACATGTAGTTCAAATAATTGAACGTTGACAGATTTTTTTACGATTTTCTTTATATATATCGTTAGAGATAAGAAGGATCCTGTTTAACACGTCTTTTATTTTAGACTTACCATACATGTTATTATGCACCACTTAAAAGAAGAGGGGTATATTGCTTTGCACATGTCGGTCCGTCCGTCCGTCCGTCGGTAAACCAAAGCTTGTCCGAGTGGTAACTTAACAATTCCTGGACGTATGGTCACCAAACTTGTCGTGAAGGTTGGGCATGACTAGTAGATGACCCCTATTTATTATAGGAGTCATCGGGTAAAAGGTCAAGGTCACAGTGACCTCTAATGGTATAAGGAATTTAAAGTTTGTCTGAGTGATGACTCAACAATGCCTAGACCAATGGTCATCAAACTTGACAAACCTGACCAGTAGATGACCCCTATTGATTTTAGGGGTCAAAGGTCGAGGTCACAGTGACCTTGAATGATAAAGGGTTGTCCTAGTGATAACTCCTCAATGCATGCAATAATGGCCATTAAACTTGACTTGGAGGTTGGGCCTTACCAGTGGATGACCCCTATTGATTTTGGGGGTCATCAGGCCAAAGGTCAAGGTCACAGTGACCTTGAATGATAAAAAAGTTTGTCCTAGTGATAACTCGACAATGCCTGCACCCATGGCCCTCAAACTTGACATGGAGGCTGTGCCTGACCAGTAGATGACCTCTATTGATTTGAGGGGTCATTATGCCAAAGGTCAAGGTCACAGTGACCTTGAATGATAAAAGGTTGTCTCAGTGATAACTCGACAATGCCTGCACACATGGCCCTCAAACTTGATTTGGGGGTTGGGCCTGACCTGTAGATGACCCCTTTTGATTTTAGGGTCCATGCATATTTCATTCAATTGTCCAAATAATCCTGACAACATGGTGCTCAGGGGGGCATAATGTTTGACAAACATCTTTAACTTGTTAAACATATATTTTACGAATTGTGCTTGTTGATAAACAAAAATATTGTATTCCGGTATAATATATATTTTGTGTTCTTTATAATTATGATGAAACCATCATTTCTAGTATTAAACTTTGTGAAAAATGATTTTGGTATCCCAGCGCAGCCTATTTATAGGCTTGGAATTATATTAACACATAATCATCAACCAATCAATAATCTGACATGTGATTATATTTTATTTCCTTAAAATTAATAACGATATTAATATAACTTTTTTAAATCACCTGAGCGCGTTTTGTGCTCATCATGAGCTTTTGTGATATGGTGATTGTCTATCTCCTTCCAGATTACTTCAATAAAAGTGGTTCCATGCAGATATCTGGTTGCCATGGCAACCGTAAGGAAAAACTTTGAAAATCTTATCAGAAACCGCTGGCCCAATTTCAAAATAATTTCACAGAAATGTTCAGAAGGTGACGCTGTATCAAGTTCCTTCACCCCATGTTGATTTGTAAAAATAAATGGCCGTCTATTTGGAAAAAACATGTATTCTAGCCAGGTTATAAAATAATTTCACATTAATGTTCCTTAGCTGACACGCTATCAAAACTTATTCACCCTATGCTGATTCCTAATAAAACATTATTATTTATTTTATTTTTATTTTTTATTATTTATTATTATAATAATAATTATTATTATTATTATAATGATAATTTAATAATAATTTATGTTGATTCATTAAAAAGGAGATGCTACTTTTCACTATATGTCTTATAGAAAACTTCTCTTCCATTTACCTGATATCAAAATAACTGCCGTGGTAACCATTTTATTAACACCCTTTTTTAGGATCATTGAAGATATCAACGTCAAACTTGAATTTTTGCACACTCAGTATGATATCCATGTGCTCTCTAATATGAACGTATTTAAATGAAGCGGTCTTTTAATTCACACGATTTAAACCACATAACACGATACATCCCATTTAAATTTGTTACCCCGGCGCATCAATTATTTTAACATGTCATGTCAAAAAGTAGATCTGATGATACCTGATACTATAGTCTGTAGGGCTGCAGGGTAATCGAACCTACGAACCCTGCAATTGATAGTCAAAAGTCTTACCCTATACCACGGATCTACCTTGATTCAATTAATATACAGGGTGACAACTGTATGTTTTACCAGCAAAACAATCAGGACGTTTTTCATACTTTGATGTATATAGAGTTTGTAAACAAATTAGCGTTCGAAATTACATTTTTGATCAATGGGATGACAGAATTTTTAAAATCTGCAGTACTTTGGAAAAATCTGCAGTACTGCTGTTATGGAAAATCTGCAGTACTTTGGAAAAATCTGCAGTACTGCTGTTATGGAAAATCTGCAGTACTGCTGTTTTGGAAAATCTGCAGTACTGTTGTTTGGAAAATCTGCAGTACTGCTGTTTTGGAAAATCTGCAGTACTGCTGTTTTGGAAAATGAACAATCAGATGTTATTGGCTTTAATCAGTTAAATCGGTAGATTTAGATAGAGGCTGGACCAGTAGAGAAAATTTAATATTGAACACTAAGATGATTTAAGAGTTATTCTTATGTATTTACCGAAATAAATGGCTATGTGACTGCATGGCATTAAATTGTTTTATTTTATAAAATGCATTAAATAACTGTAACCCTTTACAAAGGACATTACTTAAATAATTTTATGCTGTGTATAATGTAATTATTAATCCCCTACCGATTTCACATTATGCATGTCATTAAATTAACTCTTGGGCAAAAAATGGTTACTACGGCACCATAAATAGTCAATATATGCTACTTTAACCATTCTCATTCACCAGACTGATGGTGCTATAGGTACCACAGTTAGATTTATCATGATCGAACCTCTGATGAATGAGAATGACTTTAACTGGATCATTACATAAATAAAAGGTGCTTAGAGACTTGATTTTTCGAAAGAGGCAGACAAAAATGTGGTAAATACAAAATAGTAATTTTATTACACTTTGGTCCTGTTATTACAACAAAAATGTTATCCAAAGGTTATAAAAAGCTGCTTTGTATAGCACCTATGATACATTTGGCTGCTATAGCAGTGAATATACTGTTCTCTTTACTGGGTCTTTGCCAATTAATGAAGTATTAAAACTTGATTCATGTAATTTTGTATGCGGATAGAGGGCAATAGGGAGATTGTGCAATTCAATTATCCTTTTACATGGTACAACAATGTGGCTGCTATTTCAACATTGTTTTTTATTTATGCGAGTAATATTAGATTGTCTTCATCTTGTATTAAAACCGGAAAAGGACTATTGTATAGTAAGCAATACTCAGTGACTTGTTTCTTTTACTAGGTATTGAATGGCAAAACAATGACAACTTACGGCCATTTACTGTGGAAGACGGAAGCCCAGAACTGGGTCAAGGCCGCCCTCGCCCTCAACATAACCAAGGAGGGTCTACAGGGTTTTGTGGATGATGTGCTGACATGCGTACACAAGGACATCTATAGCACCGTTAGAACATCCAAGGGTCTTCCAGGCGGGGCAGCATGTGCACAATGTTTCACTGAGAACGTGTTAAAGTGCCCTACTCGTGGGATATGCACCAGTCCTAAAAACTGTAGATTTCATAACTCCCCGCAAAAGCTCTATGCTCAGTGTCCAAACGGGATTTGTGAAGGCGTCCGTGATGAAATAATTCAACATCACAGGTCTTCGGGACCATCATGGAAGAATACGAATGCCGACAAATGGAGCACCATTCCCTGGGAGATAGGCAAGTGTTTCCTGCCTCCTGATGGCTACAAAACCGTGTCCTCCATCAAAGACAGTGACTTCAACGGAGTGATCAGCGTCATGATGAATTGCAAGGATTTCCAGAACAAGCTGTCGTTTAACGTTGCAACACAGCCAAATTTATTGACAGAGGTAACTATGATAAGATTAATCGATTTCGATGAAATTTTAAAGAATGCTCATAACTAATAAATAACTTTACAGCTTACATTATTTAAAGTTCCTCTGTGTACTCATTATAGAATGACAACCAATAAAAGGACCTTATTAATAATTAATAAAATATTAATAATCTTATTGATTATTTTGTACATTCGTTACTCTAACCAAGGAGTCTTAGCGTGCATGTATATGTTTCTACATATTGAATGCATTTCCATTTGGGCCATGTTCACCACAACTACAAGCTATGTTAGACAATCCTTATTTCAAACATTACATTTAAGGTTCGGGACATTGGTCGACGCTTACGCCATTCTCATGACCAGAGGGTCAAGGACACAGAACTAGTGGACTTACTGTACAAGCTACGCACCCTGCTGGAGGATAAGACTGAACTAGCAAACCGACCTGAGGCTCTACACGCTGTGGAACAGCTTAAGAAGGTATAACATTACACGATAGCGCACACAACTGAACTAGCATACAGACACAAGGTACCACACTCCGTGGAACAGATTAAACAGGTATGACTTAACATAAAAGATGACAAAAAACGGAACTATCATACCAACCCGAGGCACAACGCACCGTGGAACAGATTTAACAGGTATGACTTTACATGATAGCAGACACAACTGAACTAGCATACCGGCCCTAGGCACGACACTGTGGAACAGATTAAACAGGTATGACTTTACATGATAGCAGACACAACTGAACTAGCATACCGGCCCTAAGCACGACACTGTGGAACAGATAAAACAGGTATGACTTTATATGATAAGCTTACCGACACAAAGGCACAACATGGTACGCAACATTGGTTTAACATCATCATATTAGATCACCGGTTTAAGTGTACGTGGGGGTCTCTTTATGAGTATATGCAGCGATTTTGGTGTTCATACTTCTGCGAGGTGACCTTATTAGATGTGCTGTGAAACCAAGGTTGCGTACAATTGGGACTCCGCCCATGACACAAACTGAACCGGTCTGAGCCCTCCAACTTATATTGTGTACGAAGTGGTGGCCTCGAGATTATTAAGTCGTGGCCACAACATGCATGTCGTTGGAACGAGTATGTAATTCGTGATAACGAGATATAAAAATAATACTCATGCATGTCACCTCAATGACATCGTACATAAAAAACACTAATGTAGTAAAAAAATAATATTGAGTTACAATTGTGTCTTGATACTGTAACGGTCCGCTGTAAGCGGCCGAAGGTGCGTTCATAATAATATTCCGTATAAAACGAAAGTACGTTCATACCGGATGTAAACTTGGTTGGTAATATGCAAATTAGCAAAAGCCCGGGCTATGTGAATATAGAGAAGTTAGTGTATATAAAGACAAGTGGACCCCTTCAGGGTCGAGCATGCTTTTCCCTGAAGGGATCTGTTGGTGTATGTTCCATTACGCGAGAAAGTTCGGCTATCTGGTGTTTATTTGGCGTCGCACGTTACAATACCTTTTTTGTAAAATAACCTTTGAATTATGGAATGCTTTATTTCTTTGTTTTGTTTACAGCTGCAAGCGGACGATTTTAAGATCAGTGCTGAGAACGAACAGGAGGTGTTGATGGAAGGTAAGAGCGCTTTTCATCAATGCCGTATCGAGCGCTGAAACGCCAATAAGGGGCTTTTTAAAGAGGCTTTCAGAGAAAACAGGGTTATCAGAATGAGGATGTCGTTTGGTTGGGGGGCGTCAAACAAGTGTTGTGCCCAATAAATTAGGCTACCATTGGTGACTAGTTATGAATCTTGGTAAGAAGGTAGCTGATGTAAAGGGCTGGCTTGGGATCGCTTTAGAGGGGGATTGGAGTCAAAGTGAAGGTCAAGGGGTGGGAGTGGATTCAAGATCAAGGTCTCCATTACTAAAAACGGCTACATTTGAGTGGTGAGTTTCAAACTCTGATTGAAATTCGGCCCAGATATCTTAATTCTGCTGATAATGTGCATAACTGTACCAATGAATGGATCATGTAAAATTGTTTATAATCAGATTAAACTTTCTGGTTCGTAAAGCAACATGTTAAATTGGTATTCAGTGCTATCGGTTTGCAAAAAGTTTGACCATTGTCATATGCAAAAAATGTATACCGGTACACACATGAAACTTGGTATGATATTTTTCGCTGCCTCTTCTGTGCCAAGCGTATTGTGATAATGCTACTTTTTTATCTTTTGTACCAAGCGTTCTGTGATAATGCTTCTACTTTATATCTTCTGAAACAAGCTTCTTGTGACATTGCTGCTACTTAACTTATGCAACAAGCGTCTTGTGACAATGCTGCTACTTAAGTTTTGCAACAAGCGTCCTGTGACAATGCTACTACTTAACTTCTGCAACAAGCGTCTTGTGACAATACTGCTACTTAACTTATGCCACAAGCGTCTTGTGACAATACTGCTACTTAACTTATGCCACAAGCATCCTGTGACAATGCTGCTACTTAACTTCTGCAACAAGCGTCCTGTGACAATGCTGCTACTTAACTTCTGCAACAAGCGTCTTGTGACAATACTGCTACTTAACTTATGCCACAAGCGTCCTGTGACAATGCTGCTACTTAACTTCTGCAACAAGCGTCTTGTGACAATACTGCTACTTAACTTATGCCACAAGCGTCTTGTGACAATACGGCTACTTAACTTATGCCACAAGCGTCCTGTGACAATGCTGCTACTTAACTTCTGCAACAAGCGTCTTGTGACAATACTGCTACTTAACTTCTGCAACAAGCGTCTTGTGACAATGCTGCTTCTTAACTTATGCCACAAGCGTCTTGTGACAATACTGCTACTTAACTTCTGCAACAAGCGTCTTGTGACAATGCTGCTACTTAACCTCTGCAACAAGCGTCTTGTGATAATGCATACGTATATGTTTTATATTTTTAATGTTATATTTTTCCATTACTACAGGATTACGACTACGTTTGGCAAACTATTACCGAACCACTTTGGCCGACATGCCGCTATCTGCCATTCTTGGAGAAAAGAACGCCAAACTCAGGAAATTCTACGTGCCACCGAAAATTGTGGAGAAAGATCATCGAAAAATCGGCAATATTTACAACAAAGAAAGCGGTCAAAATGTTGCAAAGTTTTCAGATGTGTTCTTAAGAAAATGTCAGTTGCTCAGAAATGTTTTCCTCGTTGGTGAACCGGGCCAAGGAAAATCCACCTTCTCCGTAATGTGTGCCCTGGAATGGACCCACCAATATTTACCAGCGGATGAAAACGTTGGCATTAAAACAAGTTATGCCGACCCAGAATTCTTCAAAGAGTTTGCATTTTTGTTTCATGTCACCCTACGAGATTCAGGTAAAACGTGTGATCTAGCACAAATGATCAAGGATCAACTTATACGTAAAATCTACCACGAGAAGGATGCCGATGATGGCTTCCGGCTATTGGAGACGGTGCTGGAAAGTGAAAAATGTTTAATCATAGCTGACGGCCTCGACGAATGGACCCATCCGGAAAACGTAAACTGCACCTGCAAAACTGAGGAAAAAGTCATTCCTTTCCGAAGTTCGGCCATCAAGGCCACACTCCTTACGACAACGCGTCCATGGCGACTGTCACAGTTTAGAGTGCAGGATTCAAAGATCGACAAATATCTTGAAATAGAAGGAGCTGCAGACCCAGAGCAACTCGTGGAAAATATCATCAACATTCTTAATGGGGGAATTAAGGATAAACGGACACCAGAGGCTTTCATGAAAATGGTGTCAGCGAAGGGTCTTGAAGGATTATTGTCAGCACCTGTCAGTATCACCCAGCTCGTGTACCTGTGGTTCGAGGGCAAATCGTTAACCGATTCAAAGTGTGACATTTATGCTGGCGTGATAAAGATGCTATCATGTAGACTTAGTGATATGCAAAGGAATGATAATATACTGGAAATTGAACTGCCATCCGTATTTAAGGAACATGAATGCTTCATGCAAAATCCCATGGTTTACCTCGCGCTGGCAAAGTTAGCATACACAACTTTGTATTCAGAGTGCAGAGATTCGTCTGTTGTTTTCAGCGACAAAACAGTCAACGCTTTGTTAAGCAGGGAGCAGGTTGAATTTGCATTGAAGTCAGGCTTACTCACGGAGAAGAAATCCAACTCATTGATCAGGAGATCATCTCACTTTTCATTCTTTCATAAAACACTTCAAGAGTTTTTAGCGGCTCTTCATTTATGTTTAAATGAAAACGACTTCAGTCAGCTATCAAACGAGTACGAACAAGATAATAAGGAAAATATCTTGGAAGATGTTTCTCAGACATTTATTTTCATATGTGGAATGAAGCCCGAGCTCGGTGTACAAATGTCTTCATGGATCAATAGTTCTGTACCACCATACCGACCATCAATCGACAATAGAGAGGCTGGACTACTTCAGCGCCTGATTCTCTCCGGGAACCGTGAAGCCAGGGCGAACAACTATGGTGACATACCGCTCTATCTCGCACACTTCTGGATTGATAGAAACAAGGATGCCTTAGTGTTAAAAAAGCTGATGATAATAAACAAGGAACGTATTCAGTCACTAGGCATCCGCGGATGCAATGATCAAATTAATGGGGAAGAGCTGCAGGAGGTGATCACATCCGCTTCCGACTCCCTCAAAGCAGTGAGACTGTTGTACCGTGATGGGCAGTATGACCTGTCCCAGTGTCACAGGCTGGAATATCTGCTTATAGACGGAAGCAATACAACACGTGTGCAGGTTGATCCAACAAATATTACAACATGTCACTTAAATAGTGTATCATCGAATGTTGAAATGTACATATTTAGATTTGTTAAAAACCATCAAAGGTGGAGTAAACTACAACGTGTTGTTTTAGCTTGCGTTAAGAATGTCCAGTTACTTGTGGATACACTACCAAGTCTCCCTCCGTTACAAATCCTTGAAATATATCATACAAATCTAGGTGAGCTCCACCTCCGCCCTCCAGCCTCAATCACACATATTGAACTTTGGTTTGTGACAATGACAGTTGAGGCGGTGCGGAGTCTGATAGAGACGATGAAGAACATACCACACACCATTACATGCTACATGTTTGCCTGCCCGGTGAAACCTGCCAGTGAGATGAAAGACATCCGAGAACATATAGACAGTTCGCGGTCATTCAAGGTTCTCAAGTTTGACGATACGAGTGAATGGCTTGATTTCGAATTCCGAACAATAAGTTGAATGTTAGCATCGATTATGGGAATTCATGTTTGATGAAAATCACTGAAACATTCAATGAAAGTGTCATTCTAATTATAGAAATATGTTGTGTGTTACTTTTACACGAACTAATTATCATCAACCACTTTCTATGTGTGTACAATTAATTTGATTTATGTTGTGTATTTACATGCATCCTAAAATAGATTTAACTGTACACAGCAATGTCGTTGTGGCAGGTGTTATTAAATATATCGAACTTGGATGAAAACTTTCTTTTTTAATTATAACACAACAGTCCGTAATCAACACGTGCAATAGTCGGTTTAACTTGATCGACTTTTTTAAAAGAATCTTAATAAAGCAACTCATTTCCTAGTTTAATGTGATATCATTTGATAAATGTTAAGTACTTACTAAGCATAGGATTTATTAATTGATGGGGAATATTTAGCTTTTTCTTAATTCACAATGCCATTCTAGCTCAGATTTTTTTTGTATATTCTGTATTAGAGAAATATACCAATAACACGTTGACTTTTTAATTTTAATTATGTATTTTAATGATCTATTACATAAATTTAACATTATTATAATGCCATCTACAAAACTATGATATCATTTATGCACCAGTCAATTGTAACCACGGCCCCCAGGTCCGGGGGTATACCGGGGATAGCCGGGGGAATGGGCCGTGTTTTATCCTTCCAGGTGGCCCCGCAGTGCCGAGTGAATGCGGTGGTTTTGTCTTCGCGCCAAAAATAGCGAGGAATGGGCCTTACCTAGGGGTGCGAGGGCATTTAACGGGGATCTTACCAGCAATCCGTCCCCGCAGGACGGGGTTTATACCCGGGCTTGGCTGGAACGAAAGTCAAAGTCCCCGCTATTCCCCAGACCTGGGGTAGGGGCGTAGTTATAATTGACTGGTGCATTATCGACAAATGCTTCAAAAGAAATACCCAAACAATAAACACATTTAGTTACCTAAATAATAGAATATACAATAGCCTATTATTTGACATATCACACAATTGGAGTATTATTGAAGAAGATATGATTAAACGTTGAAAATATTGTTTGATTTGTATTTAATATGATGAGGATAAAAATGTGTTAGAATGATGAGTATGATGATGATGATGAGGAGGATGATGGTGGTGGTGACAATGACGACTACAACCACGGCGACGAAATCGATAATGATGATGATGAAAATGACGACGACAACGATGTAGACGTCAATGATGGTGGTGATTATGGTGGTGGTGGTTGTGACGCTGATTATAATGATGATGATGATGTGATGGTGATGATGATGATGACAACGGCGGCGGCGATGATTGTGGTGGTGGTTGTGTTGATGATGATGATGACGATGATTATAATGATGATGATGATAATGGTGGTGGTGACGACGACGTCGATGATGATGATGATGGTGGTGGTGGTGGTGGTGGTGGTGGGGTGATGATGATGATGATAGTATATGACTAAGAATCATATTTAAGGCTGGATAATAAATGTTGACTTGATCTTGAAGTAAGATGCGTAAAAAACTTACAACACACTGTCATGATGTGGGCAAAAGATGTTTGTTATATCAAAATAATCATGCAAGGCAAAGTATTTCTTATTTAAGCAAAAGTCAGTAAAAAAATGTTTTGTCTACAAATACACACTTTACGGGAGTAGATTTTAGCAGGCTCCGAAATGCATCTGACAGTGTTTATATGAATTAATCCTTTGGTGACTGTCAGACACATCTACTACCAGACCATTTTACTACCAGAAGGCGGGCACATCTATCACCTTTCTACTATTTACGAGGTCTATCTCGTAGCTTGTTACGATTGACCACGCCTCAAACCAAACAAATTGCAGACACAGCGAACGGTCTTCAAGAACCTTATACACTGTTCCATGTCAATTATTATCATTTATTATAAAACACTTGTTTTATCATTTGATTCTTTAAATTTGACCATTTTATAAATAAAAAAACACCAACATAACACTACAAAGCACCGATTTTTTTATTGAAAACAAAAGTGACACTCGTATTTAAAATCAATACATACACGTGTATATCCAGCATACATTTTGAGTGATAAACCTTTCACGACTTCTTAGATAATGCATATATGGAAAATATTAATTACTGATAACAAGATAGCGTCATCGGTGAGGTATCGTCATCGGTGATGTGTCACCCATAGCGTCATCGTCGAGTTGTCGTCATCAGTGAAGTGTCGCCCATAGCGTCATCGTCGAGTTGTCGTCATCAGTGAGGTGTCACCCATAGTGTCATCGTCGAGTTGTCGTTATCAGTGAGGCGTCGCCCATAGCGTCATCGTCGAGTTGTCGTCACCCATAGCGTCATCGTCGAGTTGTCGTCATCAGTGAGGCGTCGCCCATAGCGTCATTGTCGAGTTGTCGTCATCGGTGAGGCGTCGCCCATAGCGTCATCGGTAAGGTATTGTCATCGGTGAGGTGTCGCCCATAGCGTCATCGTCGAGTTGTCGTCATCAGTGAGGCGTCGCCCATAGCGTCATCGTTGAGGTATCGTCATTGGTGAGGCGTCGCCCATAGCGTCATCGTCGAGGTATCGTCATCGGTGAGGGGTCGCCTAAAGCGACATCGTCGAGTTGTCGTCATCAGTGAGGCGTCGCACATAGCGTCATCGTTGAGGTATCGTCATCGGCGAGGCGTCACCCATAGCGTCATCGTCGAGGTATCGTCATCGGTGAGGCATCGCCCATAGCGTCATCGTCGAGGTATCGTCATCGGTGAGGGGTCGCACAAAGCGTCATCGTCGAGATGTCGCCATCGGTGAGTCATCGGTGAGGCATCGCCCATTGCATCATCGGTAAGGTGTCGTCCATAGCGTCATCGGTAAGGTGTCGTCCATAGCGTCATAATGAGATATCGTCATCGGTGAGGCGTCGCCCATAGCGTCATCGGTGTGGCGTCGCCCATTACGTCATCGGTTAGGTGTCGCCCATAGCGTCATCGGTGAGGCATCGTCCATTACGTCATCGTCGAGGTGTCGTCATCAGTGAGGCATCGCCTATTGCGTCATCGGTGAGGTATCGCCCATTGCGTCATCATTGGGGTATTATCCATTGCGTCATCGCTGAGGTGTCGCGCATTGCGTCATCGGTGAGGTGTCACCCATAGCGTCATTGGTGAGGTGTCACCAACTGCGTCATCGGTAAGCATTGCGTCATCGGTGAGTTATCACCCATTGCGTCATCGGTAAAGTGCCACCCATTGCGTTCATCGGTGAGGTGTTACCCATTGCGTCATCGGTGAGGTATCAACCATTGCGTCATCGGTGAGGTATTACCCATTTCGTCATCGGTGCGGCGTCGCCCATTGCGTCATCGGTTTTGTGCCGCCCATAATGACATCGGTGAGGTATCACTGATTGTGTTCATCGGTGAGGTGTCGCCCATAGCGACATCGTTGAAATGTCTCCCATTGTGTTCATCGGTAATGTGCC
The DNA here is from genome assembly GCF_026914265.1 of Mya arenaria. NCBI lineage: Eukaryota > Metazoa > Mollusca > Bivalvia > Myida > Myidae > Mya > Mya arenaria. The sequence goes on along the minus strand of NC_069130.1, from coordinate 33,378,121 downwards.
GCCAATAGCGACATCGGTGATGTATCACCCATTGCGTCATCGGTAAGGCGTCACTCATTGCGTTCATCGGTGGGGTGCCGTCCATAGCGACATCGGTGATAAATAACCCATGGCGTTCATCTGTGAGGTGCCGCAATAGCGGCATCGATGAGGTGTCACCCATAGCGTCCTCGTTGAGGTATCGACATCGGTGAGAAGTCGCCCATTGCGTCATCGGTGAGGTATCGCCCATTGCGTTATCGGTGAGGTGTCGACATCGGTGAGAAGTCGCCCATTGTGTCATTGGTGAGGTATCGCCCATTGCGTTATCGGTGAGGTGTCGACATCGGTGAGAAGTCGCCCATTGTGTCATCGGTGAGGTATCGCCCATTGCGTTATCGGTGAGGTGTCGACATCGGTGAGAAGTCGCCCATTGCGTCATCGGTGAGGCATTGCCCATTGCATCATCGATAAGGTGTCGACATCGGTTAGAAGTCGCCTTTTGCGTCATTGGTGGGGTATCGCCCATTGCGTTATCGGTGAGGTATCGTCATCGGTGAGGCATTGCCCATTGCATCATCGGCGAGGTATCGCCCATAGCGTCATCGATGAAGTGTCCACCCCAAGCGTCATCTGTGAGGTATCGTCATCGTTGAGGTGTCACCCATAGCGTCATCGGTGAGGTATCGGCATCGTTGAGGCGTCGCCCATTGCGTCATCGGTGAGGTATCGCCCATTGCATTATCGGTGAGGTTTCGTCATCGGTAAGGCGTTGCCCATTGCGTCATCGGTGAGGTGTAGCCCATTGCGTCATTGGTGCGGTGTCGCCCCGAGCGTCATCGGTGAGGTATCGTCATCGTTGAGGTGTCGCCCATTTCGTCATCGGTGAGGTGTCGCCCATTACGTCTTTGGTGAGGCGTCGCCATTTGCTTCATCGGTGAGGTGTCGCCCATTTCGTCATTGGTGAGGCGTCGCCATTTGCTTCATCGTTGAGGTGGCGCCCATTTCGTCATCGGTGAGGTGTCGCCCATTTCGTCATCGGTGAGGTGTCGCAATTCGCTTCATCGGTGAGGCGTCGCCATTTGGTTCATCGGTGAGGTGTCGCCCATTACGTCATTGGTGAGGTGTCGCCATTTGCTTCATCGGTGAGGCGTCGCCCATCGTGCTCAAGAGAGGTATCACTCGTTGCTGGCAAACTCCATAATCTCTCTGTTGGGAAGACGAGTCTGTGGTGCGTTTTCTGCTAAATAAATGGCTTTTATCAATGTTTAACTTTATGTCCCTGCTAACATGCGGATAACCTAATATACTACCATCAGTATCCTATATAATAACAACACTAATAGTAGAAGCAGCAGAAGCAGCAACAGCAACAGCAGCAGCAAAAGTACCACCGTTATCGTCATCTTTATCACCTATTCAATCGTAATTGTAATATTAATCATGAACTTCGAATATATAAGTATATCTTGCATCTTTGTTGCATCAATGATATCCAGCTATGTGTTGTTAAATTCATACCATAGCTGCTCACTGATGGAGCATCACTTCAGTCACTTCAGGTTGCATTGAGGGACACATCCGGTGCCGTGACGCTGTAAACAATGCATATACTTTCATATTTCATCAGATTATCCTACTGTCGAGTCATTGACTAATCCGGTTCTAGATAGTATCATCAATCCCATACAAACGAAGTGATCTAGGGTTATCATAAATTGTCTGCACCAGTGTGAAATATTACATATTAATATACACGATAATGCAGTAAACAGTTTCTGCTACCCGGGTTTGGTCTAAGAAATTTTCGGGAAAACGTAGCACGGGTTCGAGTTAGGGATGGGTACAGGTTTGCGTAGATTATGCTACAGGTCTGCATTATGGAGCAAAACATTGATATGTGCATACGTGGGATTCATGAACTGTATTTCGTATCAATCACTAGCAAGTGATATACACTGTACATGTTCTAGAATAGTAGCTTCTGCTTCTTAATGATAAAGCATTGATATAAACTGTACAAGTTTTAGAAATATTGACTCTGTTTCTTAATCATCAACCAGTGATATAAACTGTACATGTTCCAGAATTACAGATTCTGTTTCTTAATCATCAACCAGTGATATACACTGCATGTTCTAGAATTATAAATTCTGTGTCTTAATCACCAACCAGTGATATACAATGTACATGTTCCCAAAATATAGATCCTTCTTCTTCATAATAAGGATTGATGTTATGTATCGTTGGATAAGTAACATGTGAACTTCACTTATCCACAAATGCATGCAGTTTTAACCACAACTCTACAAATATTTTGATGTTTTATTCAATATCAAATTAGTTACTGACAAACACAAGACGTATCAAAGAAAACGGACCAGAATGTTTTTAAATGCTAAAAATATCAATCAATACAGTTAACAACGCTAGGATAAATTTTAAAACTCTGTAAAAACACACTTCGCCAGACTTTTATATTTTAAACATCTCATTGAAACTGTAACATTTCTACTAAACAACTTTGTATTTATGTTTTACATTCTTTTAAAATATTAAAACATGTAAATATGTACATAACACCATATCCAACAATCAAACAATACAGATAGTAAACTATATGACTAGACTATAAATACCAATAATTGAATATGGTAATTTCTGAAAAATCTCAAACAACAATTCTGTGAGTTAATTTTAATCCATAAAATTATTCTACAAATATCTAAAACATCATATAAAAGCACCTCTCTGAAAAAGCACATTGACTAAAAATCGTAAGTTTCACATCGCACAGCATATAATATCCACTTATAACTGATGTTTAAGTAACAACAAACAATAAGTGTGTGAAATTATATTTTGTCCAATGGGATGATATTATTCTTCAAATCTGCCATACATTTATTTTGATTATTATTGATTTCAATCATGTGAATCAGTAGGTTTAAACAGCGGCTGGGCAAATAGACAAAATATAATCTCAAACACTAAGCCGGTCAACCTTTGTCCATAACATAAGGTTGAACTTTTTGGAAAAGTGTAAATTGCTGAATTTTATAAATTGCAACAACATTCCGCAATGTTTGAATTCAATGATTTCTTGAAGCAATAGTATGATGCATACAAGTATATCTGTGATGTTTGGCACATGCTACCTTATAATCTGTTTCAAAACGTATAATATAGATTTAGTAAACCGCAAGTAGTTACATACAAAGTTCATTAAGGTAATCAATCCAACATTAATGCAACAAAAGGCTACATGTAGTTTAAACTTACAAAATGTTAAGTTTAAGAAAGTTTATGTTTTCATCGAAAACTTTTTGTATAAACATTTGTGTAGACATTATGTTATTTAAGAAACTAATAAATAAAATTGCTTTGTTATCTCATTTTAATTTTTCTAATAATATCACCTTTTATTATTTTATATCATTTAGCATAAGTATGGTGATATTCAAAAATGCAATCCATCAAAAATAATATACTAATGGCCAAAAGTCGTGTCCGGTATGTGTTTCCATAATATTTTTTAAACGCATGAAGTTACGACCTTGAAATTTTGCCTACTTTATACCGCGTGTATTTCAAATCGGTTTCCGAGTTTTGATAGTCGTCTGCGCTCTAACAATGTAGATACACTACCGGCGATGTTTTTCACGTGCCCCCTCATGTATACAGTATTGTGACCAATTGGATAAAATGATTTACCTTATCCTCTTGTCTTACGATATCCCAATAGGAAGACATCAGAATATTTGATTAAAATATTGATTTTGATTATAAAATGAAGCTTTCAAATGAGCAGCGTGCGCGCACTATATAGGCCAACTTGAGGCTGGTGCAACTGCCGCACATGTAGCCCGTCATTTCGGGGTTAATGAGAAAACCATTCATCGATTACGTACACAATTCGCAAGGCACGGCACCGTGGCAGATCTCCCACGTTCCGGACAGCTGAAGTTTCGTCAGGATGGGCATATTCAGCTTATACACTTACGTAATTGTTTTGCCGCTCCAAATGACACGGCACGAAACACACCTGCTCGTAATCGACCTCGCATGAGTGCCAGAACGGTACGGCGACGTCTCAAGGCAGTCGGGTTACGTTGCCGACGGACATATCGTGGAGCAAGATTAACTCCCAATCACTTGCGTCTACGGGTAGCATGGGCGTTACGTCATCGAAGATGGCGCTTGAATCAATGGCAAACCGTTCTGTTTACGGATGAGTGTAAATTTAACGTTGATTCAAACGACCGACGTCAGCATGTCTACCGACCCTCTGGTGAGAGGTTTACGGACGCCTGTGTCATTGAGAATGACCGCTGGGGTGGGCCGAGCGTCATTGTTTGGGCAGTGTTTACACACCATCATAAAACCCAACTTGTATTCCTCGAATATGGTCGAGGACGCGGTAATGGCCTAACTGCATAACGTTTCGTAGACCAGTTGTTGCAGCCGATTGTTCTCCCATTCCTTACTGCCCATCCCGGTACTGTCCTACAGCAGGACAACGCCCGGCCCCATGCTGCAAGGCTGACTCAAAACTTCCTGTCTGCCAACAATGTCCAAACGTTGCCATGGCCGGCGTTATCGCCAGATATGAACCCAATCGAACACGTTTGGAACTACATGAAACGGAAGTTTAGGGCACGGAACGTGCACAACATCCATCAATTACGTGACGCCATTGCTCATGAATGCGGCCACCTTCCGGCTAGATTCCTGCACAGACTTGTAGCGTCAATGCGTAAAAGGTGCACTGAACTCATTCGGGTTAATGGGGGTCATACACACTATTGAAAACGCCGTTTAAATTAAGACACACTCAACGCAATCATTTGTGCCTTTCAAATCCTCAATGCCAATTTTCAACACATTACCGTACCGGTGTAACGTTGTAAAGTGACCCCCATAGAATAATGACCCCCCGGTCATTATTTTATATAAAATAATGACCATTTTCTATAAAATACTGACTCCCCTTATAAAATAATGACCCCCCGATTTTATCTGTAAAATATTGACCCCCCCCCCCCCCCACTTAGCCTGTTACTAACATATCTATATCAATTCAAGTCACTGTCGTGTTTCTATGGCTTTTATATTTGTTGTTGTTGTTTTTGCTTCTGGAGCCGCTGCATGTTACTGCTGCAGAAGCTGCTGTGTCTACATCTATTGAAATGAAATATAAAATTGCTTCCATTTGAATTTCATTTAAATTATCATCAATGTAATACAATATACATAAGTCGCTTTAACGTAGCTGTATATGATTCAACTTCAAAGACAACATTGTTCTACTTCATCTGACGTTAGATAGCCTTTGTTCATACCGTGGAGGCATTGCTTAAAACGAATGTGTTAAAAATGCAAGGCTTTGAGGAGCTATTTAAGCAGTCACTGTTCGTGCCATGACTTACATCAAAGTCCATGATGTCACTGAGCGGTGTTTTTTATGTTTTATGCAGACTGCATCATTTCTAAAAATAGTTCCTTTGATTTACCTCAGAAAAGCCGCTCGTTCAACATCAAAGAAAACGACAGCGACACCGAAAGCAGTTCTACGTAAACGCGTGTATATATAAAGGTCTGTGGTAAGCAGTCAGTCCAACCTTGCAGCATGGACGAGAAAGATTACACAGATGTTGTAGAGTTTGTAAAAAATGGGAAGTATCCCGTTTCTGTAAAAGACAAGAACAAAAAGAGGAATTTTCGTAGAAAGTGCAAACCTTTTATTTTTGATGACGGGTTGTATTATAAGAAAACCAGCTCATCAAAACGTTTGCAAGTTGTTAAGAAAGGGAAGACAGATGACATCATTCAGAGCATGCATGCATCAGATCACGGAGGACATTTGGGAGTTTCAAAAACGTAAGTTTGATATAATGATTTCATTATCATGACCAAAAAGGAACTTGTGATTCCTGTGAGCCTGTGTTAGATATGACATTTAAGATTATTTAAATTAGTACGAAAGCTGAATAACAAAAGCGTCAAAACGTGACTGAACTCGTAATAACGAGATAAATATCTCGTAAAAACGACTAAGTATCTCGTTATAACGAGACAACTATCTTGTTATTAGACTTGTACGGATTATGACGGACACGGACACTGAGAGCGAACAACCGACAGGCAGGGGATACTCTCAAAGTTATTTCATGCTTTAAAACAGTCATGTATGTATAAATAAGGCGTATCAGATGAGTCGTTTTACAAACTAACATTAAGCTCTAGATCTTTGTATCAGTTATGATTAATTTTCGATTATAATAACTGTAAATATATTGTGAGAACAGTCCGAACGCAATATTTTGGTTTTCGCTGACAAAACCATTATACTGAAAAAGGTAAAGAATATATAACGGTACTTGATTTTAAAGTTTATAATATAGGTGAACAGGTCTTTGGATCATTCCATTATTAGATAAAACTGAAATAAAGTGTTTTGTCTATATATTGTCCGCTTTTCATGCCAATAGTAAATGATACTGGTTTATTTTGATATGCAGTGTGCAATATTAAAGTATAGTCCGTTTAAAAAAGCTGATTATGAGATACGAGTTTATTGTCAATAAATAGGGGTGTAATGATCGGATGACTCCAGGTAAATGTTATTGTTTTGATAAGTATTTTATTTACTTGATGCATTAGCATATTCACTTTAATTTAATTGTCCTCTAAAATGCTCTGTACTTAATGAAATTACAGATATTAATTTCTCATATAGAGTCGCTGGCCCAGTGGTATCGTTCAGATCTATGACGATAGCGGTTGTGGGTTCGAACCTCAAGTGAGGAAGTTTTTTTTATGCCCCCCCCCCCCCACAAAGTGGGAGGCATATAGTGATTGCACTGTCTGTCCGTTCGTCCGTTCGTTCGTTCGTCCGTCCGTCCGTCCCGTTTCGTGTCTTCGTCATAACTTCTTAACTGTTGAATGGATTCGAATCAAACTTCACAGAATTGTAAAGCACCATGAGAAGGTGTGTCGCGTCCAACTCTCAGTTCCCCAGGTCCAAGGTCAAGGTCACACTTAAAGGTCAAAGTTCAAATCTTTCGTGTCTTGGCCATAACTTCTTTACTATTGAATGGATTTGAATCAAACTTCACAGAATTGTAAAGCACCATGAGACGGTGTGTCGCATCCAACTCTCGGGTCCCCCAGGTCCAAGGTCAAGGTCACACTTAAAGGTCAAAGTTCAATTTTTTCGTGTCTCAGCCATAACTTCTTTACTATTGAATGGATTTGAATCAAACTTCACAGAATTGCAAATTTTGAGTTCAAACATTTCAAGGTCAAGGTCATCCTTCAAGGTCAAAGGTCAAATTAAGGTCAATGTGCTAGGGGGGCATTTGTCTCTTACAGTGACAGCTCTTGTTATTTCATTTTTGGAAAGAATTACATAGTTTGTATTTAGTAATGTTATGTAAAAATCTAAATCACGAGAACCTCACTTATCTCGATTTTGCATGTATAATTCAAATAAGGTCCGAGTACACATAATAAGTAGACAGTATCCTCCAAGTAAACTATAAGAATGCCAGGAAAGTATTTGAATTCCGCCGAAAAGGAAAAGGTTGTATCTGTGCACTTATGAGGATCGAACCCATGATCATAACATGTGTAGTGTTCCGCATTCTTCCATTATACCACTACGCCACAGTCATTGAAAGTTGCTTATGTAAACTCAAAACTAATTCTAATAATTCTATCGTCATTTAGAACATTTAGAACAACATGTATTGGATTTCAACTTGTCTCAGGTGCATCCATGGCTAGCTTTATTTTTAGTAATGATACTACAGTGAAACTTGTAATAGGTGACTTTCCGTGAGACCTTAACAAAAAGGTCACGTATGACTGGGAGTCTTTTAATTCAGGTCCACTAACGTCAAGTGTTTCAATTTATTATTTGTTCTTGTAAATCCTGATGCCTGTCTTTTTCTTGGATTATGGTATTTAAATTGATATAAGATATTCCCTATTTAGAATATGTATACGTATTTGCATTATTATTTGTCTAATTCCTTTTTACTTGTTTTGCAAGCCATTTTGTCTGCCGTGATATCATATTACTGCACATCGGTTGAGTTTTCAAATCCCGCGTTTATTCATCGGGTAATGGATAGGTTTATATGAGATTATATTTCCATCATATTTTATTATTGTTTGGTAATACTAAAAGGAGCAGGGATTTTGAAATTTCGAAATTTTAATTAGGTTGGTAGCTCCAATTCGATTTTCTCACAAGAAAAGTTGTTCGTACGGATTATATAAAATGAACTCGTGCATCCACAGATCGTCCAATTTTGGACATATTAGAAGTTATGGTTAAATTGACTTAACTCAGATAATAAAAGAGAAAAATAAACATTTTTGCCATAGCACACAGTAAAGTTAACACGCTGGTAAGAAATCCAAGATCCGAAGCGCTATATGTTAATGACTGAAAAATGCATGAAATTCGTTTAATTAAGCCATATTATCATCACGGGGTGCAAACATTACGGTCGTTTGTGGCGTCAGACAGGGAGTCTTTTAATTCAGTCAGTGACTTTATATAGATTTTTTTACGTCAGGCGGTCGTAAACAGGGTCGTATACGGCAGGAAGTTGTCTAAATCAGTGAGTCGCTAAGGCAAGGTTGACTGTATTTTGGTAACTTATCTGGACTAATAGTTATGTTTGCTTTGTTTCAGATGGGAAAAGATTTCGACTAGGTTTTACTGGAAAGGATGTTTCGAAGATGTACACACGTTTATACAGAACTGCGACAACTGTCAAAGAAAGGTGAACCTGAAGAAAGCAAAGAAGCCACTGCGACCTATCACAGTTCCCGCCGAGGCTTTCAAGCAAGTGGGCATGGACCTTATAGGTCCTCTAGAAACCTCTTATCAGGGTAAGTTTTGTCTGTCGGTTTGTTGGGCTGCTTTGGTAGACCCTGGTGACTTTGACTCGTAGACAATATATGTCGGGGCATTGTGGTGCCGCATAGCGGTGTTGCTGCATAAAGATGGTCAAACAAAATTATGCGGCGATTTTCAACGCATGCAGAGGGCATGTTTAGGCGGCAGAAAGGCCCCCTTTCGCCGCATAAAGAAACCCATTAAAACATAAACGATAATTACTAGTTACTTCTATGAAGTTTCAACCAGACCAGGATCTAGTTTTATGTACTCACTCTCTCTTCCTCTGAAAAAGTCTTAAGTTCCGAAGGTCATTCCATCTTAAGTGGGGGCATATTTTATTCACTATACATTATATAGGGAAAAAAATTGTGAACGCAACTTCTCCTACACCGCTTGGTGGATTTTGTTCAAACTTTCACAGATGATCAACCTTAATGTGTAGATGATCGTAAAGACAGGAATTTTGGCTGTGATTGGTTTTAGCAAAATTATGGCCTTTTGATGTTTTATTCACTATACATTATATATGGAAAAAAAATTGTGAACGCAACTCCTCCTACACCGCTTGGGGGATTTTGTTCAAACTTTCACAGATGATCAACCTTAATATGTTGATGATCGTACAGACAGGAATTTTTGCTGCGTTTAGTCTTAGCAGAATTATGGCCCTTTGTTGTTTTATTCACTATACATTATATAAGGAAATATTTGTGAAGTAATAATTTTGGTATTAATATACTTATTAATTTCATATTTGAACACAACAAAGCTTTGAACTGGACCTTCAAAAAATTAATATGAAGATAACCTTGGCCTCTGAATGACCTTGACCTTCAAATTTAAAGCCTCATAAGGCCTTTGTGTTTGGAGTGGCTGCCACTATTTTTGTGACTAAAGTATACTAAAGAAATTATATATTTTTCAAGTTAAATTATATAAGAAATAACTGTTTTCTTAAAGCTTTTTAACAGATTTGTATATCCAATAAGCATTATAAGGAAAACAAAATATTTTATTACCTCCCTTAATTCTTTTTACTATATGTTTACATGTAGGATAATTAAAAGTGAGTGTTTCTTTACGTTTTATTGTTGACATTCCCTATTTAGACAAATGTTAAACCCATTTTTAACATAAAAATAAAAGCCTTATGGGACTTTAAAGTTTGAAATTTCCCAAAAGTGACTAAAACTTTGCTATTTATTTATTAGTTTTCTTCATGCTTGAGCACAACAACCTTTTTAAGACAAACTTAATATGCGCTAAAGATCAAATGATATAACATGTTACTAAGCATCATGTAGGGGTGCACCAGTGTCCTATGGACACATATCTAGTTGTTTTATGCGTGGCATGTCGCCGCATAAAGGTGGTCACCCTCTATATGCGTTGAAAATCACCGCATAAACGAGTCCGACCACCTTTATGCGGCAACACCGCTATGCGGCACCACAGGGCATAATAATGTTATGACCCCCGTAATAATACTATGACTGGGGGTCATAATACTATGACCGGGGGTCATAATACTATGACCGGGGGTCATAATACTGTGACCGGGGGTCATAATACTATGACCGGGGGGTCATAATACTGTGACCGGGGGTCATAATATTACGACTCCTCCACACATAGGAAAATGAGTCTCACACAAACCACTATATGAGGGTTATTTTCTGTGTGAGGCAGAGTCATAATATTGTGCCCCCGGTCATAAACTGTGACTGGGGGTCATAATTTTACATCTCCCCTACACATAGAAAACGCCCTTCACATAGTACCAACGGTTGCACTGCTCATTTTTAGTCACTATTATGCATAAAAGTAATGATGCGACTCATATTTCTATAAGGATCAGTTTGCTAAGTTACAATATACTTATATTGATAAAATCACCATGTCCAGTCTTCACGTGGTTTGACGGTGAAGTTAATGCTAAATGATGGTGGAAAACAACCTACTGGGTATTTCACCTCTGTACCACCGTACTCATTTGAAACGTTGTAATACATTGTAGTCAGTTTAACTTGAGATTTTTAGTTACTGGAGCGGTAGAGACGTATCGGTAATGCACCTGTTGAGTGGTGGTAAACTGAAATAGATTTTACGCAGTTTACGATTAGTTACAAGCAAAGCGACCGCCCATGTGAAACAGGGCCATGTGCGAAAGCAACTGCATTTCTTTTTAAGCACTGTAAATATATGTCGTATTTTTACGGGAAAACCATAGTTTATTAAATTAAATTTTGATAGTTCTGTATTTTTACGGGAAAACCATAGTTTATTAAATTAAATTTTGATAGTTCTGTAACTTAAACGCCGTCGACGGTTGCCAGCTGATATGTCAATGTACCAGCTGTTTATGACCTGTCAGTCAAATATGATCAGGCTTATTAGTCCCCTACGAGGACTATAGGAATGCCCTCCGTCAGTCTGTCCGTCCGTCCGTCTGTCCGTCCGTCCGTCCGAAAATCTGGATCCCGCGATATCTTCAAAATACTTAAAAAAAATTCATGAAACTTGGAATAGTGATAAAGGGCAATATGGAGATTATGCACGTCTTTTTATTTATTTATTTTTTTCGTTTTTGCGTCCGTCTGTCTGTCTGCTTTAAAAAACATTCAACACATCTTTAACCTAACTGGATTCCACTATATCTCCAAAAGTACATTGAATTTTTTTATGGAACTCCCCTACCGGTGTAACCGAGATAGGATTGCCCTCCGTCCGTCTGTCCCGTCTGTCCGTCCGTCCAAATTTTGTTTCCGGGCTATTTCTTGAAGACTATTGGCCAGATTTCAATTATTTTTTTTAAGAGTTATAGCATTTGACTAGCAATTTGCAATTTTCAAGCGAAATGAATGGGGGATTTTTTTCTTAAAGTAGTTTGTATAGAACATATCAACTGTAAACTTGAGAAAGATATTATTAAGAAACAGAGTAGTGCTTTTTTATTTTCCTTCCATTTTTGTCGAGCCCACCTTCGGTGAACTCGACCCTTAGTCGCCAGGTTTTGATGTTCGCTATATGTGCGTGCATGTGTCCGTCCTGATTTTTACGGACCATAACTCCAATTTGAATGAAAATGGAGGAATTTCTGTAAAAACTTCACACAAGTGATCACCTCCATGAGTTCTAGTTCTGCGCGCATGAACTGGGTTTATGGGTCAAAGGTAAAGGTCTTCTTAGAGATCACTGATAAATGCTTGTGCAGGGCATATCTGGTAACTGCATGAAGAGATTTTTTTTACTATAACTTCACACAAATGTTAACTACCATGAGATCTAGTGTCGCACGCATCAACCAGGTCTCCAGTTAAAGGTAAAGATAACAGAGGTCATTAGAAGTGCTTTTCTAGAGGATATCCTATATGCATGAGGGAATTTTTATGCAACATCTTAAAACTGCGATGCTGGCCCGTAGACATGCAGAATGAAATTCTAGTTTCTATGCAAACTCAAACTTGAAAAGAAACATCTATCGGCTGGGGATATACTAGTATTGTCTTTGACAATGCATCGTTGATTAAAATAAGTATTGTAAAATGCTTACATTTATACATTTCAGGAAACAAGTACATTGTCGTTATAACAGAATATTTGACAAAATGGGTAGAGGCAGAAGGGATTCCAGACAAGTCATCTGAAACTGTACTATCAGTATTCACAAAGTTTGTCACGACACATGGTTGCCCCAGCGTATTAATAACGGATCAGGGGAGAGAATTCTGCAACGACTTGAATGAAAAGTTTTGCAAGCAGTTTGGGATAGAACATAGAATTGCATCAGCATATCACCCACAAACAGGAGGACATACTGAAAGATTTAACAGGACTTTGTGCGATATGCTTGTGCACAGTGTAGATTTGTCGCAGAAAAATTGGGACATTAAGTTACCATACGTACTGTTTGCCTATAGAACGTCTAAACATGAGTCGACGAAACAAACACCATTCTATCTTGTGTTTGGAAGGCACGCACGCTTACCAATAGAACTAGACTTAGCAATGCAATCGGATGATAACCAAGACTCTGAATTGTCACTAAAGGAAAGAATAGACTCGTTCATTAAACTGTCGTGCAACAGAAAAGAAGCATCGTCCAATATTAAAACGGCACAATCGAAGCAGAAGAAATATTACGATTCTTCACTACCTAAAGACGATACAGCAGGTTTTGAAGTCGGCGACCAAGTCCTTCTTCATAACACCAGAAAATTGACGAGAAAAGGAGGGAAATTGGGTCTAAAATGGAAAGGACCATTCAAAATAACAAAAGTAACTGGAAAAGGCACTTATTTCCTAGAAGGAATGAAAACAAGTGTAAGTGGGAACAGACTGAATCGCTATAGGCAGAGTAATGACGATGCTGCTACAGATAACACAGAAAAGCGACCAACTGAAGGTCCAAAAGATGACCACAGTCTAATAAACAAAGAAACAGGAACCCAAGCAAACGAGAAAGCGTTTGAAAGACCTGCAAAAAGAAACGATAAATCTGACGACTGCAATCTCCCTCCAAAAAAGAGAAGAGTATCGCGAGAAGATGTTGCAACACAACCTACCAATTCTACAGAATCTACTAATCAAGAACCCCAACCATTTCAATTCAGACCATCTAATCAAGAATGGCAGGAACAAATCTCGAGTGTATTTAAGTCGGCAGTCAAAAACACGTATGCATCCGGTCCAGACAAATATATACGACGAGACGCCAAACCTACTAAAACTGTAAACATGCGTGGGGATGGCAATTGTTTGTTTAGAACATTCAGTTATTTAGTTTTTGGCGTACAAACACACCATAGCTTGATAAGGCAAGCGATTGTTGACTTCATGAAAGAAAACGAAACTCTAATGAAAGGCATTACACGTGATTCGGTTTCCAGATATCTAGACACGTCAATGATGGCCTCCGAAAACACTTGGGGAACAGAAGTGGAGATATTTGCTTTTGCAACTCTCACCAGAAGCGTTGTGTATGTTTATTCACAGTATGGCAGTAAGGAACAGTGGCGTTGGTTAGAATACAAACCGTTAGGCCTCATTGGTGGTAATTTAAGGGGTCGAGCAGTGTACATTCAGAATTCCAGCGACCATTTTGTCCCGGTGCTAGAGGTAGATGGCGAAGAGTTCTCAAGAAAGCCATACAAACGAATTCGGAACCACATTCCAGAAAGATACCACGCCCTTATAAGTGATGACATATTAGATGCTGCTTTAGTGAATTGTTACGCAGACGAAGCCTTGCTATTAAAACTTGACAAAAGTGTAAAGACTGTATATGTGAAGGCTTTTACTAACACGCCTTACAATGTAGAAGGGCTGCGTGGGTTATCTGACGAGGTGGATGCAAATATTTTCAATATAGTATGTGACTGGAGCGATGTCGAAAACATACTTAATTGATAAGTGACACGTGCAAGAATAAATCAACAACTCAGTGGAGAACGATACAATTTATGCTAAATTTGGTTTAACATATTGCATCTGATGAGCATAACAATGCGTGCTAAATATACCTTGTGTGATTTACTAACTAAAATAATAGCTTAAGATATAAACATATGTGACATGTAGTTTTACCAAAGCACAGGTCAACACCCTGGGACGTTTTGTTGGATTCGCCTCTATATTCCATACAGTTTTAAATAAAAAGTCCTTTCGTTTATGAAATTGTCCTTATTATATACCGAACAACACTCCCGAACCACGGATATATAGGATCTCACATGAGTTGTCATATGATATAAGATTTTATTAAACGAGCTCAAGAAAATGTTACATAGCGAGCCTCGGGCGAGCTTTATAACATTTTCTTGAACGAGTTTAATAAAATATTATATTTTTTGACAACGAATGTGAGATTCGTTTTATCACATGACTTAAAACATAAAAATAAAACATATAAAATAAACCCTTTTTAACGCTATGAGTACGCACGCTTTTCACGCCTTTTTTCTATATGGAATGTATTGGCGGAAATGAGTCACGTCAAAGTTATATTACACGTGTTAAATATAAAGAAATTCGTAATGATTATATTACATGAAAAACAAGCGATGTCATGTGATAAAATCAGATCTAGCAAATTCAACGATAATGCTACCAAGACCCGTATCTATATTCACACAAAAGTAAAAACACTCTAGAGGCCACATTTTTATATGAATCTTTATAAAATTTGGTCAGAATGCTAGTTAATTCGAGTGAGTTTAAAACTGAGTCATATTAGGTCAAAATTAGAAGTATGTCCGTCCGTCTGTCCGTTTGTCCGTCCGTCCGTCTGTCTGTCTGTCTTCCGGTAATGTCAAACACCCCCGGGGACGTAGACATGGTTGCGCGTCAAAATCGCAAGAAGGTTTAAAGAGTAGTTTAAAAAGATTTAAAAGAATGTTTAAAAGGGTTAACTAGAAATACATTCTGCATGCCCACGGGCAGATGTCGAGCCCGCTTTGTAGGTTTAAATTTTCACAGAAAGATTCATAATGGACATTTGTGAAGATGAAAGAATGATAATGACCTTGACCTTTGATATTGTGACCCCAAAAACAATAGGGGTCATTTACTCAATATGGGTGATCATCCTATCAGGTTTGGCAGCTGA
Source organism: Mya arenaria (assembly GCF_026914265.1). NCBI lineage: Eukaryota > Metazoa > Mollusca > Bivalvia > Myida > Myidae > Mya > Mya arenaria. Next base: position 33,362,618 of record NC_069130.1, on the reverse strand, counting down.
AGGTTGAACAATAATTAAGTTATTGAGCGGAAACCGTTTTCAGTTTTAAGGTCTATGTAACCTTGAACTTGTTATTTGACATTTGACCTCTAAGTGTGACCTTGACCTTTGCCACAGAGACATAATTTTTTCGCGCGACACACCGCCTTGCCATGGAGAACATTTATGCCAAATTATATTAAAATCCCTCCATCCATATAGAAGTTATGCTCCGGACACGGATTTTGCGCCGACTCCAAGTGTGACCTTGACCTTTGACGAGCGGATCTGGGTGGTGTGCGCGACACGTCTTCTAATTAAGGTTAAAATATATCTCAAGTTAATGTTAAATTCCTTCAAAAAATGAGCGAGATATTTCGTCACGCAATCTGATTGGCACATACGAAATAAACAAGTCTCCGTGACGTCATATGGGCTGGCCACCGCTCTTCCGAATAACGGACGCGATCGTCGTGTTAATAAGATGCAATCGATTTTCTTAGAAGATAATCCAATAAATCGACTATTATTCTTTTGATATAAGTAGAAATAATATAAATGATAATATAAATATAAGAAATGAACGCCTTCTCGCTATAGTTCAACGGGTATATGAATACAACAAGTAGCGTGCATAGTTAACGTAAACCCCTTCGGGGTTTACGAACTATGCACGAGACTTGTTGTATTCATATAATCGTGAACCGACGCGAGAAGGCGTTCATTTCTTAAATATAGCTGCACTGAACTGCTCAGGGGTAGGGAGGAGGGCAACAGTAAGTGGTAGGTTGTTCCAATGGTACACAGTCCTGGGGAAGAAAGAACATTTATGATAATAAGAGGTTGCTGTAATTAACCTGTAACTCAGATCTTTTGCATGAATTGCTTATCCTTTTTGTGCTAAATGATTTCTAAAACCACTTTTCGAATGGTCATGAAAAGAAAAAAGGGATAATATTTTTAAGTCATTCATCATTGCTAGTTCCATTAATCTGTGTGGGACGTTTAATCACTATACAACTTTGATGACTACGAAAATGATTCAAATCACTAACAAACACTTGTCACTTACAGTGCACTTACAGTGATTCTGCTTGTATAATTAATAATTATTTAATTTCAATCGCAGAGAGGTTTATATAGTTGACTCCTAATCCAGTTGCACAGATTCGATTCTTAGGCGAGGAAGCTATCGAAGTATGTTACATCAGATCAGGATTAGACGAGTTCTGGTAAGAAGTCCAACGATACTAGATTGAAATCCAGCCACCCTCGCCCCCTGAAAACTAGCTAGTTCTGTGATTATAAATATTTTTGATTGTTGATATTCAAACAGGCCGTAAATTACAACAAGTAGTTGCGTATTTTGTTGATGGAACGTTCCTATGCAGTCCATCGCCTATGTTTTAAATGATAAACTGAGCAGCGCACAGTTTGTATGCCTGTCACCCATACACGACCCTGGTAGGCGTCGAACTCACAACGGTGAGGGGCAAGTGATTCTCGGTCGGAGACTTTAACCATTTTTTCTTTCCACACAAATAGGCATCGGTAGTGGTAATCCCTGAAGCTTGGATCAATTCCATCTAACTGCGGTCAAAAAAAAACGTGCAGTATGGACGCATGCACGGACGGGTGCCATCTCTCCTCCGATGTCTATGGATGAAGATAATTATGTTGTGCAAGTGTACCTTAGATAGGTTAGGTCAAGGTTTGGATTGGGGGGGGGGGTCCTTATTCTATAGGGGGTCACATTTCTACGTGAGGGGTCATTTTTCTACGTGTGAGGAGTCATAATATAATGACCCCCCCAGTCATAATATAATGACCCCCCGGTCAATATTTTATATAAAATAATGACTGGGGGTCATTATTTTATATAAAATAATGACCGGGGGGTCATTATTCTATGGGGGTCACTTTACAACGTTACACCGGCAGTACTGGCTCAAATTCCCAAATTCCCAATTTTTTTCATTGAATGCATATTAATGTCCTCTTTTTATCGATACTAAATTTATGAGTGTGCGATATAAAACAAAACAGATATTGTAGTTTTTGTAGATCGGACAAGACTTTTGGCCATTAGTGTAGGTTGATTTTACATTCAGCAATTGAAACAGGAAATCATCTTCATTTTTTTCAAATAAATTCATATAGGTATGCACTACTTTCTTTCTTGTTTTTATTGTTTCATTCTTATCAGAGACAAACATTTCAGTTGTTGTAATAGGCTTTGAAGAAAAGGAGCATATTGCTTTGCTAATGTCGGTTGGTCGTTCCGACGGTAGACCAAAGCTTGTATGAATGATAACTTGACAATGTCTGGACATTAAGTCCTCAAACTTGACATGAAGCTTTGGTCTGATCAGTAGATGTCCCCTTTTGATTTAAGGGAGTCCTCAGGTCATAGGTCTAGGTCAAATTGAACTTAAACAGGAAAAGGTTGTCAAAGCTTGTCTGAGTGATAACTCAATAATGCCTTTGGTGATCAAACTAAACATGGAGTCTTGTCCTGACTCCTATTTATTCAAGGGGCCAAAGGTCAAGGTCACCGTGACCTTGAATGTTAAAAAGTTAAAAGGGAGTCCGAGTGATAACCAGACATTGCCTGCACCAGTGACCTTCAAACTTGACTTGGAAGTTGGTCCTTGCGAATAGATGACTCGTATTGATAATAGGAATCATCAGGTCAAAGTGACATTGAGTGAAGACTCCACAATGCCTGGACCTTTGGTCATCAAACATGACACAAAGGTTGGGTCTGACCAGTAAATAACCACAATTGATTTTAAGGGTCATCAGGTCAAATGTCAATGTCACAGTGACCTTGATTCCGAAATGGTTGTCTGAGTGATAACTCTACAATGCCTGCACCCATGGCCCTCAAACTTGACTTGGAGGTTGAGACTGACCAGAAGATGACACCTATTGATTGTTGGGATCAAAGGTCAAGGTAACAATTGCATTTAAATCAAAAAGCTTGTCTTTGAGATAATTCAACAATCCCTGCACTTGTAAAAAGGTCGCGGACGGATGATAGTGATAATATGGGAGAAGAGGTAATATACAATATCGAGACAGGGTTTTAGTGGGGTCACTCTTTTATGAAGGATTATAAGCTTTTGTAAACAAAGAGCAAGTCAAGTCCATCTCACATCAATTGTTCAGTTTGTTAAAAAAGGCCACCAACCCAAAATACATAGAATACATCATAATTGCATAAAAACTTGAGTCATGGGAATGCATCAGTAAAATCATAATTTAATGATACATACATATTTAATTGGATTACTTTCCTTTAACTGTTAAATATTTTATAAAAGAGGCGAATTTGTGTAATATTTATAAATGGTTTGATTCAAAATGACTCTAGAATGCATTACATCTGTGCTTTTAGATAATCACTTGAAGACGTAATGTGAACGTCCATCAGTATGTATTTTATAAATAAAAAGAAACATTGTATTCACGGTCTAAAACAGTAATATCTCATTATCATGACATATGAAATTCAATTATTCAATTTTCTCTTTGGGTATTATTATGTCGCCAATCTCAATTCTTAATTCATGATTTGAATACTGAATATATCAATGTTAATATCTCAGCACCTACTTGCTGTATTGCATTGACCTTATACAACATGACCTAACCATCCAATCAAGTTGGATTACTGTATTTTGCAAATAATGGCACTTAATTATTCAACTGAGAAATTCTGATTTAGGTTTTAAATGTAACCACATTTATGTCAATATCTCAGCAAACTTATTAAATATTGCATTGAAACTTTATACACGGGTCCCAACCATCCAATTGTCCTAATTAACCAAGTTAAATAACTCTATCTTGCTTATTATATAAATTATGCCCCTTTATTATTTAACATAGAAATTCTGGTTAAAGTTTTGCATGTATGCACAAATAAGTCAATAACTCAGTAACTACTTGATTTATTGCATTGAAATATAATACATAATGCATATTCTGCCCTTTTATTATTTGACTCAGACATGCTGGTTAAGGTTTTTCAGGTTATCTAATTTAACAGTAATCCACGCCTGTTTCACTAAAACTTTGCAATCCTTAAACTTAAAAGCGGCAGAGTTGTCCAGTGTGATGTCTTTCTGACAGCTCTTGTTTAAGATTAAACTTCCAACTTATCTTTAGCTTATGAGTTGTTTCCAAGGCAATTCTGGACTCACAGAAGAAGTACCATGTATTCACAAACAGATGTACCATGTATTCACAAACAGATTTAGTTTTAACATATATATACCACAGACAGGTAAACTGGACTAACGGGTAATTTATTATATATGAACCACAACTGGCTGAAATTGGCCGTATAGCAAATATTAAATGAGAAAGTTATGTTTTCTGCATCGAATATAAAACCCCCCAGCTGATATAACTATCTTTAATTTGAGTAGATAACTGTGGATCACTAGTGTGTCAATGAAACGTCCCGTTTAGTAAAGATTTGAAGGTTAACAACATTGTTTATTAAAGCAGAAGTTGCGAATGATTGGCCCTAATTGTTTATGTTGTTGTTTTGATTTCTTGTGTGGTCAATTTTATGATGGGACCGTCCCTTTTATCAGCTTATACAACATGTTCCCCATATGTACTTGCATATAATAATGTTTCAACTACTTGAAATGTACTAGTTGCATGTTTCAGGTCTGGAGGCCTCTGGGAGTGACAGATGACGAGCTGTTTCTCTGGATTGAGCACCTCAGAAAGGTCTGTATCACATGCGCAATGATTCTTCGTTATATTGACAATTACTTGAATCACTTGAACTCCACTAAAGGCCACTAGCCAAGGATACAAATATAAACATAATACATATCATGAGAGGCATATCTATATGTTGCTTCTTCATCGGAGGCTTGGACCATTCTGTTTTAAGGTAGAAATCATTTCTCCTGACCTTCATGTTAAGAAATAAAACTTATTTATTGGCTATTTTCCAACTTTCAGTCTAAAAAATGGCTGAATCATCCCATACTTAGAGTACAAAAACAAACCGACTGTATTCATTTAACAACATTGTGGCCATTAGAAGTACCGTCGACAGTTGTAGACCTAGAGATGTGGATTTGATAAGGTTGTCTGTTTAGCCTGGTTGTCGCAGTCAGCCTAATTATTGTCAGTGTTGTTGTGTCAAAACATTTAACTTTCAAGATTCTCAAATGAGACTTGGTACACATGTTGCCAGGAACAATATGCACATAAATAGCAAACAGTGCTTCAGCCAGGATTTGAAAAGGGCAGGGTGCTAGGTCAGAAAGGGCACTTAAATGCACATTGAATGAGCCTAATTGGGCACTTGCAAGCGCTATTATTTTCAATTTATATTGTGCATGAATTGTAACTACTTTCAATGCTAATAGTTTGTTATGAATACCTTAATTAGCTGTTATTGTTTCTTCAGTGTCAAAATTATGTAATTTTATTATTTCTATACTTATTATTTTTTAAATTTAAATTAACTACATGTCCAATAAATATCAAATTTAGTTCAAAGCTGTAGTGTAAATATAATATTCATCAAAAGCAGCTCTGTCAAACAAAAGGCTATAGTGGGGTGTAGTACAAAGGAGGTAGGGGCCATTAAAGGGCAGCATGGCTCTCACCCCTCCTATTAAGGCATGTATGTAGCTTGAGCACTGGCAAACAATATGCACATAAATAGCAATGAGCATAACTCTTGTTTCAATACTCAAGTTATGCCCCTTGTTCAAGTGAAAACAAAGAGCAGAACGAACAGGTTTTTGCGTTTTCTCTGCAGAGCTTTAGTTCGTTTGAAACCTGCACTGTATATGTTCATGCCACACAGCTGCTTTTATATTAAGTTGTATGAAGATGCACAAGAGTACACTTCAGTTCATGATATAGAGAAGACCACTCTAACCTCAATATGATGGTCCCTATCTACGTACATTGTACGTCCAGCCATGAATACCTGTTCAAGACGATTAAGGGTAGGCATCTATTCTACTGTTGGCCTTAGTGGTACATATACCTAGCCTCAATATGATGGTCCCCTATCTATCAAGAGGATTAAAGCTAGACATATATTCTTCTGTTGGCCATATTATGTAATGGTACATATACCTTACCTCAATATGATGGTCCCCTATACATCAATAGGATTAAGTGTAGGCATCTATTCTTCTGTTTATTTGCCTTAAATTCTGGTAGCTCAGTGGGCTATAATGCGAAAATAAATTCATCAAACACATCGTAAAGGATCATAACATTGTACATTTTCATAGTTGGGAAGTGATGGGTGTGTCAGCGAGTTCTTGTGGAATCGAGGTGGTGGTGGGGGCCAGTACGGGAAACCATGGAGCGAACATTTGCCCACAGATACTCAGGTGAGAACTTTAACTCCATTCAGGTAAGAACATTTACTTGGTCTGGTTCCTTCGGTTAAAAAAATCTTTATTTTGGAGAGAACTTTCGCTTGGATGAGAACCTTCCCTTGGGTGAGAACATTCCCTCGGATGAGAACCTACACTTAATGAGAACTTTCACTCGGATGAAAACTATCAATCGGATGAGAACATTCCCTCGGATGAGAACCTACACTTAATGAGAACATTCACTCGGGTGAGAACTTTCACTTTGGTGAGAACTTTCACTCGGATGAAAACTATCACTCGGATGAGAACATTCCCTCGGATGAGAACCTACACTTAATGAGAACATTCACTCGGGTGAGAACTTTCACTTTGGTGAGAACTTTCACTCGGATGAAAACTATCACTCAGTGAGAACTTTCACTTGGATGAGAACATTTATGCGAATGAGAACCTTCACTTGGGAGAGAACTTTCATTCGGGTAGAACTTAATGTTTTTTGCCTGGTTTTAAAAAGGGAAGTGTGCTGTATAAAGGGACAGGGTGCTTAGGGTGTAAAGGGCACAATGTATTAGGCTGTGATGAACCTTAATATTATACATTTGACAAAAACAGTTTGAAATGTGTTTACTTGAACAGTTTCAGGTTCCAATTACCATAGATACCAAGTGTGAATTTATTTATTAGCAAAATAAGCTTTTTTAACAGAATGATGCAAATATTTCATTATCAATAGCATTCAATTATGAAGGCAAAATGGTACCCAAGTTGGTCTCCATGAGGGCAGAATAGTGCTTTTAAATAAGGACAGGCTGCAACACTAATATCTCTTAAGATAAAACCTAACTTTTGTACAATTTTTTTCCAGTTGGTGATGCACATGTTCTGCACATACCTGGATTCCCGGCTTCCCCCGGGCCTAAGGTTCCCCGATGGGAAAACGTTCACCAGCCAACACTTCCTCAAGATTCCAGACAAACCTAGTAAGGATATGTAGCCTTAGATGTTTTAATAACACTTGAGTCCGCAGTCTGCGAAAGAAGCCACACGCCCGATGCCCGTGGCGTATAAAAAATCCGTCGGTCCTGTCAAAATCGGCAGAGAGTACGCCCGGCGGGCCTTTGATTTTTTATGGACGAATACTTGCTTTAATTCACAAATAATCGACTTTCTTTTCCGTGTCCACAAAAATGAATCATAAAGTGTGTGATTACATTACAATGCTTCACCGTATACACTCTTTCAAATACATATATACCGTTTTTCAAATTATCAGCCATTTGATGACGTCACGATGGGATAGCCGATAACAAAAACAGTTGATCAATTTTCAGCGATGAAATGCGATATAAGGTACAGAACAGACTTCATGTCTTTAAAAAAACATTAATTTATTTATGTCGAAAACATATTTCGTTTCAATTAATCAAAATTGCAGCGCCTCGACTTAAAAAAATCGGTTTGTCACATATTTTCGCGATTTTCGTGATTGTTTAGACTTGAACATTGATCAAGCCCAGTCGCGAATATATGTTTGCAAACCCTATTTTAATGTTTAAGTATGAAATTTGACACATATCTTAATATAAGACTTGTTATTTGTTCATGTTTATATTCTTCTGTTTGCGGCAAAACAGAATTTAGATGTGTTCCTGAAAGCCATATATAACTGGCTATAATGAACTGTGACCTGGCAAACGACTAGCATTAAAGTGAAAAGGACACTAAATTGAACTATTGCAGCTGAAATAATTCATGTGGAACAATAAATAATTTTAAAAACTTTCACATATTTAACCAAGTGATTCCATTGTCACCTGTAGCATCAATTAGATATCATGGTTTGTTTTTAATATATACAATAATAAATATTCCAGGTGCATTGACCTTCACGATCACTACAACTCATCATCATGTTCCGATTTCACTATGTCGTACACTGATTTGCTAACGGAATTTCCGTAATAACTTGACAGATGCTAGTTTTATCTCGTCCTATCTTTGGCATTTGCTAAGATGCTTAGCCCGGACTTGCACCAAAGTAAATGGCAATAGATAGTATGTTATATAATAACCTACATACTTGAAACGGTATATGGTACTGAAATCACTGAGTAGTCCAATATAATAAATATGTATGTTTCAGAGGAAGACAATTGACAGCTCAGACTCAGAGGATTCAGATGCTGATGATGATGTGAAGATGGCTGAGGACCATGTGTTTTCTTTGTTTACCTTTTTACAAGAGCAAAATAGCATTAAATACTCTATGAAGTGGTCAAACATGTTATTTTTCTTTTGGGCCAATGAAATATGATTTGGGCCTATGGATTTATTAGGGTTACAGGCCCGAATGGCCTATGCTTACTTTTTTTATTTCGCAGACTCAAGTTGACAACCAGGTTCATTAATGTGTTTTGAAATGTGGAACAAATCATCATTTTCCACCTGTAAAATCATTGATGTAGTAGTAGTATCTGATATTTTTGTTTTATTATTATTATTTTTTCAAAGTTAGAAAAGCATAAAAATGCCATTATTGTTAAAAGACGAACATTTTCTTTTCACCATTTCAAGAGAGAAATAATGATGTAAATTAGCATTTTTATAAATTCCTCACAAGTTCTTCGTTTTGTTATTCAAACAATACGCTACGGAAATATCGCGATATATCGCAGTGCTTTATTCCCATCAATGCCCATCCCTTGTGGTTACCAATGTCAGTTATATATTAAGTGTTTCTCAAGTCAAATTCTTAATTGCTCATCTTGCTCATCTTCTATTTTAAAGTAGTTTGGTTAGTACCGGAAGTTATGACAACAATTATAAAAATACTATTTTCTATCTTGAAATGAAATATGTTGTTAAAATGCCATAGTGCCCAATATTTTAGACCTGGAGAAGGATAACTTACTGCTACACCAGATCAGCATTAACCCACCACATTTCCAAGTTTGTCATAAAAGACACTGTGTTCAACCTGCCCAAGATATTCTATAGCTTTAATACTAGTTTGTCCTATTATATTTTTTTTTTATTTTCTTCATCTTCTTTCGAAGAAAAAAAGTTTGGTATTGTTTTTGTGTTATTTTCTGTATTGTCAATTTTGTATACCTGATATTCAAATGAAACTTGGTACACATGCTGCAAAAGATAGCATGTATTTCAAGGTCCATAACTCTGACTTAAATATTTGTAGAGCTATGCCACCTTTTTCACTAATGAACAGCAACAGGTCAGCATTGGTGTTCGCTCCGCTGCACTCTTGTTAAATATTTAAATAATTCCCCATATTTATACACCTTTTTTGAGGTGAATGGCCATGTGTATAAAAGTGATATTTACTGGTACAGTTCAGCTACAGCTTGTCCTGATAATGTCATTATGAGTTCGAAGAAGATATAATGGAATCATGCTGTTGGTTATTCAGTTGGTCTGTTGTAAAATGTTTGTGGCTCAAAAATATATTACATTTTAAGATGAAATGTTCTGATTTTTTTTCACACATTCAGTGTTCAAAATTTGGATTCATACAGGAGGCTTAGGTACAATTTTTGGAGCCTAGTAGAAATGTTAGGCTTTTGGGTTGTTGAGAATGATGGATCAAAATGTTTTATTACAATGGCTGTACACGCTAACTATGAAAGGTACTAGTGCCTTACATATTTTACCAGTAGCCATTGCGACTTGTTATAAATGTATGTGCCCTTTTACTTGATGTAAACCTACTAGCTCTTACTGTTTTGTGGAGGGATCAGGTTGTCCTGAAATAAGGCACACACAAGGGTTTGGGGGATAACAAGGGCCTGACATATAATTTGAGAGGCAGAGGTGTTCCTCTAGTCTTACTTCTTAATGTTTTGAGAGTTACATCCCTTTGTTTATTCAGATCACAGGATATTTTTTTTTCAAATTTCCCTGAGGTATTTTATTCACAATTTCCACAAATTGTTAAATTTGGAGTTTTTAATCTAGCAAAATAATTAAACTTATGCCTATCCAGTGCTTATGATAAAATAGTAGTGTCTGGCCATCCTACAAATACATGTATCTTTAAAGATGCACTCTTACTCACAATAAAATTTAACACAATTAATACAAATGTTTTGATATACAAAACAGGATGAATAAATGTCGACAACAAAGGTTTTTATGAAGGAAACCTAGTTTAATTTAAAAGAAAGGTGCATACAACATGATATATTTACCTTATGAGACTATTGTAGATCACAGTAAATCTTTTAGCATTCACCAATCATTTAATATTTTTTGCTGCGTTTTCAGCTATTAAATTCATGGCTACAATCTTGTTTTCAGTATTTATTATTTTCCGTAACTGCATTATTAAGTAAGTGGTTAAAGGTCAAAAACTCAAAACACGCAAAAGTTATGTTTGATAATGTATTGATTTTGAATAAGAGTGCCACTTTAAGACTGAGCAAAATTTGCCTGATTGTTACTGATACCTGTTCAGTGTTCAAGGTACAATAGTGGTGCCTGGCCATCATGACTTTAAAACTTACCGAAATTGCTCGACAGAAAAAATTGTGATAAAGGACCTTCAACAATAAGAATAATCTACAATGTGTAAATCTCAGTTGTATGTTTTCAGGGTAGAAACAACATGTTCCATGCCATCCTGTTTTTCCTGTACCACATACAACACAAGGAAAATGGAATGTAAGGGTAGGCTCACTATGCTGTTGAATTTTAATGTCCTTCATTGAAGGGTAATTTCCCGAATAAGTGTGTAATATGAAATGTCCTTGTGTACGGTTTGTGACATTTGGTGAAAACTTAATTAAATAATTGACTAAGGCCACACCAAAATGATGTTTCGTTCTGCGGGTTTACCGCTCCATTTTTTTTTTTTTGTGCACCCACTCCTATATTTTAATGACACATATTTTTTGTGGTAATAATTTTTTAAGACTGAAAAAATAACCAATTACAATTTTTCTACGCTAGTTTAAGTGGTGTTTTTGTAAAGGGAAGTAACCGATGCGTGGTGTTTTATACTGTATATCGATCAGTTTCATTCGGAACTCCTCGGCAATGGCCGAGGAGCTCCGAATGGATCGGTTTAACATTCAATTCAATCAAAAAGGCGGCTTGGATGTTGGGTCTGACCAGTATTAATACTGTGACTCGAATTTTGGAAATTTAATCTTATTTTTGACATTTAATGTGTTTTGAACACAATGGAAGTCATTTTCATCGTCTCATACACAAAAGAATCCTTATTTGAATGAATAATTATGCAATAAAACGTGTGTATCTGATACTGGTTGCTATTATATTGGGTTATTAGTGATTCTTTTTGGATGGAAATTGGAATTATGAACAATGACTCATTTAAGTATTATTTGATTTAAGTCATAATACAAGTGACCAGAATTTTACCTTATAACGTCAATGCTGAAGAAGACACCTTCACTTAACAGGAACATGGTTCATTGTTTGGTCCAAATTGATGTATCAAAGTCATTTTTGACCAAATTCTGACAAAACAACAGTTTTGAACAAATATATTTTCACAAATAGCAGTTAACACTGGTCCGGATAGACCAAAAAATAGGTAAGTCTAAGTTTATCACCTTAATTTCTATTTTCTTTTACATCATAATCCGGGATTATAAAAACATCTCACTGACCATAAAAGTACTCTGAACATACCTATTGTGATCCCGACATAATAACTAATATCCATACAAACATACCTGATAAAGATGAGCACTTTCCTGCTAGCTGGTTCCCTACATCAGCTTCTATTAGACTGGTTATCATAAATGAATAACGTGACTGGTTCCCAGATCACAACACACCCTTGTAGTTTTCATTTCAATAAGCACATACCATTGCATTTACTGTGATAATCAAAACAAAATAAAGTCAACAAATATAAATGTATATGGAGTCTGATATTTGATGAAACCAGTGTAAAACATCATTTTTTTAAACATAAAAAATCTATCCTGAATGAATGTATAAATACAGTTGCAAATGATGTTTAAGAGATTCAGGTAGATTTATAAAAGTCGTTTCAAACTTTTTCCTAAAAGCATCGTTATTTTTTATTATGAATGATCGTCAATCTTAAAACATGTTTCAATAAATAAATATTTAAAATTTGGTTTGTCCATATAATGTGTACTAAACACGGATTAATAAATAGTATGTATTTGGACTTTTTCCCAATGTCTTTTCGGGGTTCAGTTCAAGATTGCATTCAAATGGTTTAAGGACAATTTTATTGAACAATCTTTCTTATTTATATTGATTATAAGGAAAAAATATCCCTCATCGCTCACTTCGTGTTTTATGAAAACTGACAAAATTTTATTTTTATTTTTCGCTCACTCGCTCCAATTTTTTTTTGCAAAAATCCAAGGAGCAAAGCGTTAATTTAGTGTGGCCTAAAGCTTGATTTTTGTCTCACAAATGAGCACAATTTGGGCTTGTTCATCCATAAGTCTGATTTCTCTTTGTATCCCTCTAAACGTAAACGCCAATAGTTGTATTATCTTGTGTATGTCATTTCCATTGCATTCTGAAAACAATGCGTTACCATGGTAAAGTAACTAAAGATGAAAATAAGTAGTAAGGTTGTATATATATAAGCTCAGAGAAAAAAGTCAAGGTATTGTGTTATCCTTAGTGTGATCAGAGTCATCATTGTGCAAAAACATCAACCTTGGCAAACACTCTAAAACCATTCAAGAGATTCAAATGAAACTTTATACACATGTTGACAGACAAAATGCCAATGTGTACCAAGGTATGTAACTCTGACTTGACTTTTAGACAGTAGTATAAATCGCCCACCCTTTGGATGAAAAGCAAATGAGTTATCCGGATTTTGTCCATCCAAAAACTAAATCACTAGTATCAACATCCGGTATAAAGTTTAGCTTGGAGAAACTCGATTGATGTCTTGCATATTTGGTTTACCACTACATCGTCGCTTCTTACAATTTGGTATGTTCCAGTCTAAATAGGCATTTGCAACCTTAACATCTCAGATGTTAATAAATAAAAGACGAATACAAAGGATACAAATGCCTTACATTTTGTTTGTCAATGTCATGTCATCTCATTAGTCATTCTCATCACCGATGAATTGCAGAACAGAAGGAATACTATCACGGTATCACCCATTCGGTGGCTTTTGGCATGTGTGTTAAATTCTCATATTTTATAATAAATGAAATAAAATATTTCCCACCCCTCATTCTTCAACAGTTATGCATCAGTCAATTGTAACAACGGCCCCCAGACCTGGGGTATACCGGGGTTAGCAGGGGAAATGGGCCCTGTTTTTACCTTCCAAGTGGGCTGGCTGTACTGGAATGCGTTGGTTTTGTTTTTGCGCCGAAAATAGCGGGGAATGGGCCTAACCTAGGTTGTCCCTAGGGTGCGGGGGCATTTGGCGGGGCTTTTCCCAGTGGTTTGTTTGTGCAGAGCGGGGGTTTTACCTGGGATTGGCTTGACTGAAAGTTTAAGTCCTCGCTATTCACAGGACCTGGCGGCCCCTGCTGCATTTTCTTAACTTTACGACACGGCCCCTCTACAGTATATTATAGTCCAGTAAAGTAATATTTATTTATATACATTTGATAACTTAACAATTAAGTAAAGTAAACTGTACTGAGCTTTTGAAACCGACCTACATTCTTATAAATAAAAATTGTTATTTTATGGTCTTCACTGAATAAATCCAAAATGTTACTTATGTTTTGATAAATTGAACTGTATTTACACGAAGTATATCCACACAGAATTTACATTACCATCAAAGAACAAATTTTCTAAAAATTCTCTATTTGCCAAAATAGGGCCGACAGGTAAAAAAGTTGCTATTCGTGACCAAAAAAATACTGCTAAATAGTGAGTATTCATTTATCGTTCGTTCAGCAAAGAAGATGCAATGGCATAGTGGTGGATAATCTGACAGGCAAATATCGTCATGAGTTTAATGTAAAAAAAGAATACTATGGAATAGACAATTTTCTTGCATACCGGACATGTGTTTCCGGTCATGTGACCCGTGCTGGAAAAACTCGTCTTACAACCCCCATCATGTAAGATGAGTCACGCCCAACAACACGCCACTTCTTATTTCTTTTATTGTATGGTTTATGAAAAGTATATTATGCAATTTCAATACAGCGCAATCAAAAATATAAGTATACAATACTTTTTATTGAAATTGAAAATAAATAATCGTAAAAGCGCGATTTTTAAAGGATCCATTTGACGTCAATGGTGATTTAAAATTACTGCGCTTTATGACGTCAGTACAAAACGTCGCACACGCTTTTTGGTGAAATGTACAAAAGTGCGTTTTTTACGTCAATTTTTCCACAAATTCATAATTTTAGGTATGCAAGAAAAAATATCAATCATGTTTTCAGGTCCGGTTCGAAAAATCCGACTCTCGGGCACGCTGCGTGACCGGTAACTCGGCAAGCCTCGTTACCGGCTTACGCGCGTGCCCTCGGGTCGGATTTTTCTATCGGTACCGGAAACACATGATAGATACTTATAATCTATAAAAAAACAACGGCAGAGCAAATTGCTTATATTGAAGTAATATTAATAATGCCTTAGATCGAGCAGTGGATAACTTCAATGGTGATAAGGAAACCATTGCCACAGTAAGCGGTTCACACCCAGGGAACTTCTCAGATAGAACAGTGCTTATGAACTTGTTTATTACATTTTTCATTTGTTTTTGTATTGAAACTGAGACAACAAAAGGAAAAACATCATTGCTGATTTTTTAAAAACAAATCTTCTAACATTCAAATAATTAAATTTGTTAGTTGGATTTGAACCAACCAGATTTTGGAATAACTCAGTTTATATGCAGTGTACAGTAATGAAATTTCACACAAAAGTTCCTGAGGGTATCTATATAGGCATCTAGTTTCCAAAAGAGTTTTATCAAGGTTTGTGTAATTTGAATTTTATTTAAATTTAAAAAAAATGACATTTCATTTTTTAAAAGATTTGCCTGCCCCTGGCTAAATGCTTAAATTCTTGGTCTTTGGACTGTTGTCTGCAACTTCAAAACCTGACTTTAGGGAACAGGACTCATTTTTCTGATATTTTAGCCAGTTTGACTGCAATATAAGTTGCATTTATCAATAATTTAGGTAAAAAAGTACATTATTTCCATTTAATACTTGGTAGTTATTTGTTAATTTGTTTTAATTCATGGATAGATATATTGAAGAGTGTCATGGAAAGCTGAAACTTTTTAGTACACAACATGCAAATTAAGAATAAACTGTGTGGGACGGCTTTGTGAACAAAAACGCATGGCGGCTATAGTGAGTTGCGTCAAGATATCCTTGGGACCCCCCCCCCCCCCCCCCAGACACGCAATGCAATTCGTGTTTCACTGATCATCCATTTGGGGATTTAGATATGTTGCCCCAGCCAACAGGCTGAATGTTAAGTTTTACTCAATACTTAAGGTTTTGTTTTAATGGGAACATCTATATTGGATTGAAAACATGTTTTTCTAATTGCATTTGTTGTTCGGGACATTAAAGTTCAGTCAGCAACCGTCTACCGGACCGCAAGATTCATCTCTTCCAAAAGGTGTCATAGCTTTCCAGGTGGGTGCGCATTGATTGATTGATTGATTAATTGACTGATTGATTGATTGATTGATTGATTGATTTATTGATTGATTGATTGATTGATTGATTGATTGATTGATTGATTGATTGATTGATTTAGTAAGAGTGAGTTTGTTTAAGTGAATTAGTGTGAGACCATAACTCAATGACTGTTGGGCTTTAAATGTGTGTTTGTGTGTTCATGCAATTTCACATTCTCCGTCTCGGTCAGCTTACACTTTGTTCAGTATTTGACAACTTTCTGATACACTTTTTGTTAATTTTAGATCTTTATGAGGCTACTATCAAGTAATTAGATGCTCTGGGTGTTCATTGGGTGTCAAAGTCTGCCTAGTAATAGTTGTTTCTTTTTCCTGAAAATATATTTCTAGTGAATTACTTAGTTGCAGTGGTTTTGATGCCACAGAACCAGCACAGCTCCATGACAGATATACATGTTTCGGTATTGTTGTCAGTACTGCTGTATTGGAGGCCTCACAATTTCTGTGTTGAAATGTCATTTGATACACTCAAAACTGCCTGTGTAGAGAGGCGTATTTCCAGCATAGCTTACATAAGTGCATGGCCATTCTCTGTCATTTTCAGATACACTGTGTTGTGTGTGGATAAAAAAATGCAGAGTGGTACCACCAGTCACCTAAGCCACCATTCCCCTCACAGACAAAAGGCTCATTCGGACATTCCCTGCAGTCTACAGCAAAGCTCTCAATTGAAGCCCTACGAACTTCAGGTAAGCGATAAATCTGGGCTTTAAGATATATATGTACTAGCTTTAAGTTCATACTTGATTTGAGCGAAACTCACAATTTCAGCATCCAAATCCAGGTTTAGATCCCAGACCGAACCTTGTCTCCTTCATAAAACTTAAGTCCAGATGTTTTATAAGCTACGTATATGTTCACTACTTATGACGGATAAGAATTTTCTCAAATTGATTATAAATGCGTTTTCCCAGATTTACACCCTCCTGTTGCAGATATTTCCGAGGGCGTGGCTCGGGTGACCGGGCCGTTTTCCAGCTGTGCGGAATCGGCATATCCAGCTGAACTGGGGCCGGGAATAATATCAGACTCCTCAGCAGCAGGGCGAGTTCTTGCGTATTTATTTCCAAGCTGGTATACTCAGCCAGACTTACTGCGTTTAAGCTTTCCTTTCGTCATTTTTTAAATAAGAACCTCGAGTCTTTCAATGAAATCACAACTGCGACACCTTTGGAGACTAGCTACAAATTAAGGAACCATTATGTGTAGAAAGCCTTTTGGGTGATTTAAAATCGGATAAGTAAACTGGATTCTCATAGTTTATAAGAGGCCATGTGGACCTTTCATTCTTTATTTGGGTAAGAGCAGATAAGGTATGTAAGAAGTGGGGGATACAGGTGTGATAGTAAACAGTGTTTTATTAGGTATATTTGTTTTTATTTTATCACCATCTTAAGGTAATGATTGTATATCTACGATTTAAGCTAAAAACTTTTGCATTTTTTCATGATTCAAATTTGGAAATGCATGATTTTTAGCTTACCTAAGCCGTAGGCTGAGGGTTGCTTTTAGGATCGATGATTGTCCGTTGTCCGTCGTCTGTCGTCCGTCCACACTTAGTTTGCTAACACTCTAGGGGTCACATTTTTTGCGTCAATTGTCACGAAACTTGGTCAGGATGTTTGTCCCAGTAATTACTCGGACGAGTTCGAATATGGGTCATATGGGGTCAAAAACTAGGTCACAGCGCCCAAATATGGATAAACCTTGTTAACACTCAAGAGGTAACCTTTTCAGCCCAAATATCCTGGAAATTTGTCAGAAAGGTTGTTTCGATGATTTCTAGCTCAAGTTCGAATATGGGTCATCTGGACCCAAAAGCTAGGTCACAGAGCCCAAATATGGAAAAACCTTGCTATCACTCTAGAGGTAACATTTTCAGCCAAAATATCCTGGAAATTTGTCAGAAACGTTGTTTCGATGATTTCTAGCACAAGTTAAAATATGGGTCATCTGGGGTCAAAAACTAGGTCACAGAGCCCAAATATGGAAATACCTTGTTAATACTCTAGAGGTAACATTTTCAGCCCAAATATGCTGGAAATATGTCAGAAAGGTTGTTTTGATGATTTCTAGCTCAAGTTCGAATATGGGTCATCTGGGATCAAAAACTAGGTCACAGAGCCCAAATATGGCAAAACCTTGGTAACACTCACGAGGTAACAATTTCATACATCAGAGAAGCCAAATCCCTGTCATTGCCATTTAATTATCAACAAGTCTATAGCACAAAGTTTTACTGAGGTGAGCGATATAGGGCCATCTTGGCCCTCTTGTTTAGTGAAAATTCCAAATTTCAATTTTCTCTCAAATCACATTTCAAATGGTGTGAAGGGACCAAATCAGGGATAAGGAACAAGTATAACCCAAACACTGTAATATGTTCTTTATTTCATGTAAATCTATAAATTATCTCTGTAGAGTTTAGTGTGATCTCCATTTCTCAGAAAATGTAGCTGTCTGAGGGCCTATTCCATCAAGAAGTATCACTGTCTTTAAATTGCTAATGCGGTACAGTTTTAAATAGCAAAAGTTTTATGGCCCTGCTTGTTTGCAACTCCTCACTCATTTTTGTACAGTGAGAAAAGTAAGGGAATTCTAGAGATTTACTAGAATTATGGATTGTTTTTCCTGACTGTGTAACACAGTATATAAGGAAGAATTTGCGTGTACACAACTCCTCATTTTTTTCATATGTTGTTTGCAGACTTTATAAACAGAAAATTACTTTTTATTATTTATACATGTTACATAGATGTGCAAAAGACTAACATTAGAAACATGCCATAAAAGAGATCACTATGATTTATTTTCACAAAAAAATATATTTTTACAGTTTTTAAGTTAGATCTTTTACTGCATAGTTAGTTAGGTCTTCTGCTCATCTTTATGACATCATTACATGGAATGATGCTAACTTCCCAAGACAATTTTCCACATGGCGCAGCTCATTAATTATTTTGTTGATGGATTGTTTAGAATGGGTCATTTTTAATTGGACAGAATGTTTTAATCGCCGTTTTACAGAGTGCCGGCCAGCCGGTGCCATTCTTTACATTCCTGAGGATGACAGTTCTGCCAACATAACGGTTTGTTCAATAACAGGTAAAAATACTTGTCTCGTTTGCATTTTTGATTGCCAACAGAAGTTTGTGTGCACAGTTTGAAATTATTATACCTGACATCTATTCAATATAAAAGCAAAAAGCTGTAAACTTATTTTTTGTTCATGTTTGCGAAGGGCAACGGATTTTTATGATTCGATTTCTCACCTCAAAGATGACTGGATGACTTTCACAGCATAATTTTCCTGTTTCATAAGTCCACACAATCATGATGTGCATTTAGTAGAGGGCATATTTGTTGACATAAGAAGGTGATTAAAACAATAAATAACAGTTGAAATTAAATATTGCATTAATATAATGTTTAAAAAATAAAACCTATGTAGAACGTTTGTCTTAAGTATACTTGTTATACATTTAAGTGAATTTCTATATTTTATAATACATTACATTTTCGTTTAATGGTTTATTTTAATGGGACAATCACTATTTTACAGAATGCCAACCAAGTGTTGCTGCTTCGACATGGTGGAGGACTCAAATTTAATTGACTGTTCTGTGACAGGTAAATTTTTTATAGCAGTAAGAAGGTTGTTTAATCTTTTATTCTTCAACTCTGAATGCAAACCTGAATTATTTACTGACCTATATTCGCTCATTGGTTCCATTAATTGTCTTAAGATTCCGGATGTTCACTTCTTAAGTTAGATTTTACAACAGTTAGCAACCCAAAGATGTGAAAACAGGGATGCTTTGCTTTTTTGGCATGGGTTGTTAATAGGTGCCTCCTCCTCTCAAAATACTTTTTGTGTATCTTGAAAATCAGGCAGTTTTCCCCATAAAATCACGCAGTTTTCCCAATAAAATCACGCAGTCTTCCCCAAAAGTTTTTTCAGTTTTTTTTCGTTCTCTTTGGGACACTATATCACTTATTTTCCCATGAATGTCACAATGATTGAAATTTGTACAAACAACTGTCCAGTTCATGACTTGCAATTCTAAATTCTGCAATGACAGCTAAACCATTCGTAACAACCACTATTCCCGATATGCCTTTTTTATGCCCCCGACGGTGGGCATATTAAAATCGCACCGTCCGTCCGTCTGTCCTTCCGTCTGTGTGTCCGGTTCAATAACTCGTGTCCGGGCTGTAATTTTCTCTTGTATGGACATATTTTAAAATAACTTGCCACATGTGCTCGACATACCAAGACAACGTGTCGCGTGCAAGACCCGTGTCCCTACCTCTAAGGTCAAGGTCAAACTTAGGTGTTTATTCACAATGGAATACTGCATTTAAGGACATAGAGGATAGGTTGTTGTGTCCAGGTTGTAACTTTCCCTTGTATGGACAGATTTTAAAATGACTTGCCACATGTGTTCGACATATCAAGACGACGCGTCGCGTGCAAGACCCATGTCCCTACCTCTAAGGTGAAAGATATACTTAGTGTTTATTCACAATGGAATGCTGAATATAAGGACCTAAGAGTGTTGGTTGTCAAGTATGGATGGTATTTTTATATGTTCAGTGACAATTTAAAATAACTTGCCATATGTATTTGACACTTAAAGGCAAGATCAACTTTTCATGTACTGACCTTGTTCATAGGCCAATGTCACATTCGGGGGCATTCGTCACATACTGTGACAGCTCTCGTTCACTATTGTTTTTAAATTTCGTTTTATATCCATGAAATATCCTTGGGATTTTGGAAAAAGAAGTATGATCATCCTGTAAGTAGATAACAGGATTCTTGATCATTAGCCTTTCACATATAATCTTAATAGGATAGAACAGTTAATGTAAATCATTGCAAGAAATTAGTGATGCCTCTCTTGTTTAAAATCATTTTTGTACTTTAAGGTAAAGAACGCATGGATGATTTCCTGGATATGGACAAGACCCACTCCCTGCAGGGATAGAGCAGTATTGAAAAACAAGAACACAACTTTTTAATGAACACAAAACACTTTCGTTAGAAAGCACAGAGGAAAAAAGCAGCAATGACGATAAACTGAAGTGATTGGAGTTTCACCACGATATGATACCATAAACAGTCATCAAGTCGGTCGGTCTTGCAGGTTGTCTGTGCAAAAGTGCAAAAAGTTTGTGACGCAAACCAAGCTACTTAGACTAAAGTTTTTTTCAAGATACTGTCTTTGAACATTAACCATATGTTTGCATGAAGTGAAGATGTAGTTGACATATTTATGATATGGATCATTTCAATATTTGTTAGAGGGGGGAAAGGATTCTTAAATATTTTGTTATGCAAACAAGTAATCATTTTCAAGGCAGTAATGATTTATAAATATTTAAAAGGTACATACAGTGGAATAACTTTTTATTCATCTTTATTCAAATTAGTTAAGAAAAATCTGGACTCAGTTTGATATGTACCTAGCAAGCAATAATATGCAAATAAAGTAACTTTATTATTCATATAAATTTAGTCTGATGACTTGATTAACAGGTGGGAAATAAATAGCACAACAGCCACCTATTTGTTTGACTGACCACTGTGCACACACTGTTATATATAGCCATGGGTATTAATGTGACCATTAAAGCTGCACTCTTACTAAGGGCTATTCCAGTAAAACATATACCCCGGGGGGAAGGCAATTATTTAAATAGTATATAGGTGGGTGTCTTTTTTCACTTATTTGAGCCCAACAAGGGTAAATTTGCTTCTGAGGGTTGTGGCATAATTTAAAAGTGCCTTCCCCCCCGGGGGTTATATGTTTAAATGGAATAGCCCAAATTGCCAGTTTTGACCTTTTTCCATTCATTTGTCTCAGAATCTATATGATCATATAATGATAACACAATTTAGGTCTTTCCAGGATTAGTGTGTCACTTGGTAGGTAAACAATGTTTGCTCAGTAACCACAACATTATGTCATACTTGTTGTATTCATCAAAAGCTAGTGTAGCTTTAAAATGTGTGTACAGTTTTCCACAGTTTGTAAACTGCATGCTGCATTGTTGATACAGTTATAGTGAATTTTCCATAAAGATTGAGATTGAGTTTCAAAGAGACAAATCATTAATCAGTCAACAATTCATTAAATGGAGATTTATTGCATTGATGAGATATTGTTGCACCCCGATCTAGAATATTGGAGCCTTAGGCCATAATAATACAAAAACCTTGTCATATGTACACAAACATCATTCAATATAATTATTTTAAGAGATTTGGTAACATGAGTGCTTAATTATAACATTGTATCAAAGTTTGTGAATTTTTGTTCTTTGGATGTTCAGTAAATATTTCTAAATAAATTCCGGTGTTTATTCTTTTCTAAAATCACAGTAGGTTTTCAGTATTGACGAGTGGTTAATTGCTATGTGAGGCTATCCATATTTATTGTTACCAGCAAACTTTCCTCTCGCTAATCGTGCTCTATGTTTGATCATTTTTCAGGAAACGATTGTATGTGTCTTTTCTGTCGATGAAAACAAAAAATCTCTAAATAAAAGTACCAAAGTAGGAAAACAGTAATCTAAAACTCAACATACAGGTTGTTATCAGACGAGCTCAAATTATGTTTTGGGCTGATAAACCTCCATTAACTGCCCAAAGCGCAATCAACTACACTAAAGTATTTGCCCATACAAATTATTCAACAATAGATCAAAATTTAAACGAGGTAAAGTAAAAAGAAAATATTTGACCAAATTTTATTTTCCTCAAATACTTCAAAAGCAGAACAATCATAATATTGATAAATAAGATAAGACATAAAGGGTACTATATATATACACACAATGACGAGCCCATAAGGAAAACCACACATTGTATTACGATCAGATATAACACGGTACTATATTAGTATTTATATATACAATGACGAGCCCATAAGGAAAACCACACATTGTATTACGATCAGATATAACACGGTACTATATTAGTATTATATATACAATGACGAGCCCATAAGGAAAACCACACATTGTATTGCGATCAGATATAACACGGTACTATATTAGTATTTATATACACAATGACGAGCTCATAAGGAAAACCACACATTGTATTGCGATCAGATATAACACGGTACTATATTAGTATTTATATACACAATGACGAGCTCATAAGGAAAACCACACATTGCATTGCGATCAGATATAACACGGTACTATATTAGTATTTATATACACAATGACGAGCTCATAAGGAAAACCACACATTGTATTGCGATCAGATATAACACGGTACTATATTAGTATTTATATACACAATGACGAGCTCATAAGGAAAACCACACATTGTATTGCGATCAGATATAACACGGTACTATATTAGTATTTATATACACAATGACGAGCTCATAAGGAAAACCACACATTGTATTGCGATCAGATATAACACGGTACTATATTAGTATTTATATACACAATGACGAGCCCATAAGGAAATCCACACATTGCATTGCGATCAGATATAACACGGTACTATATTAGTATTTATATATACAATGACGAGCCCATAAGGAAAACCACTCATTGTATTACGATCAGATATAACACGGTACTATATTAGTATTTATATACACAATGACGAGCCCATAAGGAAAACCACACATTGTATTACGATCAGATATAACACGGTACTATATTAGTATTTATATATACAATGACGAGCCCATAAGGATAACCACACATTGCATTGCGATCAGATATAACACGGTACTATATTAGTATTTATATATACAATGACGAGCCCATAAGGAAAACCACACATTGTATTGCGATCAGATATAACACGGTACTATATTAGTATTTATATATACAATGACGAGCCCATAAGGAAAACCACACATTGTATTGCGATCAGATATAACACAGTACTATATTAGTATTTATATACACAATGACGAGCCCATAAGGAAAACCACACATTGTATTACGATCAGATATAACACGGTACTATATTAGTATTTATATACACAATGACGAGCCCATAAGGAAAACCACACATTGTATTGCGATCAGATATAACACACAAAAGAAGCTCGTTCAAGAGTTAAAGAGTGTCATTGTCATATTTTGTTGACTTGGATTCCAATGTAACATTGATTTTGACTCCGTAAAAACGGACCCATGTGCCATTTTTCAACGTTGAAAACTGACCCTGACTGCATTTCAATATTATATAAACAAATAAATAAGTCATCGAACAAACAAGTTATCACAAATGATTTACGATCTTAGTGGGCAATAACAACACTGATGACAAATTATAAAATAGTTTGTACGTTTGCATCTCAATACACAAAGTCATGTATTTTAAGATGCTGTATGTGCTCTACGTATACATACTGCACAATAACTATGTTTAGGGTCATGGGTATATACACAAGACAGTTGTTAACACATAAATGTCTTTAATCTATTCAGCTACATCATAAAGGGATATTCGAGAAAAGATACCTCTAGTCACCAAACTGTACATAAATTCAATCAGCATGTAAATAAAATTAACCAGCATCAAACGCTTTTTTATCATACAAGTATCGTTTACTCTTTTAACGTTTATATCACCCAGTTAAACTACTGATCAAATCGTGACAAATTTAAAGTACATTTGTATGGTATTCAGAAGCGTACACCCCTACCACTTTAGTTTTAATGATTTTAGTATTTTGGACTTGAAAATCATGTGCAGACCTTGGTCTAAAGTGCTTATATACGCGAAGATACGTCAGTCATAGATCCAGCTACCGAGTTTGGATATTTACCTGGTCCTGGAGGTTTTAGTTGTTGAAAAGGACCACCAATATTTAAATCGCCAGTATCTGTATCTGTATTTTCAAAGGAATTTCTATTATCAGTCTGATCACACCTTTTAAATACATGTGAAGTAAACTGCAGAATGTTGTAAGCTATGAGCGTTTGGCTATTGTTGGAATATCCAGCCTTCAGTCGAAATATTTACTCAGAGAAGCTATCAACACAACCATAGGTGGCAATTCCATGCATTGTTAACTCCTCATAAACGCCTGGTATGTATCTAAACATTTGACCAACGATTGACTGTCGTAAACAGCGTTTTGTCCTGAGGGCGACTCCTAGTCCTACTGCTTTTGTGTGAAGTATTCGCCATGTATACGTAAGAGTTCATTTTTACAATCTACAGAAAATGGAGCGAGCGTAGCAGGCGAGAATGCTGGTACCATTTTTAGTAGGCCGCCAAAATGAACTCTAACTTATGTGGTGCTCGTAATAAGTCGACCCACTAGCCCCGCCCCTTGTATAGTCACGTGGTATTTAAGCGCGAAAGTCGACCCTCCCGGGCGTTAGTTTCATTGCATGAGTGTCGGGCGAAAGCTAATTTTCGCGGCTTAGTGAATATTTCATAAAAGCAAATAAAATGGATTGATGTTTGTACAAAAAAATGGAAAAGAACCGAAACATAAACTTTGATAATACTTTTCGTTTAAAAATTAACAGAATGTTGATATTTAGGTAATTAGAATAACCTCTGTATGTCTGCATAGTACAACACTTTCTGGGATGACCTCGTTTAGATTTTAGTTATGATCAAAGTTTGCACATTTTGGTACATAATTTGCTTGATTGGTTGAATATTATAAAGAGCATAGTAAAGGAAAAACGTAAATAAGTTTGGTATTAAGATATTGTCACCGAAAATACTTTAATAAATGTCAATACCATTTGATAGCTGATAAAACATCTTTTTCCAAATCGGGTTCATGGCGTAAGCTTAAACAGCCTCTCGACAGCGACACCCATACATATGTACATGAGTTGCAGTAAATAGGGTAAATCATCGATTGTCATTGGCCCACAAATATGTGCGAGCAACAAATAAGATTGTTCTCATAAATCTGGAATCCTTTTTCATAAATCACCTCTGTAAAGTGCGTACAACATCAATAAATCTGTCATCTCAAGCTGCCTCCGTGTGAGTGTTATGTCACAAAGTTCTTTGATCGAATGTACGTGATAGAAACTAGCCAATCTATCAAGCAACAGCTAACCGTATCATCCTGAAACACCTGAAACGTTAAAGTGATTGGTTCTAGTGTGCATCAGTTCGAAACGGTATCCAACACGAGCACCTAACAGCTTCCTTGAAAACAAAGTGAACATGTTTTTCAGTTTGTGACTATAAAAGGTCGATTTTTGTGTTCTTTAAAATCGAAAAAACGATCACGTTCGCGCCCGGCCTGCCGAGGTTATCGTTTAGAGACCATAAAATAAACACTAACTATCACTTATAAATCGCGTTAATGCAATATATCCTAACGAATAGTTTGTTAAGCTACTTTAACTTGGTCCATATAGAAGGTTATTTATGTCAATATTTTGCTGCCACTAAATACAGGAGAAATGATAATGTAAAATGCTAAGACTCCAACAGGCGACATGTCGAGCCCGTTGAAAGAGCCTTTAACATAGACAATTTTCAACATTTGACCTCTAAGCGTGACCTTGACCTTTGATGTACAGACCTGGATCTAGTGCTTGACATGCCACCTAATCATGGTGAACTTTCATGACATTTTTGACAAGTTTTTTAACATCCTATAATGCATAGCCAACAAAGAGCCCGGACAAGGAACATTACAGCCTTTGACATATAAGCGTGACCTTGATCTTTGAGTTACAAACAGTCGAAACTCGATGGCTCGATATTCTAGGGACCGGCCAAAGTACTTCGAGCCTCGAAAATATCGAGCCAAGCGGGATTGCTTACAGAATGTTATTTTAATCATTTGTTACATATTAAAGTCTTATTTACCTGGTTTGTTATTGGCTACGCTATCTCCGCAAGAGAAGGATGAGTATTTATTGGGCATAGTTACGCACCCTAAATTTCGTAATATGACTTATTAGAAAATATCATTTTATTTTTTTATTTATAATAAAAATACATTTATGCGAAAACAAGCAATTGTAAACAGTGGGTAACACAAACATAGCTTAAAAGTTATATCAAAATGCAAAGTAATTTAGGGATGGATAACAATTAGAGACAGAACTTAAAATGATGGCATGTTTATTCAAACTGTTAAACCAATTAAATTCGATAATAATTATAATATCAGTCAAGCAATTTTATTCGATTAGCGCCTTGTGCTAAATGAAACCAATCAAACAAATCAAGGTGTGAGATTCTTAACTGAACCCGCGAAAATGACATCGACCCCAGCAAACAAATCAAAGTGAGAAATTCTTGTTTGGGACCGCGAAAACGACTTCGAGCGTGGAGAAATATCGTCCCTCAAGATATCGAGCCATCAGATCGAAATTTATATAAAAAAGAGTAAATAAAAATCGGTCCTTTTAATTTGGTTCGAGCCAACGGGGATATTGAGCCAACGAGTTTCGACTGGAAATTTTGCGACACATGCAAGCTTATCGTGGTGAACTTTTTTTTGAAATTCCTATAATGCATGGTCGAGATACAGCCGGATATGTTTCATTTCAACTTTTATGACAAATCCTATAATGCATGGTCAAGATACAGCCGGACAAGATTCATTTCAACCTTCATGACAAATCTTATAATGTATGGTCAAGATACAGCCGGACATGTTTCATTTCAATTTTCATGACAAATCCTATAATGCATGGTCAAGATACAGCCGGACAAGGTTCATTTTAAACTTTCATTAAAAATCCTATAATGCATGGTCAAGATACAGCCGGACCAGGTTCATTTCAGCCTTCATGACAAATCCTATAATTAAATGTTTATGTGAGACTTCAAGAAGACCTAAATATGCACTTAAACAATAAGACTATTCCTCTTTGTGACGGCTTTCATGGAATGTTATTTATAGATAATGCGGTTGCTTTGCTAAATCATTATGTGCATAGACGACACAATGGGATGTTTAAATGCAAACCAACGAAATAAATACTCTATTGAGCAATCTGTCAGACAATCCTGTTTAATAGATAAGAATACGTTTTTGGTAATTAAAACAAAATACCGGGTTTTGTTTGTTTAAATTTTACAGCTATCAGCTTACCAAAATGACCAAGCTAAGATAATCAAAGCGCTGAAAGCGCTGAGGAACGGTGGCCCCGAGAGAGTAAGCAGTTTATTTAAATGACAGGAATTTCAGAAACAAATTGATAGGAACACACAGGGAAGTTGAGAGTTGGTGTTCATATGTTTCACAAGAACGTACGAGTTGACCGGCTTCATTTTTATTAGGCGTGATATATACATATAGAACATATATATGCAGTACAAGATAAAAATAATGTATGTAGAATATTTTTGAACATTTTAGGGTTGGGACGTTTGTTATTTCGAAGTAGTTGAAAGGGAAATACAGATACACAAGTTGATATGAAATGTATGCCATTGTATATTTTCATGCAGTAAGTATGCATAATATGGTCATTTTTTAAAACTCGTCCAGGCATGTATGCTAAAAGATGTTAATATTGTTCCCAAAGGATAAGTTTCACAATGGAAATGAAAATCACGTTAATGTTGAACAAGAGCTGCCACAGAGACAGCGTCTCGACTATTCAGCCGCTTTTCAGTGTAAGGATTGAAAAGTTTTGGCGAAACATGCATGGTTTACTGTTAGATAAGATTTCAATGCAATTCATGTGGAGAGATATTAACATAAATGTGGCTACATGGAAAATTTCAACCAGAATGTTTAAGTCTAATTATTTGCAAATTACAGTTATATATCTTGGTTATTCAATTACATTGAGTGGTTAAATACCATTCCAAACCCTAACAATACATATATGACTGATAACTGTGGTCTTGAGCCTATTTAAGCAACATTTTTTCAGAAACAGACTTCAAAACTCCTATAGTTCATCTTCAGGCTATATGCAACACATACTGAAAGTTTGGAAATGATATATTAAACAATAAATGAATGAGACAAATATTAGCACCTTTGGTATTTTCATAAAAAGCAGAAACAGCCATTTCCCTCAAATGGTAAGCTGCAAACCTTTGAAGAGCCATTATTTCCTTATGCATTGGAATAATTTGACCAAGTAAAGTTTCCCATGTAGCTTTCAATGGTGTCTATAGAACAGCCCCACAAAAATGGCCTGCGTGGTCTTTTAAGATTTTTCTAAGCAAAATAAAGTTTTTGCACTTCTTTTGCGCTTAGAGTTTTATATAAATATGAGGCCTATGCTCCACTGGCTGGGTTTGTGTGGTCAACATCACTGTTTTTAAAAAGAACCAACCCCTTATGAGTATCTCAATACTCAAAACTGAAGACAGTATCATGTTCGCAAGCATTTATTACACATTTTTTAGCATTTTTTATACTATCAAGGCCCATAATCCTAGCATTTCAAGGCCCATAATTTAGGCATGCATGGGCAGATCTAGCTGGTTTTCGAAAGCAACCCAGCTCTAATGGATATCCACATACTGTACAAGTTTCATCAAGATACAATCAATACTGAAGGCTGTATCGTGTTAACAAGCAATTGTTTACTGACAAACTGATTTTTTTATACTATCAAGGCCCATAATCTAGGCATGCATGGGCAGATCTGGCTGGTTTTCGAAAGGAACCAAGCTCTTATGGTATGTAGATACTGTACAAGTTTCATCGAGATACAATCAAAACTGAAGGCTGTATCGTGTTAACGAGCATTATTTGTTTACAGGATTTTTTATACTATCAAGTCCAATAATCTAGGCATGCATGGTCGGATCTAGCTGGTTTTTGAAAGGAACCGAGCTCTAATGGATATGTAGATACTGTACAGGTTTCATCAAGATACAATCAAAACTGAAGGCTGTATCGTGTTAACATGAATTGTTTACAGATGCACGGACGCACATACAACGTACAAATTACCATCGCATAAGCTCTACTGGCCAAAAATGACATAGAGCCATACTGAAATGCTTCAACTTGTCAAAATTTTGCTTTTCTTATAGCACTTATTATAGTTATATACAAAGGTAACAGAACTGTTCAGTTTAACAAAAGAAATTTAGTGATAATGTGTTTATAGACAGTCTAAACACCACTTTATGCCAAATTGTTTGCTTCCGGGACAAATGGCGCAACAAAAGAAATGGCAAGACAACACCAAAACTGAAAGATTCATGACAACTGCTAGTGTTTTCATGTATGAGGTGGCTACATGATGTAGAAAATGCAGAGATAGCATTTATATGCCCATTTTTTATTTTATTTTTATTTTAAGTATCTGTTTTGAAGGCTAGATTTGGCATTAATTTCAGAGTACAGCAATTCACCAATGTCTATAAGTTGCTTATTTACACCTGATTTGCTATAAATCTCACTCATTTGATCATTTACACACAAACAAGTACTACAGAGTTGACTTACATCTTCATTCTTCTGAAATATTGGATTCAGAGCTGCATCTCCTGGATTCAGATTGCAGGACTACTGCCGGGAGGAAAAAGGCGCAGCTAACTGGAGCTTATTAGCACATCATGATCTGCAAGCAAGACACAAAAGCAATATTTTACACTTATAAAACTATCTGCCAATACTGTTAAAGTTTGAAAAAGGCCTGTAAACACTCATTTGAGGCATACACAACCTGTTATGTGGTCATAAATGTGATAAATATGCAGAAAAGCTCATGAATTGAAAGATTTTCATGACAAGTTTTATGAAATATGTAATCTTTTGGACATTTTGCTATTAGTTTTTAAAAATTCAAAGGTTAATATCATCTTATTGAGTACCCAGATGCATTTTGAAAGCATTAAAACCAGACATGCTTAGAATTTCTTCTTACTTGGAGACGGTATTCCTTTCTCTGAAATCCTTGCTGAGAGCCGGTATGGAAAACCACATGAGACCACATTTTTACCAGCACTGGTTCTTCCCCTGTAGCTACAGCAACCAGGCTGGCTATTGAAATAAACAATACATTAGAGTTTTAAGACATTTATAATGTATTAAGGTGTTTTTTTTGATGCATAAAGGGAAAAGGCTCTAATCTTTATGAAAGCGGCTCACTTTTTATTTCTTTTGCCTTGAGATATGTCAAGTTTTTAAATGTTTAAACTGAATAAATAAATGAATATATATGAATGATTGATAGAATAAATGATTTAATTAATGAAAGGTGGCATTATTTCTTTAAAATAGGGATCTCATTGTGTTTACTGTGATTGTTGAGGTAATGTTTTTTTTGTCCATAAGCTGAAAATCATATGCACACTAAATAAAACATCATTCTGCATCAAATGTGCTGTAAGTTTTGTTTTATTGCTTATAGAATTTTAAATAAATATAATGTTTGCTTAAAGAGCAAACATTATATGTGCGAATAGATGCACAATACAGATCAAAGACTAATACAAGTCAGCAGTTTCATTAAAAAATAATATTATTATCAAAGCCGCACCAGAGATGATCGACAAACAACATGAAAGAAATTCATTTAGGAAAGAAATTCATTTAGGAATGGAACAAACAGTATCAATGGGCTTATATGACCCAAACTTACTCACTTTATACTTCAGTTTGGATACAATTTTCCATTATATGATCTTGAAGTACTAACAAATTTCATCATGTCGGCATGTTGGCATACACCAAGTACAGCTCGGCCGGATGGGCAGCTCGGCGGGCGGGCGGGCTGTCTGGCTGGTTCTTTACAGTTCCTCCCGGGTCTGTTATATAAATATAAAATATAAAAATAATAAGAAAGGAAAATAAATCAATCAACAACAAGGTCTACCCAAACATACAATCATTGACGCCCTTATAGCCTATACAACATATTCAATTAACACATCTCTGGCATACCAGTTTAAATTGATGGGTTCAACTTTTAAGTGTTCCTCCACGACCAAAGGCTGCTCATGACAGGTGCTTCAAAGCCAACACTTGGAAGATGAACCCAATACCACGTTTCAGTCTGAAAACTACTGATGTAACCTAAATCTGGCATTTTTCTTGGGCTTTATTTTATATAAACACGTATTTATTACATACTGTATACATATTTGAAACGAACGTTTGTTTACAAATATTTAAAGAATAGACATAAAATGTTTTCATTCTTAATGTTTACACCTATTTACACAAGGTGTACCTGCAGTTTGAAGCTGTCAGCAACTGTTTCATGCATTAATCATCAAAAATCTGTAGTTTTACTTCGCGGCAGCCATTTTGGATTTTGTTTACATTTTAGCAAAGTCTATGAATGGTCTAAGAACGTTCATAGTCCAGTTGTTTTCGTATCAAAAGTGATAAAACACTATGAGAGACCCCTCCCATGCTTAAAAACAAACCAAATAATCCTTTGTACTTGCCTTAAAACATGAAAAAACGTTTAATCAAATTTTCACTTTCGTTTATCTTTTAGAAAAAAACACGTTTTCAGTGAACTCTGACTGGATCCCAGAATATTTCATCATCTAATTTTAGCTATAAGTAGCCACATGGTTCTCCGCAAATGTTGATATATATGTGTTTTAAAGGGGTGTATAAAACCGGTACCAGCATATAGGGTCGTAGCTTCCTTTAGGCACTGTAGACACGTGCCTACACATTTTTCTCAAAAATTAAAAAAAATAAAAGTTTCAAAAATGCAATAAAAATTGAAGGGTAAGGAGGGTAAGGGGTATAGTCTCGATCTGCAGCGAACCCATCGAATATGAAAATAAGTCCATATTGAATAACAATAACGAAACTTCCAAGCGACCAAGGAAGTTTTTTGAGCGCTTGATTTGAAATTGTTACAACTTGACATGGCCGACCAGGACCACTGGCACCGGATTTTCAAACTCAAATATTGTTTTAAAAAATCAGAAAAAAAATCTTATAATTCTTCACTAAAAATTATAATACCGAATATGTGAAAAAATATTGAAACCTATTTTTTTTTTGAATATGCACTTTGTACTTTGCACAACGGAGATAATAAAGCAGGGCAGTATCTGGCAGGGATACTTTGCTTTGAATTCATTATAGCATTGATAGTGGCTGAACATGTGCTTAGTTCCACGGTTGCATTAACAAACCTATTGCAAAAAGAAGATAACGATATATTGCATGCAATTGGTGAGGCTAAGGTAGTCATTCAGCTAATGAACAATGAGCGAAACGACCCAGACGTGTGGGGCGCTCTCTTTGAAAAAGCTACAAATTTTGCCGCGGAATTTGATATAATCCCGTCGAGACCAAGAAGGGCTGGTAGGCAATATCACCGCGCTAGCCCGGATGTAGATACAGTTTCCGACTATTGGAGAATAGCACTGTTCGATGTATTCCTTGACCATTTGATGCAGGAAATGGAGACCCGCACTTTAAGCAATGAAGACCACTTCGCGGCACAGTATCTTCTGCCAAACCGATTGCCAGGTCTACAAGATGAAATGCTTCCGTCCATATATGCCGCATATGTTCCTGATCTCCAGCATTCGTTTGAAGCGAAATTGCGAGGTGGAGAGTTCGGTGGAATATCGCGGAAAGTAGACCGCCTCGGCTCCAAGATATGCTCCGACAGACGGGCAAAGATTTGTACCCGTGTATTTATGGCATTCTCGGAGAACTGTTGACAATGCCATTGACATCAGCATCATGCGAACGATCGTTTAGTGCTATGAAGCGAATCAAGAACTATTTGCGGTCGACCATGAGCACAGACAGGATGTCATCGTTGGCATTACTGCATATTCACAAGGACATGGACGTCGACATTAATAATGTTATAAATACATTCGCTTCAATGAAGTGCAGGAAGCTTAACTTTTTCTGAGGCAAGTGTAGCCGGCCTTTGCTACAGAAAGTGTTTGATTTGTACGATTACTATCTAGTTCCGGATTCTTAGTCTGATTACTTTTATTTACATGGTCGGTTATACATTCATGTCATTAATATATTCTGAATACAGTACGGAGAGTTTTTCAATAATCGTTAATTTATTTTTTGTTGAAAATTTTAACTGCTTGAGAACAAGTATGTAATATACTTTTCAGCTTGACAAAAAGTGCAAAATTATAAAATTTATTTTCTTTCAAAAAATGCCCCAAATTACAGCTGCGGCGATATTCAAAATTTTTCGGGGGGGGGGGGGCATGCCCCCGAACTCCCCTAGAACAACGGGGTTACACATTGATTTTTACCAAGCTACGTCCCTGCCATATGGTCGCCTTCCGTGGAAAATTAATATTCATAAGGGGAGATTATTACAATCGACTACAGTACATTCCTACAACTACGTAGTAGGTCACCTAAGGTCACGAAACTGTGTGAGCCACGAACGGCACGAATGCATAAATTAACGAAAAGCATAATATACGTCATCAAAATTAGCTAGATGAACTACTCAAATTCTCATCCTAATCCAAACAAATTAAATAATAGAATTAACACGCATGTTCATGATTAAGCCTCTCAATTAATGTAGGTCACGCACATAAACAACGCACATTGACAGGTAAATATACAGTGTAAATAATGAAGCAATTTCAATAACTGTCATGCCACGCACACGTAGAGCCGTTCATGTGTAACAATCTGATTATAAAATACTTACGATACACATTTATTCCAGCTGTAGTCCATGACACACTCTTAGGCAGGGCGCTTACAAAATGGCGACGATCGATAGGTGAAATGACTAGAACCTATGCTAGTACAAGCGGAGTAATCTGTATGATATACTTTATCGATATACGGTTTCCAAAAGCCATTCACTTCGTTCGTTTGTTTATTGATCAG
Source organism: Mya arenaria (assembly GCF_026914265.1). Classification (NCBI taxonomy): domain Eukaryota; kingdom Metazoa; phylum Mollusca; class Bivalvia; order Myida; family Myidae; genus Mya; species Mya arenaria. The sequence continues at coordinate 33,327,804 of NC_069130.1, read as the reverse complement.
TGAAATAGTGTTTACATATCATTTCATTTTTAAGGAAATTTTAGAATTGTTTGGAATTGATTAATCAATTATGGTAACTTCTTTTTATAACCGACTCACACCTGTAACAATACACTTGGGTTTTCGCCGCTTTTGAGCGGTTGCGTATAAATATGTTGTATTAATTTTGTGATTTTTTAAGCTGCATTTTCAGTGATTTGCAAAATGTACAAGTTCAAGCGTACATTACTATACATCAATTAAGATTTGTTGAAGTTTAAAGATGTCATGTGTATTCAAGCATTCAATGAGCGCATTATTTCGACCGAATCACCGTGTAATCATTTGTAGTAACGATCTGATGTGCCTACTATGAACGTGGCCCTGAAGGGCCCCCGTTCAAAAACAGTTACGATACCCGCTACCATTCATGATTGTAATTGAACACTCGCACTATAATACTCCTTTAAAAAAATCGACCTGTAGGCGCCGTACCTTTCGTACAGTTTTTAAACAGCACTCAAATAATATTTTTTTGTATGTGATATCTATCAGTGCTCAGTTTTTCTCGTTCTCAAATTTTGTTTCCAAACAAAACAATGGTAAAAGGGAAGGGGGTTTTAACAATATAAATAGTAAAGGCTTCCTGAAACTCACGGTTTTTGGCCTATAATAATTATTATTAGTTCCACCTTTATTCCAGTATCAACGATTGCGATGATTTTGCCCATCCATGAAGCGTGTAAGCTTGTCAAGTTAAAATAAAAATATTTTAAAAATTAAACCCTTGTGCTACAAATTAGAAATAGCTCTTTAAATATAGACATTCATCAAATGCCTGGTATCCTAAGAAAAGAAGGAACATGTCGGACAACATTTTCTTACATACGTTTTCAAATTTTAAAAATATAACAATAACTTGCTTATAACATCACAAAACATTTAACTCAAACAAGAGTTCTGACCTTTTAATAATTGTTTACATTACAATGACAGCATTGCCATCCTTTTAGTCTTTGGCTAACTTTATGGCGTCTAGGGAACGGTTTTGTTAGTAAACCGCATTAACCAAGAGGGAAAACCAGGAACCTGAAATAATGAATATTTTTTGATGTCATAATATCACAATAACTCCCGTTTGTATTAAACAGGTCCAAGGGAGAGAACATTAGTACTTTCTTGGACCTGTTATACTAATAAAATCGATGTTGATATAAAGTATTTCCTTTCACATTTCATTATTACCTAGGTAATGAATGAACCAGTGTACCATTGCTTCACCTTATTTTAACTATCATTTGCCAACTTGCAGATGATGATCATAATCAGCAGTATCGGGTGCAGATATTTGAGATGCATTATAAATGAAAATTAGTACATTCGATGTCAGTTCATCTATCGACAATGACACTCTTTTTTATATTCCATTAAGGTGTTTGGAAATTAAATTAACCGTGAAGTCTTTTATCCAGAAATAAATAATCAAATTCAGATAAAAAAACACTGAATTCAAATATCTATTAGCCACTTATGTGCTTTTCAAATAGCATTACATTTCGCAAATAAAAATCATGCCAAACATTAGTAAACACATTATTAGAGCAAATACCTTTCTGGATGAGGTTGTAAAGGCAAAACATGAAAACCATTGTCTTACATGTAATCTGATACAAAAGTCGAATTTTGTTTTGAATGGTAGCCATTCTTCTGATCACCCGGCTTAGTGAATGCCTTACATGCAGTCATATCACCAGTAATCAAGTTGTTCCTGACTGACCATATTTTGTGAATGATGGGTTGTGGATAGGCACAATATCATTGAAATTTCGTTGAATTGGCATTTTCTTGGCGAGTGACTAAATTAAGCTCTTCAGCTAATTTAGTCGAAACAGTTTTGTACGTAGTCGCATTTAACTGTGGATTGTCAAATACACTAAATAATTGTCCTGATACTTTGTGGTGTTTTTTTATCCGATGTACATGTAGATGGAAGTTCATATGGCTTACATAAACACGTTCAATATTTGCTTTTCCTTTTGCACGGGTTTTGCTTTTATTGAAATGTGTTGTACTGGCTTTCAAAAGAGTTGTCGTGCTTGTCCAACACCGCATTCTTAAAATTTCTCAACAACTAATCTATTTGATACTGCTGCCATGATTTCTGCATTTTTACACCAATATAAAATAAATGTGATACTTATATTTTTAATGTATTTCATTTGTGGTTTGGTCTTCTCCCGACCAAAAAACAAACAAACTAAAACTAATTTGAAACCCACATTTAATAAAATTGAAACAACTAAGGATAATAAATAAAGAAAAATAAATAAATATAACAAAGAATAATCAATTCGGACAATAATATTGTATCTGGTTCGATTTCCCATTGCTCATCTGCCATGTTATCAGATATAAATGTTTTGATAGACACAGGCCCTGTCAGAGCATCAATATCATATAATTATTTGTTCAAATTAGGCAAAAATGACCCATGGTTTAAACATTTCAAGACTCAGTAACTAATAATTATTACAATATTGACGGACATAAACTTATCTCAATAGCTATTTGCAATTAACAATTATCATGTTCTGTTCTTATCAATGTAACAGACAAAACATGATGCAAAACTTATGTCATTGTATACAATATCACACATAATCGTATACCATTGACAATACATCTGAAATCAGTAAGCTGTTGAATTAAAGGTTATCATTTCATGTCAATTTAGTTTTAGATATCACGATGTATTAAATCCAACTACCCGTATATCAAGTAGATACAACTGGATTTATTAAATCATTGTATAGTCAACAATATAAAAATAATTCGACAATAATGATACAGCAACATGAGAGAATAAAATAACTCTTTTAAAACGTCTCTTCGTTAGTTAAATAGATTTTCTCCTTTAATCGCCTAAAGATTTAAGGCGAAAAACTTTAAGATATAAACCGTTTATCTCGAAATATTACCTTTTTTACTACGCTTGATTTATTTCACATGTAAACATAAGCGGTGGGAATGGGAAACACTCCAGGTTTATAAATATCGCAATAATTGTTTACCTCGTTGCCAGCTAAAGAAATAAATTAAAAATAGGATTTCCCGACACCCGATAGTCAAAAGCGGTTAAACACAATTTGAATGGTTCACATGAATGTCATCTTGTCGTTATATCCACAGTTTCTTCAAATAACGTCGCAAACGAGATTTTGACACGAATACGCGAAACCATCAAATGGCTTCCGGGAACAAGGAAGTTATTCCTTTTTAGACGAAAAGTAAGTTAACACTTCCGTTTTAAAGTTGATAAATCGATATCAAAGGCGCATCGTATGTAATATTATTATGTTTTGCATCTATATTCGCAAGTTTAACTATATAAAATAATCAAATAAATCAACCGTTGCTCATAATATCAGAGTGGGTGTATATGGGGAGTAGAAAGGGGATATAAATTCGATAGTAATTAGTATACACTGTAGGCGAAGGTCGAAATGAAACCGGTAATCAATGACGAATACATTTTTTGGCAATTAATGACCGATCAACAATTGTCGAACATTTAAAAATGTATTTCAAAATTCATTATGGCAACACCGTAAACAATGTGTACATGTTTATTACAACACAGTATATTACACATGTAATCTGAATAGAGATGTGCTGAGCTTCGCTCGGTTAAGAGCCCGTATAACAAAATCCTTTGCCTCCCACCACTGTCCATGTCAGACAGCTGTCAATCTCTTGCAATGATTGTAATTGTTTCATAGCCATTATCATTTTTTTATAGACTGATGCGTTTGCACACAAGATGAAAAAGTATAGAGTGACAACACCTGTAAATGAACTAAAACATGTCAATAGGGCATACTAACCCACAAAATATAGCAGTGTTTTTCTCTTCACATATCTCAGGTGATCGATTCAGGGCCATCATGGTCATCTCCTTCAGTTACTTTAAGAGTATCTTGTTTATTTTGTATTGTGTGAAACTTGCTGTCTTAGAATAAACACGATCTTCTGTTTCAGAGCCACGAATCACAGATAGCCTTTATAAAAGGATATTCTCCAGGGAAGATGTCAGGTATAGGTCAAAGGTCTGTAGATCAAGATCAAGGTGCTGCTGCTATGAGTCAATTGAAACAGCCGAAAAAGAGAGAGGTAAAAATGTAAAAATGGACAAATGGTTGTGAACGATGTTCAAGTTAACAGCATGCTTAACGACATCGTTATTAACTGTTAAATGTGGAATAATTGATGATGCGCTCATACATATATGTTTCCTATCACTTGCATTCAAATCGGTCCAATAACAAGATGCATTGTTAAATTTAGTTCATTAGGATAGTTGATGTTTATCTACAGTTGGTTGGTTATGTGACCACGAAAACGGACTTCTTTCCTATTTTGAAATGTCACGAGGAAAAGCACAAATAATGCTCCAGAATTTTAGCAATAGTCCGCCAACAACCGACATCAACAATCACTCGCCCAGAAAGTTCCATCACTCTGCATGGTAATGACACTGGAAAAGAAAATCAGCCAGAAAATCGACATATGCATTAACCTCACCTTAAAATGCTGAAAAATGTGCAACATTCAACGATAGTTATTTCCATTTTAGTGGTAAATGCCAAAACCTAACTTACACCAGAAATGAATTATCTCTTTGTCGGTGCAGTTCCGAACATCTCTATTTTTAATATGGACATTAGTTAAATCCATGAATATGTGCCTGTCAAAAGCTATATGAAGACAAACTAAAAAGTAAACAAAAACGCCGTGGTATGACAAAACCAGGTTTTCAATGATTGACAGAACTTCACCCTTTGTTGTGATATTCAGTTTCAACTGTTCTTTTTCTATTTTTAGTAACAGTGACCTTGACCAATGGGGACCCTGACCTCCTGGAAGTCCTCATAAAACTATTCCTGCATATCAAGTTTGGTCAAAATATGTCAACCCTAAATAAAGTTATTCAGTGCCAAACGATTATCTATTTTAAGTATCAGTGACATTGACCTGTGAACTTCCACATTTACGTAACGAGTTTCAACCCACAATTCGGCAATTGTTTGTAAGATGAAATAAATAAATATGACAATGAGATGAGTTAATATGGTTAATTCACAGTGAAAAAAAAACATGACAATTTATCAACGTCATAGTTAGCAAAAATGTTAAGCTGATGTTCAATGGCTTCACAATCGTATATCCTTCATGTGGGTTCAGACATGGGTATCAGCGCTAGTACAATGCATTATATTAGTATATTATAGTAATGTTATATTATACAAATAAATATTATCAACTGTAGCAAGTGTCATAAGCTGTGCGAAGTCGATGACAGATATTATGATGCGCGGTGATTTGGCAGACGATTTAGGATTTGTTTTATAAAAAAATGAAAATCCACGAATTGAAGTACCAACGAAATTGTCATTTTTCGAAAATTGAGATCCACAAGTAAAAATGAGTTCACAGTAGTTCTGAAACTCTACGATATTTACTGAACGCTACGGTTTTATCATTCCAGAATGTTTTCGCTGACTATTTGTCGGACAAGGACGTTCAAGCAGGCCTTGAGATGGGCACACTAGTTAAAGTAAATGTATCCATTTATTATTTGTTATCCTCCGCCGAAAGACGCGCGCGCGCGCGTGCGTGCGTGCGTGCGTGCGTGCGTGCGTGCGTGCGTGCGTGTGTGTGTGTGTGTTCGGGGGGGGTGCATTATTGTCCGAGGCATAACTTGAAAGTATTTGAGATTTAAGGTATTGACTTCAGACTTGATATACAGATATATATTATTGGGGTGAAGTGCAATACACAAGAACCATAACTCTGCGTGCAGTAGGTTTTTAGTTGTTGCCCTTGATTAATTTTATTCTTGTGTTTTGTCCGTAGCATAACTTTAAAAGTCTTTGAGATATTGCCTTTTAAATTTCACATACAGATGGATTTCATTTTGGTTAAGTGCAGTGTATGAAAACCAAACTCTGGTTGCAGTTATTGTCCATTGTTAAATTGTAGTCCGTTGTCGTAATGCGTAGTTGATACTATTCTTAATTTGGTAGGAGATATAGCAGCCTGCGACTGGTCTTGTTTTAGTTCATTTTACGGCCTGTGGCTTTCCAATTGAAATTGGAATTTAGACCATTAAACAGCTGTTATTCAGAAGTGGAATGAATATCATTCCCTTATCATAATAGTTCTTGTCATGTTAGACTGTACTTTGCTGTTGAAATTTACCTTACGCATACAATTGTAATTAACTGTTAAATTATTATGAAATAAGCGCTGTCTATAAATCAATGGAATAAAACAGTTATAGCAATTGTCGATTTTAAGGAAAAGTTACAATTTTAACTCATAATCACAATCTCACATTTTTAGGGGCCAATCCATATCAACCGAAAAAATTATACGGAAGCATATGTCACCGACACAGTAAGTACAAACTGAAGATATTAGTACAAGTTCATGAAAGATAGGCGTTTTAAGCCTTTTTTAATATATGTGATATTCAGGAGTCAAAAATCTTATATTTTACCTTGTTTTCAAAGAAAAGTATTGTTTTTTTAAAGTCTTGGTGTTTTGTGATCGCATTTTTATTGTCGTCCTTGTTTTGCAAAAACTTGAGCATTGGCCATCAAAAAATAATTGTTGGCCAATGTTCAGATCTTTGCATAACAAAGACATCAAAAATAATCAAAAGTATTTAAGGGATCATAACCACATGTATAGCAAGGCCCGTACCTATTTTTGATTAATTTCGAACTATGCCACTTGTTTACGAAGAGAAAACAAACATACGTTGGTGTTCACTCCGAGGCGCTTTTGTTATTTTATTAAATGAAACGTTTTTATTTAATACAATCCATTTCTCAGTATCTTTTAATATATTGTATAGGATGGAGTGTCCGACATCTTGATCGCGTCATTCCCACACCGTAACCGGGCCCTTAATGGAGATGTGGTTGCAGTGGAGATATTGGACAAGGGAGATTGGATGGTAAGGATGCGTTCAACAGTGATACTGCATATTTTAAACACCGACTTTCTTGCCTATCAAGCTTTAGATGCTAACAAGCTGTACTTCCAGAAACTACATGTGTACATCTCCTATATAATGAGTATTTTGCAAACTCAACAACTCAACATTGTTTACTGCATTAAACATATGTTCATAGCAATAACAACATATGCAAAGACATAAATTTAGGCAACACATTGTTTTAACAGAATAGCAAAGCAATATTAAGGATACAATAGGGAAACATCAAGTTTCTTAATATGTTTGCATTGTATATTAACGTTCCAGGTTAATAAGGGTTTTTCTAAAAAAAAAAATGCTTTTTTTCGGCCACGTGTAATGATATCTTTTTTTTTTGGTTCTTAATTCTGAATATTTTGAGCATATCAATAAAAAATGATATTCACTTTCGATTATTCTTTGATTACCGCTCTTATATAATCTTTGATGCCTCGGTATATTTGTGTATCAATCACGATCAATCATGTGAAGATGTCCTAAATTTAGCGCATTCGGAATCAATACTTCAAACAATTTAATTATATCCAAGTCAGATTGACTAATTACCAAATAATCTACCATTCTTGCACCATTAGTGTTTAAAAAGTAAATTCGCCATCAGTATCGTTATGTAATCTACTATTGTCTATAAGGAAGTTTTTTCTATTTAAGTAATTGTACCTTTTTCAGTTCCCTAAAACTCAACAAACATAAATATCAACATTGAAGTGAAAAAGAGACTTACACATTTTTATCCAAATAATTCCACTTTGCTGTTTTTCAATAAAGTCAAATTTATAGTACACCAAGATTCCGCTCGAATAACGACCTTTTTAAGCATTCAGTGACTTAATTAAATAAATGATTGATACAATAACCTTGTACATTCAAATTTAAATTAGTTTTGGTGAATATCCACAAAGTCGGGGTCCGCTAGTTTTCTACATAGTTCGTTAATATTCCATGAAATAATGTCCAACGTCTCTTCCTGACTCCCTTATTAAGTATTAGTGTGGGATGGTGTGTACACTTGATTATTAACGTAATGTTGGTCTCCGACAAATCGCTCTCTGTGTCCTTTTTGTTTCGTGGCTGAAAGGGCTGGGTAGACTTTATGTCGCGTGACGCCACCCCTTAGGTAACTGGACCCCGACTCCGAGTCAACGCTTCTTTAGGTCGTCCCTCACGGTCGTCGCCGACTTGCAGACTTGCTTACGTCCGTGATAGTAATCGAATTTGACAAATATCGGGCGGGGCTTTCCTAGCCAGGTCTACAGTGCCCAGCCTGTTACCCGGTCAAATATCAAATTGGTGGTTTGAAGGCCTAGGCTCCTTTTGATGACGTCGTTTACTAGTTCGCTGCCTTCCCGACTTTCCCGGTCTATATGGTGCTGGGATAGGACCGCTTCCGGTTCCTGGGTGGTTCTGTTGTTCTTATCATTTGATGTTGTGTGTTGGTATCTTCCGGAATGCCTTAAAACAGTTAGTTTTCATTCACACTGTGGAATTCAGCCTCCATAAGCTTGCTGTTCGAGTGTTCCTGTGCTGTTTCTAAGGATTCTAAAGTATCCTGCAATGTTTTAGAGGTGGCTTGCAACTGTCTAATGTCACCCTTTTCAGATCTGACGGAACTTTCATGTTGCTCATAGTTGTCACTGACAAAAGAGGCAGCACTTTCCACATCAGCTACGCGTTTATCAGTTGTGATGACTTTAGTTTCCAAGTAATTTAACATTAAGTTCATAGATGTCACTAGTTATTCGACAGTGTCAAGGCGAGAAACACTTGTTTTATTACTTTTATGTCTGCAATAAAGCTAGGAGCCCAGGGTGGTGTTTGAGCACTAGACTGAACGTTACCTTGGATAGCTGGGTTGAATTGGGTAATGAATGAATAGGGCGTTGTCAGTAGATACTTGTCGTAAACGCTGGAAAATTCATGTTATTTATGTTGTTCATATCACAAAGCGTCGGCGTATCAATAATAACGTTTTCCGAGTTATGACCTCAAATTATATTCAATGAAATAGAGTCGGGATATTGTAATAGCCTTGGTGTCGGAGTCGATGTGCAAAAGCTGTAACCTCGGCCATAACTTGAAAACCATTCAGGATGATAACATGAATGTTGGTATACATGTTGCAAGAAGCATGGCTCTAATAATCTTTGAGTTATGCCCCTTGTTTGACTAAAAAAGCGGGGCTATTGTTGGTCATTTGAATGGATGAGTGACAGCCATGTGTGATAATCGTGGGAAGGATTTCATAATAAAGCTTTTTTTCTTCAGTTTAACATAATGGAACTAGCAGAGTATGAAAAGTCACAAAAAACGGTTCAAGATTCCGTAGATGAGGTGACAAGTGAAGCTGACGAATTCATTAAAATAGCTGATAACCCCGAAGTTGGTGCAAATCGACCAGACACTTCTAGTCAGACGGTTGAAAATTCTGACCAAAAGTTAAAAATAGGAACAGGAAGTAATTCAGCAACAGGAAACACAGCAAGCAAGACTCCTGAAAAGGAGAGGAATTCAAAGGAAGATAAGTCAAAGGAAGGAAATTTGCTTCAAAGTTATAGATATAAAAGTCTGAACGATGTGATGTCAGTTGAAAGTCCACTAAAAAAACATTTTGAGTCTGACAAAGGGAAGGAACAATACCACAAGATGCTAAAGAAAACTGGCAAGGTCAGAAAATTTAAATCCTACAGTTTCAAAATGCTCTTTTGTGAGAAGTCATGTTATTCATGCTTCAATATTGTCAGATTTACGGGCCTTAGTATACTAAAAAATGTATGGTTTTATTGATAACTTAGTCATATTTCAAGATATTAAGTTTAACTTTCTTATTTTTCCTTACTTACACACAGTAGTATTATTAAGCTCTTTTTGTGACAAGTTATGTATTATGCATTATTTATTTGACTTATCCTCACATATATGGCCCTTTGTATAGTTAGAAAGTATGGAATTGTTCATGGTTTTGTAAATAACTAAAAACCGTTTAACATATTAATTTCAAAATTTTCGTAACTGCTCAGAGTAATAATAGGCTTTTTGTGACAAGTTATGCAATTCATGCTTAAATATTGTCAGATGTATGTCCCTTTGTATTCTTAGATATTCTGAACTGTTGATGACTATAGATATATAGATTCTTTGTTATGTACATGTCAATAGCATGCCTTCAAATTGCACCCCTTTCAAATGTACTATTATTCGGGGCCCTTATCACTCATGTGGCGGCTCTAGTTCAATATGGTATTGGTTTATATGCATGACGTCACCAGTCTGAGCAGGTGCAGTAAAAACACATGGTACCAATGTTATGCTTTTCATGGGAAAAGGTTAACATTGTTTAAGTTACAGAATCAGAAAAATGACCCACGAAAAGACCGCCTGCATGTATATTAGGACATGTGCGTCTAATAAGACACTTATGGTACTTCGTTATATTCCATTTATTGATTTCAATGAGTAAGTTCCAAGTTGCTTATAATAAATAATATATGCCTAATGGATGTTACATTTCTGGTATTTTTTTCACTAAAAAAGGTTAGTTGCTAATATTAAATGTGTCTTGAATGTTTTAAATCTTACCCTTTTTCTTTACCAGGTGGTTGCGATCGTAGAGGTGAAGCACTTTAGGGCATGTATGGGTATGTTAAGTCTCATGCCAAACTGTGGGTTTGCATTTTTTAGACCCAACGATCAACGCATGCCCGGGATAAAGATAAAAGAACAACAATACACCAAAGGTATAAATTGACATGATACTTATAATAAATACACCGTTATATAAATGTTCAACTGTTGAAGCAGTTAGCACATGATAACCCTCGACAAATAAATGCACGTGGTTTTGGATTAAATTAAGAAAATGCTAAACAAAGTTCGAAATAACTGATGGCAGTCATTATCAGATTTAATCGCCATATCAATCAGTGGGAAAGGTTATGTGAAACGGTTCAATTCAGCAATAGTTTCAAAAACATAACTTAAGTGAAATGAATGTATTGATTAGTATAATCATATGGCAAGTTGTATACATGCTGGTCCCTGAAGTTAGAAAAACACAGTATATGTTGTCACCAAAGAGTCATATTAAGTCGTGATTAAACAAGTAGTAGGCCGATATTTTTTTCTAATTTGCAATGATGTTAGTGCATAAAACTTCTGCTTGTTCGCCAGATTTTCTGGAGAGGCCCGAAGACTATGCCACGACCTTGTTTTTGGGTCGTATCACTGGCTGGAGGGTTAACTCCAAGATGGCTGATGGGTAAGGCGGGCTTGAAGTGTTCATGTATTTGGGGCGTATCACTGACTAGAGGGTGAACTCCAAGATGGCTGATGGGTAAGGCGGGCTTGAAGGGTACATGTATGTTGGGCAAGTCACTGACTGGAGGGTGGACTCCATGATGGCTGATGGGTAAGGCGTGAGGGGCTCATGTATATGGGGCATGTGAGGGTGGACTACATGATGGCTAATAGATAATGTGTGCATAAATGCTTCAGATATTGGGGGGGGGGGGGGTCGGGATACCGAATGGAGTGTATACTCCATGAAGGCGTACGGATAAGGCGTGCTTGAAGGGCTCAACTATTTGGGGCTACTTACTTACTGGAGGGTTTTTTCCATCATGCCTAACGTGTAAAGTGTGCTTGAAGGGTTCAAGAATGTGGGACGTGTCACTGTCACTGAGTGAACTTCAAGAAAGCTAATGTTTTAGATGTATTGAAGGGCTAAAATATGGGGGGGCGTGTCACCAGCTGTAAAGTGGACTCCATAATGGCTTTTATGTTTATTTTGAACTTGAAGGACTCCATTTTATCAAGATTCACTGACTGAAGGGTCGAAACCATTATTAGCTAATGGGTAAAGTGTGCTTGAAGAGTTAAAGTATGTGGGACTACTTCTTTGACTAGAAAGTTCATGATGGTCAGTCGATAAAGTATGCTTGAAAGGTTGAAGAATGTGTCGCGCCACTGACTAGATAGTGGACTTTATGATGGCCAGTGGGTGCTTGTGAAGGGTTCAACTATATGAGTCGTGTCACTGAATGGACGGTACACTCCATTATGACTAATGGGTAAGGTTTACCTTTTTGGCGAACACGTGTTGACTGACTCCGAGTGTTTTGGCTGTGACTTAATTTTCTTCAAATATTTTACGTTTTCAAATCATTTGGAAGGAGAGAATAGCATATACAAGTCGCATTTATTTTTGACTGTAATGTTTTTCTTTATTTGTTCCCAGTTTTAGTACAATGATGCTTTTTATTATGAAACTCTATGATCACACAGTTTTAAACCTTTCATTTTATAAGGCAGACTGTGTGTGATGTTTTTGGTTTCTAACGATAACTGCATCGTATCTTTGAAAAGTATTTGCATTAGGTGCTCTGAATTGTTTCCCTCCGTCTGCAGATAGAGTTGGGATCTCTAATCATAGAAGTACTTGGGGTTTACCCTTTCGTTTTTTATTATTATTTGTTTTATTGATAAGTTTCCTCAAGTTAATGCATTCTTTGATAATATTTACCTTTTGTGATTTATCTTTATTAAGGATTGTTGGGATAAGAGTGAGGTTTGTGCACATAAACTGGTTTAAACCCCCAGTAAATTTACATTTTACTGACTGTTCCAAGGCGGTACCTAACAGTTCTTGATAAACATACCAATTATTAATATATATAGTTTTTATGCACTGTGCTGTTTGTAGAGTTTTGTGCTGTTCTATGTTTCTTGTTTTTGATTTTGTGTTATATGTCTTTGGCGTTTGCCCATTGCCACTAAACCGGGTTTATGTTTAAACGTTTTGCTACTGAGCATGTTTCTGTAGCTTTTTGCATAAATATTACTTAAAAGGTTTGAATATGTGGTGCGTGTGACCGACTGGAGAGTGGATGCCATGAAAGCTGATGGGTCATGTGTGCTAGAAGGGTTTTATATATGTAGGGCATGGTACTAACTGGAGTTTGTTCTCCGTGATTGCTAATGGGTAATGTGTGCTTGAACGGTTCATATAAATAGGGCATGGTATTAACTGGAGGTTGGACTCTATGATAGCTAATGGGTAATGTGGGCTTAAAGGGTTTGCTTGATATGCTCTTATATGAGAGGCTAGTCACTGACTTTATGTAGGGCTCTATGATGGCTAATGGGTAAGTGTGCTTGAAATGCTCTTATATGTGGAGCGTGTCACTGACTTGAAGGTGGACTACATGATGGCTTATGGTTAAGATGTGTTTGAATGGCTGGAAATTTTGAAGGGTGTCACTCACTAGTTGGTGATATCCATGATGGCTAATGGGTAAATTTCAATATTGACCTCTTGGATGAGCGCAACATCATTCTACCAATAGTATACCGATGTTACAAAAATTGGCTTTTTATACAATAATATGTTATCAATAACTTTCCTTGAACTGTAAATACTCTGATGCCGGAGATGTACTTAATATTAATTTGAGATAACTCAAATAAACTACTTAGCACTGACCTATAAACGGGCGTCGGTCCAAGTGAAATATTAGTCTAGCTAGGATTTTGGGAATAGAGCACATACTTAACCCTTGTGAAATCCACCCTGATTGTTCAATGTGCACCAGTGTAAAGCACTGGTACACAATACCCCTGTTGAACGCCCCTTCCGGAAGAAAGATAGTAGCTTCGGTGACGCGAGGGATCAAACATGTGTGGTTGACAGTGGAGTATGCTTCCACTAGGCCAAAGATCTGCTAAATATAATAACATTTATGGTATGTCTAATTTATAGATTTCTGGATCAAAAACTTGGGGAGGCAGGAGAGATAGAGCCAGAGACTGTAGGAATGTTGATCGAGAATGGGGTCGACTTTAATGAATTTCTACCAGAGGTATGACTTTTCAGAATGTTTTTCAAAAGTAGAAACAAAGACTATTATAATTGCCTTGATCTCTTGGAGTCAGTTTTGACATTTTAAAGATGTAACACTTGTTAGTCATGGACGAATCATTGAATGTGAAGATCATGAGGATTTCCACATTTAATGATAGCAATAGCCATGGAATCTCACCTCAACGATCAGACATAGTGCATTCCAGAAATGGATTTGAAAGATGGTTATTTACAATTTGTTTTTATTTTCAAATGCATTATTTCAGGCCTTAAAATGTCTGCCCCAGAACTTGCCGTGGAGCATTCCGGAAGAAGAATTTGAGGAGCGAGAAGACTTTCGCGACTGTTGTGTATTTACTATTGACCCGGCCACAGCACGTGATCTTGATGACGCACTGTCTTGTGAGGACCTGGGAAATGGTGGGTGCTTTACACTTGTCTTACGTGTGGATCCATGTTTTGATATGCGACGAAATTACATACTTTCAGTATTTCTTGAAGAAAATGTGGTGTTGGATTCTCCTTAAGTTAAGATATTTTTTCTTCATGCTTTCAGATTCATAGTTCTTATAATAAGTGTTTAAACCTCTGCATTAGGTTTTCTTCATATGTTGTATATGAAGGTTTCTTCGACCTTGATATTGTGACTGTGCCATATATAAGTGTTATATGCTCTATTGCAGGTCGGTACAAAGTTGGTGTGCACATAGCGGATGTGAGCTACTTTGTGGAGGAAGGCACAGTATTAGATAACATAGCAGGGCTTAGATCCACCAGTGTCTATCTGGTACATAAGGTAATTTGAGGTTTAAAAAAATAAACTACAACTTTTAGATACACATTTGTTTGTGTCTAGTAGCTGATTGGCGAGGTCGGAGAAAAACAGGTCGGTGTAAAAAAAATTGGAAAGATTTTTAATGGATTTAAACTTTTAGCTTTTCTGTAGAATATATCTTATAACAATATACATATTCGTTAAGCCTACTAAAATAATATCTGAGATTAGTGAAACTGTCTCAAAAATGCTGGTAAGGGTAGGGACAAGGTCAACAACAACCAAAGATCGGATTTCTTTAACCTAGAGTCGGAAAATACTCCAGAGTCGAGGGGTGTGTCACGTAGGGTTGGGTTGCCCTAAACACAGTCATTTGTTTAGGTCTAAGGGAACTTGAGGTACACTACATCATTTTCACTTTTGAAATGCGCTCATACATCTTTGTACAGGTGATCCCGATGTTGCCAATACTCCTTTGTGAAAATCTATGTAGTTTGAACCCGCATGAGGACAGACTGACCTTCAGTGTTCAATGGACAATGACTGAGCAAGGCGAGGTAAGTTGATGTGTATATGTGTAGGAGTTGTGGATCAGGGCTCCTGATGTTTGGGCCATTTTCAAGAGGGTGGTATTTCAATGACTGCTCTGACATCCCGATGAAGTGGAAAGCATAATCTCTTAGGAATTAACGGTATCTAGTTAAGAGGCATCACAACTTCCTCCAGCGCTTTTTGAAGAGATACGTTCAAGACTAGCACTAAATAAGGCCGGATTGCCTCATAACTATAATCACAGTTATTCATTTAAAACAAAAAAACCTAGGTAGAAAAATAACAATAAAAATAACTATCCAAATTAAGGGATAAATGTAGGATCTTTGTTAACGATCCGTGCCCACTTCGGGCACACGAACTCTCATATTTATAATGACAATCAAGCAATAAATTCATAATAAACAAAAAGCATGATCATTATATACGCCGTGCACCTGTTGTTTTGGCTTGAATGCCACATCGACAATCCAAAATTAACAAGCCTGGTAAACAAATATTTCATCTCCGGGGTTATGAGATGAACCAGTATAATTTGGGATTCTATTTAATTATAAATTATTTGGAAGCCAAATTTCAATAATTTACAATCTACATTATAGTGACAAAACTGTTTCGTTTTTGGTTTCTCATAAAAGGACGAGGTATTACAGAGTTTGCCTTTCGTTAATAAATATAAAACACTTTAAATTGGTTGTTTGTAATTGTGTGCACTTCGCAAAAGGTTTTTTATTATCACTAGAACAATTAAACAAACCGGGTACAAAAGAACAAGTCTGACACTATGACTACAAAACAAGCGAGCATTATCCGAAAACCATACATTCAAAGGGTAATAAATACTGGGACATGTGATACCGGTATCTATCTTCTGATAAAATCCCGGTATCAACATAATCCGGTATCGGAAAGTGATACCGGCTACCTGGTACTGGATATCGGGTTTAAGCACCAGTAAAATCCGTCTTCTAATCGTTCTTCCAGATATTGTTTTTTGTTGTTGTTTTTTTTTATAAATGCATGTCTTTTCACAATTAATTTACATAAATATATCTTTATCAAATTCTTCCTTACATACATGTATTGCACAAATATTCAGTTTGTACTGACCTGCATACATGTACAATACAGAATTAGTTGTTCTGGCTAGGTATATTTACACAACACTTACCATAATGGGGCTCAATGGAAATGCTGGGTTATTCAAATATAAATTAATTTAAGTACTAATTAAAGAAGATAATATGGAACATACCCTTCTAACTTTTCGTTTGTTCACTACCGGTCTTGCTTGGCCTTTGTCAAGGTTGCCTTTCCTCACTTTGTCGCCAAATAATGCGAGTATAGTCGTATAACTTGTTTTTAACAATATGATGATGTAATTTAGAAAGCCGAATCATGCCTATGTAAAACTGCAATCCTACAGTCGACACTCGCATTCGTAAAATGAACATTTGCAGTCCAACAAGTCCAGGTTTACAAAAGTGAATTGACAAGTTCAGAATTACAAGGATAGATTTCGCCTATACCTTATATGGAAAATGTCACCGAAAGAAACGAAGGTGAATGGGCGGAGCTAACGATTCGGATTTTATTTCTTTTATTTCCGTCGAATCAAGCAATGGAGATAACATCTTCGCCTTCTTCCTGTAAATTCCCGGTTGTAAGTCCGAGTACTCTCTCTTTATTTCACAATAAAAACTAAAATTAACTTCATCTTTTATTTTATTTTGACGATCAATGTTCCTAAATGGGTTATAAATCACCATATTATTTAATCAATTGCAGTTGGGTGTATCTGAGCTGGGCTCACTGACCCAGATTTATACTGGCACTGTCAGTTTTTTTTTACTTATATACCCAAGCAAGCAAATATTGTTCATTTATTTTATTTACAAGTGGAACATGGGCGGGTCGTTTAGTGGAAGGGGGAGCTGTAGGGCCTGTTCCCCCCCCCCCAGTTGGCCCGAAAGTAAACTTAAAGGTTAATTTTGTTGTCAATATTTCTCAGAAAAAAGTACTTAATTACGCCATAATGCACCAATTCAGACTAAAATATTTAAAATATTCTAGGGGGAGTACCCCTAAACCCCACTTCCCACATTTTAAACATATTAATGTCATGCATACTCGAGGGATCATGTCCAAAAAGTTGTGCCCCGAAGTAACGCCCCTCAAACGCAAGTCCCTGTTTAAAACCTGCTCCAGCAAACCCACGAAACTTTTGATGGACATCATAATGATATCCACCTAGTTTTGCCTGATGTTATACATTTACTATCTTAATAAGCATGTATGGTGTAAACGTGTAATTGAAACAAAATATACATGCGGATGGAAGAACAGCCCTCCAACCCACTTGTGTCCCCCAGTTATGAATTACGGGATCTGCCACTGTGAACCAAAACAATCAAGTGGGGGATTTCAAGAACATGAAAAAATAGATATCGTGAGTCTTAGATTTGAAAAACAAACGCGCGATTTTTCCCCTCCAAAAGGGCTAGGGCGGCTTCACCTAAATGTGAAAAAAAGCCCTGACTGTTGAGTGTGGGTGGGGTATTAAAGGTAGTAGCAAGTTATAATTGTTTATAAGCAATAATTTGACTTCATCATTAAAATACTTTATTAATTACTTATAAAATAATATTTGTTAGAGTATAATGTACCAGTTATATGAAGTTGTAATCTTACGGTATTTTATCCATACAATTCCAGCTACCAGGTAACAAACCTCTAGGGCATTTTAGTGAATGATTTCAACTTAATGAAAATTTAGATTTTTTTCTTCGTAAATTTTAAATTATCTAATATTACTTGCACTCTTAAACATTGCAAAAAGGCAAGAAAGTGTCCTGTAATGGTATAATTTAAAATAGTGTTTATAGTAATTTAAAGCTGCACTCTCACAGATTGACAGTTTTGACAACCTTTTTTTGTCCCAGACTCGGCTGATTTTGGCAGCAATGCTTTCTATACAAATAATAAGATTACTCACAATAAAACAGATCTAAATTGTTTGGAAAACTGCCGACATTTTTCATTTTTCTTAAAATGTTACTGTAGTATCACGTTTAGCTGAAAACTGAAAAACTGTATCTGATCTTTTGTCAGCAGTCTTATACCACTGCTATCCAATGTTCGTGAAGTTGGCAGCCCAGCAGCGTGAAGTCAGCAGCCCAGCAGACTGGTAGCCTAGCAGTGTGAAGTCAGCAGCCAAGCAGACTGACAGCCCAGCAGCGTGAAGTCAGCAGCCTAGCGGCCCAGCAGCCTGAAGTCGGCAGCCCAGCAGACTGGCAGCCTAGCACCGTGAAGTCAGCAGCCCAGCAGTGTCTGAGAGCCTAGCAGTGGGAGGTCAGCAGCCTAGCGGCCCAGCAGTGTGAAGTCAGCAGCCCAGCAGACTGGCAGCCTAGCAGCATGAAGTCAGCAGCCCAGCAGACTGACAGCCTAGCAGCGTGAAGTCAGCAGCCCAGCAGACTGGCAGCACCATAGCAGCTAGAGTTAGAAGTCTAGAAACCTGACGCCGTAAAGTCAACAGCTGAGCAGCTGGGCAGATTAGCAGCTATGCTAAAACGAACTCGTGTGAAGTTTCCCATCGGTTTTCAGTTTTCAAAGCAAAAAAAAAACATAAAAAAATTGAAAAAAATCCTTCACAATAGTTGGTTTGCAAAACACACCTTGAAATGAAGCAAAAATACTCAAATAAATAATTTAAAAACATTGACACTATTCCCTTTTTGTGAACTAAAGAAATCACTTTACTCGACTTTTCTATTTCACGCTTCTGACAGCCCCGGGCAGCCCTGGGCAGCCCCAGGCCTTTTAGTCTATTTTAACTCGGGCTGGATACATGGCTTCTACTATATGAAACGTTCGAATGATAACAAGTTTAAAGACTTAACAACACGGGAAATTCAGAAATTCATGTTTTCAAAGCCGAAAAGAATGAAAAAATCATTCACAATAATTCGTTTGCAAAATACTCTTTAAATGACGCAAAATATTAAAATGAATACTTTTTCAATATTTACACTATTTTTTGAGTGGGAACTAAAAACATCACTTTACTCCATTTTTCGACTTTAGTTTTCTGGCAGCCCCGAGCAGCCCCGGGGAGCCCCGGGCAGCCCCAGGCAGCCCCGGGCGTTTTATGGTATTTTCACTCGGGCTGGATTCATGGCTTCTAGTATATAAAACGTTCGAATGATAACAAGTTTAATGACTTAACAACACGGAAAATTCAGAAACTGATGTTTTCAAAATCGAAAAAAAAAATGAAAAAAAAATCATTCACAATAATTCGTTTGCAAAATACTCTTTAAATGACGCAAAATACTTAAATGAATAGTTTTTCAACATTTACACTATTCTTTGAATGTGAACTAAAAACATCACTTTACTTCACTTTTCTATTTTAGTTTTCAGGCAGCCCCGAGCAGCCACGGGCAGCCCCAAGCAGCCCCGGGCGTTTTATGGTATTTTCACTCGGACTGGATACATGACTTCTAGTATGTGATACGTTCGAGTGATAACAAGTTTAATGACTTAACAACACGGAAAATTCAGAAATTCATGTTTTCAAAGCCGAAAAAAAAAACAATGAAAGAAAATCATTCACAAAAGTTCGTTTGCAAAATACTCTTTAAATGACGCAAAATACTAAAATTAATACTTTTTCAACATTTACACTATTCTTTGAGTGTGAACTAAAAACATCACTTAACTCCACTTTTCTATTCAAGTTTTTTGGCAGCCCCGAGCAGCCCCGGGCAGCCCCAGGCAGCCCCGGGCGTTTTATGGTATTTTTACTCGGGCTGGATACATGGCTTCTAGTATACGAAACGTTCGAATGATAACAAGTTTAATGACTTAACAACACGGAAAATTCAGAAATTCATGTTTTCAAAGCCGAAAAAAAAATAATGAAAGAAAATCATTCACAATAATTCGTTTGCAAAACACTCCTTTAATTGACGCAAAAAAACTCAAATGAATAATTTTAAAACATTTACACAATTTTTTTTTGTGTGAACTCCACTTTTCGACTTTAGTTTTCTGGCAGCCTGGGACAGCCCAGAGCATCCTCAAGTGTACAACGATATTTTTACACGGGCTAGATACAAGGCTTTAACTCTGTGTAACGTTCGAATGATTCCAAGTTTAATGACTTTAAAGCAAAGATAAGATGTAAAATGTTACAGAACACTAATTATTTAACGTAATCTTGTTAGAATTTCACTCGATTGTTATCGCTCTGCTAAGATGAAATCGTGCGAAGTTTTCTGTCGTTTTTGTAATAAAAAAGCGCGTCTTCAAATTCAAAACACTTTATTTTGCCTTTTAAGCTGTAATGTAGTTTCCCCTTACCACACCACGTATCAAAGCGTTGTATGCTGAATATTGCCTTTTCTTACAACACGGAAAATTCAGAAATTAATGTTTTCAAAGCCGAAAAAAAAGAAAAAAAATCATTCACAACAGTTCGTTTGAAAAACACCCCTTTAATTGACGCAAAAATACTCAAATGTATAATTTAAAAACATTGACACTATTCTTTTTGTGTGAACTAAAAACATCACTTTACTCCACTTTTCGACTTTAGTTTTCTGGCAGCCCGGGACAGCCCGGAGCAGCCTCAAGCGTATAACTATATTTTCACACGGGCTGGATACAAGGCTTTAACTCTGTGTAACGTTCGGATGATTCCAAGTTTAATTACTTTAAAGCAAAGATAAGATGTAAAATGTTACAGAACACTAATTATTTAACGTAATCTTGCTAGAATTTCACTCGATTTTTATCGCTCCGCGGAGATGAAATAACGCGACGTTTTCCGTCGGTTTTTTTTGTAAAAAAAGCGCGTATTTAAATTCGAAACATTTTATTTTGCCATCTAAGCGGTAATTTACTTTCACTTTACCATATCACGCATCAAAGCGTTATATGATGGATTTAGTTTTTTCTTTCATCACGAAAAATCCTGAATTTCATGTTTTCAAAGCCGAAAAATACATAAAAAATGAAAATAATCCTTCACAATTTGTTTGCGAAACACACCTTTAAGGTGGAACGCGACTATGAACGAATGTTCGAGTTAATATCTGAAAATTGGTATACGAATAGAAGAGCATATGCCCATTTTAGGACTAATATTACTTTTTCAATATTCAGAACAGTTTTGAAACTACCAATCTTCAAAATATACCACTGACGTAAATTTTGAGACGTCTGTCATAATTTTGCGTTCCAGCTACAATTACCGATATTTTTTATCAATTCTTGTTTACCGCTATGAAATTTCAACCTCAAGTGCTTGTTTTGAAAACGTCCACGCACATAATATTTTTTTTCTCTTGTTTTACGATTTTTATTTTAAATTCGTATAAGAAAACGGCGTCGTGTTTCGCTGAAAAAGTGCGCCTTTCTTTATTTTTTAATTTTTTTTTTGCTCGTTTAATTTTTTATTTTTTTAAATACATGTATTCAATGTTTAATTACAAATGGCCTGATATCAAGAAAAGTGTACCTTACGGACTATTTTGCGCAGTATCAAATATTCTAACACCTATACCTGTTTCTTATTCAATACGTATTGCATTAAAACGTTTAACATGACGTTAAACGTAATATTATTAATGCTAAAAAGAGCTTAGTCTTAAATAAACCACTGATCAATTGAAGATAACAGGAATTGTTTTTGTTAAATTCATAATTCGTGGTTTTCTTCTGTTAAACTCCAAATAGAAAACATAATTAAATTATTTAACATTGATTATAAATGATCTATAGTTAAATAGTTACTAAAAGCACAATTTGTTAAGGGTTCGCGCGTTCGTGTGCGTGTGTGTGTGTGCGTGTGCGTGTGCGTGTATGTGTGTGTGTGTGTGTGTGCGATTGAGCGAGCGTGACCGCATACCTGCCTTCGTGTGCACGCGTGCTTGAGTGTAGGATGGTTTGTGGGGTGAGTTTTTACGCATTCTTACGTGCGTGCTTTTATTGTACCTGCGTTATGTGCGTGTATTTGTATGTGAGCTAAAACCACCCTAAATGAGCTTATATAACCTATTTAACTATGGTTCACTTATAATCAGTGTTACAATGATTTGATAATTTTTATTATTCGGAGTTTAACAGAAAAAAAACATGTTGAATTATGAATTTAACGGAAATAAACAATTAGTGTTATAATATTGATCAGTGTTTTTTTTTCAAAACTAAGCTCTTATTAACAAAAATAATATAACGTATAACGTAATGTTAAACGTTTTAATACAATACGCATTGAATGAGAAACAGGTATAGGGGTTAGATTATTTGATACTGCGGAAAAAAAACGAAGTCTGTAAGGTACACTTTTTTGGATATCAGGTGATTTGTATTTAAACATTGAATATATGTATTTAAAAGTGTTTATACTTATTGTAATCTTAAGTGATATTTTATTTATTCTTTTTTCTTAAATCTTAAAAAAAATACCTTAAAAGTATATCTTAACAAACAAAATACTTTATTTTATGCACAAGAATGATACACATTTGAAAATATATAAAAACATCGCAAAATAACGTCACTAGTACACACTTAATAGATTCCATGTACTCATAATGATATTTCCTACTTTTACGAAAATTATTTATATCAAAGTTACATTAAATGATCGATATATTTGGAGGATTCATTCATTTTGCGTTTCCTTTGCTTAAATTAAAAAAGTCAGAATTTTTTTCTTTCCTATTTTCCTTTTGTCGGGACTCTAGAGTAACATCGATTGATAGCAACGGGTTACTTATAAGCCCCGCCCAGTTTGGACGCTGATTGGTCAGTCTGATTTGAAGCGGCTAGTCTGACAGGCAGTCTGCGTCATATCAATTCATTATTGTTGGAGATCATGGAGGAAAGCGCCGGGCAACTGATAAGCCCCGCGTTATCTTGGCGATGATTATGCAATCGATTATCGGTCAGCTGGTTTGACTAGCATCTGCTTCATGTACGGTAGAAACCAATTGCAGAAGATATAATATACGCAATGTAAAATTGAGAATTTCAGATAGGTTTTATTTTATTCTATACCTGCCGATTAAGATTTGATTTGAAGCGATAATTTGGACAAATTAATTTTCTTCTATAACATCAGAACATATTGTTTTGTAATACATGTGTGGCTTATTATTAATATTATGTATGGATTATATTCAGGATGATTGAAGCTTTTATGTGTAAAACATAGATTGTTGCAGTTTTGTGAGTTTACCGATAGTGAAACAGTTCCCATATTCCCGTTCACACATTTCAGAATTTTAAAATTAAGCTTAGAAGCTTCTTTATCATGCCAAGAAATACCAGCCATTTTTCCAGTTTTCACTTCATTTCTACACGAGAGTCAACTTCAGCTACACATAAACCCCTAATTGAATTGACCGAGAATTCTCATGTTATCGTGCCTAGGGAATTGCTGCTTTTTGGGTCAAGATTTGGAAGAATGTATTTAATTTAGCCAAGAAAGATATTAAGAAGTATTAAGTGTTATACATAATTATTGACAAGTTAAAATTAATGTTAACTTATACATTACACTAACTTGTTGGTCTTTAATAACAGCTGCACTCTCACAGTTATACCATTTCTAGAACTTTTTATTTTTTGTCTTGGAAAGAGACAATTTTGGCGTAAATGTCTACAAACTAATGATAAAAGATTGCTGACAAAAGATTTGTTTATATTCCCGTTCGAAAATTAATGATTTATGGCTTAAACCGTTACTAACATCAACTTTTGAACTTAGATATAAAAATCTGCGATCTAATTTTTGTCAGCAGTCTTATATAACTAGTTTCCATGGATTTTTGCAAAAATTAGCTCGTTCCAAGAAAAAATCATTAAAAAAGTTGTCAAAACTTTCAATCTGTGAGAGTGCAGCTTTAATGAGTAAATTAAACTGTTTTAAACATGTGGCAGCTGTTAATCAAAATGGTACGCTTATGACAATCGTTTTATTTGGAATGTAAATGTAACATGTATTGCCTTATATGAATCTAGTTGTATTTATCAATCTAATGTATTTAGGGGTTTTACTAAGCGTATAGATATTAATTTTACAATGGAAGCTTGATTGATTTCGCATTTTATAAAAGATACGAAAACTCTTAATTATTCATTTTTAAAGATTTGCGGTTGATCACTGTATTTTTTTTTATAAAACTCGTTAGTACTGTCGAACCCCATTGGCTCGAACTCATACGGACCGGCAAAAATACCTCGAGCCTCGGAAAATTCAAGCCAAGCGGGAATGGTTACCTTCAGTATAATGAAATAATTTCGGGCCAACGAGGAATTCGGGCCAAACGAGTTAGAGCCGACGGAGTTGTACTGTTTACGTAAACACCATGGAAAATACAATCGAAACTTGAAAATATATCATATTGGTGAAATTGTACTTCGAATGTCAAATCTACTTCAATTGTGTTTACATCATCATGAACACATTCTAGGGCACTGTGAATTCATTTTCGTATAACAGATGCATCTTGCATTTTCTTCGTACCTTGATCTGTGTAAGAACATATTTTGGCCGACATCAAATAATTATCCTTGAGTGACTCGTTTTCTGTATTATATTGCCCCCCCCCTCCCCTTCCCGCAACCTCTAAAAATAATAAATGACTTCCCACGATCGTGTCTGTAAAAAAGTATATAACCCCGAACAGAACCGACTATGTTCTATTGAAGTAAATTGATATATTAGGTGAGCATGTTTGGTCATTTGGTGTGTGCGATTCAAATCTTAGTAATACAGCTGGTAATTTTTAAGTTTTTGCTGTCCATACTACCACTACTGTTTCTGCTATTGCCACTCTCATCAACACCGCAAAAACACCAGCGACGCCACCACCACCGCAACCATCACCACCACCGATATTGTGATGACTTTGCTTCCCCTAAAACAACTGACGCTGCTGTTGATACTGTTGTTGTTGCCACTTCTACAGCTTCAGCTATGACTCCAACTATTAACTATCCAATGACTATTTGTACTGCTGTTAATCTCGCGATAATCAACTATAAGTAGTTGTGGATGTAGGGACTACGTTTTTATATCATTTATTTACTTAAAATGATGAAGGCACAAAATAAAAACAACCTTTTTTTCGCAGATTTTCGACATCCACCGAAAATATTCCTCCCCGGTATCATTTTAATTCGTGCAAATGAGTCAAAATATTAGTTTTAACATATTATATTATATTTTACAACGATTTTGAAAATCATTATATCAATTGCTCATGTTGGCACGATTTAACGCGGGAGTATGATCTTGTTTAGTGGTGGAAATCGGAGGACGAGTGATAAACCAAATGTCCGGCCCTATACCAAACTCACATGCGCCCACGCTGGGAATCGAATGTGGGATCTTCTTGGTGAGAAGCGGGCGTGTGACTCATGGGCCATTTTTTTTAAAGAATAATGACTGATTCGTAGTTCTATTTGGGTTTAAATACATCCTTACGCAGGCCAAACCCTAACAGTTTCTTTTACAACAATACAGTAATGAAGTTGATAAATTAATCGACACAATCTAAGCTGAAGGTGCTATTTTATTACATTGAGAAGGTTGTGGAGTTATAGTATATAGTAAGATATATCTGACAGGGGCGTTGCTAGGGTCTAAAAAGCTTGTACGCCCGATGATTCTATGTGAGTTTGTGGACTTTTATATGCATATAACACACACTCAATTATACATTACAATTGCAATGATTACAATAAAACCAAGAAAAACACCTTGCACGTAGTTTAAAAATCAGAGCACCAAAATTGATTTCGTTAAAATAAAGCAGATTTTTGAATTGTTCAAAGTGTTTGAGTAGTTTTTGCTGCATTTTTGAGTTATTCAAATGTTCCAAAAAAAGTTGTAGGCCCGGGCCTACAAGGCCTATATGTAGCTACGCAACTGTCTGTACTTGATGTTTTCAATTTTTAAACATTACTCAAATGCTTGGTTTAGGGGGTTTAGATCAAAGTTTTAGCATTAGTTAATCAAGTTCAGAAGATCATGTCTATAATCAGTAATAAACTATTATTGAAATGTTTATGTTATGTTTGACAAGTATCGAAATATAAAAATTGAGATGAAGCGTAAAACCTCAGAATTATGCACTACTCCAAAAACTGACCAGATTCATTGCTCCCATGCAATTCATTACGGCCATTAAATTTCGATGATTTCGCTATAAGCAGATAACTGATAATAGCTGCCTAGAGAATCACAAAACCATTGACTGGAAAATTCTGCATATTGCCTGGTATATGCAGGCATAGTCCCTTAAAACAAGGGTTTCCTTCTTAATCGAAAGTTTGATAGGATTTCTTGGCATGTAAATTATCTTCCCTTGGATTGCAGGAAAGACATGTCTGCTAGTAATATTACGTAAATTACTTGTTGTTCTGAAACATATTTCCTTTGCTTGGAACTCATTTAACGTGGAATTATCCAAACATTGCATATACTGAAAAACTTGTATCCAGCCTGGGTTAAAATACTATAAAACGCTTGGCATTGCTGGAACGAGCAAGATTTGCTAGCAGGCTGAAATCTAAAAACCAGTATAAAGAAATGCCTTAGTTAACATGAAAAGAATGGTGTAAAGGTTTTAAAAGTATACCTTCTAGTAGTTTGCGTCATTTAAAGGCGTGTTTTGTAAACAAACTATTGTGAAGGAATTTTCATTTTTTCTGTGTTTTTTTTTCGGCTTCGAAATAATAATAATAATTAGTGTTCTGTAACATCTTACATCTTATCTTTGCTTTAAAGTCATTAAACTTGGAATCATTCGAACGTTACACGTAGTTAAAGCCTTGTATCTAGCCCGTGTAAAAATATCGTTATACGCTTGGGGCTGCCCGGGGCTGTTCCGGGCTGCCAGAAAAGTAAAGTCGAAAAGTGGAGTAAAGTGATGTTTTTAGTTCACACTCAAAGAATAGAGTAAATTTGGAAAAAGTATTCATTTTAGTATTTAGCGTCATTTAAAGAGTATTTTGCAAACGAATTATTGTAAAAGATTTTTTTATATTTTTCATATACTAGAAGCCATGTATCCAGCCCGAGTAAAAATATTATAAAACGCCTGGGTGTGCCCTGGGCTGTAAGACGCTTGAAATCAAAAAGTGGAGTAAAGTGATTTCTTTAGTTCACAAAAAAAGGAATAGTGTACATGTTTTTAAATTATTCATTTTAGTATTTTTGCTTCAGTTTAAGGTGTGTTTTGCAAACCAGTGAATGGTTTTTTTTTTCATTTTTTATGTATTTTTTTTGGCTTTGAAAACTGAAAACCGATGGGAAACTTCACACGAGTTAGTCTTAGCATAGCTGCTAATCTGCCCAGCTGCTCAGCTTTTGAGTTCACGCCGTCAGGCTTCTAGACTGCTAACTCACGCTGCTATGCTGCTAGTCTGCTAGGCTGCTGACTTCACGCTGCTAGGCTGTCAGTCTGCTGGGCTGCTGACTTAACGCTGCTAGGCTGCCAGTGTGTTGGGCTGCTGACTTCACGCTGCTGGGCCGCTGGGCTGCTAACTTCACGCTGCTAGGCTGTCAGTCTGCTGGGCTGCTGATTTCACGCTGCTAAGCTGCCAGTCTGCTGGGCTGCTGACTTCACGCTGCTGGACTTCACGCTGCCGGGCTGCTGACTTCACGCTGCTGGGCTGTTGATTTCACGCTGCTAGGCTGTCAGTCTGCTGGGCTGCTGACTTCAAGCTGCTAGGCTACCAGTCTGCTGGGCTGCTGACTTCACGCTGCTGGGCTGCCAGTCTGCCAACTTCACGAACATTGGTATCCAGACATTTACGCAAAAATTGGCT
Source organism: Mya arenaria (assembly GCF_026914265.1). Taxonomy (NCBI): domain Eukaryota; kingdom Metazoa; phylum Mollusca; class Bivalvia; order Myida; family Myidae; genus Mya; species Mya arenaria. Next base: position 33,299,730 of record NC_069130.1, on the reverse strand, counting down.
AATTCCAAAACAAAAAATAAAAATAGTTGTCAACACGGTCAATCTGTGAGAGTGCAGCTTTAAAAGAAAAATAAGACAATGGGACTTTTCATTCTTGAAGTATAATTTAATGCTAATGACTTACATTTTGTTGTGTTTGAGTCAAGTATCATTTTGCATACATCTCATTTCATGTCTTATGTGCGTATTAATTACTATTATATAGACAAAAACATGTTGTATTATCATATATTATTTTATTCGACATGAAATAATTTATAATCCATCCTGTTTCCAAATCATAGTCCATAGTGTCATAATAAAGATGATTCGTAATGTCCATAATAAGGTTCGCAATGTCCATAGTACAAAGTATCCATAATTGGTTTAAATAGAGCCGAGTGATAGCGGAAATTTCCGAAAGACGCAAGGAGGAGTTAAGACATGGTTAAGGCGGAGTTACCTATAAATTAAATTAAATACATCTCGTAAACATGTTCAACTGCGAATGAAAAGTCACCACCATACAATGTTTTTTTGTAGAACTACGAACTGAAATCTGTCTTTTACACACCGCAATGTAAAACTCGACATGTGACCGAATGACGTTTGTTTACCATACACAACTTTATAAAAACGACTGAATCGTCTGTTGAATAGATGCAACGAGAATAAAACTCCAATCGGTACAATGAAAATTAAAAATGTTTAGTGTAAAATGTAAACATACAACCGATGAGTTGGCGGTTGTAAAATGTAAATTGGTAAATCATCAATGTTACAAACCTAAAATACACACATACACGTCTGGACTTTTGGCAACGAATGGCCTCCATAGTCATTGTGAACAATGTCCAAAGCGCACAATCTGTGCATTTGCAGAACCGCTTTTGGAGGGCCACCCGGCCCTGGAACTCTCAGACCCCGTCATCTGGATTGCTCGATTCCATTGCTTTTGGAGATTCTCCTCATTGGGAAATGTGTGCAGACTAATACCATTTCTCGGCGCATTTCTTCATCCTCCCATACAACACCAAGACCGTCCCCCCATTGTTCATAATAATCAAAAGTATTTACTTTAACTAACATATATAATTTTCGTTGTTTGAAATTATTGAATTAGACGAAAATTATTTTCCCTTGTTACGGTCAATCCGATAGGTGGCGAATAAGTTTTGCACGAGGATTTCGTGCTTTGAGAGTTGAGTGGTCATTCAGCCTTGGGACCGGCCGTCGAGCAGACTTGTTTTTATTGTTGTCTAATTATCTACACGATGGACACTTTATCGTCTGCTGATATTCAGCAGGAGACTGTGCAGCCTGAGATTCAAAATAGTTTACGTGAAATTTTGTTTGAGTTGCGAGGACAAAAGTCGCAAATTAATTCTCTGAAAGACGAAGTTCGCGGACAGTCACTTGCTGTAGATGAAGTTAAAAAGTTGAAAACCACTAAAGACATTGCCAGGAAATTTAGTGGAAACCGGCTTAAGTTTGAATTTAATTCCGAGTTGGAGGACAGTGTGAAGCAGATTTTGTGGGCGATAGAAATGTGAAAATTGATTACGCAAAGGAAATGCTGGCTGGCATTGCGGATAAGCTCCACGTAAGAAACAAACACATATGTATTGCTGATTCTTCCGAAGGAGGCTGGGAGACTGTGCGCCAATATCAGTCAAACCCATTGGCGAGTGACTCTGACGACGAGTCGCGCATTCTCAAGGCGGACTCGCGAGCAGTGCGGAAACGTAAGCAGCAGAAACCCCAAAACGAAGGCTAAATCACCAGCTGTAGCTTTCGGGTACACGCACAGCATGGCTCTGGCGCGCGGATTTGATGGTACTTTCTCTACGTCGCAAGCGCAATCCGGGGGCGGACATTCGTTTCGTGGCTACCAGGGGTTTCCCAGCAACAGAGGACAGCTTGGACCCTGCTTCGGATGCGGCGAGTACAACTACGTGCGGCGCACGAGCCCGTATACAAGGTTTGGGGGAGCTCAGCAGGGACAGCAACAGACAGAGCAGCCCGGCAAAAAATGAAACTTGCAGTACAGATAATGCTGGTGATTGGACTGTTAAAGATGAGTATTTTGATGATAACCTGTCTTTTAATTTTGATACTGGTTTACAAACAATTTTTCTATTTATGAACAAGGTTTAAAAGAAATTATCGTAAAAGATCGGTTAAAAAATCACATAGATTTTTGGACTAAAATTGGAGCCAGTGAGTTCATGTTAGAAACAATTAAAGATGGTTATAAAATTCCATTTTATTCCTTGCCTGAGAAAAGCTTGTTACATAATAATCAATCGGCATGAAAGATCCCGAATTTGTACAAACTGCTATTTGTGATCTTTTAGATAAGGGGTTGGTAGAAAAATGTGAGCTAATTCCAACGGTAGTGAACCCCCTATCAGTATCTGTGCAAAATAGTGGCAAAAAACGCCTAATTTTGTATTTGAGAAATGTAAACATACATGTATGGAAACAGTCCGTCAAGTATGAAGATCTGAGACTTGCTCTAATGTATCTTGAAAAAGATAGCTATATGATCAAATTTGATATTCACTCAGCTTATCCTTTTTTGGATATTTGGTATAATCAAACTCAGTATTTAGGGTTTTCTTTTCAAGATCAAGAGGGAAGTGTGTGCTATTATAAATTTTAGTCCTTTCCTTCGGTTTAGGGGTAGCCCCTTATTTGTACACAAAATTCACTCGTCCCCTCATTAGAAAATGGCGTGGTGAGGGTAAGAAAGTGATCATGTTTCTAGATGATGGCTTTGGCACTGATGGTACATTACAGAGCACATTAAAGTTGTCACATGACATCAAGCAGGATTTACTTGATTCTGGTTTAATCCCTAAAGCTGGTAAATAATTGTGGGAGCCTGTACAAGTGCTAGAGTGGTTGGGGGCTGTTTTAGATAGCAAAAAGTATGTTATATACATTCCTGATCGAAGATTAGAGAAAGCTCTTTCTACCCTTCATTTTTTGAAGGTGACTCAGTGGGTACCTGTGCGTACGTTATCCAGTTTTATTGGTCAAATCATATCAATGGGAATAGTGATTGGTCCAGTTGCTCAAATTATGACTCGTTATTTGAGTATGGATGTTTTAAAGGCTTTCACATGGAACTCCTATATTAGAGTCTCAGAGGAGGGTAGGCACCAGTTGTGAGGAGGGTAGGCACCAGTTGTATTTTTAGGAAAATACATTACATTCATTAAATATTCGGCAGCTTTCCTCATCCGCTGCATGTACCAAGATTGTGTATAGTGATGCCTCTGGTGTCGGGTATGCGGGTTATGAAGTGAACACTGTTAACGGGGTATCTCATGGTATGTGGTCGCCTGAGGAAGCTCCCCGGTCCTCCACGTGGAGGGAGTTGTGTGCTGTGTTTAGAGTCACGCGCTCTATTGTACATATATTGAGTCATAACAGAGTAAAATGGTTTACAGATAACCAGGCCGTTTGTAGTATAGTAAACAAAGGGTCAATGAAAAAGGATTTACAGGATGTTGCTATGCAGATTTTCAATGTTGCTTCCACTCATTGTATACACTTAGAAACAGAGTGGATTCCACGCGGAGACAATTGTCGCGCGGATTATTTGTCAAAGGTAGTAGAGGTTGACGATTGGTCCATTGGTGACAATATCCTAGAATTGTTACATTCAAATTGGGGTCATTTAGATGTAGACTACTTTGCGTCTGAACATAATGCAAAATTACCAGTGTTTTATTCCCGATTTTGGTGTTATAACACTTCTGGTGTAGATGCATTACGATTGATTGGTCAAAGGACATTGGTTTGTTTGTACCACCAATTATGTTAGTAGCTAGGGTGCTGAGAAAAATGGTAGCATGTAAGGCAAAGGGTGTACTAGTTGCTCCCAAGTGGAAATCTGCTACTTATTGGCCATTATTGTATAATGAGAATAGTCAGACAAGACCGTTTGTTCGTGAAGTTATATATTTGCCCACCAATAAGGAGTCCTACACGCCATGCAAAAATGGCGTTGGTATGTTTGGAAACGAAGATTTAAAGTTTAATGTGTTAGCTATGTACATTGATTGTTCAAACATTTAAAGCTCATCACATTGAAGTTTACAGTAAGCCTGTGTGGGCGTGACTCTGTGGAGTTTGCCATCGGCTAATTGGTGCTGTGCATGAGTAATCGTGCATAATAGTTCGTGCTTATCACATTGAAGTTTACAGTAAGCCTGTGTGGGCGTGACTACTGTGGCGTTTGCTATCGGCTAGTTGGTGCTGTGCAGGAGTATTCATGCATACGAATTCTTGCTTATCACATTGATGTATACAGTAAGCCTGTATGGGCGTGACTTCTGTAGCGTTTGCCTTCAACAGGCCGGTATCGGCTAGTTGGTGCTGTGCTTGAGTATTTGTGCATAGGATGCATTTGGAATGCATAAATTTATTGTACATTCTTTTAAATGCACATTTGTAAGCATTTTGAATTATGCATGTCAACTATGATTTATGTTTGTAAGACTTGCTTGCTGCTGTTGACTTGATGCTAATGAGTAATTTGTTTTACATGTGTTTTTTTTGTAGTTATGGCGAAGAGATAGAGGAGCTGCCGGACGTCTTGGTGGACAAGGTCTCCTTGCTGACAGGATTACTCGAAGAGTCGCGAGCCAAAAGTACATGTGATTCCTATAAACGAGGATTCCGACGTTGGGCGGCATGGGCTTTGAGTAATGGACTTACCAGTAGGGATATCTTGCCTGCTAAGGCGTCCCATACAGCTATATATCTATCGTCTCTAATTCAAACTGCAAACTCGCCTAGCTCAGTGATGAATGCTTTTACAGTGTTAAATGGTTTCATGATTTATTCGATTTTAGTACGATATGTGATTCGAAGTTAATGGCTAACGTTTTAGAAGCTGCTAAATGTAAATTATCTAAGCCTGTTAAAAAGAAAGAACCAATGACAATTGAACTTTTATCCAATATGTTTAAATCTTTGTACAGAGTAGGTGATGTTAAGCAACAAAGAACTATATGTGCTTGTTTGTTAGCATTTGCGGGCTTTATGAGAAGTGCTGAACTGTTAAATTTACGCAGAAGTGACGTGTTTATAAATCCAGTATATATGAGTGTTTTCATTGAAAATAGTAAAACTGACAAATATCGAGATGGTGCCTGGATGTTGATTTCAAGAACAGGGACATTGTTGTGCCCAGTTTTGAATTTAGAACGTTATCTTAGTTGGGCTAACGTAGATAGCAATTCTTACATTTATATATTTTCTCATTTGACGGCTACCAAACATGGCTATAAATTACGTGAAGATGGTAAACATTTAGCATATTGCAATTTGAGAAAATTGTTCATAGAAGCATTTCAACCACATGTTACTAACATTAGTAAATATTGTTTGCATTCATTGAGATCAGGTGGTGCTACTGCTGCTGCTAACATGGGTATCCCTGATAGAATGTTTAAACGGCACGGTCGGTGGTCGAGTGAGAACGCAAAGGATGGTTATGTTAAAGATTCTCTAGATGAAAGGCTTAAAGTATCAAAATCATTGGGTTTGTAATTTTGTGAATATCAGCGGTTAACAGCCCGTTCTTTTATATTCAGCGGTCGGTTGGAGTCCCAACGGCTTATACCAATATGTTGTTTGTATGTTGATGTTCCATCGGAATGAGTTGTAAGGGAACAATGTAGTTCTTTTCAATGCAAACAATACGGCGAGTACGAGTATTGACATTGACGTCACAGGCACAAATTTACGAACAAGACACCGGACATTTTCCGATAATCTGCACTATTGGAAACTTTTCGGAACTCTACGACCATTTTGATCGAAAACAACCTCAGATGTATTTGGACGGTTTACATATAGGCTGGTCAATTGATACTAAATATAGCCGGAACCTCAAAATAAATCCTTCACAAGGACTGAGCACTCCTTTGTGCTGCCGTTATACCAGGAATTAATTCCCACGTTTACACACGTGTGTGCAACAGCTATGTGGAGAAATACTTGTGTCGATGTTATGTAACATCAACACATAAAACTCTTACCTAGAGATCATTGTGATGAATCATAACTGGAAACTCATGGGCATTTGGGTTCCGTTCATGACACTCAAACGATGCCAACATAAAGAGGACATGAAAGACTGTTCAACTCCTATTTTAGTGGAAATATTTTTGTTTAAGATTCATTGGACTGGACCAGCCTTCTTTACATCGTGTTAGGGTTGGAAAATTGTACTTCCTTTACATGATGAATGTGCATCTTTTTTATTCTTCCTACTTTATTTAACCATGTTTAAAAAAGGATCCATGGACATCTGAAATAGCTAGCTGTTTGCAAAAATTAGCTCCATCTTTGCTAAAATATGAACTTTTTTTATTTCGATATGAATGGTAGACGGCATTTTCCGTAGTGTTATATAGTGGTTCGAATTTACGCTCGCCGCTTTCCAAGGTTCCACATGTATTTCATAATTCATTCTTAGTCAGTCGTGAAGACTGGGAAAAATCGCAAGCCGAGAGTTGGCTAGGCTGTCTTCCATTACAGATTAAAAATGCATACATGTATGTATATACATATATGATTTATAATTTAGTTGTATTTGGGCTTGTCGAGACCTTTACCTTGGTCGAGCACCTCGGTGCTAGCTATCACGTGGTAGGGAAATCCACAAGTGGGCTATAAATATCAAATTGGGATTTATACACTAAAATCAATTAATTTTATAGAATATAGATAGAAATAACACTGATAATCCCGTTAATGGAATTACAAAGTCTGAATGAGTCTGTTGCATGTACATTTCTCAAGCCGGGGACGTTCTAGTACTTTGCGTCGCGGTTATTGCATAGTTGCGTTGCGATGCATTGCCAGGAGATTGCTGATGTTGCATTGGCTGTTGGCAATTGGTGGTTGTATATGTGTTGCGTTGCATTGCGTTGCCATGAGATTGCGGATTGAATTGCGGATTTTGCATTGACTATTGGCATTTGGATCATTTTTAAAAATGCAGACAGTAGTTGCTGGGTTATCCCACTTTGCGTAACAGGCTATTCCAGCACGGGTAGGCCATAGGACACTATAGCATTAGCAAAATGTTATTTCATTTTGTATATAAAATTTTGTACATAGAGGATCTCAAATGAGTGTTTATTTTGTATCAATTTATTTAACGAGCTCATTTCAAAATGATAAAAACGAGGCTTTGCCCTTTATCCTTTTTTGAATGACGAGTTTAATAAATTTGATACAAAATAATCACGAATATGAAATTCTATTTATAACATAACATAACTCAATTACGGTCGAAATCTAGGTCAAAGTTTCTTAATTACACATCATCGTGTCCTAGAGCGAAGAATTTACATTGAGTGTTATTAGGATGCCTTATCCGCAGGAAAGAAAATAGTACGACATAAACACATTTTATTTACAATAAAAAAACATAATTCATGTTTCAACAATCAACCGATTTTCATAGGTTTCACTTAAAAAAAAGAGAACATATTTCAATCCATTTAAATCAAGCAAATCAATAATTAGAGCAATGCCATAACTGCGTGACGTCATTAGTAACCACGCTAGTGTGTACATGTCATTTGGCGGTTGAAGTTTGAAAAGACCGTTAGTCAGCGTCGCAGTCGCTTTCAGTAGTGCGAATTCGCTTTGTAGCTGTTGGATTACATCATGGATTTTTGTCATTTTGATGGATATGCACAATGAGTTTTACCTCCGTGAAATGGAGCACCAAAATATGTTGTAAAAACCAACAGAAAAGGTGAGATTTCATGTGGAATCAGTCACTGTGTGAACTTGAGCATTGCTGGCGAACTGTGTGCATAGACTGAGCATTGTACAGGTATTTTCACTGGAGTACAGGATGTTGGATATTTCATTGTGTTGATTTTGGATTTATGTGGCTATGGTTGTTTAAAGATGCAATGTTCTTGTGTCCCGATATTTGCAGAATCTGGTTCGCAGGAACATTGTTATCATTCATGATTCATCCTGGACGAGGTATTTTCTGGCGCTGTGATCAAGGGGTCATTTGTTTGGATTAAACCCAGCCTTCTTCACCATTCGTTTTATCGTGGAGCTGAGTTTGTTGACATCGACAGGATTTCTTTTGAAACATTGTTTCTGATGTTTGTTAACGTTTTTTGACAGCGCGTATGAATTCATTTTTCTGTGATGCGGTTACCTAATTTGCATAGTTATTACGCTAGTTATATATGAAAAATATTGCATTGGGTTATATCACTCCTGCGCCGTAAGTTATGTTATAAAATTACTTAATACAACGGGTTAGCACAGCCTCTCTCGGCTTGCGTGGTTCGTTTCCACTCGGACTTCCATCCGTGTGTCACTTAGACCTATTATGGAGTTCGTTCGTTTTCACGTACATATCTTGCCAATCCTTTTACTTTTTATTTGTTAAGCTGTTGTACCAATAGCAGTTATTGTACAGCAAAGTTACTATGATCTATCACGTTGGAGTGAACTCAGGAACTTTCAATGTCGTTTTTTCTGGTTTCTGTTCAAACGAAGTCGTAAAATAAATACGAGCTGAAACACTACTTTTAATTAATGATATAATTTAAGAAATTACGAACTACTTCAACTGATGTATCGGCATACATCTGAGGATGTTTTCGATAAAAATGGCCGAGGAGTTTCGAATGATTGGAAATGTACAGTATGCGAAAATGATTAGTCGGCTAATACATCGTTAATATTCGCTAAAGTTCGGAATTTTCATTACAGACGTGAGAAATAGACATATCTTGAGCCAAAAAAAATGGTGTTGACATAGTCAATGCATAGTACCTTTAATGGTATCTATTACCGAAAATGAGCATTTATGATATTTAAAATAAAATTTACATGATTGTATACTCAACAATTAGCACTAATACAATGGTCTGAATAAACAAACTGTACTGTATTAAGAGGAATGTTAGAAGTACAACATGACGCGAATTACAGAAGCATCATAATGGTAAACTTTGAATATTTTCAATTCACTATAAAACAGAAAAATATTTATTTTATGCTGTTCGATTAAATATGGACTTTTATCAGTGAAATAACACAGCAAAATAAGGAGTGAAAATATCAAATTTTAGAAATGGTTTTTAAAGTCCATTGTAGCTACTTCCCTTTGATCAATACAATGCACTTCACTTAGAACCTGAAAATGTTGCCAACAAAAAACATGAAATTTAAAAAAGGTTACATAAGTTTAAATAAATGATGCTGAATGTTCGAACATTTGCTTTCATGCCAAACAGATTACAGACGAAAACAACTGCTCGAACAAACATAGAATGTTATATTATCGTTCAAATATATTTTGAACTGTTTGTCGTTGTAAAACGTTAAACGAACTTCCCGGAAAATTCACACACCAATTAACAAATTAACTGATGATTTTTTTACCCCCCCCCCCCTCCCCCATTTTTTCCCAATTGTTTTGCTAACACGTTCGACCTTCCAAATTTTCATTTAATAAATGGAGGCGTAGTAATTTGGTTATGTATACATGCCCTGTGAATATAAAAGTGATTTCTTTATTTTAAGAAACATCGATGCATTCATAAAAATTAATTGATTCATGTTCATAAAATGTTTGCACTAAAAAACGAGCGAATAATAAATTATAAAAAAGAATATCAGATCATTTTTCTCAACAAACCGGAAATAGAAAATTGACAGCTACGTCATCAGCTATAACACATGCGTGAGGGGCGTCCCACGGGTAGCGGCGTAAATAACACTCTTCTCAAAAAAGGGGATAATTCAGAAAATAAATCATAATACTAATTAAACTCCGAAAATAAGCATAAAAGAAACAGAAAGTGTGTTTATATCAGTGTAAGATCGTATTTTATATCACTCGTGATCATAAAAAACACTATATTTTATTTAATGATACTCGTGAAATAAAATACAATCTTACACTGAAATAAACATATATCCTTTATATATTTCCCAAATCATATCAAAACGTCAATATGTTTTAACTGCTTTAGCATTGAAATAAAAGTAATATTCATTTATTTATCTAAATTTAACCACAAAGATCCTTTATGTTTTAAGTCCCAGTACCAGTCCCAGTAGATTTAAGTTGAGTTAACTTAGTGAAATGTATTTACATATCCAAATGACTTCTCTTAACCTTTTTGATATTTATGACCCCCAGTTTTCATATTTTAACTGAGAAGTAATTGGTTTAAATATTTTTTTAACAACATAATAATACTTACACTGTTATTTTCATGAAATATTTCAATTGAAAGCTAAATTATATTAATTTGAAGAAAGCAAGGGAATAAACTAATAATAAGGCCATGCTTATTCCAAACTGTAAAAAACGACGCGGCGTCAATAAAGTCTAAGTACTTTGGTAGCAGGTAGAAGAAGTATGGTTTGGGCGTTCAATCATCCGCTCCTGTGTGAAGCTTGACTATGACCACGCCCAGGGCTTCATTGAGGAGCCTGACCGTGCCTGGACACCCGAGGAGTTGCCGCAAATATCACAGGGCTTCAATGTGAAGGATATCTAGAAGAGAGTGCTCAACCTGCATAAGGTTGGTGGCTTGCTTATAAAGAGATCATCTATGATTTTTATGGTAAAGGTTCAATTTAGGATTCTTAGTGCTTGTTCACTGATTGTAGCGGTGCAGTGAACATTGAGCAATATTTGACGAAATCATAATACACTGTATATTGTTTTATACTTGCAGATAGCATCGCACCTTCGAAAGGGTCGGATTGACAGTGGGGCTCTGTGTCTAGACCAGGCGAAACTACAGTTCAGTCTGGACTCCGAGACGGGGATGCCCAATGGTTGCACTGTCTTCAAACAGAGGGATAGCAATAGGTGAGTTTGAAGTACATGTATTCGTATTGAAATGTCATAGTACAAATTGTGATATTCAATCTGACAGCAGAACACCTGGAGTTTGAATAAGGTGAAATGATAATTACTTTTAGCTCACATGAAACATATCGAATAAAAGAAGTAAGGCTATTGTCATAACCTTTGTTTTAGCAGCGTCGTCGTAGTTAAAACTCTTTAACGTTAGCCGTGACTCAAAAACCAAGATATTCAGATATAACACATATGCTACTTATTATGTTACAATACGCAATCGTGTAGCAAGGACCATAACTCTGTCCTTATTATTGTCATGTAATGCCCTTTGATTTTGAAAAAAACCTTTTAACTTGGCTATAACTTTTTAATTATTTGAAATATTTACATGAAACTTTGAACACGTGTTTCCGGTGACAATATGTAAAAGTGTGTCTAGGCCATACCTCTTGCTTTAAAATTGTCATGTTATATCCTCAGCTAGTTGGAAAAAGTCATGCATAAACTTGGCCTTATGAAGAGAGTTGGGATTTTGCTGCGCGCAGTACTTTTATTACATCCAAGATTTAGAACCTTGGTGTGATAATAATTTTTAATATTGGCATCCTTTTCCCAAAATGGCATTGCAGTGAAATAAAAAAAGTGGTTCTTTTCGAACCAAAATGCTGGTACAAAACTAATCAACACAACACAGCTACATAAAAGAAACAAAAGCACAAACCCGTTTTATTATCAGTGATGGGGGGGGGGCATAAGACTTCACTGAGCTATTATGACTGGTCATCGTCCGTCGTCCGTCCGTTAGTCAGTCAGTCCGTTCGTCCGCCCGTCCGTCAACCATTGCTAAAAAACAACACCTCTAAACTAACTGGCCAAATTCAATGAAACTTCGAAGGAAGTTTTCTTTGGTGTCCCCCTACAAAAATTCAACAAGGCGTCACGATTGATTAACAACAACAACAACAAAATGGCCGACTTCCTGTTTTGCTTTAAAAAGCATCTCCTCTAAAGCTACCGGTCCAAATGCAATGAAACTTTACAGGAAGCTTTCTTTGGTGACCCTCTACAAATATACAACAAGGGGTCACGATTGATCAACAACAACAGCAGCAAAAACAATAAAATGGCTGACTTCCTGTTTTGCTTTAAAAAAAACATCTCCTCTGAAACTACCACTCCATATTCAATGAACTTATACAGGAAGCTTCCTTGGGTGACCCTTTACAAAAATACAACAAGGGGTCACGATTGATCAACAACAACAACAACATCAACAAAATGGCCAACTTCCTGTTTTGCTTTATAAAAACATCTTCTCTAAAACAACCAGTCCAAATTCAATTAAACTTTACAGGAAGCTTCCTTCGGTGACCCTCTACAAAAATACAACAAGGGGTCACGATTGATCAACAACAACAACAACAACAACAGCAACAACAACAAAATAGCTGACTTCCTGTTTTGCTTTAAAAAACATCTCTGAAACTACCACTCCAAATTCAATGAAACTTTACATGAAGCTTCCTTGTGTGACCCTGTACTAAAAAAACACGGGGTCACGATTGATCAACAACAACAACAACAATATGGCAAACTTCCTGTTTTGCTTTAAAAAACATCTTCTCTGAAACTACCTGGCCAAATTCAATGAAACTTTACAGGAAGTTTCCTTAAGTAACCTTCTACAAAAAGTCAACAAGGGGTCGCGATTGATCAACAACAACAACAATCTGGCCAACTTCCTGTTTTGTTTTGTGGAAAAAAAATATCCATCTCATCTGAAACTACCAGGCCAAATTCACTGAAACTTTACAGGAAGCTTCATTGCATGACCCTCTAAAAAATACAACAAGGCATTGATATTGCTCATCAACAACAACAACAAAATGGTCGACTTACTGTTTTGCTTTAAAAAATATCTGAAACAACAGGTCAAATTCAATGAAACTTTACAGGTAGCTTCATTGCATGACACTTTACAAATATAAAACAAGGCATCGTCACCAGTAAAGATATGTTTAAATTGCAACATTTTTATTAATGCTTTATCACAGAGTTGTGGCCTTTTGCTTAGGTGAGCGTTTTAGGGCCATCGTGTCCCTCTTGTTTAAATAAAGTAGGGAACTTAATGAAACTAAAAGATGTATAGAAGATTTTTTTAACATAAGGAGTTTTTTCTTCAAGTAAAGAAAATAAAGTTAGTCTTTTAAACATTATCAAGCAAGTATAGCATACACGCAGTGAGGTACTTAAATAGGAAAATGACAAAGTTAGGAATTGACTTAAGATGTATTATGAATATCGGACTGAGGCATGTAGAGAATAGTGTGATGCTAGTTGAAATTACTCATAAATTATTTAGATTTGTGGCCCATTTTATTAAGACTTTGTACGATATAGATCCAACATCTGCAAACCACCTCATATTCTAATAAGCACGATCCTTTCTGCAACCGATTCCATAGTAATTATAAAATAGCAAAGAAAGCATTATCAAATAGAATAACGAACGTTTTGACTAAAAAATATTGACTCTAAGCAAACATGTTTTATTAAAGGTTGTAAAATATATTGGTGAAAATGTTGATATCATGCAATATATTATAAAAATGTTATATCAGGGAAGCTATTTTTTGCCGACTTACAAAAAGCATTTGAAAGCATTGACCACTCTTTTATATTCGACAGTCAATAAACGTTTCATTTTGTCTTACATTATGTCTCAAGATGCTACGCATAGTTATGATGTAAAATAAAATCAAATCTTTGATCAAAACTTAAGAATCTTTTTCATAATTCAAATTCAAATTTTATTTGTAAAGAAAGGCCTCCGGCCCATAATACAACACATACAATACAAAGCATAAACTCTTTAGAGTTGTGATTCCTTAATGACATTCATTTTCCTTATCTTTTTGTTTCATTATTACATTTACAAAGAATGCTATATTTTTTATTCGGTCATCGTTTAGACTTTGCATTAGATTTATGAAGTTTTGAAAGTCTTGCCTACCCGTGTACCATTTATAGATATAAAATTGCCTTTCTTGCCTGAATTTGTTACATTGAAAGAATACATGAAATTCATCTTCTACACATCTGATATCAAAATTAATTAAGCAATATCTACACAGTCTATTTTCCCTTTCGATACCCAAATGTCGACCAGTCTCAATAAACAATTTATGGCTAGAACATCGGAATCTCGCTAACGATTTCCTCACATAAAATGGTAAAATAATACATAAATATTTTTCTGGATTTAACAAAGTTTTAAAATGCTTATATGTGTCACATCGTGTTGAGTCTCCCACATTTTCGAACCAGTTTGTCTTTAACAATCAACTAACCTTTGCTTAAATGATATTAAAAAATCGCCAACATTTCCAACTTCCTGACTTAGCCAAACAAAACCAAAACCATATTTGAATAATAAATTCTTTACAGATGTAACCCAATTTTTTCTTCCAATATCATCATGTCGTTTAAGCATTATATAGCAGTTTCTTGGATAACGTTCATTGGACATGTATAGCAGTTTACAACAGTACTTAATACATTTTACATGATGATCAATACATAGAGGGAACCTCCCGCATTCCCCCAATGCAATACAATCGTTAACATAATTATTTACCCCAAGGAATTCCTTACAATATTGAATTTGTACCTGTTCAAGAATATCAGATAGTTCCGTACCATATATTTCAGCACCGTAAATAATTATAGGCTAAACCATTGAATCAAATATTTTTAATTTTGAGTTCTAAACTTCAACACACAAATAAACCTATACTTCTACTCTTCACACAACACAGCAGTAAATATTTGCCAATCCAAACCATTTATATGGACTTCAGAATGTGCAAAAGCATTATATTTTACCTTCTACAATAATACACAACAACAACTCGACACAAATACCAATAGGAAGTTTGGATAAAATTAATAAAACAATAAAGCAATGGGAACACGGAAAGCTAACATTGATTGGTAAAGTAAATGTTGTGAAAACTGATGCTTTACCAAACATAATATATCAATTCACTGTTCTAGCAAATTCAAGCACCGTATTTGTCAAAACCGTTTAGAGTTATTTTCAAATTACTTTTCCAAAACTATGCAAATGGCGGCTTAAAGCTTACATATGAATGTTTTATTGACTCTATAAAAGGTGTATGGTAAAATGATACGTAGAGTACAATAATAACAGTCAATATTTTTTTTCCACAAGACACTCAAACCCTATTGAAATAGCCTTATAATTGAAATTTGTCTGAAATCGCTGATTGCTAATAGTATTGGCCGATTCTTATGGTGAAGTTTTAAAGAAAAACCGTAAAAATAAAATGTTTCCATTAGGTAGTTTGGCAGATAGACTCAATGAATTGCTTTGATTTTATTTAAACCGCGGATATAACGGCAATACTTTGAAGTGTACTTGCCTTCTAGTGTTTGAAGATGAATTCCTCAAACAAAATACAAAGTTGAATATGGCGTCGAAACATAACTAAACTTTCAGTCCTTTGATTTTGTTCAAGTTATCTTTAAAGCCGTCTTCGGTTGGCTGGGAATGTTCCGGCATGTGACGTCATTTTCTTCAAATATTTTACATAGGTAATTATTTGTAAAAAAAAAAGGTTTAGCTAAAACATGTCGTTTTTACTTTTTATAATGTTTTCTTTATTTGTTCCCAGTTTTAGTGCAATGATGCTTTTTAATATGAAACTCTATGATCACACAGTCTTAGACCTTTTATTTTCTAAGGCAGAGTGGGTGTCATGTTCATAGTTTCAAACAATGACTGCACCGAAACTTTGAAAAGTGCTTGCATTAGGTACTCTGAATTGTATTCCTCCGTCTGGATCCCTAATCATTGAAGGACTTCGGGTTTACCTATTAGTTTATTATTATTTGTTTTATTATTAAGTTTACTCAAGTTAATTCATACTTTGATAAGATTTAACTGTTTACGTTATTACTTTATTTAGGATTGTTGCAATAGGAGCGAGGTTTGTGCACGTTAACTGTTTCAAACCCCCAGAAAATTAAATTTTACTGACCGTTCCAAGGCGGTACTTCACAATCCTTGATAAACATACCTATTTTTTATATTGTATATATGCGCTGTATTGTTTGTGAAGTTTTGTGCTATTGTTTCATGTTTCTTGTTTGCGATTAAATTTTTGTGTTTAATGTCTTTGGCGTTTACCCTGTGCCATTAAACGGGGTTTATGTTTAAACTTTTGGCTACTGAGCTTGTTTCTGTAGGTTTTTTTCACATGAATATTGAAATGCATAAGTTTCAGAATGGTACATATTTTAATGCAGGTCCTACATCAAGGACCAAAATAAAACAATCTCATAACTCAAACAAAATAAAAAATAGGCAGAAGATTGACATGGAACAATAAAAACGTTCGTAATACAGGAAACGCTATATTCTATAAACAATGGTATGAAGAGTGTACAAAATACTTGAAACACATTTTTTACTATAGAAAATTTAATCAAATTTAATTTTTATACACATCTAACACGTATAGTAACATTTGCAGTTTTCCTATTCTTCATATGAAAGAGCAAATAGGCTGAATTAGCATTGAGCAATGATATAGTATGTAACCCACATTAAGAAATGGAAAATATTCATACTAAAAGAAATAAATTCCATGCAGAATTCTGGTTGCAATGAATTGCAACCGAAAGGAAAATCACGAGTCGTAGAGATTAGATAGTTGGTTTGTTACAATGTCTAGTTGTCCTCTAAAAAGTCTGTTCAAATATGCCATAGGGTCCAAATTTGCCCCAACCAGGGGGTCACAAGTTTCCAACAAAGTCGTGCTTACAAATCACCAGTCTATGAAAGAAATTATTACACACCTGTGACAGGTATTGAATCAATTGTCTGTATATTTTTTCTCTCTATATAGCCTTCACATAGTACATGTCATGATATGTATTTATCTTTATTCTTTAACACATGTGTGTATGACTGATTATCGAAAGACATATTTTTTTCATTCGTTTAAAAATCTAAATATAAAATATAACCACGAAAACAATTAGTTACAGGGTATGAAGATAAAAAATAAAAGGAACATTAAACACGGTAGAGAATTAATTCCTTTGATGGTTAATACTAAACTAAAAAATATCAAAATAAAATAGGACATGTTTATACACCAAACACACCTGTATAAAACCTTATATTGTCATATTAATACGATTATGGTTAATATGTTTACTTATTTGTATGATCTAATGGTTACCACAATATACATTCAATGACACTTTTCAATATATTTAACAACCAAAATACGTTATGATAAATCCGTGCTATGACTATTCGAAAACGATCATGCTATGGCAACACATATAGCAACATTAAATGTTCGAGGTTTAGGCAATACATCAAAACGAAAACACATATTAAGTTTAAACATTATATATTTTACAACGATTGTGAAGAAAGCTATGATAGCTTATACTAAATCACTTTCTTTGGCACGATGTTGCGCGAGAGTATGGTCTTGTGTTGTAGAGGAAACCGGAGTACTCGGAGAAAACCTACTTGTCCGGCTTAATGACCACTAACTATAACTCACATGCGCCCAGGCCCGGAATCGAACCCGGGTGGCCTTGGTGAGAAGCGAGTGCGCTAACAACTGCGCTAACCAGACAACACATAGATATTTAGGAGTATGCTTCAAGAAGTACACTACGAAACAGACTTTAATCAAAGATGGAAATTAGAATGCGGAGGAGAGTGTATATTTAGCGGAAACAACGAAAAAAGTAATAGTGAATGTTGAACATTACCTGGAAATATTAAACAAAACTGAATTAATAGAAGGACGTATCCTAATTGTTGAGATCATCTTGAACAATTCCGAGTTAACATAAGTAAACGTTAACGGTCCCAATAAAGACGATCCGCAGTGCTTCATCTAGCTAGAAACCTATATATTAAATAAAGATGATAACTCGTAACTCGTATATTATTGGTGACGATTTCAATACAGTCCCAAATGAAAATATTTATAAGGAAAATGGGAATACAGGTAAACAGAAGAGAAATAGAGAAATCATTACTAACTTTATGAACTCTGTTCATTTAACTGACGCCTGGAGCCTTAAGCACCAAAAACAAATTACTATATACTTGGCACTCAAACAGTAGACCGCATATTAATTCACTGCAGACATGACTACTTTTTGATTTCCAAAAACTTGATCAACATTTTAACAAAGGCTCACATAAAACCAATCTACAAGACAGATAACTTACTTGTTCTTATAGATTTGAATACATTTAAAGTTAATGCAGAACCTGAATACTTCAAATTAAATAATTCAATATTAAAAGACAAAAGCTATAAAGAAAATATAAAAAGATGTATTTAAAAAACTGTTAATTACAACAAAGAATGCAATCCAGATGTAATATGGGAATAAATCAAGGAATCAGTTAGAAACGAAACAAATTAAATATAGTACTTACCTTAAGAAAACTAACAATCTTGAAAAACCAAAGGTTTGAAGCGAAATAGAAACTTTAGAAACAAACTTAAATACGAACGACACAGATGAAATAGACACAATAACAGAACAAATTATAGCTGGAAAACAAATATTAGACGAATATTTACTTGCCCAATCAACGGAAATATACTAAGGCTGAAAGCCTTTCATGTAGAGAACAATAAAAAAAATATAAAAAATCGCAAATCTTGAGAAGAAACGCGCAAAAAGAAACTCTATATATAAACTTACTGTTAGAAATGAAATCATAACTGAAACAGAAATTATACTACGCGAAGAAGTAGTTAAACTTCTTCCAAAGACTTTACTCTGAAAATGGAAACATAGATACTGAAGACATAAACATCTTCTTGAAAAATCCCTATAAAATTTATCTGAATATACAATTAATATGAATCCCACGAGCAGAAATGGCAAGTTTTAAACCTCGACCTTCAGGTAAAATTCACAGTAAATTCCGCACTCTAATACTTCCATAACAAAAACTATGAAAATCCTCTTTTCTGAAACCGCTAGGCGCAAACCCTTGTTATTTTGTATGTAGCATCATACAATGGTCCTTCACCAAGTTTGTTCAAATTATGCGCCCTATGGACAAAACTGGTCACGCCCTGTGGTTCACAAAGTTCCTAAAGACATATATAGGGAAATCCTTGCGAATCTTCTTTTCTCAAACCGAATGGCCCAGACCGTTGATATTTGTTATGTAGCATCCTATGATGTCCCTCCGACAAGTTTGTTTCAAATTATGCCCCTGAGGTCCTATAGAATTACATTGAAAAAAACGTTGAAAATCTTCTTGTTTGAAACCGCGAGGCCCAGATGCTTGGTATTTTGTATGTTTTTTATTTTATTTTTAACATACAGTGGTCCTTCACCAAGTCGTTCAAATTATGCCACTGGGCCAAAGTTGGCCACGCCCTTGGGTTCACAAGTTTCCTATAGACATATATAGGGAAATCTTTGAATTAAATAATTCAATATTAAAAGACCAAAGGCTATAAAGAAAATATAAATAGATGTATTGAAGAAACTGTTAATCACAACAAAGAATGTTTTGTCTTAATACTAAATCTTCTTTTCTCAAACCAAATGGCCCAGACCTTTGGTATGTGTTATGTAGCATTGTATGATGGCCATCTACTAAGTTTGTTTCGAACTATGCCCCTGTGGTCAAAAGTGGCCTAACACATTTGGGCATAAGATCTTACTTTTGAAATTTAAGCATTGAAATTTGGACAATGTGTACAGTTTTAAAAAGAAATATCAATGCTGTGCATGGATGACCTTAACCACTACAACATTTGACAATACGCGATCATGGTTTAATCCCTAGTTGCACTGTCATATACCATTAAAATAATTCATACTCATAAGAAAGGTTGAAAACTTTTACTCAGATGAGCAATATATGGCCGCCATGGCCCTCTTGTTATTAAAAAGCATATCATAATTTGATCATACATGATTTATTATGTATCGTTGATAATTGTTTTGCATTGAATTCTATTCTTGTCTATGCTTGAAAATAAATGAAATAAAAACGTTGACAATTATTTTATGCCGATTACCCTTTCATTTTCGTAAGTTTACACAGTTAATACGTCACCCTCAACCTTGACGTGGGATGATTTTTATATCCGTTGATATCCGCACAAAAAATCCAAATGTTTGTGAAAAAAGTTCGTATAAATATCATACGTCACGAAGTGTTAAAAAATAATAAATCGGTTCCTAAGTATTTGAAACGGGTATTTCAGACTGGTTGAAGAGTTCATGTTGCTTGCTAACATGGCCGTAGCTGAAAGAATCAAGCGGGAATTCCCCCAAAACGCATTGTCAACAATACAACTGCCTCCGAAGGAAGAAAATCTGAAAAACTTGGTATGCAGCTTATTTAGCCTAAAAGAGATCCTTGTTTTAGACATCAGACAAATAACAGTTAATAAAAAAACTGGCAACCTGAGTAATTTGCTGAAAGTCGCCAATATTTAACCATTGCAATATTGAAATAATTCACACTAATTATTATACTACTACTTGGCATATTTGTTTTAATCCTTTCAGAGTGACCCGTGCAGTGCGTTAGGAAGTCCCATTCACACCAGTAGTGCTGGAGCCCTTCAGGTAATGTAAGAAAATGGGTAAATACGCATCTATAAGATACAATGTATGGGGATAAAGATATTTTGAGGGTTACTGCCTCGTTTTCATTGTCGCCAGCACTCTTGACCACCTTTTTAAAGTTTAAAAAAAATTCTCACCACTTTTATCTTTCTTCTTTCCTTTCTCTTGGTTGCAGACTACAAAACAAAAAGCTTAATTTTGGAGTCGTATAACATCCTACGATCACTTTTGAATTGGTAATTAAATAGTAATAGTATTAATTTCAAAACAAATTGTGTTATTATTCACCTAAGACACAGCTAGTTTGAAATGGGATTTTAGTAACACTTTCAATGCAATCAGTTATCTTAAAGTGACACTCTTATTCAAAATCAATACATGTATACACATGTATAACAAACATAAATTTTGACTGATAACCCTTTAATTACTTCCTAAATAATGCATTTATGGAAAATATTAATTACTGTTAACAAGTTTATAACCGCGTATTTAATAGCTGAAAACGCAAAGGTATTAAATGATTGGTGAATGCTAAAATATTTACTGTGATCTACTTTTGTCTCATAAGGTAGAAATACCGTGTTTTCTGCACCTTTCTTTCAAATTAAACACAATATCCATAAGAATTGTTTTCGACATTTATAAATCCTTGGTAAATTAAAACAATTGCATTAAATATGGTAAATCTTATTTCGGGAGTAATAGTTCATCCTTTACATATTTTTAACGAAAGGTTGTGATCTGACGATATTTTGTTGTACGTATGCTGTTAAGAGGACCCAATTTTGTGCAGAGGGATCGGTTGAAAAATGATGGACAATTAAACCAAAGCTGTATAAACCCTTGAATTTGTAACTGATAATTAACAAAACAAATAACATAACTGTTCAATTACTACAGAGCGGCGTTACAATACAGATCTTAGTCCATTTTAGTCAAAATGATCATAGTGTCATAGTCTTAAAAATGAACATAAAGTTGAGGAAAAATCTTGCCATTCAATGTAACGTTTTTCAGATTTAAGATTATTGAGGTTACGACTTAAATCATTTATCTAAACGGGCCCATGACATGTATTATAAATAAAACATGAAACACCCGATATAGATGGTCAAACGCACAATCTGTATGCACATTTATCATGTGTTTCATATACTAGTTCTCAATGAGGTATGTATTTCTGTATTTCAGAGATCGTTGTTGAAATACTCCGGAGACGATGATACTGCCATAGCCAGGATGCAGGTGTTAGTGACACTCTGTGCTAAATCGATGCAGGTAGTGATAGTTACCAATGTTGATTTTGAGTTGAAATATATGTAAGAAATATGACACATCACTGAGCGTCATATGGCATTATTATAACCGGCAAGTCAGACCCCGAAGGCTGACTGGTCGGTCCTTTTAATGCGGTATGACCTTAAATTGTGTTTTATATTTCTTAAATTATGTAATGTTCATGGAATCATGTAGTCCGGAGCCCGGAAAATAATCATTTCTGTTTTAGTGAATATTATAGAGTACTTGATTTTATGCTTTATCGCTATGACTTCTTTATGATGATTTCGTGTATTTAATACTAATGTTATGGTTTTAGTATTAAATGTCTAAATTTAGCTAGTAACTCATAAATTAATACAAAATAAGTTGTTTTCTTAATAGTTTTCTACTTTTTCGCAAGTTTGATAAACTTGACACCCCTACTCTGTAACGTAAGTTATATATAATGGTTTCGCCCATAGGGTTTGTTAAAAAGGACCATTCCATTTTGGTCACGTGATGTTAGGGTATATAAGAAGCGAAATGCATAGAAATAGTTAGTAAGTCCGCCCGGTTAGCTCAATCGGTAGAGCGTTGGACTCTGAATCGGACAACCTGGGTTCGATTCCCGGGCGGACCAGGTCACTTCTGTTGTGATTGGTTATGAAATCCTTTCTACGGCCATTCGCACTGTACCACTGCCCCTGGCATGTACAGAAGTTGTCAGTTCCTTGCAGAGGTGAAGGCACCCAGTACTGGTTCTGCCCAGGATAGGTGTGCGGTGGTTGAACTGTCACTCTGGGACCCTTCTCGACGCCGATGTGAGAACATCAAGTTAATATATTGGGAAGCTTTGAAGTATCTTTTTGTACTGTTGAGGGCGGGTTCTGAACTATTGGAGGCTAGGAGAATTAAAGTGAAGCATTGCGCTACAGCTTCTAGTTTCTAGGTTTGGACATCCGTAGGGTTTCTTTTTGGCTTCTTAGTAAGCCTGGATCATTGCGATACAGACGAAACAGGGTCAGTGGTTTGATTCCCCGTAAAAGCAATACACTTAGGACTACAGGTTTCGCTGATATATTTGTGATTGGTTTATAGGCGTTTTGTTTGCGTGGCCTGTAAGATAAAGCATAGGTGTTGTAGTTTCTGTTGGTACGTTCTTGGTTTTGGGATAATTAAACATTGATTCTTGAACCATAATAATTATTTCTCCAATCATTGGTTTTTAAGCAATCATTGTTAATCACTTGTATATACTACTGATTTCATACTTAATTCTTGGGACAATGCAGTCCGAGAATAGGTTTATAGTTTAATTTAAGGTAGCGTGTCCGAGCTAGCTAGAGAAGAAACGTTACAATTATACCAAACATTTTATATTATTACCATTTAATATTTTCCTCCGGCTTTCGTCTGGTCTTGTCTATTTGCGACACTTTTTCGCCATTGTGAAAATCACAAAGCCGCACACAGTTTTATGACGTCAGCGGTCCATAAAATATTTTGGACAGGTCCGGAACGGCCAAAAATATTTTATGGACTGCTGACATCAGAACACTAGCTTTTGATTGAAATACAATGATATACGGACCTATAGACTTTATTAATAACAAAGAAGGAATATACTTTTATGTAAGGTATAAGAATAAAAAAATGTCTGAGCCTTGTGCATAAAGTCTATTTGCGTTCCAAACTTGTTTAACTTGTTTGTTTACTTATTTTTTTGTGGCATTGTACATGCATTCTCTATTTCATGCACATGCACATTTATATTTCAGACCGCTCGCTACTTCTGTACGAGCTGTATAGACGACGAGTCCTTGTATCACCACTATGCTCTGAACGTGCCACTGTATACCCACTTTACAAGCCCCATTAGACGATATCCTGACATTCTTGTTCACAGATTACTGGCTGCATCGTTAGGTAAGGGTTTAAGAAAACCAGACAACAACAAGTGTTGACATCCAGTTACAGTGCTCCTCTTACTAATATTTTATAAATTAAGTTAACCAAGGCAGTTTGGTTGTCCAGTTAGCGAATTGTACTCTCGCTTCTCACTAAGACATCCCAGTTTTGATTCCCGGCCTGGGTGCAAGTGAGTTTGGTTTGTGGTCCGCAACTGAACAACTTGGTTTCTCCAGTCCCCGCCCCCCCCCCCCGACAATACCACAGTTTCCAATGACACTGTTTCACAAGAGTGTTATACACAACTAGTTTCTTAGTCATTGGTAAATAAATAAGTTTAAACTAACTCCATTTGCAAGTGACTAGTATTCTTCTTAACATTTAACATGTTTTACATTCCAGGCTACTGCCCAATGCCCAGCAAATCTACTGGAGATATGAACAAGCTTGCTGACAATGCCAACGAAAAGAAGACAGCCGCAAAAAAAGTTGAAGGCCTTAGCAGTGATCTCTTCTTTTCAGTATTTGTAAAGGTGAGAATGGATAATTTCACTCGGGCCCAATTGTTGTCAACAGGTTGATTGTCCAGAACTTTGTTAAAGTGAACAACATTGTTAAAGTCATCGTTGTTTAAACGTAAACAATTTGATGATGTAATTACATATCTAAATATAAAGAAGTACAGTTGAAGCATTTGTATCAAATTCTGAAGTTCTGCAGTTCAAAGGTATATCCATAAACTTTCAAGGGCAGTAACGATTTGAAAGTTAACAACTATGACATTAAAAGCGTTGTTAACTATAACAATGGTCTGAACAATCGGCCGAATGTTAACGTCTTTGTTCATTTTTAAAGGTGATATATTTAATGTTGTGCTCATATATTCAATTTTGAACAATTGATTTTCTTTAATACAGTTTTTGACTAGAACATCTCTTGCATTGAAAGAAAACTGGTTGTATTAACAGTCTAGCTTTTCATTGAAAACTGATTATTTTATGTGTGTATTATTGAATGTCATCTTTACTATTCAATTTGTAATAGCCATTTAGCGGCTGCATAAACATTAAATTATAGTTATTATATTTACATAGATACTGTTCTTCATTCCATCAGACGCTCCCAAAACATCAATTTGGAATTGCTTGAATATGCAAATATACAATGGCCTTTTTCTCTATGACATTAACAATCTGATCAAATTTGTATTTTGGTATATTAGCCGATTGTTCCAGAACTATGGTAAAGTTATCAAAGCTATTAACGTCATCGTTGTTAACTTTACTGAGCTGGTAGTCCCCTTGAAAAAAATGTTTTAATTTTCCATCAACATTTAGAATATTTTCCCAATTTGCTTGCGACATATCCCATGCATGAATGAAAAAGCAATGTATTTCTTGAAAAAAACACACAAGATATTTACAATACCAGCTCCATTACAGTATACAGTACACATAAAAGTTTCAAAATAGTTGTCCTGTAAACTTATAAGTTGTTTTTACAGGGATTACAATAATTTATTCATGTAATTTCAGACGGCCGGGCCTCTGGAAGAGAGAGCCATAGTTATGCGCGTACTGGACCAATCTTTCGACATCTTTGTTCTGCGTTTTGGCGTTAGAAAAAGAGTCTACTGTGATGTGAGTCTCAGTAGAGAGTTCTGTTGAAAATTGAATATGACCAAGTTAGACGATAATCGATTGCTAATGCTCTTAATCAATTATTGATATGTAGCTGTATTTTCTAAGAATAAAAATACAGTAGAACGTAAGAATTAAGTGACAAGTTTATTATCGGGCATTTTACGGAACCTCCTCATATAGTTTCAATAATAAGTTATTCTGCCCCCTTTCAACGAAGCTTGGCTATATTGTATTGCTAGTCGGTCCTACGATCGGTCAGTAGTCATAACCTAGTTGGCAAATAAATTTTACACAACATTAGACATTGTGTTCATGTTTATTCATTGTTAAGTGCAGCAATCTACATGTTAATCAGTTTTTATGTACTTCTTTCAAACCACAATTTTATCTCATTTTATTGAAAAATGTATAAGATATTCAAGTGGAGCTTGATACACGTGTTGCCAGAAACAATACGCACAATTCTAACAAAACACCAAATACAAATGCATTGGAAGTATACATGTATAGTATTTGAGGTTATTTCCCTTTATTTACAGAAACTGCCTCTGAAAGAGACAATATTTCGCCTAGAGGGGAATGAACCCATATTGTATCTTGTGTGGGCGGAGGAAAACGGGGAACCGGAAATGCGACAGAAAATCTCGATCTTCTCACCGGTTGATGCAGTACTGGCTGTAGGAGACCTGCCACTCATGTGGACGGTAAGTGTTGGTGGGTCCATTGGGAGATTTGGTAGGAATAAAATAGAGAATAGCTAGGCGTAACAAAAATAATTGTTTGCTTCCCTGTTTCTCAGTTACTGCACCTACACAAGTTTCTTGAAATAAGGTTCATGGCGAGTATATGATTTCATTCACGAGGATAGTGTGAAGTAATTGTGTTGTACCATTGAATGACTTGCGTGCATATAAGTGAATAAAGTTGTAATACATCCGTACGATATACATTGACGATTACGCCTTGCCGTCTTGTTTCCTTTGTTACCGTACGGTACTTTTGCCGTTTTGTCTTCATATAGTGCGGTGTAATCTTAAATTTTACTTCCGTTTCCCGTATAACTGATATGGGAGTTAACATATCGACAATAACTGTCACAAGCATGGTACAATAATAATGTTCTACAGTTGTACATGTGCTGAATAACATCCTGTGTTTCAGGCGGTTATCAAGCGACCCCAATTCTCTGTTGGAATGGAAGATTGCCTGCAATGTAACCCTGTACAGCCAATTGAAGGAACCAGTCTAGAAGATCAGACTGCAAGCCTGAATTTAGAAGACAATAATTGACTGGTTACTGAAAGTTCAGCTTCACTGCAAGACTCATTTAAAACGTGAGTCCGTTGACTCTTGAAATTTGTCTTCAGAGTCATAGAACTTCGCGTGTTTGTGAATAAGCTTTTTTATGTTTTGTGATGTGCTTTACTCATATAAATCTTGCTGTTGTAAGGCAGATGGTAATGATTCTTGTACATGTGTTTAACTTGCACGTTTTAATTTTGAGCCCATTATGTCTTAATGGGCTTAATTTCTTGAAAACATTCTAAGTACTTTACAACAGGAATGTGCTAAGCTCACTATTTTTGTTTTGGTATAATTTGTGTAATATTTTCATTCTTAAGGAATTTCAGACTTACAAAGGAAATTTTCTTTATGATTATAGCGATAAACTACTTTTCTTTTAGCAAAATCAAGATGAAGGAAGTAATTGTGCTTAATGAAATAAGCTACTTAAGGTTGGCACGCTTAAGAACATTTGAGAAATTCGGGCCTGACTGTCTTTTACCTGTGATCTGAAACGTTCATCAGAGGAACCAAAAGATATGCTCATCTATTGCACACATAGGTTTTATAAAAGTTGCCATTTAATACAAATATTTATGAAACAAGTTTAGGAAAAGTTATTAAGAATTTCCTTTGGCGAGCTTTATAACTTTTCTGTAACAAGTTTCATAAAATGTGTGTTATAAAATGGCAACGAATGTAAAATCCTTTTTATCATATGACACATGTGTCGCCAATTTATTTATTATTTTTTTGTACAGTTAGTAGGGCGAAATGATATCAGCTGTCAAGTAATAAAATTACTAAACACGGGATACAGGGAACGGAAAAAACATGGGGTAGTATGAAACGACGCTTTTCTGACGTCCAGTATCACATAGAGTGCCATGTAAGCATATCCGTCAAGACCGCAAAGCGTTTCAAAGTTTCAAACAAGAATTATACATAGGATTTTAGCTACAAACTCATTTTTATTTAAAATAATTATTGTTTATGATAGATCATGTATATTCTGTGTGTCTGAAAAGGAAACCATGATTCATATATTCTGGAATTGTGAGATTGTTCAAACCTTATTAAATGTGTTAAAGAATTTTTTACCGGCCTTAATGATTTTTTTCCATTAAAATGCCAGACATTTTTGTTGGGAACCACTTGTAAAAATTCAATTAAATATAATATACTTAGTTATGAAATTAAAGAATACATTTATCTTTGTAAAAGGAGAAAAATAAGACCGTCCTTTATTGGGTTAAAGAGTAGTATAAAACTTGCTTGGAATATTTATAAAAAAATCAAATATTTAAGATAAAGAACTTAGTAATTGGTCAGTTGTAAAAATGTTTATCTAGACCACATACGTTTTAAAACAGTAAAAACTAATAGACTTTGTACAAGAACATACTGTTTATATTTTTCCTTACTTTTTTCACTTCTTTTCTTTGTTTATAAATATGCAGTATATATACATTTATATAATTATATGTGTGTTCACCTTGTTAGTTATGTCATACTGTTATGAAAAATTGGTGGTCTATGACCTAGAGAGGCATTTGTTTACATTTTTAATTTGTCGATTTTAAAGCATTTAAGATCTCTTTTCACTAGTGATTATGACGTTAAATAAAGGACTCTGAATTATAGTTACCCAGGCAAGTTGTGCTTTGCTACGTGTTCCAAGGTAGAAGAACATACATCATACGTGCAATACATGTACAGTATCCGGCTAGCGTAATTTTCGGACAGACTAGTTATTTATTATTAATTTGTGGATTCCATGTACCCTCACACATCTATACTGTCCAATCATGAACCCAGTGAAGATAACTTTCATTTTCATACTTATTTCATGTCGTTTTCTGGAGGAGAAGGATTCTCATGATTTCCAAGTTCAACAGTATCCGGATAATTATATTTCGGACAGTATCAACGTTTTACCAGTCAACTATGGACAACTAGTGTATTTTAATACCTTTATTAATTATTCAGTGTCCACTAGAAAGTATGTTTCTCGTACCATAGAGAGCAGAAACGATTTACTTCCTATATGCTTGTTGTTGTGTGGAGATATCCATCCGTGCCCCGGACCCTCAGCTGACACTTCTAGTTCCACCACAAGTGATTTTAAAGTTTTCAATAAACGTGGTCTTCACTTTATTCATGTCAACACTAGAAGTCTTTTACCAAAACTACATGAAATTAATTCTGTAGCTCGTACATCTAGAGCCGCATGTATTTGTGTTTCCGAAACCTGGTTAGATGACTCAGTTCCAGATTCAGAGGTTAACATCAACAACTATTGTATTCAGCGCAGGGATCGAAACAGACAAGGCGGTGGCGTTTGTATATATATCAGGAAGGATTTATCATTCAACACACGCGATGATCTCAATCATGAAGAATTAGAAGCTACTTGGATTGATATACTTTTGCCAAAATCAAAACCTATCTTATGTGGTGTTATTTATAGACCTCCTGTGCAACACAACTTTTATACAATTTTAGACTCTTTATGTTCGTCAAGTAGTGACTTTTTACAATGTGAATCTATAATATTAGGAGATTTTAATACAGATGTGTCTAAAGTTAAGTCTTATCCTCTTTTGCAATGTTTTAAGTCATTTATTAATATGTTTCATTACAAACAATTGATCTCAGAACCTACTAGAGTTAGTACTACAAGTGCAACTATTATTGACTTGATATTGGTGTCTGATAATGATAAAATTACTCAGTCAGGTGTAATTCATACTTCATTTAGTGATCATAGCTTAATATTTTGTACAAGAAAAGTCAGTAAAATTCCTATTTGTTCTCATAACAATGTCACTTTAAGATCTTTGAAAAATTATAACAAAGATGACTTTCAGGCTAGTCTTCTAGCTACTGACTGGTCTCCTGTTTTGCTGAGTGATAGTGTAAATGATGCCTGGAATATATTTAAACAGTTACTTTTATCTGTGATAGACAATATAACTCCTGTGAAACAGACTAGAATTAAACAGAGAACAGAACCATGGATTGACTCAGACATTCTTAGTGCGATTAATGATAGGGATAAAGCTTTTAATAAATATAAATGTGATAGAAACTGTGATAATTATGAATCATTTAAGACTCTCAGAAACAAAGTTCAGAATCTTATTGTCAAATCAAAAAAGGAATATTTTACTAATACACTCGAGGAGAACAAAAATGACTCAACCTCTTTATGGAAAACTGTTAAAAATCTTGGTTTGCCTTCCAAGAAGGGTTCATCTTCAACTGGTTCAAATATTTGTTTAAATATCGATGATAATGTGTGTTTTGAAAAGAAACTTATTGCTGAATCATTCAACAAATTTTATACAACAGTTGCATGTAAACTTGTTGAAAAGTTGCCAGAAAGTGTGCATAAATTTAGTAAGAATTTTGTTAATACTTATTATGCAAATAAGGGTGCTTTTGCAAACAGTTTTTCTTTTTCCATTGTTTCTGAAAGTAAAGTTCTTAAATACTTAACTTCATTAGGTGTCAAAAAAGCTACTGGTTTAGATGGTATACCTTCTCGTTTTATCAGAGATGGATCCCCAGTTATTGCTGGTCCATTAGCTCATATCATAAACTTATCCCTTATCCAAGGTCAAGTCCCTGATGATCTTAAATCTGCAAGAGTTGTTCCCCTCTATAAAAAGAACGACAAATTGTCTGTTGGTAATTACCGGCCTGTGTCCATTTTAAATGTTGTATCTAAACTGCTTGAAAAGGTGGTTTATGACCAGGTTGAAGCTTATTTTAAGGATAAAGATCTGTTATATAAATTACAATCAGGTTTCAGGAGTGGTTTCTCTACTGATACTTGTCTAGTTCACCTTACAGACTTTATCAGGTATGAAAACGATAAAGGTAATGTTGTTGGTATGGTGCTGCTGGATTTGCAGAAAGCGTTTGACACAGTCGACCATTCCATTCTTTTAATGAAACTACAAGCATCAGGTCTTAGTATTGACGTCCTAAATTGGTTCAAATCATATTTATCAGATAGACAGCAGCTTGTAGATGTCTCTGGTACTTATTCTTCCAATTCCAAAATAACATGTGGGGTTCCTCAGGGCTCAATCCTTGGACCCCTTCTCTTTTTAATTTATGTAAATGATATGTCAGCTGTGGTCAAAAATAAATTGCTTTTATATGCTGATGATTCTGGTATCCTGGTATCTGGTAAAAGTGTATCTGTTGTTGAAAAGGCGCTGACAGATGATATGGATTTGGTCAGCCAATGGTTAGTGGACAATAAGTTGTCACTGCACTTGGGTAAAACCGAGTCAATTTTATTTGGGTCCAAGCAAAAG
Organism: Mya arenaria; assembly: GCF_026914265.1. Classification (NCBI taxonomy): domain Eukaryota; kingdom Metazoa; phylum Mollusca; class Bivalvia; order Myida; family Myidae; genus Mya; species Mya arenaria. The sequence goes on along the minus strand of NC_069130.1, from coordinate 33,268,759 downwards.
CTTAGGTCACAATCTAACCTGCATATAACCTGTTCTGGTACATCCATTGAATCAACTTCATCTATCAAGTATCTTGGGATTACTATAGACCAAAATCTGTCATTTTGCTCCATGGCCGAGTCTGTTCTTAAGAAGGCCAACTCTCGGTTAAAATTTCTTTACCGCAAGAAAGAGTTTCTTACTCAGCATACCAAGAAACTTCTGGTTATGTCTCTAATTCAGTGTCACTATGACTACGCATGCTCTGTTTGGTATAATAGCTTGACACAGTCTTTAAAAAATAAGTTACAAACTTGTCAAAATAAAATAATGAGATTTGTACTTGACTTAGATTCCAGAGCCCATATTGACCCATCCCACTTTAAGTCCCTTAGCTGGTTACCGGTCCACAGAAGAGTTGAACAGATAATGTTGTGTCATGTTTTTAAGATAAAAAATGGCCTGTCTCCGGATTACATGGGTGAACACTTTATTTCGCAAGATTCCGTACATAATTATAGTACAAGACTTAGTCAAAAGGGTGGGTATTGTCTACCTAAAGTCAAAAGTCATGGTTCTAAGTCCTTTGCTTTCTCTGGAATTAAACTATGGAATGATTTACCTGTAGAGTTAACGGAGATCAACAGGTTACAAAGTTTTAAGGTTGCCATCAAAAGGCATCTTATGAACAGTATTTAAAATTGTTTTTACCTATTTCGGCTCAGGATTTTAAATTGTTTGCTAATATCTTTTTACAATTTTAGAAATGTGTTTTAAATCCTAGCTGCAAACAGGAGTGTCACTAAATCAAGATTTGACTGTGATATACATTTTTATGACTCAATAGTACTTTTACACATGATTATATTTAGGTCCGCCTCTCTGTGTCATGCCGCCAATACAAAGGACCACAATGGAAATAAGGGCTTGCCCTTTTTTGTGTTATCCTTGGTGTTGGTGTGTATGTCATAGTTTTCTCGTATGTGATATAGTATTTAATAATGCTCATTATTTTATCCTATGTTATGTTGTTAACTATGTATATGCTTCCTATGCCGAAATAAATCTATCTATCTATCTATCTATGTTGTTTTAACATCTGTAATAGAAATAATAAGATAAGGACGTAATATAATAATTCAACTTTCAGATGCCGTTTTGTTTTAGATGTTTGTATCTAGTATGTAGAAAATTCCCTATATTTATGAAATGTTTTGTGAGGTATGTTCCTGTGGTGTGTCCCGAACCACGCATACCATAAATGTACGGGGAAAATAAAAGGTCAACACACAAAAAACACACAAAAAACAAAAACAAACAAACAACGCAAAGCGTCAAGATGGCTGCATGTTTATACACCGAACGAGACGTGGTACATGACATGAGAAACGCGTACTGTCGTAGTATTACTTTTATTGTATGTCTTCTTGGATTCTTTCCATGTTTTGGAGAACTGGTTTTAAATGAAATCAATGAAACTACTAAGAATGTACTTAAAACTTTCCGTCTCGGCTCCAACGAGCTTATATTAAGGAAATACTGTCTCTTGAACGCAGGATTATGCAAGAAAAAGTCAGTTACATGCATATACACATATAAGAAAAATAGTTTAAGTTGAGTGATGTTCGGATTAAAGATTATAATCCAATATTGAATATTTACATTAACACTTTATTCCTTAACGATGGTTGATGTTTATCAATTTTACATTATTTCTGTATAAAGTGCAGTGGCATTTCCCATCGAAATCGCGTGCGTTTGTTCGACACTTCTGTCCTGTCATTGGGCGCCATAATACTAATGGGCGGGGCATATATATTTACTACGGAACTATTTTTTCAATGAAATCGTAGTAAATTTATTGGCAACATGCAAAACTGTAATCTGCAGTAAAGCAGTTAAAACAAAATAAGCAACGATAATTTGATTGATTTTAATGTAGATGATTTCATGATGCATGGAACAGTTGAAGAAATATTAAATTACAATGATGACGACTTATTTCGGAATTTGGAATTGGCATTTGGTAGAAATAAAGCATCTGACAAAACATGAAATCGAGGAAATGAAACAATAACATATTGAAGTGCACCCAGCAACGTCCAGATGAAAGAGCTCAGTTCAACACTAGGTCTTTTTGCGTCTTCTGGCTTTCCTTCCGCGAAAGTTCACGTTACCCCACCCACCGCCACTGTCGTTTCCACAGATACGTTTCATCCTCAATGACAATGCACTTGCTGATTTGTCCAACACTGAACACCGTATTCCAACATGATTCATACACCAACTGATGCTTCAAAATAACGCTCAACAAGTAAATTGACTGGAATTTCTCTCCAGTTTGAAAACTCGTTGTTTAACAAACGCTAGTATCGCGTATCACGCGAGATATAATGAGAACTTTGTAGGTGGCGATTTTATTTTTTGTTCATGTTGTGTTCATTTTTCATAACTCAAGTTGTATATTTCTAGTTGTTATATAGTTATAGTACGTATTTATAATATTTTAATACCTGTGTTAAAACCCTATTTACGAATAACGGGGAATTAGCTCAGTAGTGAGAGCGTCGAATTAGCTTTTGAAAGGTTTGCGGATCGATTCCGCATTGCGGCTCTTCGATTTTTTTTGCATTTTTTTTCTTAAAGAAGCTAACACCTTGGACTCACTCCTGGGAACCTATAGTATTGAAACTATTTCAATACGTCAGACCACATCTGCGCCCGAGCACAACGACAGGGATGATGACACACAGAGAGAAGACACTGGTTGGGATGTTGTAGAGGGCACGGATGAGGATGGTGAGCTTTCTCGTCTGGATACCAGGATAGAAGATTTTCCGTCGGGTTCCATGTGTGACGACAATGACGAAAGCATGCAAGAACCGGATGAATATATGAGTACCGACGACTGCAGGTGTAAAACAACCTGCATGAGTCTGTTTGATTCAGACAGAATTCAAGAGCATATCCTTTCAGTGCGAGAAATGGAAAAATCTGAAAAGGAGTTATACGTTATGGGGTCTTTGCAAAAATTTGCTCATGAAAAATCTAAGGGTGGAAAAAGAAAGAGAATAAGATACAGATATGTTTACGATGGGCGAAACGTGTGCAAGTCGGCTTTTGCCGAGATATTCGATCTCAAACTAAAAACATTAAGAACTATTCAGGAGCATCTGAACGAAAATGGGCCCGTTCCAAGAGTGCATGGAAACACCGGGAGAAAGCCCCACAATGCAATTAAATATGACGATGTTAAGTTTGTGGTTAACTTCCTTCATAAGACTGCAGAAACAGATGGTCTCCCTCAGCATGCGGCACCGAGGGGGAGCGATGGTGAAGCGCCTATCTATTTACCATCGGACAACACAAAAATTGGCCTTCATAAAACATATCAGGAAGAGGCCGATAAAACCGGTACAAGAAAGTTCGGCATCACCAGCTTCAAAGACATATGGAGGCAATGTGTACCACGCATAAGGATACGTGGTCCTCGTGACGATGTTTGCCAAACGTGCGAACTACTACGGAAGAAAATAGTTGACGCCGTCCTAGAACAGGACAAGCTGGATGCATCATCTGCGTTCCTAGAGCATGTGGAGGTATCTAACGTTTAAATAGTCAAACTAATATTATAAAGGGTAATAAAAATAAAGTTTAAATCGAGTATCAAATTTACAAACTCAATTTATTTTATAAGAAATAAAAGTCTGTCTGTTACATACATGAAGTAAGATAACTTATTGCTTATTGAAATATTTTAAGCAAACAACGTAATCGATACTGCAATTGAACAGTCCAACGAATAATTTATTAATAAATACATAAGTAATGCTTTTGTTTAAAATATAATTATAGGTCGCACGTAGGGAAAGAGAGGTGTACAGGGAGACACTAAAAGAAGCCGCAGACGAAATGTCCTCGCACGTCCGGGCCATTGGTCCAGTTCCGGTGCTCAGCTGTCCGGAGCTAGTGCATGTGCACTACACTTTTGACTATAGCCAAAATGTTACAATACCACACCATAGTTGTCAAATGAGACCGCTGTATTTCATCACCGGTCGAAAAGCGCACATATTTGGGTTAGAATCGACAGCACAGGAAAACAGTTCAACTATCTCATTGACGAAGACCAGTCGATTGGTAATTACTTTAGGCCCATTTCTGCTTAATTTAAATAATAATAATAATAATAATAATAATAATAATAATAATAATAATAATAATAATAATAATAATATAATAATATAATAATAATAATAATAATAATAATAATAATAATAATAATAATAATAATAATAATAATTATAATAATTGTAATAATAATGATAATACTAATGATAATGAAAATAATGATAAAAAGAAGGCTTGGTACTTTTAATTGTTACTTTCTCTACTAAAACACTTAATTACACCTATTTGTTTTTAATAAGTATGAATAACACTATTATCTTGATACAGACCAGTTAGAATACCCTAGGCCTCGGACATCATCTCGCACAGCATATGAACCAAGACCGCCACCACGCCAGTTCAACTGGGCGCGTGATACTGACCGGTGGCCGCCGCAGCAAACACAAGTGCTAGACTTTCGAACACCAAATAGATTTGCGACTCTTGGTGACGAGCAACTAATCGATAACCCCCCGCGAAGAAGACCTGTATACGAACGATCCCCACGATCCCCCCTTGACAACACGGAGTTAAAACGCATTCGTGACGAAATCGAAACTCCCATCATTTCTCACAGTGAGGACGGGCCTCAGGATAATATTATGGATTTAACCCAGTCCGGTCCTGACCAGTCAGCCAACGGTCCTCGTGGACAAACACAATAGGACGTACAGGGAGAGCACTTGACCGTGAATAGTGACCTAAATGATATCATAAACCACAGTGAAAATGTGTGTTTACAACGTCATGGTCTCAAATTTATTTCATTGACTGTTTGCGGCTTAAAATCAAAACATATCGATCCGGAGTTTTGTAGTTTTATTGCTAATTATGATATCATTGGCTTTGTCGCGTAACGCCAACGCTCACTTAACTTTCGTGATAGTTCGTTCAGTAACCAACCAACAACTGTTCAAGTGTTCTAAGTCTTTATTGTTCACCGTTCTTTCTAAGTATAATAATCAGTATATAATAAAGTATCATACGGGCCATATGTCCAGTTAATGCCCAAAACCTAACCTAAACTAAATGAGTAACATGCGTTCATATATACTGCTGATCTCGTCTAGTTTGTGACAAGTATGCATATCTAATTTCTTGTTATATACAAAAAGATGTATTCTACAGTCATGAACTGTCACGCTAATTGGTCTATTAGCCAGCGGCTATCACGAACTGTCAGCATCTAAGTGAATCTACATTTGATCACCATGATGAAGTATTTACTTTTTGATACAAATAAACTTTGAATTCTATTATTGATTTTTGTTATTACTTTAAAGTGTTTCATACGTAACTTTTATGTTACGTGACACTTTAAAGTTGATACGTAACGACGGTTACGTGATATTCGTCCGATTTTTCTTAAAAGAAATATTTCATCATGGGAATTATTTCATCTTACTTAATATATTTTAATTTAATTTCATTTCGATATCTGAAACCAGAGAAAAAAAAATAATGTTTTGTTTTGCCACCAATAACCCTTGCGTTATACCTTTTATCCCAATAATTTTTCCCAATAATTTTTTATCAATTAACAAGCGCCAATTTAGATCTAACAAGCGTTGACGCCAATTTAAATCTAACAATCGTTGAAGTTCAACGCGTAGTTCAACGCGTTTCCGCCCTCATCTTATTTTTAGGAAGTGTCATAAATAGGTGATAATTACTTCGGTAAAGATCGGAGAAATTATCATTACTTAAACCCGCAGGGTTAATTGGTGTCAAAGTTTAATTGCTCGTGAGGATGATGACACTTGCTAATGATGAGGTGTCAACAGGAATGGTGTTAATGGAGACTTTTGAACGGAGAGAAATACTCTTCGGTATTTAAACTTGAGAAAAACCCTGTCAACTATAATTGATTAATGATAAAGTAGATGATCGGTAACAAAAATTTAAAAGGAGTTGGTGAATATGAAGGTACGGTTTTGTTTTGTTTTCTATATGAACTATGAAGAAACAAAAATACATGCAAATAAATTATACCCGAAACCAAATATGAAAAATAATCAATAGCAACAAACACAATACACTAAACCGAAATAATAATAATAATAAATGAAGTCAACACTTTCGAAAAGTCACTGAAATTGTCCCTAGTCGACACTGTTGACGTCTATGGTAATGTTCGTGGGGGGTGACCGTGGGCGGTCACTCGAGCAGCCGGTGCACGTCCATGTAAGTGGCAATACCGGAAGGATGGGCGAAGTTGCTGGTCCTTGGGGCGGCAGCTCGAGATGCGCTGTGGCACGTGTCCAAACGCTTTGGAACACGGCCGTTTTCCTGGTGAGGGCTCTCACCGATCTACGAGAAACTGTGGAATCAGAGCAGCAAACGCAGACATGGACCTGGCGTTGGGCCGCTACACAGTGAATTTTCTCATGTACTTCAGTGAATAAGTCCATAAATAGGTAAACGATTTTTATGTACAAGTTCATTAATGATGTCCATCACTATTGTGGTATCGTCGGCTGACGATTTTTTTAGTGACATATCAGAAGTCCCGGTGGCTATCAACAATTTTAATTGTGGCCCTCAGGGTTTAAATCCATCCGATCCAAGCAAGGATAAAGTCGTTGGATGGCTTCGGACATTGGGTTCGCAGGCGACGTTGATTGGTTGCAGATACCCGGTTTTTCAGGCCTCGCCTCTGATTGGGCGAGAGTAGATTCCTCACTGGCCTTGTAGACCACCTGACTGTATTGTGGGTGGGGTTTGGGACGCGATCGGTTAGGAATACATTTGAGGAAGGCAGAATGATATTTACAAAGAATGAGAACGGTCACACTGACAAACAGAACACTAGCTGCTATGATTGAAATTAATTTCCATAGTGGCCAACCAGAGGATACGTCAAGGACAGAATTGGGTAAGTAAATTAATTTATTCATTAAAGCTCTTAAGGGAAGTTCGTGTATCTGTTTCAATTCATCAGGCATTTCAATTTTTGAGACGTTAGTAAGAATCTTATGGAGAGGTTTCCAGACTTGAAGTGATGTGAAATTGGGAAGTACTTGATAATGTTCATAATTATTTAATAGCAGTCTTGAGCTATTTGTAAACCATGACCCCAGTGTAAAATGTTCATTATACGCTTTGCAGTTCATTTGCAACGATAGCAAACTTAAAGGAGATTCTACTGTCTTTTTGCTATGAGTTTGAATGGAGTTTTGGCATATGATTACAAATGTTAAGTCCGTTTTGGAAGCGATCATCCAAATACCATCATATAGATATTCCGCGGCTGGTAGGCGTTTATTTGGTCTTGTTATGGTAGAGCATTGACTTTTGACTTTATTGTCTTGTTTCATAAATAAGGCTGTAATACAGAACTGGGATAAACTCATTTGATAAAGCGCCGAGCGAACTTCGCAGAAGGGACTAATGCTTTTTACACAAGATTGTAATTCAAATTCAGTTAGGATGGAGAATTGAGTGCGTTTTTCTTATAAGTAATCATTCGCGTAGAATTTATTAATCTCTGATCAACTTGATCAAGGAAGTTTGCAAACACCTTAGTGTCAAATACAAGTGCTAATAGCCAGTGTGATTTAGTAATCGAAATATCTTTAAGTTTTTGAAACATGACATTATCGTATATTTCTAAAGTATCACTCATGCCAATCGCGTACCAGAGTACAAGGTAATTAAGGTAATTCATCCTTGTTTTTGAAAATAGATGATTAATATAATTGATAACAATCAATCATTAATAATCGATGTGTAGGTATTTGCAGTATTTACAAACAATTACAGTATTTTCACACAAATACCGTATTTTCGCACAATTACAGTATTTGCACACGATTACTGTATTTTCACACAATGCACTTATATAGTGTGAAGTCTTCTACATATGTCAACATTCTTAAAGCAACTCGTAGTCGCAAGGTGTAGGTGTCTGATGTTTAGCACATCGTATTCATAAGAAAGGAATTGTGATTACAGCTTAACGGACAAACATTTTAACATTGTTTTTATTGCGTTCTTTTTATGCCTCGAATCCTTCTTATGTTTTTTGACGTTAAGTGGGGGAGCTGCAACAGCCTCAATATTCATTGCTTCATCGTCGCTAGACTCAGGGGTTATCAAATTATCAGAATCAATATGATTTGTATCTGCGGGTGGGTTATTTAGATTGATGCCGCTCATAAGAGATTCAGAATCAGAACTGCTTAGAGTATCATTCGTCACCTCTGTTGGCCTCTCTGTGGCTTTAGATTTATTTCGTAGAATCTTTTGGAGTTCTGCGAGGGGTATTTCATTTTCACTATCAGACTCGGTGCCAAGTTCTTGCTTAACTCTTTTTGTTATAGGAGGTAAATTAACTTGATGGGGTTCTGAATCAATGGGCTCAGAATCATTTGAATCAGAACTTGATAAATCACTTGGTGGGACAACATAGTTTGCTCTTCGTATAGGTCGTTTATTAGTTGTTTTGGGAATTGGCCATTCGTCAATTTTTGCATGTCGTATTTGTTCAGCGTGCACTTTAACAATAGAGTTATCAAGTTGGTTTTTTATTAGGTAGGTTAGTGGTGATTTCTGTTCGATTATCCGATAATACGGTTTCCATTTAGCATCCAATTTATTATGTCTTTGAAAGTTCTTATAATAGACAGGGTCATTTAAATTAAAGCGTATGTCTTTGGCATTCCTATTTGCATACTCTACTCGTTTTCGTTTAGATTTTTTAAGCTGTCTGCGGACTTCTACAAATGCTTTATGTTGTGCATTAAGCATAATTTGATAGTACTGTTCGCCATGGTATTTCATTCTGGGCTTAAGTAGATTATCGATTGGAAGAACCGGGTCTCGATTAAAAAGAAGGAAATAGGGTGAATGTTTAGAGCTCTCTGATGTTGAAAATCTCATTGCTGCCAGGGTCATGTTAAGATGTACATCCCATTGTCGGACATTACCCTCTACTAGTTTTGATAAAATGTTATTGATAGTTGCATGAGATCTTTCATTTTGACCGTTGGCTTGAGGATGATAGGTGGAAGTTTTTACATGATCTATGTTTAATTCTTTCAGAACTGCCTGGAAAGCACCGCTAGTTACTTCGCTACCATTGTCGGAGATTAAACGAAGGGGAGTTGAGTATCTACAACAGATTTCTTCTACCAGTAAGTGTATTAAGGTATCTGAACTTTTGTCAGGTGCTGGAAAAGCCTCTACGAAGCCTGAATACATATCTAAGAAGCAAATTATATAACAATTCCTGGAACTGGTTTGGGGTAGAGGCCCCTGGACATCCACAGACACTACTGAGAATGGGTATGGTGCCATGTTCAGACGGTCTTGCATGGGAGCTTTTATTTTGGTTAAATTCCGACTTTGACAGGTAACGCATTTTTCAACATATGCGTGTAATTCTTTAAACAGTCCAGGCCAAAAGTATTTTTGTTTAATGGTTGAAAATAACCTTTGGCTACCCGGGTGCCCGTTATTATCATGATATTGCGTAATGACTAAAGGTGTTAAATGGCTGGGAATTACTAATCTTAAATTTGGCTCCTCATCGGCGTTTGACAAGTAATACAGAATGCGGTCTATTTCAATATATTTATTCTGCTCCGTTTTGCTAGGCTGACCATGTCGCAGTTTTTTCTTTAATTGTAAAATATTGGCATCAAGATCTTGTTCATTAGCCATTGACATACTTTCAAATTGTTTAACCGGTTCTACGAAAGAATATTGTTCTTCATATTCTTTATCAACAACCTGTTTTTTATTTAGATAATGGGAATTAATGGCGTTGACCTGCTTAATATTCTATGGAACATAATTTTCGGAAATTTGAAAGGTGTTGTCACTTATATCCGGTTCGTAATCAGTGGGTGGGTCAATTTGGATAGTATCGGACGATGGGGGGCGACTCAAGAAATCTGCTATTATATTAGTTTTTCCGGGTATATATTCGATTTTACAATTATAACCAGCTATGCCTAACGCCCAAAGTTGAATTTTCTTGTTTTGCATGGGCGACTCTAAAAGATATTTTAAGGGTTTATGATCGGTCCTAATAACAAACTCAGCATTGTGTAAATAATGGTCTAATTTTTGTAATGCGTAATGTATGGCAAATGCTTCCTTTTCCACGGTACTCCACCGAGTTTGTGTATCGGACAATTTATGCGAAAGCAGATAAATTGGTTTTTCATTAGCATAATCTCCAATCTCATTTTCTTCACATTTTTGTGTGAGGCATGCTCCGATATTTTTATCTGAAGCGTCTGTATACAAAATGTATGGCTTGTTTATGTCAGGATAAGATAAATAAGGAATTTTCGTCAGATTGTCTTTAAGTAGTTGAAAACTTCGTTCACAGTCTGGTGACCAAAAGAATTTGACTGTTTTCCTAGTTAAGTTAATCAATGGCTCAACCATTTCAGAATACTTTGGACAAAATCTGCGGTAAAAGCCGGCAGCTCCCAAGACTGACCTACCATCTCTTACACATTTAGGAGTTGGAATTTGTCTAATTGCTTCTACGTTCTTAGGGTCTGGTCTGATTCCTAATTTATCAATAACAAAACCTAAGTACTGTGTTTCTTCTTGCATGAATTGACATTTTTTCAGTTTTAACTTGAGTTTATGTTTTTCAAGTTGTTTGAATACTTTTTGGAGATGTACCAAATGTTCTTCCTTTGTTTTTGAAAATATTAAGATATCGTCTAAATACGCAATGGCAAAACTTTCACAGCCTTCTAATACTTGGTTAAGTAATTCTTGGAACCGTCCAGGAGTTCCACAGAGGCCGAACGGAGAAGTATTAAACTCATAAAGACCACGGAATCCGGTCGTAAAAGCAGTCTTTTCTTTATCTTGTTCTGCAAGTTTCATTTGGAAATATCCTGATTTAAGATCAAGCAAACTAAACCATGAACTTTTACCTAAAATAGCCAATATGTCATCTATGAGAGGTAAAGGATAAGATGTGGGTTTTGTAATTTTGTTTAATTGTCTGAAATCTACGCAAAATCGTTTAGTGCCATCTTTTTTATCTACTATTACAATGGGAAAACTCCAAGGACTATGTGACTTCCTAATTACATTTGCCTCAAGCATTTCGTCAATTGCATTGTCAATAATTTTCCTATTATTCAAAGGTGTGCGGTATGGTCGTAATTTAATTGGGGGGTGATCTCCTGTCTCGATTGTCATGGTAACGGTGTCAGTTTGAGTAAGGTCGGAGTCATTTTTAGCGAAAAGTTTTCGATTTTGCATTATAATTGGTAAGATCGTTTCAGCATGATCTTTGGGTACTCGTAAGTCTGTCAAAATTTCATCATCAGTCATTGGATTACCTTTAACCGAAGTATTTTGAACAGAAGCAATCTCTTGAGCCTCTAATTTTTCAATTTTGCCTATAGCACTGCCTTTTCTTAACTTAATTGTTTTATGAGTGTTATTTATAATTGCAATTGGGAATGTACGTTTGCTTTGAAATTTAACCACGGAATTAACAATTACAAGGCCTGGTTCAGAATCTAAAAATGAATTGTTTATGTTTTTAATCTCATAACATTTTTTTGTATCTATATTGGGATTTGATTTTACTTTACCATTTAATAAATACCGTGTTTGTGGTTTCAAGACAGTACATTTTTGAAGTCTCACAATTGATGCAATATGTAAATCTTCTTCCAAAGGTACATAACTGTCATCGATGCGCATACATTCTAAATCAAAATAGAGTCGCACCCCATTTTTTGATAAAAAATCCCTGCCTAAAATGATATTTCTATTTATATTTGGGACAACATAGAATTCGTGCACTTTGTGAACTCGGTCGATTTTAAATTTAAATTGTACTGAGCCATCAACTTGTAGCGAATTACCGTTAACTGATTGTAAATGAGCGCGTTTATTTGAGAGTTTAGGTTTGTTTTGCAATAACCTAAGAGCCTTTCGACTAATTAAACTAACTTCAGCACCTGTGTCTACTAAACTTCTAAAAGAAATGTTTCCTATTTTTATCAGACATGAATTTGGATTCCCACAAATTGCTATAGTGAATGTTGACATATACTTTCTCCTATCACCGACTTCTTTATGATAAGAGACTCCTAGTTTTTTTGTTTACGTGAGGCGTAATATGGTCTCCTGCCATTTCGACATTCCCTTTGAAAATGACCCATTTTCCCACAATTCTAACATTCAATCTTTGATTTCCAATCGTTATTTGGCCTATCACTAATTTGGTTATTTTGAACTTGAAATTCTTTACCTATGGCATTTATTTCGCGTTTTCTTGATTTACAATCTTTTATGTTATGACCGGGCCGTCTACAGTATATGCAGTATTTATTTGGTCTTAAATGATCAATTTCCATAGGTTCATGCCTATCATTGATGCTAATATATGCCTGCTATTTTGACTCGGCGCATTACCTATTCGAAGATTAAATCTAGTTCTAAGATTTTGTTCATTTGTTGCACTACGCACCGCGGCTTGAAGAGTATCTGGATTTTCTCGCATTACTTTCATTTTTAGGAAATCATGTGCCAAACCATCAATAAAGAACCCTATTAGTTGCCTTTCAATAACTACTAGGTCGCCGTTATGACCTACGAAAGCTTCTTCCGCCATCGTTAAAAGTCGTTCTGCATATATTTGAACATTTTCCCCTGGTGTCTGTTTTATTGCCCTTAATAGACAGAAAGCATGTTGTGGATCTTGTACTTCCGAAAAATCTTGATTTTAATTCCCCTTTTAGTGTATCCCAGTTATCATCAGGGTTACTTTTTAGATATCTTTGTATAAAATCACTAACTGCATTTTTGCTAGACTGATATGCTACCATTTTTAATCTTTCGCTATCTAGACCCGTAAGAACGCCGTATTTTTCAATATTTTTTATCCAATATTTGAATTGTTTGGTATCCCCGTCAAAATATGGTACTACTTGTGATATACTCTGAGTGCCTACTACAGCCGATACATTTTGTAATTGTTCCCCTAAATTTTGAAAAATTCTACTAATATCTGGTTCTGCCATTTCTCTATGTTATCCAATAAAACCGAAATTGTCACTCACCCCTATTTCGTTTCAGGTGGTCTTTAGTACTTCGCCGTTGTGTTCCACGTCAACCCTGTTCTTGAATATCTTCGGTCAGCAGGCGCCAAACTTTTACGTGTCGCGTAACGCCAACGCTCACTTAACTTTCGTGATAGTTCGTTCAGTAACCAACCAACAACTGTTCAAGTGTTCTAAGTCTTTATTGTTCACCGTTCTTTCTAAGTATAATAATCAGTATATAATAAAGTATCATACGGGCCATATGTCCAGTTAATGCCCAAAACCTAACCTAAACTAAATGAGTAACATGCGTTCATATATACTGCTGATCTCGTCTAGTTTGTGACAGGTATGCATATCTAATTTCTTGTTATATACAAAAAGATGTATTCTACAGTCATGAACTGTCACGCTAATTGGTCTAATAGCCAGCGGCTATCACGAACTGTCAGCATCTAAGTGAATCTACATTTGATCACCATGATGAGGTATTTACTTTTTGATACAAATAAACTTTGAATTCTATTATTGATTTTTGTTATTACTTTAAAGTGTTTCATACGTAACTTTTATGTTACGTGACACTTTAAAGTTGATACGTAACGACGGTTACGTGACAGCTTTCAGGAAACAAAAAGTGATAGCTTAGACATTTTAGAATTTAAGAATTTCAATTTACATTTCAAACATAGGAAAACTATTGCGTCTAGAAAATCAGGCGGTTTATGCTTAGCTGTCAAAAAACATTTAGATACTCTTGTTTCTGTAATTGATACACCAAGTAGATATATATTATGGTTTAAACTACATAACAAATTTACAAAGTGTGGTGATGTATTATATGGCGTAGTCTACTTGCCACCAGAGGGCTCTATTTATTACAACGACGATGCATTTATTGAAATTCAGAACGAAATTGACTCGTTATCTCATAGATTTTCAAATGTTTGTTTGTTTGGTGACTGGAACTCGAGGACAAAACAATTACAAGACTATGTTAGGCCAGACTATGATATTTTCCGTGAAAATAATCTTTTAGACGTTTATGACGAATTAATTAGTGACGAACATTTATTCTTTGAAGCTGGATTAAACTTGCAAAGAAATAATCGTGATAATATGACTAACAATCACGGCTATAAGCTGATAGAATTTTTGAATCAAAATAGATTATATATACTTAACGGCAGAGTGAAGGGAGATAAATCTGGTAATGTTACATGTAAAGGTAGCAGCACAGTGGACTATTTTATGTGTTCGCCGTCTTTATTTCATAATGTTATAAGCTTAAAAGTTTTAGATTTTTGTTCACTTCTTTCAGATGTTCATTGCCCTATCGAAGTTGTGTTTGATTTTGGAAGAGTTATTAATACGCATCTGAATGTAAATATCCCCAAAGTGAACTACTGGGATAAAGGGAAAGAAAATATTTTCGTTTCAAATATTGATGAAGACAAAATTAATGACATTTACAATAATGTATGTGCCTTAGATGAAACTAATATGTACTCAGTTGAAGCTGTTGATAGTAGTGTAGAAAGTATTTGTGATGTATATCATACGAGTTGCAGTAAAAGTTTTGCTGTTAGGAAATCAAAACATGTATATAGTGATAATAGTCAAAAGGTGCCAAAATGGTTTAATAAGAACTGCAGTCATGCACGAAAGAATTTACATAAGGCAAAATATCAATACAAGTTACGAAAATGTGACGAGAACAAGAGTGTGTTAAAACAAGCAAGCAAATGTTACAAAAAGTCACTTAGAAGTTCTTACAAAACGTTTCAAAATCATAATGTTACAAAGTTAAAGTCGTTGAAAACCTCAAATCCTAGAAAATTTTGGAAAATTTTAAACGGTAAAAAGAAAGCAAATATTGTTGCTAGCTTAAGCGATCTAGAAACACATTTTAGAAATGTCAATGCGGACGATACCAATAATATTACAGGTATCCAAAATAATGTACGAAATATCCATTCTGATGCAAATAATGACATATTGAATTGTGATATTTCCGAAGAAGAAATCAGAAATGCTGTAAAATCTTTGAAAAACAACAAAGCTAGTGGAATTGATAATATTTTGAATGAGCATATTATACATTCATTTCCACTTATGAAAGATATTTATGTAAAATTGTTTGATATTGTTTTTAAGTCTGGTATTGTGCCTCGAAATTGGACTATTGGTGTTATTAACCCTATATATAAAAATAAAGGATCAATACATGATCCTACGAATTATAGACCAATTACTTTACTAAGCTGTATAGGAAAACTTTTTACCTCCGTCTTAAATTCGAGACTACAGAAATTCGGTGACAAATACGATCTAATTAATCAATACCAGGCCGGTTTTAGACAGGGTTATTCTACTGTTGATAACATGTTTGTGTTAAATTGTATAATTGAACTGTTACAAAAGCATAAAAAAATATTCTGTGCTTTTATAGACCTCAAAGGTGCATTTGATACTATAAATAGATCTTTACTATGGTCCAAGCTAATGTCATACAATATCAACGGCCTGTTTTTGGATGTTGTGAAATCGATGTATAATCATACAAAATCGTGTGTGTCTGTTAATGGAAATCATTCAACCTACTTTCCGTGCTCCATTGGTGTACGCCAGGGCGAAAATTTATCGCCATTATTGTTTTCTTATTATTTAGATGATCTGCATGAATATTTTCGAAATAGTACAGTTTTGCACGGTGTCAGTAGTAATACCCACCCATTAGATAATAATTTGGTCGCCTATCTGAAATTATTTGTACTTTTGTATGCAGATGACACTGTCATCATATCCGAATCAGCTGATGATCTTCAAAATGCTATTGACCTTTATGAACAATACTGTGACCTATGGAAACTGACTGTCAACACTTCTAAAACCAAAATTCTAGTTATTCAGAAAGGCAGAAGACGTAATTACCAATTTCTGTATAAAGGCAATCCATTGGACGTGGTCGATAGTATTTAGGATTAGTATTTAGCAACAGTGGCTCTTTTTATAAAGCTAAGGTTGAAATATCAAAGCAGGCACTTAAAGCTATGTACTGCCTTCTAAGCAAATGTAAGCATTTGGCTCTGCCGATTGATATGCAAATAGATCTGTTCAATAAAATGATCAAACCTATACTTCTATATGGTTGTGAATGCTGGGGATATGGCAATAATGAAATTTTAGAAAGAGTTCAACTTAAATTTTTGAAATATATTTTATGTGTTAAGTCAAGCACCGCGTCTTGCATAGTATACGGTGAAACAGGCGTCAAACCGTTATCAATTGACATAGAGACTAGAATGATTTCATATTGGACAAAACTTGTATCACCATTGTACCCAAAATTAGTAACAACTATGTATACGATAATGTTAAGTAATTATATTTTTGATGTAGCAATACTTTTTTATGGATTTCTTTTGTCAAAAAAATATTCATAAAATGTGGTCTTAATAATATATGGGATTCACATATATTTCCAAATCATAAATGGTTGACTTGCAATGTCAAACAGAAACTCATAGATTTGTTTTTAAATGAATGGTATAGCATTGTTAACACTTCCAGTAAATGCAACAACTATAAATTGTTTAAGAACGAGTTCGGAATTGAGAACTATCTTAAAACTTCACCTTACAAATTGTTAAAGTTTATGATTAAATTTCGAACCAGAAACCATCGTCTTCCTATTGAGACAGGAAGCTGGATTGGACTTGATATGTCATCGAGGAAGTGTCCTTTGTGTCAAGCAAACAGTAGCATTGGAGACGAATATCACTATCTACTTGAATGTAAAGTTTTAACCAATAGCAGAAAGCGATTTATTGATAAAAAATACTATATCAATCCGAATGTCATCAAATTTAAATCTCTAATGTGTATGTGTAACACTCAAATGTCGAAATACAAAAAGTTGTGTAAATTTGTGAAGGAAATAGTAAAACTGTTCTAAATGTTAATATATTTGTACTGTACAATAACACATGTATCCGATACTCTATAACTCTCGACATATTCATATAAAGCATTGTATAACATATGTCTCTCCCGTTTTATTTGCTTTGTACTTCTCTTTGAATGTTAACTTTTTTACAACAGCCTCGTTGTTATTATGTATTTCTTTTTCACATGCTCATGCTGTCATGTTACATGAACTGAGTTGTTTGAAAATAAAACTTGGACTTGAAACTTGGAGTATCTCAATAATATTACAGATACAAACAAATTGCAGGTTAGACTGGAAGTCATACCTACAGCTCGATTTTTTGCCGGTTCGAGGTATTCAAAAATATCACTCGTTCCGTTTCTGCAAGGCCGACTCTTTCGCAGTTTATGTAAAACGGACATCCGGAGAACCAGAAGCAAGGGTGCAGCTCATGAAACGGGCCGCTGTTCTTCCTCAGGGAATGCCAAACACAGTAACGCCGGCCGGTCTTACTGCAGAAAGACGACGTTACCTAAGGATGCACGTACGCCAGTATGTGCGTCCAGCGTGCAGTGATTCAACGTGTCCCGAAGAAGAGTTTGACAGCTTGTTTGATTTCAAAGCCATTTGTTTCGTAATGACGATTGATAACGGCTATTTGAAACATACTTACTTAGTTACATATATATTTATTACATTACTTGTCATGTATATTTTGGTTTTGAAAGCACATTGTTGGATATTTAGTTGTTTTTATTATTTAAGACTTCATCGACAATGTGTTTAAATTTTATTTTAGTTTTTATTCATATTAAAGGAACGTCAGCTAAAAAATAAAATTGACGTTAATCATTTACAAGACTTGTTTCTTTAAAACCATCGCACGTTATGTTGTTTATATAACAACGTCATTCCAACGTCGTGACGCTCGCTTTCTTGTCGACGCGGATTAAAAGACCACGAACTTTAAATCTGTATATTTCAGTTTTTTGTGCATATTTTTGAAAACGGAAAACAGATTTGTATTCAGAAATTATTTAGCTTTCTTACTAATGAAAAACCTCAAAATATGCAAAAAATGTCCGAAGGCCCAAAATCGCACGACGCGGCTCATATACTTGACCTTGAAAATATAGAAAATAAACATATAAATAAGGAACTATTTTATCTGCGCATTTATTGTTGTATAGAATTAGGTTACGATAGCTGTTCTAATTTACCCACCGTTGAGAACAACGAGAGAAAGAAAAAAGAGAAAATGCTCTTAAATAATCTATTTATTTTAGCAGACATGAAGATTTAAATAAATGTAAATATAAGTATTAAAATTCGAATTTTAATCCTTAATTGGTTGGGCCTGAAATAGGCGACAATCGATTGTATTCGGTCATAATCGATCATTGATTCAATCGGCGACTTGTTTTTCTTCTTTTCTCTTGACATTTGCGTTCGGTTAAGTTCCACCAATTCTCCCCTTTGAGTTCATTTATATATTCGGAAGTGTTCAGATGTTATCATTAATAATATGGCCAAAAGCAACAACAACAGCACTTAATAACTTCAAACATACACATAACATATGGCATGCAATGTTAAGGATTGCGAGTTTTTGTACAACAATAAAACTACAATTAAGGTATTATCAGAAACCGATTGTACTATCGATAATCGGTTACTTGAGTGGACCGATTATCGATAGTCGAATTGGATCCGATTCCCAACAAAACTTAAATCTTACCTAGAATAAACCTGAAAGTTTTATATAAAAAAGTACTAGAATTTTCAAGGAAACTACTTACATACTGGGTAATTCAAGAAAATAGGTATAAGATGTAAAATAAGCTGAAAGGTTATACTAAACTATACCGGTATCATTTAAGATAAATCAAGGAAATCCATTTCAATGAACTACAGAATAATTAAAGGAAATTCCATTTGCATGACATACAGAATAATTAAAGGAAATACCGTTTGCATGAAATACAGAATAATTCAAGGAAATACCGTTTGCATGAAATACAGAATAATTCAAGGAAATACCGTTTGCATGACATACAGAATAATTCAAGGAAATACCGTTTGCATGACATACAGAATAATTCAAGGAAATACCGTTTGCATGAAATACAGAATAATTCAAGGAAATACCGTTTGCATGAAATACAGAATAATTCAAGGAAATACCGTTTGCATGACATACAGAATAATTCAAGGAAATACCGTTTGCATGACATACATAATAATTCAAGGAAATTCAAGGAAATTCCGTTTGCATGACATACAGAATAATTCAAGGAAATACCGTTTGCATGACATACAGAATAATTCAAGGAAATACCGTTTGCATGACATACAGAATAATTCAAGCAAATACCGTTTGCATGACATACACAATAATTCAAGGAAATACCGTTTGCATGACATACAAAATGATTCAAGGAAATACCGTTTGCATGAAATACAAAATAATTCAAGGAAATACTTTTTGCATGACATACAGAATAATTCAAGGAAATACTTTTTGCATAACATGCAGAACATTTCAAGGAAATACCATTTGCATAACATGCAGAAACGTTTAAGGAAATACCGTTTGCATAACATACAGAATAATTCAAGGAAATTCTTTTTGCATAACATACAGAATAATTCAGGGAAATACTATTTACATAACATACAGAATATGTCAAGGAAATACTATTTACATAACATACAGAATAGTTAAAGGAAATAATAATTGCATAACATACAGAATGATACAAGGAATCCCAGTTTTATAAGCATGAACAGAAATGCATTGAAATACCCTCTCTGTCACAAGCTGACTTAAAGTGTTTCCATGAAATTTACGTTAAATAATAATAATAAAAATAATATGAACTATTTTAGTAACAGTGTTTAAATGAACGAAAGATCATCTTGTATTTAAACTTGTGATGTTTGATTAAAACGAAACAGAACCATGACACATATATGTATGTATTTAGGCAAGATTAATCATAACTTTTATGTATTCATTGATTCTGTAGTGATATCTTTACTCACATATCAAGCTTGAATGATCTCCTGGCAATGCTTTTAAGACCTATGATGTGATCATGTTATTAATGATTTCAGTAGTGTCGTAAATGTAAGTATTTTTGTTAAGAGTCTGGAGTGAACAAATTAAGGACATGAACATGTGCTGTCTTTTATTCATGCTCTTCGTTCACTGCAACACAGCATCTTGTAAATGTATGATTAAAAACAATAGTGAAGCGTTTCGCATCCTTTTGATCATCTATGCATCTTGTAATTATTTATTTACAAGGGAACAAAACAGTTACAATGCAAATATACAGTAAACCCGGTTGGCTCGAACTCCCAGGGGCCGGCGAAAATACCTTGAGCCTCGGAAAATTCGAGCCAAGCGGAATTGTTTTCATTCAGTATAAAGAAACTTGGCCTATACATCTGGGTCGACCCAACGAGGAATTCGAGTCAAGCGAGTTCGAGCCAACGGGGTTCGACTGTACTGAAAACTTTATTCCTCCCCCGTTACATAAACATTTGTAGGAGTCCTGGAAGCAGAGAGCTTCGTAGCGTGCCCGAGGAGTGGGAGAAATATTCCCATTTTCCAAAAATAAATGTTACATTCAAGACTCATGTATGTAGGTCAAGGGTCAATGTCGTACTCAACGGCTATTAGTGAAGATTCCTTATATTTGACATGTCCAGGTTGTAAGTTGGTCGTGCATTGGGAATTTTAAATAATCAGGCACATAGGTTCACCATGAGAAGAGCGCGTGTCACTTGCAAAGACCCTTGTATGTGGGTCAAGGTCACACTCATGAGTCATTGGTCAAAATTCTTTGTATTTTGTGTTTTCCGTGCTGTGAATTGGTCATGTAGTTAGGAATTTTGAAATAAATTGGCACATATTGGCATATTTACCATGAGAAACTGTCGGTAAGTGTAAGCGCCCTGAATGTAGGTCAAATGTCACGGTCACACTCAATGGTCATCGGTGAAACTTTGCTGTAACTTGGCCATACATCGAGGGTATTTTAAAATACATTCAGTGTCGAAGAAAAAAACTTTGACAAATGTTTTATTAAAATCATCAATGATTGCTAGAGATATCAGGGGCAGATCCAGGATTTGACGTTAGAGGTGGTGTTACTGAGGGGGGCGTAACCTTTTGACTTGCGCCCCTCCTTCATAACCGCAGTTTATTTAGCTGAAAGTGTTGGCAGGGTGATTTGGGGTACTCCTCCAGGAAAATTTTAACAATTTCTATTCCGAGATGGTGCAAATTGGGTGTATTTTTTCAGTTTTATTTTTCTCCTGTACTGTAATAAAAAGTAAACTTGGGGTATTTTTGGGGGAGGGGGGCAGGGTGCGCCCTCCTCGTCCTGCTAGTGGATATGGATACGGAACGCGGAAATCAAACATTCCATCTAATATTGTGACGTTGACTTTGAGCAAACAAGGATTCTACACGTTAATTCCAGGAATTAAACTTAATTTACCACCATTAATGTAAGATTTATGGAGCCGACACGAAATAAGAATTAGAAAATCGTGACCTTGACCTGGATGGGCTCCGAGCTTCTCATATAAGTTATGCGCGTAGCCTTGAGGAGTTGATCAGGTAAACCAAGTTTCATTGATATACTCCTAATTCAAAGGTGTAAGGAAATAGAGCCGATAGGAATACCAAGCCCCGAACGTTTGAGGTTGTACAGTGAATTTGACCTCAACTCAGCCATGCTCAAACTTGGGTTCTTTAGGTCACCTTGTTAAGTGTAACATATTATCAAAGTTTCGACGAAATCCTTCTAACTGGAGCGGACAAACAAAGAAACAACTTTATTGACGGGCGGATAAGGGGGGACAATCCTTCATCAACTCCTCCACACATCGACACGGGTGGGGGTGAGGGTGGGGGGATAAAACAAAATATGAAAGACATCATTAACATGTTCATAATTATTTTTTTATTATGTACACATTTGTCAGTATTCGAAACATTCAGTTTTTTAAAGACTTTTGAAAACAAATGACCTATATAGTTTACATATATGTGTGTGTGTGTGTGTGTGTGTGCATTACAATATTTGCGATCAAATCTTATCGGAGATAGCTGTAAATATTGTAACCAGCAGATTGCAATTAAGGAACATTTCAAAATCACCGTCACTTCCATTCATAGACAACACATTTACAACACATCTTTATTCCCGTAGTCGAGAGAGAGCGCTGTATTGTCCTGTTTTCTGCAGCACGCGCCCGAGTTCCCCGAGCGTGACCCGCCCACGACGTTTCTTCCACGTCATCACTCCCTCGTACAAAATCTGACGTAATCCGTCCACGTGGTGGTCGTGACGTAATGCTTCTATTGCTTCATCCTCCAAACCCAAATTTCGAACTGAAATCATGTGAACGGAACTTAAGAATGTGTTTACGTTATCAAGAAAGTTAGTAAGACTTGTAATAATCCAACGTCCGTCCAGTTTTTTTTCCAAGCTTTACACACTAATGATACAGTCATGTTATGCGTAACTGTAATGCACCAGTCAATTGTAACCACGCCCCCCCCCAGGTCCGGGGAATAGCGGGGACTTTGACTTACGGTCCAGCCAACCCCGGGTAAAATCCCCGGCACTGCGGGGCCACCTGGAAGGTAAAGACACGGCCCACGGGGGAGGGGGGGGTCTGCATAATTGTCAACATTATTTTATTAAACGGCTGAGGAGCTAAAACTATGACGAAAAAGACAGAGAAGAAAACAAAGACAAAGAAGAAGATAAAAAAGAAGACAAAGAAGAAGAAAGAAGAAGAAGAAGAAGAAGAAGAAGAAGAAGAAGAAGAAGAAGAAGAAGAAGAAGAAGAAGAAGAAGAAGAAGAAGAAGAAGAAGTTATGATGATATTGACTTTAAAACACCATATTTCCAATGTGGCTTTAATACATGTTTTTGTATAATATCATAACGACGACTTCGCCCACATAAGAATGCCCCAAGGCTCTGCTGACTTCCTTAATCCACACGCACCCCTAACATCAAAGTTATCTTACAAGCCAGACGTACAATGGGCAAATATATATAAAGAACTCTACAAGTTGATAGCAACTTACGGAATCTCCTCCAATCTTTGCCAACAAACTCGCTGACGGTGCTTACATCTTCAGACGTCATCTCTCGCTCTGATTCTAATTAAAAAATAAAGCAACACAATGACCCAGCTGTTCTACATTCGCCAAATTTTAACAGATTGGTACAATACGTATCGTTAAGTTACCAACTTACAGATACCTTGAGTCGTTAACAACAACAACAACAACAACAACAACAACTACGGACCAGTGACATTTTAGTGCAATTTACTGCCTTCAAAAGATGTTTCCCCTTGCGAAAAACTGTCCATTTTTCCCAAAATTTTATAATTTTTTCCCAATTCGATAAATGCACATCACGTTAATAAATAAAAACAAAATCTTTACAATACTAACTCTTTCACAGTAAAAAGTATGCTATTTTTGCCTGATTGTGTATTTTTCTCAAAGGCGGCATTTTTCCCAAACTGCAAGGAGCATGCTGTAAAAATAATTCCAAAAAAAAATCACTGAATACTATCGATCCCGCTGAAGATTTAAAAATGGGTTCTTACAGTCCGAAAGATCATACTCAAAAAACCGGTATATTGTGTGTGCTGTATGACTGCCATGATGAAAAACCTGTTACCACAATTACATTTTAAAGACAGCAGTCAAATTATTATGACTATCAAGTTAAGAAATGACGGTGTTTTAACACGCATAATAAAACAACATGTAATTTATGAATTTCTGTACCTGTGTTGACAACAGAGGTGTAGTCTAATAGTATATACAGTCGAAGCTCGTTGGCTCGAACTCATGGGGACCGGCGAGAATACCTCGAGCCTCGGAAAAATCGAGCCAAGTGGAAATGCTAAGCGTCAGAATAAAAAAACGGTCCTTAATATCCAGTTCGAGCCAACGAAGAATTCGTGCATGCGAGTTCGAGCCATCGGGGTTCGACTGTAATATATAAGTTTACTTAAAACACATACGTAATAATCTATCCACTCTCGCCTGCACTTCTTCATCAAAAGCCCCGCCTTTTTGACCTTCCTCCCCCTTGACACCGCCCTCTGCCCCACCCCTTCCCCGATATTCATCCTCATCTGAAGAGCTACTTCCGGCTCTGTGGCGCGAGGAGCGACCGGACCGTCGTTGGTTGATGACAATGTTGTTGTGGGAACCAACCTAAAAGATAAACAAAGTATATACACGGATAAAGAAATAAGCCGGGTTCAATACTCAACATGTTTAAATTACTAATTGTTCCATGAATTTCAAGCACATTAAACTAAGAATGTTTACAAATTAAACAGTCAAACTCGTTGACTCGAACTCGTTTGCCTCGAATTCTACGTTTGCTCGAACTGGATGTAACTTTTAATACTGAAGATAACCATTCCCGCTTGGCTCGAAAAAATTTCGCTGGTCCCTTGGAGTTCAAGCCAGCGGGGTTTGTAATTTTTAATAATAGTAGTATTCTAGACTAAAAAGACGAATCAACAAACAGCAGCAGAAACAAAAGCATCTAGTATAGAGACAGTCCTAGCCTTTAACCTGTGCCAGGGCTTTATTTTTTATACACTACATGTTCAAGTAATATACTTGTACTGTACCTGAATATTTTTGGCACTTTCAATATGCACGACAGTCCCAGGATAATTGTGTGTTTGGTGAATGATCTTGATTCCTGAAATGGAAAGAGACGTAAACGTATGTAAAATCAGGGAGAGTGTTTGATGAATGATCTTGATGCCTGAAATGAAAAGAGACGTAAAAGTATGTAAAATCAGGGAGAGTGTTTGATGAATGATCTTGATGACTGAAATGAAAAGAGACGTAAACGTATGTAAAATCAGGGAGAGTGTTTGGTGAATGATCTTGATGCCTGAAATGAAAAGAGGCGTAAAAGTATGTAAAATCAGGGAGAGTGTTTGGTGAATGATCTTGATGCCTGAAATGAAAAGAGACGTAAAAGTATGTAAAATCAGGGAGAGTGTTTGGTGAATGATCTTGATGCCTGAAATGAAAAGAGACGTAAACGTATGTAAAATCAGGGAGAGTGTTTGATGAATGATCTTGATGCCTGAAATGAAAAGAGACGTAAAAGTATGTAAAATCAGGGAGAGTGTTTGATGAATGATCTTGATGCCTGAAATGAAAAGAGACGTAAAAGTATGTAAAATCAGGGAGAGTGTTTGATGAATGATCTTGATGCCTGAAATGAAAAGAGACGTAAACGTATGTAAAATCAGGGAGAGTGTTTGATGAATGATCTTGATGCCTGAAATGAAAAGAGACGTAAAAGTATGTAAAATCAGGGAGAGTGTTTGATGAATGATCTTGATGCCTGAAAAGAAAAGAGACGTAAAAGTATGTAAAATCAGGGAGAGTGTTTGATGAATGATCTTGATGCCTGAAATGAAAAGAGGCGTAAAAGTATGTAAAATCAGGTAGAGTGTTTGATGAATGATATTGATGCCTGAAATGAAAAGAGACGTAAAAGTATGTAAAATCAGGGAGAGTGTTTGATGAATGATCTTGATGCCTGAAATGAAAAGAGACGTAAAAGTATGTAAAATCAGGGAGAGTATAAGTATCTTCAGTGGCAGTGAGATAGGTATATCCCAACCCGAGCCTATGATGTTTTGCGGAAACGAGATTTACCGAGAAAACCCTGTGTGAGGCTTGGGTTGAACCTATCTTGCCCGGGCGGGAATGATAGAATTTTATGCTCCCACCTCAGTTAAACAAAATTAAGTAAAACTTTTTTTTTTTTTTTTTACTTACGGGTACTTATTTTATCTTTGCCCGAATGCAAAATAAGGCTAGGATCGTGGGCAAGATAAGGTAGAACGCCGCCCTCCAAAACATCCTAGCTTTCCTTGAACGCCCATCGATTCTCAGTTTTAGCCCAATGCACATACACAAATACAAATTAATTAAAGCTACAAATACTTTATCTTTACCGTCGGTGGTGTAGCATACGCCCTCTGTATGCGGGTTGGATTCCACTAGCGGACCCAGGGGAGGGGGCACACCCCCCTAAAAGCGTCCAAGTTTACTTAATATTTCAATAAAGGAGAAAAAAGTATAAAAATACGCCCAAAATGCAGCATTTCGGCCTAGAACTTGCTAAAAGGTTACGCCCCTAAGAAACGCTTCCTCTTACGTCGAATCCAGGAGCTGCCCCTGGATCCCTGTTATGTTCAACGGCTTTATATAAGTCTAAGCCCAATGCACATACATTCTATACAGAAATATCGGCTTCAAACCTTTGCCGTCGGTACCGGTGGTGTAATTCACGCCCTCCGGAATGTCCTTGCCTAGCTTGAACGCCCGTCGGCTCTCCTTCTCTGCCAACTTTGCCTGCTTCATTGCCTTTTCCATCTGAACAACAAACAAAATCAAGATGCTTTATTTTCATATATACATTGTATAGGTCATTAAACTACTTAATGTCATTTATCATAAGATCATCTTTGTTACAATTCCGAAAGTTATGAAAAAAGAGAACAGTTCAGCACAATCTCTGGAGAGGTTTTGAACCATTCAATGTCTTCAATACAAAATAGGAAATCAGGGGCGGTCCCAGGATATGACGTAAGAGGTGACGTAGCTTAGGGCCGAGCCGAAACGGATTTGGTTAAAAATGTTGGTAGAGGGTGTGGAAATTTTAACAATTTTTAGTCTGAAATGTTTTTTTCAGCGTATTTTTCTTATAACTGTATTCTCCTATATTGAAATAAAAACTTAACTAGGAAGGTTTAACCGACCTGTTTCATTGCCTTGCCGACTTCCTTGTCCACCACACTGTCAATCTCGTCAGCTGACATGTGTCTATGTTTGTGTTTCGACTTCTTTTTCTTTTCTGTTTTCTCGGACATTTTCAGGTTACTTTTCTATCTTCTGTTTTTTTGGTCGATTTGCAACTTATATTGTGTTTCTTCTTGGTATGTTGTTGCTCAAATGTTGTTGATGTCGGTGTTTTTCCAGTGCCTAACTAGAATGGTAAAAAGTATAATAAAAAAAACAAGAATAAATTTGCCGGCCTCATATTAGAACTGTCCCATTTATACTGTATATGTCATATTCTAAAAAAGGTATAATTAAATTTAAAGAAATATGATTCGGGTACATCGGCGTTGTGTTACGGTGTATGTAGATCTATTTTAACAACAGACAAGGAACAAAGAATTTTGTGAAATTGAAATGGAATTTCACCTCAATAAAACTTGATTTTTTTTGGCTGAGAGTTGTGGCGTTACAGGGAAACAAAAAAATCAAATGATAAAAAGCGTTTCTCTGAATGCCCGTTATCTCTTGACATATGTATACCCGTTTGTTAGATGTACACCCAATAGATTAGTCAATAGGCAATACATGTATGTATACAACTTTTTATGTTATAAACACAACCGTTTTCATACTTTTTTAAACTTAATTAACGGTTCAAATAATGAAAAATAATTTACAATACCGTAATGATAAAATCCTGACGTAATACAAACAGGAATGAAAACAGTGTATATGATAAAACCTTTTTCACAACAATAAAATTATTTATAGACTATTAAAATTTCCTACTTTCGCTTTCGATTTTGCAATCATGTCACCTAGACGCTTGATTTATCAAAAGCGTCATGTTGCCATGATTACGATGACATGAACACATAGTTTGATGACGTTTACCGCCACATTTAATCAAAACAAACAGGTGCTACAAGAGAAGTTAGTCGAA
Source organism: Mya arenaria (assembly GCF_026914265.1). Lineage (NCBI taxonomy): Eukaryota > Metazoa > Mollusca > Bivalvia > Myida > Myidae > Mya > Mya arenaria. Next base: position 33,240,821 of record NC_069130.1, on the reverse strand, counting down.
CTGAAAATTTAATCGAGAAATGTAACAAATTAACAGAATAAAGCAAACATGTCAGAAAGGTAATTGTCAAATATTTATTTTTTAAGTACCTTGGTCTTCTTCATATGCTTAATTAGGAAACTCGTTAACTCTTTTTTCTGATTGAGATAGCCAAAAATGACTGGACTTTTTAATAGTCCACCTAAACTAGTCTTTTGACGATTTTTATTACTATCGCAGACTCACGACGTCCACCATCCCAGCAAAAAGTAGGAACGGTCAATACGCAGAGAATCAACGCAGCCACAATCTTGAAATTATCTCCGTTATAAATTGACATTTTCGTAAAATAGTATTGGCTTTTATTAATGCACTAGCTACAATAATGAGCGATCAGGGATACTTTTTTTTATTATTTTGACATTTCTTATGTTTCCCTGTAACGCTACAACTCTCTACCATTTAACAACGGGCGAAATGATATACTGTAATAATATGCATTGATCTATCTATCTATCTCTGTTTAATGTCAACTCCTCTTCCGAGTGTTACTGACATGAACGGTGCGCGCCGGCTTGTTAGTGAAAAAATAAAACACTGATGAGGCAAATCACATCAGAAAAGTGAGAACTAGGGTATAAAAGAGAACACAATTTAGGTAACATGATAAAAGGTGATTGGTGAACTGGTAAAAGGATAAAAACACTGCTCGCTTATCTAATGCTTAATGGTTGCCACAGCCACCTTGAATGTGTCAGGGGTGGGGATAGTGACAATATGATTTGGCAAACTGTTCCAAAGTACAACCGAGTGAGGATAGAATGAAAATTTGTGATAGTCAGTTTTTACTTGAATTTGTCTGAAACATAGTGGGTGCATTAGTCTGGTAAATCTTATTGGTGTTTGAATATAAGATGGCAGCGAAATAGCAACATGATGATGGTATATGTTGTAAAACATTACAAGTCGGGAATCTAGTCTACGTTGTTCAAGTGAGCGCCAACCAAGACTTTCCTGCATGTTTGTAACACTGGAGAGAGGAGAGAAGTCATGTTTAACCCAACGGATAGCCCGACGTTGAACCATTTCAATTTTATTGGTGTTTGATTTTGTGTGTGGGTGCCAAATTGTGCTTGCATATTCTAACTGTGGACGGACAAGGGTTTTGTAAGCTAAAGTCCGGACACTTTCTGTTTTTGTTTTTATATTTCTTTTAATGAAGTTGAGAGTATTATTTCCATTGGTGGTAATTCTCGAGATATGAGTGTTCCAGGTGAGGTCTGCTGATATGTCAACACCAAGATATTTAGCACTTCTGACTGGCTCTAAGATCTGGCCATGGAGAATGTATTGATTTCTGATGATATGCTTATTCTTTGTTATGTGCAAAACTTGACACTTGGAGGGATTAAACTCCATATCCCAATCATTTTCCCATAATTCCAGTTGTTTGAGATCATTTTGAAGGATAGCACAGTCAGAGGGAAAATTGATGGTAAGGTAAACAGCAGTATCATCTGCAAAAAGTCGAACTTGTGATTTGATACTAGAAGGGAGGTTATTTATGTAAATCAAGAAAAACAAGGGACCCAGTACAGAGCCCTGAGGTACACCAGATGTTACGGGTACTTCTTCAGAATGATCTCCATCCAAGACTACTGTCTGACTTCTATGAAGGAGAAATGCCTCAGACCACTTGAGAACCTGTGGACAATAATAATGACAAAGTTTTTCAATTTTTATTCGACAGTGATCTGAACTGGATTTAATTTGTCATCAGAGTTGTTATTTTCACATTAATATATTATGGGTCACGAATACCGTTATACATGTACACAACCAGTCAGATTTGTCCCAGATTTACCGATATTGGGATACTTGATAAACAATCGACACTTGTAAGTGTTTTATGATAACTTAACATGTTTTTTGGGCATACTGACATAACTTAATATGTGTTTAATAGTAGGCAATAATATTTGCGTAAAAATTTGAATTTATAACGGAGATAATTTCAAAATTGAGGCCGCGAGGATTTTCTGCGCAAGGACTGCTTACTACTTTTTGCTGGGATGGTGGACGTCACGAGTCTGCCATATTAAAAAAATCGTCAAAAGACTCCTTGACGGCCATTTAGGTGGACTAATTAATGCACCAGTCAATTGTATCCACGGCTCCCCCCGGTCAGGGGACTTTGACTTTCGATCCAGCCAACCCCGGGTAAAATCCCCGCCCTGCCGATACGAACAGATGGTAAAATCCCCGCCAAATGCCCCCGCACCCCAGAGACGCTAGGTAAGGCCCTTTCCCCGCTATATATATGTTGCGCGAAACAAAACCACCGCATTCACTTGGCACTGCCAGGGCACCTGAAAGGTAAAAACACTGCCGATTTCCACAGCTATCCCCGGTATACCCCGGACCTGGGGGGGGGGGGGTGTGGTTACAATTGACTGGTACATATTTGTTTATGTCATTTTGACCAAAAAAACATGTTCAGATATCAAAACACTTACTGGGTACATGTGTCGAGTGTTTATCAATTATCCCAATATCTTTAAATCTGGGACAAATCTGACAGGTTGTGTACCAGTACATGTATAACGGTATTCGAGACCCAGAAGATATTTATTTTAAAATAATGACTCTAATGACAAATTAAAATTAAGTTTAGATCACTGTCGGGTATATATTAAACAATTTCGTCACTATTATTCAACATCGATGCACAACATTACCAATTTATAAGCCTGGTGTTAAATGGTAGAGAGTTGTAGCTTTACAGGGATACATTTGACGATTTTTGTTTTGGCCACTCTTCGCATAAGTCCATATATATAATATCATATTATTAAATATGGTCTGTTATAATGTTAAAGCCAAACTGTGAGTTAATTTATATAACATGGTTCGTAATGTCCCCAAATATGGTCTGTTATGTCTGCTCTGTAATGTCAGTGACTCTTTATTCATCTTCATGTACATACATGTATGAACACCAAGAACACATCAAGACAACTGTTAGTTCAAATAATTGCACTTTGACAGATTTTTTTACGATTTTTGATATGGCAGGGATTAGAAGAATCCTGTATAACACATCTGTTATTTTAGACTAGACAACTCACAGTGTGCCCTAAGCAGTAAAACGGTATAAATAAACTCTAGAGGCGGGAGTATCATATTACTTAAGCTTAACATTAAATCCATAGTAAGGTACCTTGGACATATCGGTACTTAGCATCCTTGATGTATATTTGGCATTTTGTTGTATCAGTGCTAGTGTTGCTGCTCCAACATGCCTGAACGACAAAATAAATGTGCTGATACATTATTTCTTATGTTCCAGAACTATATGTAAAAATTCAAGTGTATAGGTCTCACCATAGACCTAATCTCTACCTCTTATTTTTATGTTTGCTTTTGTAAGTTTTGTTTCTTTCATAACCCTTACTGACATTATTGCAGCTTGACCAGCATATATATATATATATATATGTCTAGGTCCCCATTAAGGGTTTGACATTTATGAAAGATCACAAGAAGATAGATAGTCATTGTCCTAAATAACATTTTGGCGTTTTGCCATTATGAGATGACAGAAATATCCACTATATAAATATGCATGCGAAAATCTTACACAGTTTGCTTCATTTCTCATCATGGCTTGGCAGCATTGAAGTTTTTGCAAGTCAACAAAGACCCAGCTACAATTAACTCTATCATATAGGACTTACCCTATAAAAAATTACATGTTACAGTGATGAGATATTGTTATTTCTTTTTTTCAGTGTGACAGACAGTGGACATGACACAACGTCCCTCACTGAATCAAGCTTATCCGGAGGACTTATTCCTCCACTGACTAGTTCCAACAAAATAGCTGAAAAAAGCAATCCATTCCAGACAGATGGTGATATTCTGCCACAGGTAAAAACAAGATGTTATATGAATTTACAAGACAGACCTATTTCGCACAATTTTAATTTATATTGCATCCCAACTTATGCTTGCAAATGGACGAAAAACACAAAATATATGTGATGACATTAAATGTTTTATCTTGGCTTTTAACCTTAAGTTCTGAAAAGACTGTGAGTGCTAGCTAATAGTGTACTTCATTAATTGCAAAGTCTGCATTTCTACAGTTGAATGTTTGAATGAGATACAAATAAGTTAACTCCTTGATTCATACTTAGCATATATGTTGTTGTTTTTATGTACTTACAAGCAGTTGATTTCTAAATGATAATTTTATACCAATTTCAGTTGCCCTCACACAAGTTCCGCTACTCTGTATGGCATGACCTGCGGGAAACATGTCTAAGAGGAGATCAGCTACATGCTCCTCGGGTCAGGGCAGGTAAGACCATACCAATTTGATTCTATGTTAAGCATCAGGGGCCGTATTCAATAAGCATTTTAGCAATTATTTTCAACTAAGTGAAAAATTGCCATTTTTCTAATTTGAATTTTAAGAAAACGAACAATGTTTGTACACCAAAAATATGAAAATAGGCAAGAAAATTGTCTTAACAAAATACGCATATAAATAAATCTGATGAAAAGTAGCGGGTATTTAAAATAATCGTTGTCAAAAATTACGAAATTCTAACTAAGTTGGAAACATTCACTAAGATGCTTATTGAATACGGACCCAGGTTCAAACTTGAAAGGAAATTGCTCTTATATAGGACGTACTGGCACTTACTATCCTCTGAATAATATTGAATGAGACATTTCAACCCTTCAGGTCACATTTAAGTTATAGTGACAGCACAAAAATTATTGATACTATACTTGAGCTCTTTAGCATGAGTGTTTTATTCTAATGACTGGAGTAGAAGTCAACGTAACGTGTGTCCGATGTTGTATTTAGAGACAACATTCAGTAACTTAAATGTAGCATGCAGTATGTGCGAATAGCATTGAAATTTATCCGCATGATAGTTTTTGAAAGGTTTATTTCCCTCTACCAATTACAGTATTGAAAATAAATAAGGTTGTGACAATAAAAAAAGGTCTGGTGAGACCACCATACAGGAAATAGACTTGGCCTGAATTTCAATGCCTGGAACGCCCAAGGACTTCAGTCAAAATTACCGTGATCCAGAGTTTGGATTTAAGACAAATTACCGTGATCCAGGGTTGGGATTTTAGTCAAATTACTGTGATCCAGAGTTAGGATTTAAGACAAATTACTGTGATCCAGAGTTGGGATTTAAGACAAATTACCGTGATCCAGGGTTGGGATTTTAGTCAAATTACCGTGTCCAGGGTTGGGATTTAAGACAAATTACTGTGATCCAGGGTTGGGATTTTAGACAAATTACTGTGATCCAGGGTTGGGATTTTAGACAAATTACTGTGATCCAGAGTTGGGATTTAAGACAAATTACTGTGATCCAGAGTTGGGATTTTAGTCAAATTACCGTGATCCAGGGTTGGGATTTTAGTCAAATTACCTTGATCCAGGGTTGGGATTTTAGTCAAATTACCTTGATCCAGGGTTGGGATTTTAGTCAAATTACCGTGATCCAGGGTTGGGATTTTGGTCAAATTACCGTGATCCAGGGTTGGGATTTAAGACAAATTACCGTGATCCAGGGTTGGGATTTTGGTCAAATTACCGTGATCCAGGGTTGGGATTTAAGACAAATTACCGTGATCCAGGGTTGGGATTTAAGACAAATTACCGTGATCCAGGGTTGGGATTTAAGACAAATTACCGTGATCCAGGGTTGGGATTTAAGACAAATTACCGTGATCCAGGGTTGGGATTTAAGACAAATTACCGTGATCCAGGGTTGGGATTTAAGACAAATTACCGTGATCCAGGGTTGGGATTTAAGACAAATTACCGTGATCCAGGGTTGGGATTTAAGACAAATTACCGTGATCCAGGGTTGGGATTTAAGACAAATTACCGTGATCCAGGGTTGGGATTTAAGACAAATTACCGTGATCCAGGGTTGGGATTTAAGACAAATTACCGTGATCCAGGGTTGGGATTTAAGACAAATTACTGTGATCCAGGGTTGGGATTTTAGTCAAATTACCGTGATCCAGGGTTGGGATTTAAGACAAATTACCGTGATCCAAGACAAATTACCCTCATCCAGGGTTGGGATTTAAGACAAATTACCGTGATCTAGGGTTGGCATTTTTCACAAATTTTCCTGATCTAGGATTGGGATTTTTCACAAATTTTCCTGATCCAGGGGTAGGATAAAAGACCAATTTCTCTGATCCAGTAGTGGGATTAAGACAAAACAATCAAGTGTATACATATACAAGTGTGGGAAAACAGTTTGCGTGGATTAACTATCAATGATTAGACAGTTAATAAGAATTATCATGTACTTATTTTTCTAAATTGATACTTCAGGTCCCCCCGAGAAGGAGAAAATGTTTTTCAAGATAGAGCAAGAGGGCATTCCTATCCACCATAACTATGCAGGGAAAGAGCGTCTTCACCATAGCAACCAGCAAGAGAACTGGGAGAGGGCCAGGGTAAGTCTGAAGTGTTATTTATTGTATTCTTTTTCTTGAAATCATACAATGGATTATTATTTTTTCATACACCACCTCATTTTAAACATTACTATGAATGTTTCATTTCAATAAATGAATAAAAAATCATAGCAAATAAGAGTTTGATCAGCATCTGCTGGTATGACCAAACTCTCCAAAATTCCAGTTTTATTTTTAAATCCAATGTTTCTCACCAATAGATTGTGAACCTTAGCTTCCAGAAGTTGCAGGATGACTACCAGCATCGTAACATGTTGCTGATCCTTGCTCAATGTGCAACTGCACAGCCAACCAATCATGCAGACATCACCAAGAGATGCGTTATATTTCATACAATTTCTGTTTTCCACCAATGGGTTGTGAACCTAAGATATGAGGAGTTACAGTATGACCACCAGTGTAGTTAGATGTTTATGATCCATGCTGGATGTGTCTTTGCACAGTTTCCTTCATGTATGAACCTTTACAGAATCACCAAGAGATGCGTTATATTTAATACAATTCCATTTTCCAACAACAGATTGTGAACCTAAGGTATTGTAAACAGGAGTAGCAGACAGACTACCAGTGTTATAAGTAACACCTTGCTGCTCCTTGCTCAATGTGCTTCTGCACAGACTACCCGTACATGTATGAACCTTTACAGAATCACTAAGAGATACATTACATTTCATACAATTTCATTTTCCACCAACAGGCTGAAAACCTAAGCTTTCAGGAGTTATGGTATGACAACCAGTGTGGTAAGATGTTTATGATCCATGCTGGATGTGTCTTTGCACAGATTCCTTCATGTATCAACCCTTACAGAACCACCAAGAGTATCATGCATTATATTTAATACAATTCCATTTTCCAACAACAGGTTGTTAACCTAAGATACCGTAAACAGTAGTAGCAGACTGACTACCAGCTTTATAAGTAACACCTTGCTGCTCCTTTACAGAATCACCAAGAGATGCATTATATTTCATACAATTCTGTTTTTCTTGTAAATCTAAGATACCCTAAACAGTAGAAGCAGACCGACTACCAGCTTTATAAGTAACACCTTGCTGCTCCTTGCTCAATGTGCTTCTGCACAGACTACCTGTACATGTATGAGCCTTTACAGAATCACCAAGAGATGCATTCTATTTCATACAATTCTGTTTTTCCACCAACAGGTTGTGAACCTAAGCTACCAGGAGTTGCAGGATGACTACCAGCGTCGAAACATGTTACGAATCCTTTCTAGATGTGTGATGGCGCATACAATCAACCTTTCTCAGAATACACTATACTACCTCGGCAAGATGACATTTCCAAGGTTAGTACAAGTCATTATTTCTTGTGGAAGAACGTACATTTAGTTGTGTTGAGTGTTCAATACACAGTAGACTTCATTACCCAATATGGATTCATAAAAATCTACATGTCACATACACGATGAAGAATATTGCAACCAAGAAAAAAGAGTTTTTAAAAATATAAATCTTGATTGAGGGGAAAAAAGTATAAACCAATTACTGATGTTATTTTTCAGTTGCCTCCATATCAACATCAATGATAATTACTTGAAAAGTTTCCTGGTAAGTTGTGATGGTGTGATGTTGTGTTTGAGATGTTGTGTCTTAGATGTTGTGTCATAAATGTTGTGAAGTAAATGTTGTTTTTTAAATGTTGTGACTTAGCTGTTGTGTAGAAAATGTTGTGTCTTAGATGTTGTGTTTTAGGTGTTGTGTCTAATATGTGGTGTTTTAGATTTTGTTTCTTATAATTATGTTGTGCCTTAGATGTTGTGTTCTAAATGTTATGTTCAAGATTTTGTGTCTTAGATGTTGTGTTCTAGATTTTATGTCTTAGATGTTGTGTTCTAGATTTTATGTCTTAGATGTTGTGTTCTAGATAAACTTAATCTGAGCTTCAATCATCAAGGCTCATGACTTTTTCTCTCATATTGGTTCAAACCACTGAATATAGCTAATTAGATATGTCAGTTCAGGTGCCATTGTTAAGTCCATGTCTAGACTCAGAAAAGGATTTTTATAAAGGAACAAAAAATCATTTTGACAGTATTCCAATTCTTTAAAAAAACATATGTTAATAATAGTAAAACACTCAAATAGTAATATATTTCATGACAGCTCACTATCAATGCGTTGTTAGAAGGAAAGCTACAATAAAATGAAGCTATGCCATATTGAGTCTCCAGTCTGAACTCAGACATGAGACTGTACATACCAGTAATCACTGCCTCAGTTCAGGGCACGTATTCACTTAAGTCTTCCTCAGACTCAGACTCAGAAAAGCAACATTGTAATTGTATTGTAGAAATGCTTTTATAGGAGCAAAGTTTGTAAAAATGTGGTATCTATCAATTATTTTTTTAAAATCAGGAAAAAATATTTTGTCAAAATATGTTACAAAAACTTACATTATACGATGTAGATGTTAAAGCTGCACTCTCACAGATTTAACGTTTTGACAACTTTTTTATTTTTTGTCCCGGAACGAGTCAATTTTTGCAAAAATCCATGACGGCCAGTGATATAAGACTGATGACAAAAAATCAGATCAGAGAATTTCATATATAAGTTCAAAATTTGATGTTTTATGCATTTTTTCTTAAACCGTTGGCAAAGGTTAAAGCCATAAAACATTAATTTTCGAACGGAAATATGAAAATCTGCAATCTGATTTTTTTGTCAGCAGTTTTATATCATTGGTTTGCAGATATTTACGCAAAAAATTGCTCTTTCCAAAACAAAAAATAAAAAAGTTGTCAAAATGGTAAATCTGCGAGAGTGCAGCTTTAAGAAATAAGAATTCATTTTTCTGAGCCATAGAGTGAAACTCAGAATCAAGATGTTAGTTCAAATTAGTTGTACAATAAGTAAATAAACCTTTTTTCAAAAAGAACATCTAAGCTAAGCTATAAATAATTCTTATAACATGTATCGCCAGGGTTTCCCAACTCTTCCAAAAGTAGAGAGCATCACTGCGAAGAACAACGCAATCTCAGACATCCGTGGACTACATCGACTCCAAGGGACCCCACTTCAAGAGCTGGACCTCAGAGGAAACCCTTTAGCCTTCAATATGGGATACAGGAACATGTAAGTATCATAATGGGCTTACATATTGGACTATAGATTTGAAAGGTACAGTCAAAACTCACTATATGGCGAAATCCTTGATACCCCGGAAATACTGGTACTTTAAGATAATGAATATTTGATATAATGGAAATACAAAAAACGTCTCACTTAACCCATCACATTCGAATAAAGTTCTATCTAACACATGAACATTGAGATAACAGAGTTCAAAATAGCGAGTTTCGACTGTATATAGGACCTAAACCTATAACATGGTACTCAACTTCATGAGCGAAGCCTGAGAAGGAACCCTTTCTCCTTCAATATGGGATACAGAATCATGTATCATATGGGGCTTTCATATGGGGCCAGATTTTAATAACATATCGGACCTATATCTATTATATGGCATTCTACTTCAAGAGCTTGACCTCAGAGGAAACCCTTTCTCCTTTAATATGGGAAACAGAAACACATAAGTATCATATAGGTCTTTCAAATTGGGCTAGATTTTGAAGCTGCACTCTCACAGATATACCGTTTTTACAACTTTTTTGAACTAAAATGTAAAATACCTGCAATCTAATTTTATGTCAGTAGTTTTATTTAACTGGTTTTCATGCATTTTCGCAAAAGTTGGCTCAGTCCAAGACGAAAAATTTAAGAAGTTGTCAAAACGTTCGATCTGTGAGAGTGCAGCTTTACGAGTTTATGGAGCCTTAATCTATTATGGAACATGGCATTCTATTTCTATGAGCTTGACCTCAGTGATGAACCCTTTTCTTAAAACATGGATAACGTACAGCATAATGTGATTACAAGGATTACTATGATGATAGGGTATAAAGGAATTCTAGGTGGTCTGGTTAGGGCAGTGGTAGCATACTCGCTTCCCACCAAAGTGTCACAGGCTTGATTCCCGATCTGGGCGCATGTGAGTTTGGTTTGTGATCATCAAGCCAGACACATAGGTTTTCCATGGGAACACCACAATACAACATCAAACTTGTGCTTACAAGAATAACTTTCTTGACAGTAGTAAAATAAAGAGTTTAATCCAAAGGACCAATAGATGTGAATTATGTGATCATTGTACATGTTTCTTAGAAACAAACAAAATAGCTGAGTCACATAGCTTTAATTAATTACTGTTGTTGGCTTCAGGGTGTTTCATGCCTTGCCAAACCTACGTGTGTTGGATGGAATTCCCAGGATGCCGTCTGACGAGGTTGCCGTTGATTACGTGGAGGATAAGGAGGGAAAATGTAACATTCTCTAGAGGCAACAAGTCATCGAAATTGGATTGTATTGTCACCAGGCCTTAATATTAACACTAGTACTCATTCTAGGCCAGTATACTTAAAATATATCAAGTTTCCAAATTTAAGTTGAGTTTTCAAATTGTCATAGTCAAATTAAAAGAAAAGTACAAGTGTTTTCATCATAAAATGATGCATTTATAATATAATCAATGAAAATGAAGTATTTTAGAAATTATTATAATGTTATTATATCATACGGCCAGCAAGATACATAAATAAGGAAAGTGACTTGAATTATGAAATGTTTAATGAAAACCGGCCGAGCTATGCAAATCTATGATTGTGAGCAAACCAGGCTTGTAATTCCTACCATGGTTAACCATGATTGTCGTGTACTATAAGATATGCAAATAGCACGTGTTTCATGCTTAAATACATTATGGAATATGTTTATTATTATAACCGCTGAATGTTACTGAACTGCTGTCTCGTGTGATGTGGTCTTTATGCAAGAACTCTACTAATCTCCCGACTAACATGTATTACTGATCTTGTATCAAGGCTTCAATTTGAAATTATGCCTATTTAGAAGTACTAACAACGAAGGTTATTTAGCATTTGGCTATTCAAATGAGTATATCAGTGGGTATAATACGGGAGTATCTTATTGTTTAGTGGTAATTTCACCTTTTACTAAAATATTGACAATTTCATAAACTGTTTTATTCTCATCGCAGAAATAGAAGATAATTGTTTGTTTCAGTGTAAGATAGCAATATATTTCACTGAGTGAGCACTAAAAGCTATATTTAAAGAGAGGCATAGCTTCACGAGAAAATATTTATTTTTAATGTTCATTAGGTGAAGTATGTTTGTTGCACTGAAACATTTTTTTTTTCTGTTCCCTCATGGAAACCGTATAATAAAGATTAAGAACTTTCAACTTCAAATACAGAAACTGAAGGTTTTTTTTCCAACGATGGAATAATAATTAAGAAATTGAAAAATGACCACTTAGTATAAGTATTGGAAATATTAATAAGTTGCTTCTGTTATTTTGCCCTTGAACTGACACAAAGTTCATCATGTTTTTGTTTGGATTGGCTTTGTCCAATTTTATACACAATAATTTTAAACATGATGTTTATTTAAAAGTGTGATATATTTTTATATGCCTGTCTTGCAAGAGGCACTATGTTCTAAAGGGGGCTGGATCCCACATTGTATATTGTTAAAGCATTTATTTCATGCATTTTTGTTGTTATATCTTTCTCATGTTTGTATAATGTCAAGTTTTCATAAACCATTTGGTATCAGTTAGCCTTGTAAACTAAGTAATAGTTATTTACATTGATATTTTTTTTAATTTTAATATCAATATTTGAGTTACCAGTTATATCTTATTGCTGGATACAGAAGCACAACCAATTTCATTTTTAAACTATCTATTGCATTGTGTGTAAGATAATTGGTCATGCATATGAAATTAATGTTAAATATTGACAACCAGCGAAATTATCTTTCTTTTACGATTATTCTTCAAGCCTGCTTGCATTTATTTTCTACACCTACAAACTGCTTTTCTGTCGAGTTTTGATATATGAGAGTCATGGTTTTCTTTATCTACATGTAGCTTAAACCCTGTTTCTTTAACACTTTAAACTTTAAACACAAAACTTGTATAGGTACTCTCAGACATATTTGATTGTTTTCAATGATTTTCGTACACCTTGTATTACTGGGCAGATACTTATTTGGACATTATTCTGTAAATCCAAGCCTAACCTTGAGGCTAAAGTTATCCAATTTTCAATACCATAGTTTTTCTAATGCTTTTTAGCAAAAAACAACAACTTTTTCTGTCACATTTATGAATTAATATAAGCAAATTGAAGATGATGTTTTAGCATTGTAACAAGTGTTAAGTTCATATTTCACACCAAATCAACTTTTTTGATGACTGCTCGAATGAAAAATGAACAAGTACCTTTAAATCTTATTTATCATCAAGTTGGTGAGTTTGATTCACCTTTTCCGGCTGAAAGTAATTTGTACAAAGTAACAATAAACACAATTTATATAGACATTTTCTCTGTATTTAGATTTTTTTTTATTCCCTATTATTTGTGTTTTATTACAAAACTTTTCCTGATTTTGTTTTATCTGGACATTAATAAGATAATGATGAACTATATGTACAAGTAGGATTTAATATGTTTCTCAGTTATTTTTATTCTGTCTTAATCACGGGCTGTACAGTAGTCGTAATTAGCACAAGCCCGCAAGCCCTGCATTGGTAAAATGTCTTCCGGGCTTGCTCAAATTCTGAATTTTATATAGCAGGGCTTGTTCAAAAATATGATTCCATGCAATAGTACAAAAATTCGGGCTTGTTCTTCCGAAAGTCTAATTTCAATGACTGGCTGTATCCATAAAGCTTTAGAGTAAATATTTTCAACTTAGTGAACATTTTTACATTGGTGAACATTTAATGAACATTTTAAACATTACAGTGAAAGTTTTCTAGTTTTTAACACCAGATCCATTTTATCATGAAATTTATTCATATTCATTTATTATTGTTGACCTTTCTCTAGCTTTTTTTTTATATTTTTGGTGTAGAAACATTGTAAGTTTTCTTTAAATTCAACAATACCAAGTTGAAAAATATTCTCCAAGATGCATTTTGAATACCAGCATTGTACGACTAACAATTTTGTAAGATGCCTTAAAATAAACTGCACAAACAGATACACTTTTTGTATTTTATTCAAAATTCGAAAAAATACCTGATGGTAACAACAGTTCAGTTGATATGGTTAAGTGTTTATATAAGTGTAAAAGTTCTGTGTATAACTAGGAGTATAATAATAAAACATAACATATACATAACATCTTGTCTTTATAAAAGACATCATAACAATGAACAACTCAGAACTTGTAATACAAAAATCACCTGAGTGCATTATAAATATAATAAAAATGGATTGTTTCAGTATATTTATATATATATATACTGAAACAAACCATTTTTATTATGATAAATTTCCTAAAGATGGTATTATAATGAAGTTAGTTCACTTCATTGCTGCTCAGGGTGCTAAGTGATAAAAGTGCAAATATTATTGGTCTATGAATCTTGAATGATGACTTTGACAGAAAATGATGGAAATTGTCTTATCATTTAAAGTAGTGAAAGGTTTCAGCTGCTAATTAATTTTAATTTGTACATGTATGTATTTATGAAGTATGATCATATAATAGGTCTTAAACAAAAATAAATAAATATATCTTTGTAACATTATAAGCAATTAATTAATTCCTCCCTGCTATTTATAGTTCACCTTGTATGATAAGGCCAGCCAGCCAACACAGGCAGTCAGTTTATCTCTAGCAGTCGGAGCTGGGCCATTCTCAACAATATTTTATGTATCAATAAATAGTTACACATGCTGTCGTTCTTCATAACATAACAGTCTTATTATCAAAGGCATTCAAATATTAAGACAAAACAGTGGACATGTATGCTGGTCTCCTTGAAGGCAGAAGGATGCTACTGGAAAAAGTCAGTGTACCCTTCAACAACTTTAAATAAACCAGCTTTAACTAATTAAAGGGACAAGACACCAGATGATACCATTGCAAGAAAAAAAAAAGAAAATTACCAGTAATAAAAAAACTTACATGAAATTGATTTTGTTGAATACAACACAAAAACTCAGCAAAGACAGTGATCAAATATTCTTTTAATCATGTAAAATGATGTATCATCGGCATCATATTAACTTATATTGACAATTCTAGGAATGTTTGAAGGAAATACTGTATTTGCCGATTTTGGGACCATTTGGTATCTAGTCCCTTTAAGTGCAAAGCGGCAGCACCTAATAAGTATAGTGCTTTCATAATGTGCAAAGCTACACTAGTGAAGGAAGGCAAACATTTTTTCACAACTCTGTGTGGCTGGTAGGTTCAGATCCTGCATAAGAAGATTGGGAAAAAATAGGTTCACTGGGCGTTTGTGGATGAGCATGTCTATGATGGTTGGTGCCGTGTACGTCCGGTGTATAAAATGCTGAGATCAAAATATTTAAAGCAGTTACAATCATAACCATCGTAAGTGAAATGAAACTTAAAGTTTTCCTCTTCCGTTGATTCTGTCGGTCCTTTTCCTTAACCTGTGTTTTATAAAAGTCTGACACTACTAACAACACTCCTGAGATTATCTGCAAAGTGATTGAAAGCCCAATGAGAATTAAAAGAAATCGGTAAAAATCGTGGTCAGGATTTGAAAGCACAGCTCTGAGTTGTGTTGCATTGCTTGTTAGAAGGGAGACATCCATCATGCCATGAGCAAATGTCTTTGTGGTGATGGATTTCTTCTCTTTCTTTTCCTTGGGAACTTCATTGGGTTGTGACCTTGTTTTCTTATCTCCATTTTGTTGTGGTTCTTTAACATTGCTTGTCATCTGAAAACAACAAATAAAATTTGATTCTTGTACAATCGAATCTCGTTGCCTCATACTAAGGGACCGGCGAAAATACCTTAAGCCTTAAAAAAATCGAGCCAAGCTGGAATGCTTACTTTCAGGTTTAAGACATCGGTCATTAAAATCCAGTTCAAGCCAAATAGGAATTTGAGTCAAGCCAGTTTGAGCCCACAGGGTTTCACTGTATGTTAAAGTTTAAAGTGGATGAAATTTAAAACCAATTCCCAACATAATGATATTACAATGTACATATATTCTAAAGTTTAATAAAGCGTAATGGAAGGGTGTTCTATCCTGTCCTTTTTCGTTGCCACCCTTCTGCTCACATGGAGACCAGCATGTGCACCCTTCTGCCCCCATAGAGTTAAATGCTTATGATTATCAATTATGATTAAACCTTTTAAAATGATTTTAAAATATAAATACATACAATCTTTTCATATATTGCAATTGAAATCTATTTCTTCAATTATTCACAATTCCTAACAAATTGTCAAATTTATTCATAATGTTCAAGTTCGTCACAGCCTGATTTGCAATTTACAATTTGCCCTTTTCTCTGTTCAGACCCTGTCCCTATTTTGCAGCACACTGCTCCTTTTAAAAACTGGCTAAATCCTAGTTTTCATTTTTGTTTTATACAGTCTTTTAAACTATTTTTAGTATCTCAAAATCGAAAAATAATTCCGATAGTTTAAAATCTATATTTTTACACAAAATGTACACACAAAAGTCTAAATGTTGGCATCTTGCTACATTAACCCTTTCTTAAAGAAATGAAAGGGTTTTACATTTATAAATAGTTATTGATCAGACAAATTACATCATAAATGATAGGCAACATTTTCCTTCGAATGAAGACTTTAAACAAAGATAACCACTATTTCTTCACCATTTTAAATGAAACATAGCACAGTCTAGGCCGCTTATGGAGCCCCGCCTTCGGTCTTTTATCAGAGTTTAATTTAGAGTTCAGTTTCTTAAACCTTTTCACAAAACAGCCTTCTGATGAAGCACTGTCAAAACATTATTTTAAAAACAGGTTTGTCAAAGTGTTTGATGAAACTAATCACCTAATCAAACTTCGGTTAAAACAAAGATGGGGCTTTTTAAGCGGCAAAGACTGCCCTTTGTTTCATTTAAAATGATGAAGTAAAAGAAAATTACCTTGTTTGAAGTCTTCATTTTAAGCAAAATGTTGCCTCCCAACGTAGGATATATGACGTAATTTATCAAGTGGTATATACACACAGTGTTGAAAGTGATACCAATTACAACTAGAACTCGTCGGATGTGTCGCCTGACAAATTATTTACTGTCGACATTATAGCTGTTAGATTGGCATTTTATTCATTTATAGACAATATTGTTGCCATTTAACTTTCAAGTGTAGGTGGCATTTGAACCTTCAATCAGATATACCTACGGAATAAGTTTCAGGTTGAAACCTCCTATAGTTTACGAGATATGCCACGGACAAAACCTAAGCAAGAAAATTAACAAAGGGCAATAACTCTAAAAATATGGCAGCAAGAGTAACGGTTCTTGTGCACTGCACTTGCCCTCAATGAGATCTATCTAGCTATGAAGTTTCAAGTTGATACCTCTTATATTCTTCAAGATATGCCACGGACAAAACTTTAAGCATGAAAATTAACGAAGGGCAATAATTTTAAAACTAAGAAAGCAAGAGTTACTGTTATTGTGCACTGCACTTGCCCTCCATGAGATCTATCTACATATGAAGTTTCAAGTTGATAACTCTGATATTCTACAAGATATGCCCCGGACAAAACTTTAAGCATGAAAAATAACAAAGGGCAATAACTCTAAAAATATGGAAGCAAGAGTAACAGTTCTTGTGCACTGCACTTGCCCTCAATTAGATCTATCTACATATGAAGTTTCAAGTTGATACCACTAATAGTTTAGGAGATATACCCTGGACAAGCGAAAATGGGATGCGGACGCCGCCGCCGACAAAAGTATTAAACCCCTATATGTCGTCTTTTCAGGCGACACAAAAATGACTATCACTGATTTAGTACCTCTTCATGCTGTTCTGCTGTTGTCTGGAATCCATGAGAATAGCGGCAATTACCGGTACATGGACTTCCGCTCTGGCTTCCACCACAAGAACATTCTCTCTGATTTACATTTTGAAAGTGCTCACTACCATTTCCTGACAGTGAACCCAGGCTTTGTGATCTGTTGTAAGTCAATGACCTTAAGTTTGAAACTTGCTGACCATTTTGATCTGTTTTTGCTGCTGTGGGCCAGTTTTGCATTTGATGGGCCATGTTTCCCGCACTTGGGAGGTTCTTACATGGGTTTTCCCTGTCCTGGATGTTTGAATTGCCAGCCAAAAAGTGAGCAGAAGCCATTTCTTGATATTTTTACACTCTGTCCCTTCTGTTCAATTATCGCTTGTTCAACATAAACTGCAAAAGAAGAGAATGAACTGTGTTTAAAGAAGAATTAGGAGTTGTCTAAATTAACACAGGCATGCAAGACCAGCCCTGATAAAATGCTTTTTGAACATGCTCAAATTCTGGACTTCGTTGCTTGGCTTTATATATCAAACATTGGTGTAAGAATTCAAGCTCATACACTTTATGGAAGCCATATCTTGAAAGTGTCCACAGTGCCAGATATTCAGGTGTCTTTATCAGCCAAAATATGTATTCGAAGACACATATCAGCATCAGTGCTGCTAAGGGAAGTGGATTCTTTGAACAACCCTCAACTATGCATGTGCAGCATGGAACCCAAATCATGCAGACAAGGTTAATCAACAGGAATTACTCTAAAGTAGTTTAAAATACAGTCATGTTACTGAATGTTAGGCCATTTATTTCTGTTGTTTTTCATGAAAAGATTATACCATTGTAAAACTATGTTCTAGTCAATTCTTCTTGTTTCATAAAGCCTCTGTCAGGATCTCATTTCCATTTCTTATATGAATTGTGCCGTTGTATGTTACATTGACTGTTTACCTTTTAATTAAAAAGATATTTATACACATTTGTTTGTTCATCTTTATTTCAAATACATCAAGCCCTGATGTGTAGGCTGAATCGGAAAATCGGTTTTGATATGAAGTAAAACAACAAAATATGCCCAAAAAAAATGGGCAAGTAAAAAATCCATTCAGGCAAGTGAAAATGGCTAGGTGGTTGCCCTTCGGACAACCAAGTATTAGAATAAGCGTCAAGCCCTGCAGTGGCTCAACACCAGGCTGTGTCAAATGTATGATTGGTGCTCTGTAATTTAAAAAAAATAAATCTTGTAGGTTTATGTAAGAACATGGCTGCAGTTATTTCAGTCGGAAAGACTGCAGTGCTAGTGTTCAAATGGTAGTGTGCTTGAGCCCCAAATCTGGCACACTTCTGACCAGGTACAACTTACTGGTGTCAGGAATAAAAAGGCAAGAGTGCCTAGATTGGCGTGAAGGTTCATACAGGCGGGAATGTGTGCAGGGTTTCCGCCAGGCCTTTATAGCTTGTCAGGCCCGACATGCCTTCCGCTGGCAAGGCTTATTACCGACACGCGTTAATTATGCCGACATGCTTTAATCCGCGCAGCGACAATCCTTATCAAAACAATCATCAGTTTTGACAATACACAGTTTTGTTGCGATTGCAACGGTTGACTGACAGCCAGAAGGCATGTCGGGACTATTACGGTATTTGTATCAGCCATTCAGGATCGACGACAACATGAAGGCGTGTCGGTGAGGATAGACGGTGCAATTAACCAAACTCCTCTTATTCTTTATCAAAATGAGAATGTGTGGAACACACCACTGTCGTAATTGCGACCTTCATCCCTATAATCACCTATGAATGCAAAGTAAACAATAAGTGTTAATTGATTTTGGTAACATAAATTATGTGACATTCTATTTTGTTTATTGATCTCAAGTCCGTTTGTTAACTGTCCTTTTGTTTACCAATTATTAAATTGTAATTGAGAACCGTGTTAAAAGATATCTGTGTTTAAGGGTTATGCTATGTCGATGTAATTGAGTCGCGTTCCCGTCTTTAGTTTTGTGTAAAGTTATATTTTGTGTTGCGTATTATTAAACTTTGATTATTTTATCGTTCTTTTAATTTATTTTGAAAAAAGATAAACAAATCTGAAAATACTCATTTCATTGCCATTTAGTTATTATTTAGCCGACCCGGCTTGAAAATTATTAGCTGTTGCAGCTTTAAATACACCCACGAGCAGTCGCTTTGCTCCGGGCTCTTTTGTTTTCCAGCATGCAGACAGCGTGTTTTACACATTTTGCTGTGACGTCAACGGTGTCAATATAAATAATATCCGCACTAAACGAAACATGGGTCGATCAATACGGTTTACGATCAATACCGTCGATATTGTATTGTCAGAATACTTGAGAAATACCAATAATAAATGAAGAGTAACAATTAAACCTTTTCGCAAATATTTTTAATGTAAATCAGATTTGAGTTGGTAATTCTAAATCATAGGAACATAACTGTAAACGTGTTTAAAATGCAGGAAATTGCACCATTTTGATTACGAGAATAAAAAAAAAATCGACGTAGGGAGGGGACACCCCTCCCAAACCCTCCACTTCCGACATGCCTTATGAATTTCCTGGTGGAAACCCTGGTGTGTGTGTGTGAGTACGAAACAGCTTCTAGTAAGCTTAGGCGGCATTCTAGTGTTACAAAAGTCATAGGTTATAGCTCCTAACAGTGTGCCTTTATCCAAAACTTATAATTTGATCTACACAGTTTGATAGTGTCTCATCACAGTTAAGTCAACTATATAATGCAATAAGACTATCCATCTATCCGAAAGCATTGCGTCCGAAACTAGATGTAGGTCATATAACAACTACTATGCATACTGCATTCTTATGAATACTTGCAATGTCGTGAGTTAACCTACCTTAATGAATGAATACTCACCAAGTGATTAACTTTACACACCCAGCCAGATTCAATAATTGCCTTGTAGAGTGTTTGTGTTTGTTAATGCCAATATTGGTGTTTATTTATTTTCTATTTTCTATTTTGATCCGTTTTGATCCGTGTCATTCGACGCTTAAATAGGGAACAGACAACAGTTTCACGATAACTGTTGAAATCCCATACTTGAAGTATACAGTATAGGTCTGGTTTCTGCCTTTGGATTTTTTTGTGTGAATTGGATAGGTGTGTGTTGCATATATTAAACACTTATATCTTTGTTTATTTTGACGTATTTTCTTCTTCTTCTTCTTCTTCTTCCAAATAGGTACAGTCCACACTATGCTGGGTCGTCGTACCGTGATAAAAGTAACAAGTCGGGGATAAAATATCAGGTCTGCAACTTTCTGAGTGTGTACCCATATTAAATAATGAAGACGAGAGATGGGAGTACCACATTAAAATGAAAGGAACATTATCACCAGCCTGCCAAATTCACCACACACATAATGACCATTTGGTTTTTCCTATTAGTATAAATACACAATTTATGTATCAGACAGTCTTGGCACAAACAGAAAAATATCATTTCTGATGGTTTAAAATTCCAACTTTCTCAAACTTAAAATCATTCCAAGCAATAGGAATAAATGTCATGAAAAAAACACAATTTGTGGACTTTTGCCGCGAGAATTGCATTTGTAACATCCACTGGCACCGGATTTTCAAACTCATTCATTTTTTTAAAAAAAATAAAAAAATAATCGTTTAAGGTGGAACTTTGAACGAATTTTCGAGTTAATGTCTGAAAATTGGTATACGAATATAAGAGCATATGCCCAGTGAGGGACTGTTTTTACATTTCAATATTCGGAACAGCTTTGAATCTACGAGTCTTCAAAATATGCCACTGACGTCAATTTTGAGACGTCTGTCATATTTTTGCGTTCCAGCTACAATAACCGATATTTTCATCGATTCTTCGTTTACCGCTATGAAATTTCAACCGCAAGTGCGTCTTGTGAAAATGTTCATGCACATATATATTTTTCTCCCTTGTTTAACGGGTTTTTTTTATTTTCAATTCGTCTATTACGTCATTTGTCGCGGGAAAAACGGCGTCGTGTTTCGCTGAAAAAAGTGCGCCTTTCTTTAATTCTTGAAAAAAAATAATGCTCGTTTAATTTTTGATTTTTTTAAAGACATGTATTCAATGTTTTATTTCAAATCGTCTGATATCAAGAAAAGTGTACCTTACCGACTTCAAGTGTCTGATCAGTTTTATGTTAGGGACATTTGTTGTTGTTGTATAAAATATCTAATTCCACAAGACGGGCGCTGAATTACCAGCTTTATAAATCAACGGATGACTTCAATCTGGTGGCTATTTTAATGAGAGGCTTTCTAAATTATTAAGCAATCTCATTTGCCGAATCATAATATTTTGATAATACACATCAATAATCGTTCAAGTCATGGGACTATGCTGATTAGTGCTTTGTTTTTTATATATTCATCTACGGTAATAACACAACAATCAACAGTTTTACTACTTTATTAGTTACCAATTTCTTTTATAAGTATCAGTAGAGATCTGCAGTTATAGGGCTCTAAACTAAGCCAAAGCATAGTAAATCAAGTGTGTGACACTCATTTCATTTACAAAATATAACATACAAACCAAAAAGTGAAAATCGACAGAAATCTGCATTGTCATAATAAGCACAAACGGATCAAGGCTGCAACCGCCCCCCCCCCCCTAAAATCATCTAAGTTTACTTCTGTATGTTACTATCGAAGAAAAATGTAATTATATACAGATCTATAAAATACGCGACTATAGAGTTCAGTGTTTTTTAATCTAAGTTTGATGTAGCCAATCGGTTATCGTTGAATAAAAACATACTAGTATACAATTAATAAATTCCACTAATAGGGGTAACCATATTATTGACTAAGTTTGGTAGTGAATATAACTCTTGAACAACTTTTAACGAGGGTCATTTGTTACACAACGGTTGGGGGAGGGGTGGGGGATGGTCAGTTCTTGACGTTAAAAAATGATCGGTCATGCTTTGAACAGAAAGAAAATGACTCATATAGTCAATATATAACGGTGTCAAAATTGAATGTTACATTGGCGTTAATTTAAAACACACTAAAATTTTAAAGTGAAACTATTTCCCATGTATAACAAACATCAATTTTGACTGATAAACCCTTACTTCTTACTAAATAATAAATTCATGCAAAATATTATTCACTGATTACAAGATTGTAACTGTTTATTTAATAGTAGAAAGCGCAAAAATGATTATTTTTTTGGTGAATGCTAAAGGATTTACTATGGTCTCATAAGGTAGAAATACCGTGTTTTATGCACATTTCTTTCAAATTAAACTCGGTATCCTTCATAAGAACCATTGTTTTCGATATTTATTCAATCTTAAAGGCATATTAAAACAATATTATTAGTTGTGGTAAATCGTATTTGTGTTTAATACTTGCGTTTGCACTGATAATAAATGATCACATTGAATTGTTTCTATTATCTCATCTTATTTAGGGTTGTTATACTAGTAGTTTACACAAACTCGTACATGCACGCACGCCCATACACACGCACACGAACGCGCGCGCACACACACTACAATAAAATATATTTTCCAAATGGCTTAAATGATGATCTTAAAGTAAATGTTTTTAGTGCAGTAAAATGTTAAATTTTGTTAATCAACGTATTGTTTGTTTTAATCCATAACGAGTTATTCTGTTTTCCTAACTTTACCACGCAATCAAAGCTTTTTGTGCGTACAAGCAACTTTCGGAGATGCATTCAATGCCCATGATGCAGAAGCCAACATAGCTACCATATCCCGCACTCAATGTCTCTGTCGTGTGTACAATGGCTGTGCACGCGTGCATGTGTGTTTGTTTGTGTTTGTGTGCGTGCGCGCGTGTGTGCATACATGCCTGCGTGTGAGAGCGTACTTGAATGTGAGAGCGTGCGCGTGCGTGCGCGCGCGCGTGTGTGTGTGTGTGTGTGTGCGTGTGTGTGTGCGTGTGTATGGGCGTGCGTATGGGCGTGTGTGTGTGTGTATGTGTGTGTGTGTGTGTGTGCGTGTGTGTGCGTGCGTGCTTGCGTGGTGTGTGTGTGGGGGGGGGGGGGTGTGGAGTGTGTGTAGGGGGGTATGGCTTTAGTTAATACAGAAATACAAGACAAACTTCTTTTGGGGACTATTGCCCGGTTATATTTAAAATAAGTTACAAGTAAAATTGAGTCAAACCTTGTTTTCATCTTTATTTTCTAACATTTGAGCTTTTTAAACATTTGGAGGAAAAGTAAATATAAGTCTATATAAGTTTTTAAAAGATACCGTAAATAATATGAACACTAATATACACATACAGAGAAGAATATTCATTTTCAACACTTGAACCTTAAGAAAAATGATTCTCACAATGTTTTTCAACTAATTTTAATGATACACTTTTTTCTGTACACGAAGTTGACAATGAATAATTTCATATTTAATCAATCTGCTGTATAGCTGCATATACTTTACCACTTCATGAAATGCATGAACAAAGTTATTTACAAGAATAAGATATTGTAACTTAAAAAGAAACGACTTTGCATTAAACTAATGGAGAGAAAAACATCTATTTACAAATTAACACATGATTTAAGCAAATAAAATACTTACAGTTGTTCGACTTTAGATCAGAAGCATTAAAATTAAAACATTTAAGGAGTGAAAACAACGTGCTTGCTAAAATTGTCAATGTACACTGTTTTTTTTTTTCATTTCAACAAATATCAGCATTTGGTTAAGGGCTCCATCTATCAGTATCATAGTTTTAACACTCCTTATGATTTGCCACAGTTTATTTCGTAATACAAAAGTGCATTTTAAAACCAAGGGCGAGTACTTTTAAGATCAAGTTGTTTTTCTCAATGTTATTAAGAGAAAGAGAGGGAAAAAGTTAATGTGGTAAAATGCGTGAATTGTTTCATTCCCTTTATATTTCATACACAATTGCCCCATAACCAGTTTGTACAAGTACATTTCCTATTTGCTGATTTCAAGCCATGAATAAAAGCAATGAATAAATAAAAATATATATAGTTAGTAGCAGATTTAAAAATATACAAAAAAACACATTAAAATCAATATGTAAAATCGATATTATTATTATTATTATTATTATTATTATTATTATTATTATTATTATTATTATAAATTGATCTGAATCTACGAAAATAAAATAAATTTTAAAAATTTCTGACACAATTTTACCAAAATGCAAATTTCATTGTTATACATTTCATTTATTTCTGCATGCAATTGATTTCCCCAGATTTCACAACTGTATACCTGATGCACCTATAGTCCACTACACAAGTCATATATAACTAGCTCTGTTGTCCCCCTTGTTGTTGTTCTGTACATTTGGCGGACGTAGGTCAGCGAGCACTTTCTTTGAGATGGGTTTTTCCAGGAAGCGGTCCCAAAGGCCGTTTATGACGTCAGTCACGTGAAGTGGGTTAGAGTTCCGGGCGAGAAGTTGGAGAAGGAAAATTCCGTCGTCGCGCAGATAATTGCCGAATTTGGTACACAGGCTTTTGTCGGTCGTAGTTTGTAATCTGGTAAAGGGAACAGCAATTTACTTCTTTTTTTAAATATAACTGCTGTGGGGTTTCTCTTTAGAGAGTAGATTAAGAATCTGTTTACAACTGATAATCTGCACTAGCGAATTTAGAAGGCACCGACCCCCTCCCTTTTAAATCGACCAATTTACATTATTTACATTTTTATGGGAGAATTTGGTTTCATAAAATACTTCAGCGCAATTTCCGAATACAAATTGTTTAACTTTACTTGAGGGATTAACCCCAATCATCTATGCAAAGAGTTTATGTCATAAACTTTCGGTTCTGAGGGAATCGCGCATGTCGAAAGGTTGCGCCTCAAGTTACGCCCCTCAAACGTCAAGTACTGGATCCGCCCTTGCTCTGGATAGAATACACGCACACTAAACGAAGTCAATCTTTAAATAAACTAAAGTGTGAAACTAATTTGACGCGACCGAACGAAGCCATTGAACATGTATAATGGGACTTCGAAAATGTGTTATGGTAAAACGAATGACGAAGACCTACCTGCCCTTGATTTTCAAGTACTTTTTCACGAAGGAGACCCGATTTCTGCGGACGATGAGGTGCCAGATCCAGGACATGAGGTTTGCGCCGGTTGAAATGGCAACAAAGACGAACCAGAACCACAGAAACAGGAAGATCTTCTCGTTGAATAGATTGAGGGGAAGGACACACTGCACTGTGTGATCCTGGAAATGAGGCAGTAGCAAATGTTTCGTTTAAAAATATAGACCTAAATATGTTAATGGATAACAATTAACAAGATATGTTTGTAAAGTATGATATGCCCTATTAATGGCAGCCATATTATCAACCCTAACTAAAACTAGTTTCAACATTTTTTTCTATTTTGAGTTTTAGCGACATTGACCTTGACTCTAGGGGCACATGCAAACCCATAAATGGTCTCAATAAACTCTACCTTTATATCAAATTAAGTTAAGATATGTCAACCCTATTTTTTTTATCTTTTGGTTACACTATTACAGTGACCATGACCCCAGGTGCCCTTAACGCTATCTCATGAAATGTCTCCTTAAACTTTCCTAAATACCAAGTTTAGTCAAGATATTACAACCCTAAGTTATTCACTTTCAACTTTTTTATTTTTAATAACACTGACCTTGACCCTAGGGATCCAAAACGCAATCCAATGAAAGGGTTCCATAAACTCTTGAGTCTTCTATACAATAAGTTTTGTCATGATGATATGACAATGAATTCACTAATGGTTTTCAGTTTCATAGTTTGACGCCGTTTCACAATGTGAAAACCTGGCTTAAATAGCCTAATGACTGACCTTTGATTATATAGGTACGTGCAACATGAACATTTGTAGGGGGTCTCCCCCGTTTGGATGTAGACGGCTTTTATCAGTGGCGTACCTTAATCACATAAGCAACTGACTAACCTTTTGTTGTATGCCACGAACGCTGAAGCTACAAAGCGATACCCGTGGAAACCGGCGGCTCTCCTTCAGTTGGTGCTCCACTGCTAGGGTGCGGATGGCTTCAATCCCCCAGTAACTGTAGAAACCACCCAGGAAAGCGTCAAGTATGTAGAATTGGCAGACCACGTTGACACAAAACATCAGCTTGGATATAAGGTATAGGCCTGACGGAAAAGAAATAAAACATGATCATTTTGTGAGAGAATAAATTAAGTCACTTTTTTGAATATAAGTGTCATATAGCATGGCATGGCAAGCAGAACATGCAATTTGTTCTTTATGCTGGATTGAAAATCAGAGTCAATGCATGGCAAGTAATTGCATTTTGTATTTTACAAAACGTACCTATGCATGGCAAGTAATTGCATTTTGTATTTTACAAAACGTACCTAAGTTCCATCCCATGCGTTGAAGCTTGTATAATACAAGCGTTATATACGCCGATAGATATGTTCGTGCTAGCTGATATAGTGAAAAAAGATTTATTAAATTAATTTTGAAAAACTATTTCTTGAATGCCTTTGTGATTCCTGTGTGTCAAATGGTCTAATGTTGTATTGTATTTTAGAAGACTTTTTCTGAAAACGCAGCGTAATAGACTAATACCGGTGAGATAAGTTCCCTCGCGGCGATTCAGACAGAAGCAGAGGCGTGACAGTTTTTGGCGCATGCGCACAAGACAGTTCCAGTGGTATTGTCGGTTGCCCTCGAGCCAACGGTCTATGGTGCACACAATCTGAATGAAACAACATGTAAAGGTTTCAATTTCAGAGAGAAAACAGCATTGAAAGAAGGTCCAATTTACAATAATTCGATGCACGCTAATTCTGCTTTACAATAATTGTATTGAACTATCCGAAAAATAGGCATGACAATAGTAGGACATCATCAAATACCCTCAATGTGGAAATTACCAGGATTATGACGTATGCTTTTGTACGAACTTGATAATATGCCTTTCGATGTATTAAAGAGATATTTCAATGCATCATTTTTTTTTTATATTTTTGATATTTTATTGTTTTGAAATTTACGCCCGGCCTCAAGTCCGAATCAAACGTCAGCGCGAACAGGGCCGGGACACAATATTAACAAATGAATGTTATTTTTCTGGAATGGCGTAAGGTTCTCTAACTAGAGCTATCACTGAAGGTGATTAATACCCCCGAACAATGCCTCTTATTATGATTTATCATTGTATGAAGTTTTATGAAATTCCATCTAGTAGTTTTCAAGTTACTGTCCAGACAAAAGTTTGACAAAAAACAACAGAAAAAGGCTCCGGACAAGAAAAAGTAACAAAGGGCAGTTACTCTGTAATTGGCTGAAATAGAATTGCGGTTCCTGTACACTGCACTTCCTCTCATTATGATATATCACTGTATGAAGTTTTATTAAATTCCATCCAATAGTTTTCAAGTTATGCTCCGGACAAGAAAAAAAGTAACAAAGGGCAGTAACTCTGTAATTAGCTGAAATAGAGTTATGGTTCTTGTGCACTGCACTTCCTCTCATTGTGCTTTACCATTGTATGGAGTTTTAATAAATTCCATCTAGTAGTTTGCAAGGTAATGTCTGAAAGACAGCAAAAAAGCAAAACAAAGGGCAATTACTCAGTAATTAGCTAAAGTAGAGTTATGGTTCTTAAACACTGCACTTCCTCTCAATGTGCTTTACCATTGTATGAAGTTCCAATGAATTATATCCAGTACTTTTCAAGTTAAACTCCGGACAAAAAAGTAACAAAGGTCAATAACTCTGTAATAAGCAAGAATAGAGTTATGGTTATTATACACTGCACTTCCTCTCATTATGCTCTATCATTGTATGAAGTTTAATCCAGTTCCATCCAGTAGTTTTTAAGTTATGCTCCGGACAAGGTAAATTGCAACAGACCGACCGACAAACCGACAAACCGACGGACCGACCGACCGACCGACCACAGGGTGACTCCAATAAAAACCGGAAGGCATGTATATACAATAAATTGTGATATTACACTGAAACAAAACATTATCCTACATATATACATTCATACCAGTCCAACAGGTCAATAATGACTTTTGATATTTTTATTAACCTCCTCTATCTTGGCGTCCCTTTTGGCGTCATCTACGTAGTGCGCTTCAGCCGTCATCTCGACCAACTTCCGGATGTCCACACCGGAAAACCCAGAAAACGCCCGCCATACCACACTGGGAAGCTGCGTAAAATGAAGAATTTTTATTTGCTTAATCATAAAAAAAGTTATTCGGAAGACAAGCATGCGTATTATTTTAAAAGTACCGGAACTGCGTTCATTGACACTTTTGGTTATGCGACCCATGAAAAAGCTTTTATCAGTTATATGTTGAAACTCTCTCATATGGGTAAGAAAGCGCTCCTATAATGCCTAAAATTGTTTCCTAAATTATGACCCATATACATGTATTGGTATACACTTGTTTCATTTAAAAGGTATTTTTGCCTACAATGTTTTTCTTATAAGACCAAAGATACATTGCTAAATAACTTTGTTATATACCACGTGATAAATTACGTCATAAATGCTACGTCGGAAGGCAACATTTGCTTCGAATTAAACACACAAAGGTAACTTTTCCTTCGCCATTTTAAAAGAAACAAAGGGCAGTCTATTCTGCTTTAAGAGCCCCACCTTTGTTTCATTGCCGGGGTTTGATTAGGTAATTAGTTTCCGCAGACACTTCGACAAACCGGTTTCCAAAACAAAGTTTCGACAGTAGCAGTTTTGTGAAAAGGTATGTCGAATGGTTTTAAGAAACTCAACTCTCACGCAAACTCTAGTAAAAGACCGAAGGGTTATGGAAGCGGCGTAAATGCCCTTTGTTGCATTTAAAATGGTGAATAAATAGTTATCTTTGTTTAAAGTCTTAATTTGAAGCAAAGTATTGCCTTCTGATGAAGCATTTATGACGCAATTTATCACAGGGTATATACACACACTGTACATGGCAGTTGAAAATGAACATAAGGATGAAGAGTCTATTTTAAATGAAAACAACAACAACTTTTTGTTAAAATTGTTTTGGTTGGAGCTGCATTTTCTTCTTGTGACATGCTTCCAAACAACAGAAATTTAACTCATAACATAAATATTAAATTATTATGGGTTATATACCTTAATGCATGAAAACTGTGCCAACATCTTGCTTGGTTCAAGTCGATAAGTACTAGTAAACTATCAACACCTAAATGCATGTATTGAAATTTGACTTTGTACCAAAAGCTACATCGTTCTTAGATCCAATTAAGACCAATACTGAATACCAGCCCAGGGGAGGTAAACAACGATATATTTATTATAGAACGGAGTAAAGAGTTACCTTGAACAGAAGAGCGCTGAAGAGCAGGATCATGGGGACGTACTGGTAGTACGTGAGCTCGTGCTCGCGGTTATTTCCCTTGGGAACGTTCTCTTCCATGGGAATGAAATACGTATTCTGGACCCAGCAGTAGTTCACTGTGTACTTCGCCATGTGAGCTGGGGGAGAAAGGAATTGTAATATTTTTTTTTTACTGAGCATAAATCTGCATCAGCACGTATCGCAAAAAAACACTTGCCGGTGTTTCTGCTAATGCAATGCGGCTATATTCCACTCTGCTGACGTCATGTCATAACACGTATCAATACGCGTATAGTTATTTAAAATTACGTCATAAAACGAAACATTCCGTTATCAATATATCATGTGATTTGTGTTAAAACGTGTTTTCTTAATAATTTAACCAGACATGTATATAATAAAAGGGTTACTAGCACCGCATTTTGAGGTGCGTATTAGATTCTCGTGGTATGTGTTGTTGTTGTTATTGTTGTTGTTGTTTTTCAGTCAAACAAGGGGCATAACATTTCGACAATTATAGAAGCTCGCTATTGCCTCTGGTCACATGAGTACATAGATAGGTTCCAGTATCTCGAAACATCGGCCATTCGAGTCGACTGTTTTCTTTGAAAAACAAGATTAACTAAAACTGTTCAGTCCGATTGTGGACTTATTTCATCGACTGTATGTCTGTTGTTGTTGTTGTTTTGTCAACCAAACGAGGGGCAAAACTCCACAATTAGCATACATGTTCGGGGGTTTTCTCTGTGATTAAACGGTTTTTGAATTATGGTCAAATTTAAAATGTTTGAACCCGATGCAGACGGCAATGACATCTAGGCTACGACATTTCATCGACCGTTTTCTTATAAAAAGTGTTAACATTTCGCCTACCCGTGTATTCTCCGGGCATCCAGCAGGCTATCCTCTCGTCCATGTACGAGCCGCCAACGACAAAGACGGAGAACGCTATCAGAAGTACAACGGTAACAATGTGGTTGAGCCGGTCCGCCCAGTCGTCGTCGGCGTTCCCGGTCAGTCGCGTCCACGTCGTCCATTTGTCCAGGAATATGAACCTGTTAAAGTAAAAGATCCCTTAAAAACTTTAAAACGAAAATTTGACCTCAAAACATTTCATTTTTGTTGTAATTGACACAAGTTAATAGTGAGCATTTCAAAACGACGAGATTAATGTAACATCAGGTAACTTAAGGAAATGTTTAACTGAAATATAGTTCAGATATCTTGTGAACAAAACCGTCCATAAGGTTAATATGGATGATGATTGTTTTGATGATCATAAGCTGTATATATGCTTGTATCTAAATAAATGTTCTGTTCTGTTCTGTTCTGTAAATATGATTTGTTTATTAAGTACAAAACACGCAAGTTCTGATAAAATTTTGTTTAATTTGCAACCTGAACTTATGCATTATCAAGAAATATAAACGTAATTTCAATCAAAATATTTATTACACAGACGCGTTTCTTGCATTTTAATACATAATCTATAAGATTAAACTGTTTCCGGCGTTGTCGAGACGTAAAAACTTTAAACAAAAAAATAGGTGAAAGTGTGATATAAAAAGCAACAAAAATATAGGTGAAAGTGTGATATAAAAAGCACGTTTACAATATGGGTTCAGAAACAAAAAAGCATCCCTCCCCCATCATATTTCCATATACTTTTGAAAACGGAATTTGGGGGTCATGGCCGCCGACAATAAACTATACTCACGGGTCCGGCATGGTCTGCTTCCTGTTAGGCGGTCACCTCAAAGTATCTGAATTTGACCCCGGTACCAATTAACTAACCGCCCACACTCTCTCGCAGATGTTGGCCAGAATTCGGCGCGGATGCTGCTTCTGCGAATCGCCGTCAACCCGAATCCTGGTTTATTTGTAATGTCATTTAAATAGAAATCGTTTTAAAATTCATGAAACATTTATTAATTCAATTTTAAACCACTTAAATGTGTCTTTGCATATTATGACCATATATACAGCTACATAAATAAAATTTTGTTAAAATTAAATTAAAGTCGTCAAGAAAACGACAATTTTTCGTACAAACGCAATTGATGATTGCCAAAATAGTATATAAAACAGATAAATAATTAGATATTAACATACATATCAATGATTTATAGATGCAATACGATTGTATATAGGCATACAAAGTGCAGAAAAATAGAAATACCAGATATCCCAGCACAATTATATGCTTAAATCAACAGATGCACTCTAAACAAAATGATCAACTGTGAATTTTTGTTCGTTTTCACCCACTTGACATGCATCTGGATTCACTGAAACCCGTCTGATGACAGAACATTTCATTGTCACCTCTGAAACGTGTCGTCGCTGACTGATGCCTCGTACACATGTACATAAAAACAGACATTCACTCTACAAATGCATACATGAATTCCCACATAAAACACATATTGACAACATCGTCGTTTTCAACACTAACATCATGATTAGTATCATCGTTGTCGTCGTTGTAATCATTATCATCATCATCATCATCATCATCATCATCATCATCATCATCATCATCATCATCATCATCATCATCATCATCATCAACATCATCATCATCATCATCACCACCGCCGTCGTCGTCGTTATCATCATCATCATCATCATCATAATCATCATCATCATCATCATCATCATCATCATCATCATCATCTGACATCAGCGCCACCACCACCATCATCATCATCGTCAAAATCATCATCATTTAAGATATAATTTTGGTATTCTCTCTTTCCAAAAAAGATTTTGTTTTATTTAAAAATATGAAATTGAATCTACAAACTAGAATTTTTCGAAACGGATGTCGCCTCCTGTCAGTTTCGCACATAATTGTAAAACCCAAATAATATCATTATTAATAATGTCAAGGGGGTCACTAGTGAAATGTCTTGGCGAGACCAATTTAAAGAATGGACACGAAGATATTGACTTTTGACCTAAAAACCGATAGGGGCATTTACTGGTCATTACACATTGCTAACAAGTTGCAAAACCGTAGGATCACGGTTTGAGCGGAAACCGTTTTAAAGATCTATACCTTCGACCTACTGACCCCAAAATCAATGGGGGTTAACTTCTGTCCATGAGCAATCTGCATGCAAAGTTTAGATACTCGACAACAGGTAATTCAAATGTAATTGGATCCCCCCCCCCCCCCCCCTCCCATTGCCACTTTAAAAAATAGAAAAGGGGGTAATCTGTCAAGCTAGCTAAAGAACTTCTGTAAACACGTTATATATTACCTTTTGGGACGTGTTTATGGTGTAGTAAACATAAAAAAAAATATCGACATGTATGAAAGTTATGGAAGCCAGAACTATCGTCAAGGCATTACCATCATTTGTCGATTGAAAAGTTCATGAAAAATGTTTAAAGTATTTTACTTAGTAATGAACGTACATAAAAGCAAATTCTTACACAAGTAGCTTGATTGTATTTTTGTTATTTTCAACAATTTTGAAGTGTGTTCTTTTTACGAGATTCAGTTTTAAATTCTCTAAATTAAAAAAAACAAATATATACAGTACGAGTAGTAACGTTACTTTGGTACAGTACTGTTGTTCTACCGTCTGTTTCTATAAAGTATGTACTGGATAGATATTTAAGCCACTGGGCGATAGTCGATTCTGAGAATATGCAATTGGTAATGCACCAGTCAATTGTAATTCCCCCACCCCCAGGTCCGGGGGGATAGCCGGGGAAAAGGGCCGTGTTTTTACTTTCCATGTGGCCCCGCAGTGCCGGGTGACTGTGGTGGTTTTGTCTTCACGCCAAATATAGCAGGAAATTGGCCTTATCTAGGGTCCCTTGGGGGCGGGGGCATTTGGCGGGGGTTTTACCAACAGATTGTCCCCGCATGGTGGAGACTTTGCCCGGCCTTGGCTAGACCGAAAGTCAAAGTCCCCGTTATTCCATGGACCTGGGGGAGGGCCGTGGTTTCAAATGACTGGAGCAAAATCGCCGAGCTCAATTGAGAACGATCTTTTTTGACAATAATCGATCTCGGTTTATCCCTGCTGTTGACAGAAACGGCGAAACAAAACAACAACAATATTTCAAAGACATAAAACACGTTGAAAACATGCCTTTAAAGTAATTAAAGTAACGTTTTCAGAGAATATTTGTAAAGAAAAACATGATAAATTCTTAATATATTAATTTAAAAAACGATTTTTAACACTACATACTTGGGCTCGATTCTCTCCCGAATACTGCCAAATATCTGCAGAAAAATGTGTCAACACCGGAAATAGAAAAATAAAATCAATGACGTCACGTATGATGCAATTTCCTACCATCTATTCTATTCGTGGCAGAGGAATTTGACCCTGACAGCTGTTAATTATCTGCATCTTTTCCATCGTAGGCAATAATTGATTGTGTATTGAATTTTGAACAGAACATAACAATAATGTTTATTTAACTTAAAGCTGCACTCTCACACATACTGTATAGCATTTTTACAACTTATTATTATTATTTTTTGTCTTGGAAAGAGCATATTTTTGCACAAATATCTGCAAACCATTGATATTTATAAATTTGCTGACAAAAATCAGATCGTTGATTTTCATGATATTTCCGTTCGAAAATTAATGCATAAACAATCAATTTTTTTAACTAAAATACTAAAATCTGGGATCTAATTTTTTTCAGCAGTCTTATATGACTGGTTTCCAAGGATTCTCGCAAAAATTAGCTCGTTCCAAGATTTTTTTTAAAAAGGTGTCAAAACGTCCATCTCTGAGAGTGCAACTTTAAGCATACTGATATAGCTCGTTGATTTCAATACATGTGAAAATCAAAGCTCTGAAAGTGCTGAGGGACGCTTAAGTATTGCTTAAAGCTGGCAGCAGTAATGCAACATCTCGTAGTGTAAATGAAGATATGCCCTAGAAAGAATGTGATTTGGACTCTATGTACAACATTACTTGTTTGTTTTATTTTGAAGAAACAATTGATATTGTTTTAAAGAAACAATGGATGTTGTTTTAAAGAAACAATGGATGTTGTTTGGCAATGTTAACAAGAGATGTTTGTCAAACATTAAACAGCATTACATAAATATAACGTGAATATAATGACCAATATGAGTTGTGACCTTGACCTTTGTCTTTATTTCCTTAAAATTCACATGGAGTCATCTACTGCATCCCAACCATAATGTCAAGTTTGAGGGCCAGGGCCATTGGTGCAGGGGTTGGTGAATTATCTCAAAGACAAGCTTTTTGCATTAAATGCAATTGTAACCTTGACCTTTGATCCCAACAATCAATCAGGTGTCATCTTCTGGCCAGTCTCAACCTCCAAGTCAAGTTTGAGGACCATGGGTGCAGGCATTGTAGAGTTATCACTCAGACAACCATTTCGGAATCAAGGTCACTGTGACATTGATATTTGACCTGATGACCCCTAAAATCAATTGTGGTTATCTACCGGTCAGACTAAACCTTTGTGTCATGTTTGATGACCAAAGGTTCAGGCACTGTGGAGTCTTCACTAAATGTCACTTGGACCTGATCATTCATATTATCAATACGAGTCATCTATTCGTAAGGACCAACATCCAAGTCAAGTTTGAAGGTCATGGGTGCAGGCAATGTCTAGTTATCACTCGGACTCCCTTTTTAGTTTTTAACATTCAAGATCACGGTGACCTTGACATTTGGCCCATTGAATAAATAGGAGTCAGGACAAGACTCCATGTTAAGTTTGATCACCAAAGGTCCAGGCATTGTTGAGTTATCACTCAGACAAGATGTGACAACCTTTTCATGCTTAAGTTCAATTTGACCTAGACCTTTGACCTGAGGACCCCTTAAATCAAAAGGGGGCATCTACTGATCAGACCAAAGCTTCAAGTCAAGTTTGAGGACTTAATGTCCAGACATTGTCGAGTTATCATTCATACAAGCTTTGGTCTACCGTCGGAACGACCAACCGACAGTAGCAAAGCAATATACTCCTCTTCTTCGAAGCCTATTACAACAACTGATATGCTTGTATCTGATAAGAATGAAACAATAAAAACAAGAAAGAAAGTAGTGCATACCTATATGAATTTATTTGAAAAAATGTAGATGATTTCCTGTTTCAATTGCTGAATGTAAAATCAACCTAAACTAATGGCCAAAAGTCTTGTCCGGTCTACAGCAACTACAATATCTGTTTTGTTTTATATCGCACACTCATAAATTTAGTATCGATGGAAAGAGGACATTAATATGCATTCAATGAAAAAAGAATTTGGAAATTTGAGCCAGTACTGCCGGTACAGTAATGTGTTGAAAATTGGCATTGAGGATTTGCAAGGCACAAATGATTGCGTTGAGTGTCTCTTAAATTAAACGGCGTTTTCAATAATGTGTATGACCCCCATTAACCAGAATGAGTTCAGTGCACCTTTTACGCATTGACGCTACAAGTCTGTGCAGGAATCTAGCCGGAAGTTGGCCGCATTCATGAGCAATGGCGTCACGTAACTGATGGACGTTGTGCACGTTCCGTGCCCTAAACTTCCGTTTCATGTAGTCCCAAACGTGTTCGATTGGGTTCATATCCGGCGATAACGCCGGCCATGGCAACGTTTGGACATTGTTGGCCGCCAGGAAGTTTTGCCTTGCAGCATGGGGCCGGGCGTTGTCCTGCTGTAGGACAGTACCTGGATGGGCAGTAAGGAATGGGAGAACAATCGGCTGCAACACCTGGTCTACGTAACGGTGTGCAGTTAGGCCATTACCGCGTCCTCGACCATATTCGAGGAATACAAGATGAGTTTTATGATGGAACACTGCCCAAACCATGACGCTCGGCCCACCCCAGCGGTCATTCTCAATGACACAGGCGTCCGTAAACCTCTCACCAGAGGGTCGATAGACTTGTTGACGTCGGTCGTTTGAATCAACGTTAAATTTACACTCATCCGTAAACAGAACGGTTTGCCATTGATTCAAGCGCCATCTTCGATGACGTAACGCCCATGCTACCCGTAGACGCCTGTGATTGGGAGTTAGTCTTGCTCCACGATATGGCCGTCGACAACGTAACTGGCACTTCTGTGAGGTCGATTACGAGCAGGTGTGGTTCGTGCCGTGTCATTTGGAGCGGAAAATGATTGCGTAAGTGTGTAAGCTGAATATGCCCATCCTGACGTAGCGTCGTGTCACGCAGCCGTCCGGAACGTGGGAGATCTGCCACGGTGCCGTGCCTTGCGAATTTTGTACGTAATTGACGAATGGTTTTCTCATTTACCCCGAAATGACGGGCTACATGTGCGGCAGTTGCACCAGCCTCAAGTTGGCCTATATAGCGCGCGCACGCTGCTCATTTGAAAGCTTCATTTTATAATCAAAATCAATATTTTCTTCAAATATTCTGATGTCTTCCGATTGGCGTAAGAGAAGAGGATAAGGTAAATCATGTTATCCAATTGGTCACAATACTGTATACATGAGGGGGCACGTGAAAAACATCGCCGGTAGTGTATCTCCATTTTTAGAGCGCAGACGACTATCAAAATCGGAAACCGGTTTGAAATACACGCGGTATAAAGTAAGCAAAATTTAAGGTCGTAACTTCACGCGTTTAAAAGATATTATGGAAATCCATACCGGACACGACTGTTGGCCATTTAATAGTATATTATTTTTGATGGATTGCATTTTTGAATATCACCATAATAATGCTAAATGATATAAAATAATAAAAGGAGATATCAATAGAAAAATTAAAATGAGATAACAAAGTAGTTTCTTAAATAACATAATGTCTACACAAATGTTTATACAAAGAGTTTTCGATGAAAACATAAAATTTCTTAAACTTAACTTTTTGTAAGTTTAAACTACATGTAGCCTTTTGTTGCATCTATGTTGGATGGATTACCTTAATGAACTTTGTATGTAACATCTTGTGGTTTATTGAATCTATATTATACGTTTTGAAACAGATTATAAGGTAACATGTGCCAAACATCACAGATATACTTGTATGCATCATACTATTGCTTCAAGAAATCACTGAATTCAAACATTGCGGAATGTTGTTACAATTTATAAAATTCAGCAATTTACACTTTTCCAAAAAAGTTAAACCTTATGTTATGGACAAAGGTTGACCGGCTTAGTGTTTAAGATTATATTTTGTCTATTTGCCCAGCCGCTGTTTAAACCTACTGATTCACATGATTTAAATCAATAATAATCAAAATAAATGTATGGCATATTTGAGGAATAATATCATCACATTGGTCAAAATATAATTTCAAACACTAATTGTTTATTGTTACTTAAACATCAGTTATAAATAGATATCATATGTTGTGCGATGTGAAACTTTTTACTCAATGTGCTTTTTCAGAGAGGTGCTTTTATATGATGTTTTAGATATTTGTAGAAGTATTTTATGGATTAAAATTAACTCACAGAATTGTTGTTTGAGATTTTTCCGAAATTACCATATATTCAATTATTGGAATTTATAGTTTAGTCATATAGTTAAGTGTCTGTATTGTTTAATTGTTGGATATGGTTTTTGTTGGATATGGTGTTATGTACATATTTACATGTTTTAATATTTTAAAAAGATTGTAAAACAGAAAAGCAAAGTTATTTAGCAGAAATGTTACAGTTTCAATAAGATGTTTAAAAAAATTATGTCTGGTGAAGTTGTTTTTTTCAGAGTTTTTAAAAATTATCCTAACTCTGTTAACTGTATTGATTGATATTTTTAGAATTTAAAAACATTCTGGTCCGTTTCCTTGGATACGTCTTGTGTTTATTAGTAACTAATTTAGTATTGAATAAAACATCAAATATTTTGTAGAGTTGTGTTTAAAACTGCATGGATTTGTCGATAAGTGGAGATCACATGTTACGATACATAACACCACTCTTCATTGTATATCACCAGTTGAAGATTAAGAAACAGAATCTATAATTCTGTAACATGTACATTGTATATCACTGGTTGGTGATTAAGAAGCAGAATCTATAATTCTGTAACATGTACATTGTATATCACTGGTTGAAGACTAAGAAACAGAATATATAATTCTGTAACGTGTACATTCTACATCACTGGTTGGTGATTAAGAAACAGAATCTATAATTCTGTAACATGTACATTGTAGATCACTGGTTGATGATTAAGAAACAGAATCTATAATTCTGTAACATGTACATTGTACATCACTGGTTGGTGATTAAGAAACATAATCTATAATTCTGGAATATGTACATTGTATATCACTGGTTGATGATTAAGAAACAGAATCTATAATTCTGTAACATGTATAGTGTATATCACTGGTTGAAGATTAAGAAACAGAATCTATAATTCTGTAAAATGTACAGTGTATATCACTGGTTGAAGATTAAGAAACCGAATCTATAATTCTGTAACATGTCCATTGTATATCACTGGTTGAAGATTAAGAAACATAATCTATAATTATATAACATGTACATTGTATATCACTGGTTGAAGATTAAGAAACAGAATATATAATTCTGTAACATATACATTATATATCACTGGTTGAAGACTAAGAAACAGAATATATAATTCTGTAACATGTACATTGTATATCACTGGTTGAAGATTAAGAAACAGAATATATAATTCTGTAACATATATAGTGTATATCACTGGTTGATGATTAAGAAACAGAATCTATGATTCTGTAACATGTACATTGTATATCGCTGGTCGATGATTAAGAAACAGAATCTATAATTCTAGAACATGTACATCGTATATCACTGGTTGAAGATTAAGAAACAGAATCAATAATTCTGTAACATGTACATTGTATATCACTGGTTGATGATTAAGAAATAGAATCTATAATTCTAGAACATGTACATCGTATATCACTGGTTGAAGATTAAGAAATAGAATCTATAATTCTAGAACATGTACATCGTATATCACTGGTTGATGATTAAGAAATAGAATCTATAATTCTAGAACATGTACATTGTATATCACTGGTTGATGATTAAGAAATAGAATCTATAGTTCTAGAACATGTACATCGTATATCACTGGTTGATGATTAAGAAATAGAATCTATAATTCTAGAACATTTACATCGTATATCACTGGTTGATAATTAAGAAATAGAGTCTATAATTCTAGAACATGTACATCGTATATCACGGGTTGAAGATTAAGAAACAGAATCTATAATTCTGTAACATGTACATTGTATATCACTGGTTGGTGATTAAGAAACAGAATCTATAATTCTGGAACATATATAGTGTATATCACTGGTTGATGATTAAGAAACAGAATCTATAATTCTAGAACATGTACATCGTATATCACTGGTTGAAGATTAAGAAACAGAATCTATAATTCTGTAACATGTACATTCATGATTGTATATCACTGGTTGATGATTAAGAAATAGAATCTATAATTCTAGAACATGTACATCGTATATCACTGGTTGAAGATTAAGAAATAGAATCTATAATTCTAGAACATGTACATTGTATATCACTGGTTGATGATTAAGAAATAGAATCTATAATTCTAGAACATGTACATCGTATATCACTGGTTGAAGATTAAGAAACAGAATCTATAATTCTGTAACATGTACATTGTATATCACTGGTTGATGATTAAGAAATAGAATCTATAATTCTGGAACATGTTCATTGTATATCACTTGTTGATGATTAAGAAATAGAATCTATAATTCTGTAACATATACATTGTATATAACTGGTTGTTGATTAGGAAATAGGATATATAATTCTGCAACATGTACAGTGTATATCACTTGTTGGTGATTAAGAAATAGAATCTATAATTCTGGAACATGCACATTGTATATCACTGGTTGATGATTAAGAAACAGAGTCAATATTTCTAAAACTTGTACAGTTTATATCAATGCTTTATCATTAAGAAGCAGAAGCTACTATTCTAGAACATGTACATTGTATATCACTGGTTGGCGATTAAGACACAGAATCTATAATTCTGTAACATGTACAATGTATATCACTGGTTGGTGATTAAGAAACAAAATCTATATTTCTAGAACTTGTACAGTTTATATCACTGGCTAGTGATTAATACGAAATCGTATACAGTTCATGAATCCCACGTATGCACATATCAATGTTTTGCCCCATAATGCAGACCTGTAGCATAATCTACGCAAACCTGTACCCATCCCTGACTCGAGCCCGTGATACTTTTTCCCGAAAATTTCTTTAACCAAACCCGGGTAGCAGAAACTGTTTACTTTATTTTCGTGTATATTAATATATAATATTT
Source organism: Mya arenaria (assembly GCF_026914265.1). Taxonomy (NCBI): domain Eukaryota; kingdom Metazoa; phylum Mollusca; class Bivalvia; order Myida; family Myidae; genus Mya; species Mya arenaria. Next base: position 33,199,736 of record NC_069130.1, on the reverse strand, counting down.
CACACTGGTGCAGACAATTTATGATAACCGTAGATCACTTTTGTATATCGGGATTGAGGATACTATCTAGAATGGGAATAGTAAATGTCTTGAAAATTGGATAGTGTGATGAAATATGAAAGTACACGCATAGTATACATGTTTCAGCGTCTACGGTACCGGAAGTGTCCCTCAATGCAACCGGGAGTGACGAAGTGATGCTGCGCCAGTGAGCCAATGGTATGAATTTAACAACACATAGCTGGATTCAATAGCTTGATTATCATTGATGCAACAAAGATGTAAGATATAATTATATTCGAAGTTCATGATTAATATTAGTTTATAAGAGCTTTTAATAAAAATGTTTATACAAAAATGCCCCCAGACCAAATTTCAGTAAACCCCATCAACCCTAAATGTTAATGCACATGAACGGACGGACGGTGCAATTTTGACATGCCCACGTTAAGCATATAAAATGCAGATGCAAAAATTGATTAATATTATAATTACGATGAAAAGGTGATAAAGATGATTATAACGGTGGTACTTTTGCTGCTGTTGCTGCTGCTGCTGCTGCTGCTGCTCCTACTACTAATATTGTTGTTAGTATAAAGGATCGCGATGGTGGTATATAGGTTATCCAAATGTTAGCAGGGACATACTATTAAACATTAATGAAAGTCTTTATTTGGCAGAAAACCCGTTTTCCTAACCGAGCGATTATGGAGTTTGCCAGCAAGAAGTGATATTTCTCTTATAGCAAGATGGGGGACACCACACTGATGACGCAAATGACGACGCCTAACCAATGACGTATTGGGCGACACCTCACCGATGACGCTATGGGCAACACCTCACCGATGACGCTATGGTCGACACCTCACCGATGACGACACATCACCGATGACGCAATGGGCGACGCCTCAACGATGACGATACCTCTCCGATGATGCTAGTGGCGACACCTCACCGATGACGCTATGGGCGACACCTCACCAATGACGCTATGGGAGACACCCCACCGATGACGCAATGGGCGACGCCTCACCGATGACGCAATGGGTGATATATCACCGATAAAGCAATGGGCGATACCTCACCGATGACGCAATTGGCGATTTTTCCCCGATGACGATACCTCACCGATGACGCTATGGGCGACACCTCACTAATGCCGCTAATGCGGCACCTCACCGATGGACGCAATTGGTGACGCCTCAACGAAGACGCAATGGGCGACGCCGAACCAATGACGCTTTGGACAACACCTCACCGATGACGCTATGGCTGATACCCCACCGATGACGCAATGGATAACACCCCACCGATGACGCAATGGCTGATACCTCACCGATGACGCAATGGACAACACCCCACCGATGACGCAATAGTTGATACCCCACCGATGACGCAATGGACAAGACCCCACCGATGACGCAATGGCTGATACCCACCCGATGACGCTATGGGTAACACCTCACCGATGACACAATTGTTGATACCTCACCGACGCAATGGTTGATACCTCACCGATGGCGCAATGGACAACACCTCACCGATAACGCAATGGTTTATACCTCTCCGATGACTCAATTGGTAACAGCTCACCGATGACGCAATGGTTGATACCTCACCGATGACGCAATTGGTAACACCTCACCGTTGAACGCAATGGGTGACACCTTGCCGATGACGCAATGGGTGATACCTTGACGATGTTTTTATGGGCGACACCTCACCGATGAACGCTATGGGTGATATCTCACCGATGCCACTATGGGCGACACCTCACCGATGACGCAATGGGCGACACCTCAGCGATCACGCAATGAGTGATACCTCACCGATGACGCAATTGGCGACACCTCAGCGATCACGCAATGGGCGATACATCACCGATGACGCTATTGTTGACGCCTCAACGATGACGCCATTGGCGACGCCTCACCGATGACGCCATGGGCGACGCCTCACCGATGACGACACCTCATCGATGACCTAATGCGCGACGCCTCACCGATGACGACACCTCATCGATGACCTAATGCGCGACGCCTCACCGATGACGCTATGGGCGACACCTCATCGATGACCTAATGCGCGACACCTCACCGATGACGCTTTGGGCGACACCTCACCGATGACGCTCTTAGCGACGCCTCAACGATGACGACATCTCATCATGACGCTGTGGGCGACACCTCACCGATGATGCAATGGGCGATGCCTCCCCAATGACGACACTTTGACAATGACGCCATTGGCGACTCCTCACCGATGACGATACCTCGACGATGATGCTATGGGCGACCCCTCACTGATGACGACACCTGGACGATTACCTAATTGGATGCACCTCACCGATGACGACACCTCACCTATGACGATACCTCGACGATGAAACTATGGGCGACGCCGCACTGGTATGGCGACACCTCGACGAAGGGTTTATCACTCAAATTTATGCTGAATATAAACGTGTATGTATTGATTTTAAATACTGGTGTCACTTTAAATTTGTTTTCAATAAAAAAAATTGGCGAATTGCTATAAGTATAGCTTTGAAGTGTTATGTGGATGTTTTTATTGATAAAATAGTCAAATTTAAAGAATAAAACGATAAAAAAGTGTTTTATAATAAATGCTAACACTTGACATAGAACAGTTTATAAGGTTCTTGAAGACCGTTGGCTGTGTCTGCAATTTGTTTGGTTTGACGCCAGGTCAATCGTAACAACTCGGCCATCTCCGGCAAGCAACGAGATAGACCTCGTAATAGTAGTAAGGTGATAGATGTGCCCGCCTTCTGGTAGTAAAATGGTCTGGTAATAGATGTGTCCGAGAGTCACCAAAGGATTCATTCATATAAACGCTATCAGATGTATTTCTAAGCCTGCTAAAATGTACTCCCGTAAAGTGTGTATTTGTAGATAAAACATTTTTACTGACTTTTGCTTAAATAAGAAATACTTTGCCTTGCATGATTATTTTGATATAACATACATTTTATGCCCACATCATGATTGTGTTGTATGATTTTTACGTATCTTACTTCAAGATCAAGTCAACATTTATTATCCAGCCTTAAAGTTGACTTCTTAGTCATATACTATTAGCTTATCATCATCATCATCATCATCATCATCATCATCATCATCGTCCCACCACCACCATCACCATCCCCACAACCACTACCAACAATACCATCATCATCATCGATGTCGTCGTCGTCACCACCACCAGTATCATCATCATAATCATCATCATTATAATCATTATCATCTTCGTCATCATTATAATCATTATCATCTTCGTCATCATCATCATCAACCATACCAACACCACCACCAACATCGCCGTCGTCATCATCATCATCATCATCACTATCACATCATCATCATTAGCATCAGCGTCAGAACCACCACCACCATAATCACCATCATCACTGACGTCTATATCGTTGTCGTTGTCATTATCATCATCATCAACATCGACGTCGCCGTGTTTGTAGTCGTCATTGTCACCACCACCATCATCAGCATTATCATCATCATCATCATCATCATCATCATCATCATCATTCTTATACTCATCGTTCTAACACATTTTCATCCTCATCATATTAAATACAAATCAAACAATATTTTCAACGTTTAATCATATCATCTTCAATAATACTCCAATTGTGTGACATGTTAAATAATAGGCCACTGTATATTCTATCATTTAGGTAACTAAATGTGTTTATTGTTTGGGTATTTCCTTTGAAGCATTTGTCGATAATGCACCAGTCAATTATTACCACGCCCCTACCCCAGGTCCGGAGAATAGCGGGGACTTTGACTTTTGTTCCAGCAAAGCCCGGGTAAAATACCCGTCCTGCGGGGACATATTGGTAAGATCCCCGTTTAATGCCCTCGCACCCCAAGGACCCTAGGTAAGGTCCATTCATCGCTAGTTTTGGCGCGAAGACAAAACCACCGCATTCACACGGCACTGCGGGGCCACCTGGAAGGTAAACACACGGCCCATTTCGCCGGCTGTCCCCGGTATACCTCGGGACCTGGGGGCCGTGGTTACAATTGACTGGTGCATAAATGATATCATAGTTTTGTAGATGGCATTATAATAATGTTAAATTTATGTAATAGATCATTAAAATACATAATTAAAATTAAAAAGTCAACGTGTTATTGGGATATTTCTCTAATACAGAATATAAAAACAGTTGAGCTAGAATGCCACTGTGAATAAACAAATAGCTAAATATTCCCCATCAATTAATAATCCCTAAGCGAAATAAGTACTTAACATTTATCAAATGATATCACATTAAACTAGGAAATTAATTGATTTATTAAGGGACTCTTTTTTTAAAAAGTCGATCAAATTTAATAAACCGACTATTGCACGTGTTGATTACGGACTGTTGTGTTATAATTAAATGAAAGTTTTCATCCCGTCCGACATATTTAACAACATCTGCCTCAACGACATTGTTATGTAAAGTTAAATCTATTTTAGGATGCATGTAAATACACAACGTAAATCAAATTATTTGAATACACAGAAAGTGGTCGATGATAATTAGTTCGTGTAAAAGTGACATATAACATGTTTCTATAAATAGAATGACACTTTAATTGATAGTTTCACTGTATTTCATCGAATATGAATTCCCATAATCGATGCTAACATTCAACTTATTGTTCACATTTTGGTGAATTTGAAATGAAGCCGTCCACTCGTAATGTCAAAAAGCCGTCCACTCGTAGTGTGAAACTTGAGAACCTTGAATGACGGCGAACTGTCCATATGTTCTCGGATGTCTTTCATCTCACTGGCAGGTTTCACCGTGCAGTCCAACATGTAGCATGTAATGGTGTGTGGTATGTTCTTCATCGTCTCTATCAGACTCCGCATCGCCTCCGCTGTCATTGTCACCCACCCAAGTGTAATATCGGTGATGGAGGCTGGAGGGAGGAGGTGGAGCTCACCTAGATCTGTAGCCCATATGTCAAGGCGTTGTAACGGAGGGAGACTTGGTAGTGTATCCACAAGTAACTGGACATTCTTAACGCTCTCTAATATAACACATTGTAGTTTACTCCACCTTTGATCGTCTTTAAATAATCTAAATATGTACATTTCAACATTCGACGATACATAATATAAGATACATGTTATAATATTTGTTGGATCAACCTGCACACGTGTTGTATTGTCTCCCGATATATGCAGATATTCCAGCCTGTGACACTGGGACAGGTCATACAGCCCATCACGGTAATACAGTGTCACTGCTTTGAGGGAGTCGGAGGAGGATGTGATCACCTCCTGCACCTCTTCCCCATTAATTTGATCATTGCATCCACGGATGTATAGTGACTGAATACGTTCCTTGTTTATCATCATCAGCTTTTTTAACACTACGGCATCCTTGTAACTATGAATCCAGAAGTGTGCGAGATAGAGCGGTATGTCACCATAGTTGTTCGCCCTGGCTTCACGGTACCCAGAGAGAATCAGGCGCTGAAGTAGTAGAGCCTCGCTACTGTAGAGTAATGGTTGGTATGGTGGTTGTAATGGTGGTCTAGAACTATTTATCCATGAAGACATTTGTACACCGAGCTCGGGCTTCATTCCACATATGAAAATAAATGTCTGAGAAACATCTCCAAAGATATTTTCCTTATTATCTTGTTCGTACTTGCTTGATAGCTGACTGAAGTCGTTTTCATTCAAACATAAATGAAGAGCCGCTAAAAACTCTTGAAGTGTTTTATGAAAGAATGAAAAGTGAGATGATCTCTTGATCAATGAGTTGGATTTCTTCTCGGTGAGTAAGCCTGACTTCAATGCAAATTCAACCTGCTCCCTGCTTAACAAAGCGTTGACTGTTTTGTTGCTGAAAACAACAGAGGAATCTCTGCACTCTGAATACAAAGTTGTGTATGCTAACTTTGCCAGCGCGAGGTAAACCATGGGATTTTGCATGAAGCATTCATGTTCCTTTAATACGGATGGCAGTTCAATTTCCGGAATGTTATTCCCGCTTTGCATATAACTAAGTCTACATGATAGCATGTTTATCACGCCAGCATAAATGTCACACTTTGAATCGGTTAACGATTTGCCCTCGAACCAAAGGCACACGAGCTGGGTGATACTGATAGGTGCTGACAATAATCCTTCAAGATTCTTCTCTGACACCATTTCCATGAAAGCCTCTGGTGTCCGTTAATCCGTATTTCCCTCATAAAGGATGGTGAGGATATTTTCCACGAGTTGCTCTGTGTCTGCAGCTCCTTCTATTTCAAGATATTTGTCGATCTTTGAATCCTGCACTCTAAACTGTGACAGTCGCCAAGGACGCGTTGTCGTGAGGAGTGTGGACTTGTTGGCCGAATTTCGGAAGGGGATGACTTTTTCCTCAGTTGTGCAGGTACAGTTTACGTTTTCCGAATGGGTCCATTCGTCGAGGCCGTCAGATATGATTAAACATATCTCACTTTCCAGCACCGTCTGTAATAGCCGGTAGCCATCATCGGCATCCTTCTCGTGGAAGATTTTACGTATAAGTTGATCCTTGATCATTTGTGCTAGATCACACGTTTTACCTGAATCTCGTAAGGTGATTCGAAACAAAAATGCAAACTCTTTGAAGAATTCTGGGTCGGCGAAGCTTGTTTTAATACCGACGTTTTCCTCCGCTGGTAAATATTGGTGAGACCAATCCAGGGCACACATTACGGAGAAAGTAGATTTTCCCTGGCCCGGTTCACCAACGAGGAAACTATTTCTGAGCAACTGACCTTCTTTAAAGAAAACATCTGAAAACTTTGCAACATTTTTACTGCTTTCTTTGTTGTCATTTTTGCAGATTTTTCTATGATCTTTCTATATGTGTCTGCCTTCAGTAAGACAAGTAGGATGTAATATATGTGTCTGCCTTCAGTAAGACAAGTAGTATGTAATGAATGTGTCTGCCTTCAGTAAGACAAGTAGGATGTAATGAATGTGTCTGCCTTCAGTAGGACAAGTAGGATGTAATATATGTGTCTGCCTTCAGTAGGACAAGTAGGATGTAATATATGTGTCCGCCTTCAGTAAGACAAGTAGGATGTAATGAATGTGTCTGCCTTCAGTAAGACAAGTAGGATGTAATATATGTGTCTGCCTTTAGTAAGACTAGTAGGATGTAATGAATGTGTCTGCCTTCAGTAAAACAAGTAGGATGTTATATATGTGTCTGCCTTCAGTAAGTAAAGTGGGATGTAATGAATGTGTCCGCCTTCAGTAAAACAAGTAGGATGTAATGAATGTGTCCGCCTTCAGTAAGACAAGTAGGATGTAATGAATGTATCCGCCTTCAGTAAGACAAGTAGGATGTAATATAATGAATGTGTCCGCCTTCAGTAAGACAAGTAGGATGTAATGAATGTGTCCGCCTTCAGTAAGACAAGTAGGATGTAATGTAATGAATGTGTCCGCCATCAGTAAGACAAGTAGGATGTAATGAATGTGTCTGCCTTCCGTAAGACAAGTGAGGATGTAATGAATGTGTCTGCCTTCAGTAAGACAAGTAGGATGTAATATATGTGTCTGCCTTCAGTAAGACAAGTGGGATGTAATATATGTGTCTGCCTTCAGTAAGACAAGTAGGATGTAATGAATGTGTCATGTAATGTAATAAATGTGTCCGCCTTCAGTAAGACAAGTAGGATGTAATATATGTGTCCGCCTTCAGTAAGACAAGTAGGATTTAATATATGTGTCTGCCTTCAGTAGGACAAGTAGGATGTAATGAATGTGTCTGCCTTTAGTAAGACAAGTAGGATGTAATGAATGTGTCTGCCTTCAGTAAAACAAGTAGGATGTCATATATGTGTCTGCCTTCAGTAAGACAAGTAGGATGTAATGAATGTGTCTGCCTTCAGTAAAACAAGTAGGATGTCATATATGTGTCAGCCTTTAGTAAGTAAAGTGGGATGTAATGTAATAAATGTGTCCGCCTTCAGTAAGACAAGTAGGATGTAATATATGTGTCTGCCTTCAGTAAGACAAGTAGGATGTTATGAATGTGTCCGCTTTCAGTAAGACAAGTAGGATGTAATGAATGTGTCTGCCTTCAGTAGGACAAGTAGGATGTAATATATGTGTCTGCCTTCAGTAAGAAAAGTAGGATGTAATGAATGTGTCTGCCTTCAGTAAAACAAGTAGGATGTAATATATGTTTCTGCCTTAAGTAAGACAAGTAGGATGCAATATATGTGTCTGCCTTCAGTAAGACAAGTAGGATGTAATATATGTGTCCGCCTTCAGTAAGACAAGTAGGATGTAATATATGTGTCCGCCTTCAGTAAGACAAGTAGGATATAATATATGTGTCTGCCTTCAGTAAGACAAGTAGGATGTAATGAATGTGTCTGCCTTCAGTAGGACAAGTAGGATGTAATATATGTGTCTGCCTTTAGTAAGACAAGTAGGATGTAATGAATGTGTCTGCCTTCAGTAAGACAAGTAGGATGTAATATATGTGTCTGCCTTCAGTAAGACAAGTTGGATGTAATATATGTGTCAGCCTTCAGTAAGACAAGTAGGATGTAATATATGTGTCTGCCTTCAGTAGGACAAGTAGGATGTAATGAATGTGTCTGCCTTCAGTAAGACAAGTAGGATGTAATATATGTGTCTGCATTCAGTAAGACAAGTAGGATGTAATATATGTGTCTGCCTTCAGTAAAACAAGTAGGATGTAATGAATGTGTCTGCATTCAGTAAGACAAGTAGGATGTAATGAATGTGTCTGCCTTCAGTAAGACAAGTAGGATGTAATATATGTGTCTGCCTTCAGTAAGACAAGTAGGATGTAATATATGTGTCTGCCTTCAGTAAGACAAGTAGGATGTAATGAATGTGTCTGCCTTCAGTAGGACAAGTAGGATGTAATATATGTGTCTGCCTTCAGTAAGACAAGTAGGATGTAATGAATGTGTCTGCCTTCAGTAGGACAAGTAGGATGTAATATATGTGTCTGCCTTCAGTAGGACAAGTAGGATGTAATATATGTGTCTGCCTTCAGTAGGACAAGTTGGATGTCATATATGTGTCTTCCTTCAGTAAGACAAGTAGGATGTAATGAATGTGTCTGCCTTCAGTAGGGCAAGTAGGATGTAATGAATGTGTCTGCCTTCAGTAAGACAAGTAGGATGTAATGAATGTGTCCGCCATCAGTAAGACAAGTAGGATGTAATAAATGTGTCTGCCTTCAGTAGGACAAGTAGGATGTAATTTATGTGTCTGCCTTCAGTAAAACAAGTAGGATGTCATATATGTGTCAGCCTTCAGTAAGACAAGTAGGATGTAATAAATGTGTCTGCCTTCAGTAGGACAAGTAGGATGTAATATATGTGTCTGCCTTCAGTAGGACAAGTTGGATGTAATATATGTGTCTGCCTTCAGTAAACAAGTAGGATGTCATATATGTGTCAGCCTTCAGTAAGACAAGTAGGATGTAATGAATGTGTCTGCCTTCAGTAGGACAAGCGGGATGTAATATATGTGTCTGCCTTCAGTAAAACAAGTAGGATGTCATATATGTGTCAGCCTTCAGTAAGACAAGTAGAATGTAATATATGTGTCCGCCTTCAGTAAGACAAGCAGGATGTAATATATGTGTCTGCCTTCAGTAGGACAAGTAGGATGTAATATATGTGTCTGCCTTCAGTAAGACAAGTAGAATGTAATATATGTGTCTGCCTTCAGTAAAACAAGTAGGATGTAATATATGTGTCTGCCTTCAGTAAAACAAGTAGGATGTAATATATGTGTCTGCCTTCAGTAAGACAAGTAGGAGGTTATATATGTGTCCGCCTTCAGTAAGACAAGTAGGATGTAATGAATGTGTCTGCCTTCAGTAAGACAAGTAGGATGTAATGAATGTGTCTGCCTTCAGTAAGACAAGTAGGATGTAATGAATGTGTCTGCCTTCAGTAAGACAAGTAGGATGTAATGAATGTGTCTGCCTTCAGTAGGACAAGTAGGATGTAATATATGTGTCTGCCTTCAGTAAGACAAGTAGGATGTAATGAATGTGTCTGCCTTCAGTAAGACAAGTAGGATGTAATATATGTGTCTGCCTTCAGTAAGACAAGTAGGATGTAATGAATGTGTCTGCCTTCAGTAAGACAAGTAGGATGTAATGAATGTGTCTGCCTTCAGTAAGACAAGTAGGATGTAATGAATGTGTCAGCCTTCAGTAAGTCAAGTAGGATGTAATATATGTGTCTGCCTTCAGTAAGACAAGTAGGATGTAATATATGTGTCCGCCTTCAGTAGGACAAGTAGGATGTAATATATGTGTCTGCCTTCAGTAAGACAAGTAGGATGTAATATATGTGTCTGCCTTCAGTAAGACAAGTAGGATGTAATGAATGTGTCTGCCTTCAGTAGGACAAGTAGGATGTAATGAATGTGTCTGCCTTCAGTAGGACAAGTAGGATGTAATATATGTGTCTGCCTTCAGTAGGACAAGTAGGATGTAATGAATGTGTCTGCCTTCAGTAGGACAAGTAGGATGTAATATATGTGTCTGCCTTCAGTAGGACAAGTAGGATGTAATATATGTGTCTGCCTTCAGTAGGACAAGTAGGATGTAATATATGTGTCTGCCTTCAGTAGGACAAGTAGGATGTAATATATGTGTCTGCCTTCAGTAGGACAAGTAGGATGTAATATATGTGTCTGCCTTCAGTAAGACAAGTAGGATGTCATATATGTGTCTGCCTTCAGTAGGACAAGTAGGATGTAATGAATGTGTCTGCCTTCAGTAGGACAAGTAGGATGTAATGAATGTGTCTGCCTTCAGTAAGACAAGTAGGATGTAATGAATGTGTCCGCCATCAGTAAGACAAGTAGGATGTAATAAATGTGTCTGCCTTCAGTAGGACAAGTAGGATGTAATATATGTGTCTGCCTTCAGAAGGACAAGTATGATGTAATATATGTGTCTGCCTTCAGTAAAACAAGTAGGATGTCATATATGTGTCAGCCTTCAGTAAGACAAGTAGGATGTAATGAATGTGTCTGCCTTCAGTAGGACACGTAGGATGTAATGAATGTGTCTGCCTTCAGTAGGACACGTAGGATGTAATATATGTGTCTGCCTTCAGTAAAACAAGTAGGATGTAATATATGTGTCTGCCTTCAGTAAGACAAGTAGGATGTAATATATGTGTCTGCCTTCAGTAAGAGAAGTAGGATGTAATATATGTGTCTGCCTTCAGTAAAACAAGTAGGATGTTATGAATGTGTCTGCCTTCAGTAAGACAAGTAGGATGTAATATATGTGTCTGCCTTCAGTAAGACAAGTAGGATGTAATGAATGTGTCTGCATTCAGTAAGACAAGTAGGATGTAATGAATGTGTCTGCCTTCAGTAAGACAAGTAGGATGTAATATATGTGTCTGCCTTCAGTAAGACAAGTAGGATGTAATATATGTGTCTGCCTTCAGTAAGACAAGTAGGATGTAATGAATGTGTCTGCCTTCAGTAAGACAAGTAGGATGTAATGAATGTGTCTGCCTTCAGTAAGACAAGTAGGATGTAATATATGTGTCCGCCTTCAGTAAGACAAGTAGGATGTAATGAATGTGTCTGCCTTCAGTAGGACAAGTAGGATGTAATGAATGTGTCTGCCTTCAGTAAGACAAGTAGGATGTAATGAATGTGTCTGCCTTCAGTAAAACAAGTAGGATGTCATATATGTGTCTGCCTTCAGTAAGACAAGTAGGATGTAATGAATGTGTCTGCCTTCAGTAAAACAAGTAGGATGTCATATATGTGTCAGCCTTCAGTAAGTAAAGTGGGATGTAATGTAATAAATGTGTCCGCCTTCCGTAAGACAAGTGAGGATGTAATGAATGTGTCTGCCTTCAGTAAGACAAGTAGGATGTAATGAATGTGTCTGCCTTCAGTTAGTAAAGTGGGATGTGGTGAATGTGTTCGCCATCAGTTAGTAAATTGGTCCAGTGGGGAATGTGTCCGCCATCAGTTAATCAAGTTGTCTAATGGTGAATGTGTCCGCCTTCAGTAAGTAGCGTGGTCTAGAGGTGATTGTGTCCGCCTTCAGTTAGTAACGTGGTTATGTGGTGTTTGTGTCCGCCTTCAAGTTAGTAGCGTGGTCTAGTGGTGATTGTGTCTGTCTTTAGTTTGTAAAGGGGCCAAGTGGTAAATGTGTTCACCTTCAGTTAGTAGCGTGAACAAGTGGTGAACGTGTCCGCCTTCAGTTAGTAGCGTGGTCTAGTGGTTAATGTGTCCAGGTTGTGTTAGTAAAATGGTTTGGTGATAAATGTGTCCGCCTACAGTTAGTAAATTTGTCTAGAGGTGAATGTGTCTGCCTAATGTTTGTCAAGTTTTAGGTGATAAAAATATTTGCCTTCTGTTAGTAAAGTGGTCTGATGGCAATGGTTTCTGCCTTCTTTAAATACAGTGGTCGGGTGATAGGTGTGTCAGCCTTCTGTTAGTAAAATTGTATGGTGATAAATGTGTCTAGCTTCAGATAGTAAAATGGTATGGTGATAAATGTGTCTAGCTTCAGATGGTAAAATGGTATGGTGATAAATGTGTCAGGCTTCAGATGGTAAAATGGTATGGTGATAAATTTGTCAGCCTTCAGATGGTAAAATGGTATGGTGATAAATGTGTCAGCCTTCAGATGGTAAAATGGTATGGTGATAAATGTGTCAGGCTTCAGATGGTAAAATGGTATGGTGATAAATGTGTCTAGCTTCAGATGGTAAAATGGTATGGTGATAAATGTGTCAGCCTTCAGATGGTAAAATGGTATGGTGATAAATGTGTCAGGCTTCAGATGGTAAAATGGTATGGTGATAAATGTGTCTAGCTTCAGATAGTAAAATGGTATAGTGATAAATGTGTCAGGCTTCAGATGGTAAAACGGTATGGTGATAAATGTGTCTAGTTTCAGATAGTAAAATGGTATGGTGATAAATGTGTCCGCCTTCAGATAGTATAATGGTATTCTCGACTTTCCAATAGACCATAATCCTTTGCGGCATGGTGACTTCCGGTTTATTTCCGGGTTATGACGAAGTACAATAACAGCGATAAATACGGACAAATTATCATTCCAGGTTTGTTATAATTTATTTATTTTTATTAGATTTGTCATTTTAATGAGTTTATATTACATTATTGTGATATTATTTGAATGTCATGAGCTATAAATCGCTTGACTGTTTACTTGGACAGTTAGTTCTGGTGGGTGGGGTAGATGGTTCAGAAAAGACTGCAGTTACTATTCTTATTGGAGTATTATAAACAACAAATTCTCATCTATTCTAAAACATTTGTTTTGAAAATTAACACAAATAATACATTAGTCTGTTTTACTATCTGACAGTCATAATCTAATGAGGAATCTGTATGTACATTACCAGGTATAACTAATAGTCTTATGAATGAACATAAATAAATCATCATCAATATAAATTCTGATATTTATACTGATGTGTGTATTTTATTACTATGTAATAAACATTTGACTTAGAGTAATTATGTCATGCTGTCACCTGTGTAGTCTTCTAAATGATTTGTTATTTTCAAATATTATGATGCAGTGTTCTCAATAAGAACCGGCTGCCGGCCAAAATGGACATTTCAAATGGCAATAGGGCCAGTTCAAATTTGGAAAACTAAATGAATTTTCAGTAGAATAAGTAGAAGCTGGTCGGTTACTTTACTATTTGAGACGGTTCAACCGAAACTTATTGAGAACCCTGTGATGGCCACCGGACTAGTCGCATACCCCCAGGCCTGGAATTAAATCGGGTTCCAGATTGTCTTAAAACCCATTCATAAAAAAGTCTGAGAGTAACTTACTTTTTTATAAAAATATGATTTTTATGTTCCATTCCTTTCTTTACAGATATGATTCAAATATGCTGATGTTAACTTCTGAGATCATTACTTTCAATGAAGAACATCACTACAATTGGTTGGGCTGCTAGATTGGTAGCAACGTGATGGACAGCTAGTACCTGACATGCTATTGTTGGTTTGGCATCTATTGCTTACTGGGCCGCTATATTGGATGGACCATACGTGTTGGTTGAACAATTATAAATGGCTGGACTGGAAGTGTTGGTTGGACCACCAGTGTTGTTTGGACTGCTTGTTGGACAGAATGTGTGATAGACAACTAGTGTTATTTGAATCACTGTTGGGTCATATTGGTTTGATTCCCATTGCTAGTACTTGTTGGATCTCTTTTGTTGGTTGAACTGTTGTTTTTTGACTGTTATTATTGATATTCATACATTGTATAATATGTTAAGTGCTTAGTATTCAACACTTATTATTATTATTGTTATCATAAGAAATATTATTATTCAAAAATCATATAAATATATCAAATTAAATATTTTTTTATGTCCTTGTACTTTAGTTATGTTTTACATTTACAATGTGCATCATAATGTTTTATTATATGAACAACTATTTTTATAGATATTTAAATAAACATTAATTTTGTACAACCATTTTTTGTTTCTTTTGCTACAATTTGTATGATAGTGTCAGACATTTTCTACAGAAATGATAAATTTGTCATAAAAAAGCACAGCAAAAAATCAGAGCTCATGGTAACTTCTTTAAATGCTGATTCTCATCAAAATGAATAAGTTGAATTGCATCATTGAATGTATGATTCTTCATTAAATTTGATGAGATCTCCTGCCAATTGACCTTTATGGACATGCACCTTTAAAACTGCAATCTTACAGATTAACTGATTTTGATATCATTGCCTTCAATTCAGTCAGTCATATAAGATGATTCACAAAATAACAGATCTCAGTTGTTTGAAACACTGTCAAAAGACTCCATTTTCTTAAAGCGTTAGAAACGCTTTTTAACCATAAATATATCCATTTTCAAACAAAGATACGTACAAATGTTATCTGATCTTCTATCAGCAATCTTTTATCACTGGTTTTCAGACATTTTTTTGTCAAAACGGTCAAGATAATTCTGTAAAAATGTTTTCTGATCTTCCATCAGCAATCTTATATCACTGGTTTTCAGACATTTTTTTGTCAAAATGGTCAGTCTGAGAATGCAGCTTTAAACTTGAGCACTGTATTTACAATGATGAACAATTTTAGTTATGAAAATTAAAATAAATAGGAGCAGATGTATTGAATCATTCAAGTCTTGAAATATTATGTATGATCTTGCTGGACATGGGCCTATTGTTTCTGGAAATTTGCATGTGTACCAAGTTTCATTTAAATCTCCAGGCTGTTTGAATTTGGGCCAAGAAAATATTCGGCCTACAGTACTGCGCTAACGACACCTAGGCTTATTGACTATAACAATACTAAAGTAACATGATAGGAAAAAGCTCAAACCAAGGGCTGCCAGAAAAAGCACGGTGCTCCAACAAACTAAGTTAACCGGGTGGCTAGTTATTGCCCACAAACGTTAACTCGATTTTATGTCTTTTTAATATTAACCATGGGAGTTTACACAGTCATTGGAATAAAAAGATCATAGACAATCATATTAATAACAACGGTACTTTTTACAATTTAATAATAACATTAAACATGATATAATTCAATAACAATAAATTGTCCTTGGTATGCAATAATCCCTTTAAAGGTTCAGTTGCCAAGGGTTAAAAAACCACATCTTGCTTCTTTTTGAAAAATCTCTTGTTTGACTGTTATCGGCTATAAAGTGTTGTTTCACATCCTGTGTCATAATTTTAAGTTCTAAATGTCTACTTTTTGTACCAAACATTTAAATTTATGTCACTTGTGTGCATTTCTTTAGTCCTTGCAGTCAAGGAAAGTTTTCATTTATATTGACACACTTCATTTATTTTATCTCTGTTCTTGAACCGATTCCGTCTCTCGTGTTTTGCACAAATTTTTCTTGTAAAACCACTGATATAGCAGGTGCTATCAGATCAATGGTATCAACTGCCTACTCCTGTTGAGCATCAACTTGGCGGAATCAAACATCCAGAATGTACATCTCTGAAATAAAATAAATAGTTTTATCATCATCCAACTTAGCCAGAAAAAATATAAAAGACTCTTAACTGTTAAAGCTGCACTCTCACAGATATACCGTTTTGACAACTTTTTTTATTTGTTGTCTTGGAAAGAGGCAATTTCTGCGTAAATATCTGCAAACCAGTGATATAAGCCTGCTGACAAAAAAAAATCAGATCACCGATTTTCATATCTCCATTTAAAAATTATTATTTTATAGCTAATTTTAAAAGCGTTACTAACGGTTTAAGAAAAATGCATTAAAAATTATTTTATTTACTTAAAAATGAAAATCTGCGATCCAATGTTTTGTCAGCAGTCTTATATCACTGGTTTTCTTGCATGTTTGCATAAATTGGCAGTCGAAGACAAAAAAAAACAGTTGTCAAAATGTTTAATCTGTGAGAGTGCAGCTTTAATATCAGTCAGATATTTAAATAGTTACAATTTACTAGTACAATATTAATAAGCTGTTATTTTAAGACCTGCATATTTGTTTACATACAGCACAGCAGTCAGTATTTAAATGCCCTTCTTAATCACATTTAAGCTTTATTTATTTGACTGTTTTGAAGTTGCAGATTTTAACAATTTCACACTAATTGCAACATATCATTCATTTAATTTAATAACAAACTAAACAAACCACGATTGAATGCATACTTCATAACAACCAATATGTATTTGAAGTCTTTGAGAACTACTATGAAAGTCTTTACCATTATATTTGTTATTTTACCCCACCCACTTAAATGTGTACTGAAGTTGGGTATAAACGTCGAAAACTTCATTGACATTTACAAAAAACGGTAGATATTTATAGAAGAATGTATAACCTGATGTTCCTATCATGTTTTACTCACCTATCGATCTATTTTGCCAATTATGCTCTTCCTTTCACTCGTATCGATAACTAGGAAATTGAATGCGGAAATAAACCGGAAGTCACCTTTGTCGCAAAGCATTATGGGCTTCTGGAATAAGGCGAATGGTGATAAATGTGTCCGCCTTCAGATAGTATAATGGTATGGTGATAAATCTGTCTGCCTTCAGACGACCCATATTCGAACTAGAAATCATCGAAACAACCTTTTTGACAAATTTCCTGGATATTTGGGCTGAAAATGTTTCCTCTAGAGTGTTAACAATGTTTTTTCTATGTTTGGGCCCTGTGACCTAGTGTTTATTTATTGTTTACGGGACCTGCTGACAAAATACAAACAATTACCAGATAAACAATGTCCATGTATATTGTTATGCGGTGGTTCGAACATATCCGAAGATGTTGCGTACATTGGATGATAACTGCAATTTCCGAAAGGCAGTTCATTTAAGGAATGGAAGATGAGGTGTAAAATTATTTGGACAATTGAATGAAATATGAATGGACTGAAATGACAGCCGATTTGTCATTGACATTGGATGCCTTTGAGACAATTTTTAACGATTATAACCATTCAAAGTTTGAGGATAATAGGTACAGTTTTTAATCATGTTCAGATGGTAACTGATATTTGCAGATAAAGATGTATCCTTTAAGCAGCAGGGAATAAGTAAATATGACAAATATGAGTTATGACCATGACCCTTGACTCTATGACCTCAAAATCCATAGGGGTCATTAACAGGTCATGTCAAAATGACTTAATGTCAAGTTTGAGGGCCATGGGTGCAGTTATCCCACAGACAAGCTTATTGCGTTCAAGGTCACTGTGACCTTGACCTTTGACCCAAATACCCATAAAATCATAAGGGGTCATATCCAGGTCAGTCCCAACCCCAAAGTCAAGTTTGAGGGCCATGTGTGCAAGCATTGTCATGTTATCACTCAAACATCATTTTCACATTTAAGGTCACTGTGACCGTGACCTTTGACCAGATGACTCATAAAATCAACAGGGGTTATCTACTGGTCAGGCCCAGCCTCCATGTCAAGTTTGATGATCAAGTCAAGGCACTGTTGAGAAATCACTGCATAAAGCTTTGTTAACTTTTTCTCATTAAAGTTCACTGTGACCTTGACCTTTTGCACGATGACCCCCTAAATCAATAGGGGTCATCTACTGGTCAGGCCAAACCTTCATGTCAAGTTTGATTACCATAGGTCCAGGTATTGTCAAGTTTGCCTTCAAGGTCACTGTGACCTTGACCTTTGACCCAATGACCCCTAAATCAATAAGGGTCATCTACTGGTCAGGCCCAACCTCCAAGTTAAGTTTGAGGGCCATGGGTCCAGTCATTGTCAAGTTTTTTACTCGGGCAACCTTTTATCTTTCAAGTCACTGTGACCTTGTCCTTTGGCCTGATGACCCCCAAAACCAATAGTGGTCATCAACTGGTCATGCCCAACCTACAAGTCAAGTTTGAGGGCCATGGGTGCAGGCATTGTCACTTGGACAACCTTTCATCATTCAAGGTTACTGTGACCTTGACCTTTGACCCAATGAGCCCTAAAATCAATAGCGGTCATCTACTTATCAGGCCATGCAACCATGTCAAGTTTGGTGACCATAGGTCTAGGCTTTGTTGAGTCATCACTCAGACAAGCTTTACAATCCTTTTACCAATAAAGGTCACTATACCTTGACCTTTGGCCCGATGACCCCTAAAATCAATAGGGGTCATCTACGGTCAGACCCAACCTTCATATCAGGTTGATGACCATACATCCAGGCACTGTTGAGATATCACTCGGACAAGATTTGGTATACCGACGGATCTACCGACCGACCGACTGACATGTGCAAAGCAATTTACCCCTCTTCTTCCAAAGGGGGTATAATTAATTGAATACACATAGAAAGTGGCTGATGATAATTAGTTCGTGTAAAAGTAACCTATTACATATTTCTATAATTAGACTGACATTTCATTGATCGTTTCACTGTTTTTTCATCAAACATGAATTCCCATAATCGATGCTAACATTCAACTCATTGTTCACTTTTTGATGAATGTACAAGTAAACACTTCACTTGTATTGTCTGAGGGGTGAGCCTTGAATGACGGCGAACTCTCCAAATGCTCTTGGATGTCTTTTATCTCACTGGCAGGTTTCACCGTGCAGCGCTCCATGTCGCATGTAATGGTGTGTGGTATGTTCTTCATCGTCTCGATCAGACTCCGCAACGCCTCCGCTGTCATTTGCACATACTCAAGTCTAATATCGGTGATGGAGACTGGAGGGAGGAGGTGGAGCTCACCTAGATCTGTATTCCATATAGCAAGGCTTTGTAACTGGGGGAGACTTGGTAGTGTATCAACAAGCAACTGGATATTCGTAACGCTATTTATCAAAACACTTTGTAGTTTACTCCACCATTGACGGTTTTTAAATAATCTAAATATATTCATTTCAACATTCGATGATACTAACTCCAAGGCACATGTTGTAATATTTGTTGGATCAACCTGCACGCCTGTTGTCTTGGGTCCCACTATTTGCAGATATTCCAGCCTATGACAGTGGGACAGGTCATACTGCCCATCACGGTCCACCAGTTTCACTTCTCTGAGGGAGTCAGGGGAGGATGTGATCACCTCCTGCAGCTCTTCCCCATTAATTTGATCATTGCATTCATCGATGTATAATGACTGAATACGTCCCTTGTTCATCATCATCAGTTTTTTTAACACTACGACATCCTGGTAACTACTAATCTGGAAGTGTGCGAGATAGAGCGGTATGTCACCATAGCTGTTCGCCCTGGTTTCACGGTACCCGGATATAATCATGTCCTGAAGTAGTTTACCCCCCTTGACGTCGCCGAACCAATTCATCATTGATGTTTGTGTTATAGAACTATTGATCCATGAAGACATTTGTACCCCGAGATTGGGCTTCATTCCACATATGAAAATAAATGTTTTGGAAACATCTCCCAAGATATTTTCCTTATTATCTTGTTCGTACTTGGTTGGTAGCTGACTGTAGTCGTTTTCATTCAAACATAAATGAAGAGCCGCTAAAAACTCTTGAAGTGTTTTATGAAAGAATGAAAAGTGAGATGATCTCTTGATCAATGAGTTGGATTTCTTCTCCGTGAGTAAGCCTGACTTCAATGCAAATTCAACCTGCTCCCTGCTTAACAAAGCGTTGACTGTTATGTTGCTGAAAACAACAGACAAATCTCTGCACTCTGAAAACAAAGTTGTGTATGCTAACTTTGCCAGCGCAAGGTAAACCATGGGATTTTGCGTGAAGCATTCATGTTCCTTTAATACAGATGGCAGTTCAATTTCCGGAATGTTATGCCCCCTTTGCATATAACTAAGTCTACATGATAGCATGTTTATCACGCCAGCATAAATGTGACACTTCGAATTGATTAACGATTTGCCCTCGAACAACAGGCACACGAGCTGGGTGATAGTGATAGGTGCTGACAATAATCCTTCAAGACCCTTCCCTGACACCATTTCCATGAAAGCCTCTGGTGTCCGTTCATCCTTATTTCCCTCATTAAGAATGGTGATGATATTTTCCACGAGTTGCCTCGTGTCTGCAGCTCCTTCAATTTCAAGATATTTGTCAATCTTTGAATTCTGCACTCTAAACTGTGACAGTCGCCAGGGACGCGTTGTCGTGAGGAGTGTGGCCTTGTTGCCCGAATTTCGGAAAGGGATGACTTTTTCCTCAGTTTTGCAGGTACAGTTTACGTTTTCCGGATGAGTCCATTCGTCGAGGCCGTCAGCTATGATTAAACATGTTTCACTTCCCAGCACCCTCTGTAAGAGCCGGAAGACATCATCAACCGCCTCCATGTCGTAAATTTTACGTATAAGTTGATCCTTGATCATTTCAGCTAGATCACAAGTTTTACCTGAATCTCGTAGGGTGACATGAAACAAAAATGCAAACTCTTTGAAGAATTCTGGGTCGGCATAACTTGTTTTAATACCAACGTTTTCCTCCGCTTGTAAATACTGGTGAGTCCATTCCAGGGCACACATTACGGAGAAAGTGGATTTTCCCTGGCCAGGTTCACCAACGAGGAAAACATTTCTGAGCAACTGACCGTTTTTTAAGAAAAGATCTGAAAATTTTGCAACTTTTTGACCACTTTCTCCCTTTCCAATTTTGCCGATTTTTCCATGATCTTTCTCCACAATTTTCGGTGCCACGTAGAATTTACTGAGTTTGGCGTTCATTTCTACAAGAATGGGAGATATCGGCATGTCGGCCAAATTGGTTCGGTAATGGTTTGTCAAACGTAGTCGTAATCCTGTAGTAATGGAAAAATATTACATTTAAAATATAAAAGTTAAGAACATATACGCATGCATTATCACAAGACACTTGTTAAGAAATCAGGAATCAGTTTTGTGATAAGACGCTTGGTACAAAAGATAAAAATCAGCAATAACACAAGACCCTTGACACAGACGAGAATTAAAATCACTAGACGCTTGTTTAAGAAGATTAGAAGCAGAATTATCAAAAGAAGTCTGTTGCAAAAAATAAGTAGCAGCCTTTAACAAGAGGCCCGGGACAAAAGATAAGAAGCAGCATTATCACAAGACGCTTGTTGCAGAAGGTAAGTAGCAGCCTTTACAAAGACGTTTGTTTCAGAAGATAAGTAACAGCATTATTACAAGACACTTGGTACAGAAGATAAGAGGCAGAATTATTACAAGACGCTTGTTACAGAAGATAAGAAGCAGCATTATCACAAGACGCTTGTTGTCGAAGATAAGAAGCAGCATTATCACAAGACGCTTGTTACAGACAATAAAAAGCAGTATTGTTACAAGACGCTCAGTTCAGAAGATAAGAAGTAGCATTATCACAAGACGTTCATTACAGAAGACAAGTAACAGCAATATCACAAGACGCTTGTTGCAGAATATAAGTAGCAGCATTATCATAAGACGATTAGAAGCAGCATTATAAGTATATATCACGTGTTTCCGGTACGGATAGAAAAGTCCGACCCGGGGGCACGCGCATAAGCTGGTAACGAGGCTTACCGAGTCACCGGCCACGCAACGTGCCCGTTGGTCGGATTTTCCGATCCGGACCGGAAAAACATGCTTAATATTTAAATGCTTTTTAAATGACTTTTTATTTTCAATTTTAATTAAAAGTCTTGCATACTTATATATTTGATTGCGCTTTATTGAAATGGTATAATATACTTTTCATAAACCATACAATAAAATAATTAAAAGTGACGCGTTTTGCGCGTGACTCATCTGACATAGGGGGTGTAAGACGAGTTTTTCCAGTACAGGTGACATAACCGGAAACACACGTCCGGTGTGCAAAAATATCATAAGACGCTTGGTACAGTAGATAAGAAGCAGCAATATCACAAGACGCTTGGTAAGAAGAAATGCAGCAATAGTGTTATGGTTGTATAAGTTAAAAGTTGTATGAATACTAATACTATATGTTATGTGTTTCCGTTCCGGATAGAAAAATCCGACCCGAGGTCACCTGCCTTGCCAGGTAACGAGGCTTGCCGAGTTACCGGCTGCGCAGCGTGCCCGAGGGTCGGATTTTTCGATCAGGAACGGAGGAACCGACATACATGATATATATATTTTCTGGCATACATTGAATTACAATATTTTGTGAAAAAATACATGGAAAAGCGCATGTTTGTACATTTCACCAAAATGTGCGTGCGATGACGATTAATCACGTCATGACGCGCAGTAATTGTTATTCACTGCAAACGTCAAGAAGTTTCTGAGTATCACTTCTTTGAAGGTTTATTTTGTTTTGTTTTGAAGGTATATTTTAGTAAAGTTAATGTTTATAGCACTCATCTACTGAAATCTCATAATTATAGTCACAGGGGCAGGTTGCGTTGTTTTGACACACCACGCCCCCGTCCGTTTTTTTTATCATTTTTTTTATCAAATTTTAGTAAGAATATGATGTGGTAACTGTAACACGAACAAATTTACCCACGCAACGCAACTATATCGTAGATGCAAGCAGGGCACCAACGCATGCGCCGTGAATATTTTCCGGTTGCGCAATGTCCATGTCGGCATATGCGTAAAGAAATAAACAAAGACTGTAAATCGTGTGCACGGCTCTGTTGGACGATATTTTACTTCCATTTCACCTGTATCGTGTTAGATATATTGTTTCTCTTAAGCACACGTGTTAAATTTATGATGCAATACCGAGATAATGCATTTTAGTCTGGAAAATTTCGGTGAAATTTGCGGGTAGTTGGTTCGTCGAGTAACATGTTTTAGGAAATTCGGGTTTGAAATTGCATTTGTTTTCGTTAAAACTGTACATTTTCTTAAAGATTGACACTAACTCTACAAGGAAAACCCAAAAATGTAGAGTTTGGTTAAGATTTGATAAAGTTATGGCTTCTTAAACAGGGTCATGTCGGCAAATACTTGGAAATTCAGGGTCAAGTCGTCACCCTTTACAAAGATAATAAAATAAAAAAATAAAAAAAAATATTTTTTTGCCAATTTTCACAAGTTGCAGTTACCACATCATATTCTTACTAAAATTTGATAAAAAAAAATTGTTAAAAAAAAATGATAAAAAAAACGGACGGGAGCGTGGATTGTCAAAACAACGCAATCTGCCCCTGTGATTATAGTTACATAAAGTGTATAATGAAAGGAAGAAATAGTATTTGGTCACAGCGCGTGACTCATCTGGCATGGAGGGGTGCCAGATGGAATTTTCTTGCATACCAGACGTGTGTTTCCGGTCATGTGACCAGTGTTGGAAAAACTCGTCTTACACCTCCCCCCCCCATGTAAGAGGAGTCACGCGCAACAACGCGCCACTTCTTATTTCTTTTATTGTATGGTTTATAAAAAGTAAATTATGCCATTTCAATAAAGCGCCAAATATATAAGTATGCAAAACTTTTGATTAAAATTGACAATAAATAATAGCCAAATGCGATTTTTAGAGGAACTATTTGACGTCAATAGTGATTTAAAATTACTGCGCTTTATGACGTCAGTAAAAAACGTCGCATGCGCTTTTTGATGAAATGCACAAAAGTGCATTTTCTACGTCAATTTTTCCACAAATTGATAATTTTAAATATACATGTTTTATTATCAAGTATGTGTTTCCGGTCCGGATTGAAAATTCAGTCCCTCGGGCACGCTGCGTGGCCGGTAACTCTGAAAGCCTCGTTACCGGCTTACGCGCGTGCCCTCGGGTCGGAATTTTCTATCCGTACCTGAAACACATGATAAATACTTATATTCCAGCACGGCTGACGTCACCGGAAATGCTTATCCGGTGTGCTAGAAATACAGAGTTTCAACAATATCTATCTTTTTTAACGAAAGTTTGTGGGCGGAAACCATGGTTTCTTTCTTAGAAACAGTGACTTACACCCTACTTCTCATCACAGCCCCAAGCTAGCTCTTTACATAAGCCACCCTACACACAGTTTCATCCATATCCATATTCATCAATTTGATCAAAAGCGTCTCTTACCTTCCTTCAATATCTCCCATTCGATCTCAGCACTGATCTTGAAATCGTCTATTTGCAGCTGTCAACAAAACAGATCAAGACATTAAGCATCCCATAATTCAAAGGCTATTTAAAAAAATAATATAAAGACAAAATTTTAACGGAAAACAGTTTTACTACATTAGAAAGTGTATGTACAATGTCATAGAGGTGACATGTGTAAATAAAACGATTTTTTTTATCTCGTGATCACGACTAAATTACTCGTTCCCACGACTTGCATGTTGTTGCCACGACTTAGTAATTTCGAGGCCACCACACGTGGGAGGGTTCAGACCAGTTGACGATTTGTGTCACGGGTGTCATAGGTCGTGACCCATTGGTACGCAACCTTGGTAAAGCCTCGGTTCCGATAAGGTCAAATAGGGACTCCCACCTACACTAAAGTCCGGTGATCTAATTAGGTGCAAGGTCAAATTGGGACTCCCACCTACACTTAAGTCCGGTGATCTAATTAGGTGCAAGGTCAAATAGGGACTCCCACCTACACTTAAGTTCGGTGATCTTATAAGGGGCAAGGTCAAATAGGGACTCCCACCTACACTTAAGTCCGGTGATCTAATTAGGTGCAAGGTCAAATAGGGACTACCACCTACACTAAAGTCCGGTGATCTAATAAGGGGCAAGGTCAAATAGGGACCCCACCTACACTTAAGTCCGGTGATCTTATAAGGGGCAAGGTCAAATAGGGACTCCCACCTACACTTAAGTCCGGTGATGTAATTAGGTGCAAGGTCAAATAGGGACTCCCACCTACACTTAAGTCCGGTGATCTTATAAGGGGCAAGGTCAAATAGGGACTCCCACCTACACTTAAGTCCGGTGATGTAATTAGGTGCAAGGTCAAATAGGGACTCCCACCTACACTTAAGTCCGGTGATGTTATTAGGTGCAAGGTCAAATATGGACTCCCACCTACACTTAAGTCCGGTGATCTAATTAGGTGCAAGGTCAAATAGGGACTCTCACCTACACTTAAGTTCGGTGATCTAATTAGGTGCAAGGTCAAATAGGGACTCTCACCTACACTTAAGTCCGGTGATCTAATTAGGTGCAAGGTCAAATAGGGACTCCCACCTACACTTAAGTCCGGTGATCTAATTAGGTGCAAGGTCAAATAGGGACTCTCACCTACACTTAAGTCCGGTGATCTAATCAGGGGCAAGGTCAAATAGGGACCACCACATACACTGTAGTCAGGTGATCTAATCAGGTGCAAGGTCAAATAGGGACCCCCTCCCACATACACTGTCGTCAGGTGATCTAATTAGGTGCAAGGTCAAATATGGACCCCCCAACTGCACTAAAGTCTGCTGATCTAATTAAGTGCAAGGTCAAATAGGGACTCTTAACTACACTTAAGTCCGGTGATCTAATCAGGGGCAAGGTCAAATAGGGACCACCACATACACTGTAGTCAGGTGATCTAATTAGGTGCAAGGTCAAATAGGGACTCCCCACATACACTGTTGCCAGGTGATCTAATTAGGTACATGGTCAAATAGGGACCCCACCTACACTTAAGTCCGGTGATCTAATTAAATGCAAGGTCAAATAGGGGCCCCCACCTACACTTATATCAGGTGATCTAATTAAGTCCAAGGTCAAATAGGGACCCCACCTACACTTAAGTCCGGTGATCTATTTAGGTGCAAGGTCAAAAAGGGATCCCCACCAACACTAAAGTCTGGTGATCTATTTAGGTGCAATGTCAAATAGGTACCCCTAACTACACTAAGTCCGGTGATCTAATTAGGTGCTAGGTCAAACCATGTTATTCTAAATAGTATTCAAGTTATTCATACATGATCCGCACAAAAGGTAGTCCACTCCATATAAATCCCAATTACTCCTCTTACACAAGAGTACACAAATATTTTTGCACGAGCATCGAATCTAATACTTGAAAGTACACGTGCAATCATACCTTTAATCAGCTTTTTCACGGCGTGTTGAGCCTCAGGTCGGTATGCTAGCACAGTTATGTTCTCTAGGATATAAGTTCATTCCTGTTGAAGCACTTCTACGGCTTTTTGAGCTTAGGGTATGCTAGTTCAATAGTTTAAGCCCGGAATTATAGTTATTCGGTTTTTTTCCAGGCCTAATCCTCCGGTACAAACAAAATTAAACCGTTGTTATATACACGCGTTACTTCGGAGAAAAAAGAGTCATTGGACTGTTACATGAATTTCAATAGCTCGATATTCACCTTTTATTTGTACCGGCATGGGAAAACCCAGTTAAGTCAATTCCGGGCTATATATATTGTGTCCCCTAACATGATAAGTCATACCTGGGTGCGCACATGCGCAGAAGTTGGCAGTCACGTTTAGAAGTCGTCTGCGAAATTTAACCCTACATTATAAACGTATCCTAGTGTTTTCAATATACTCATGCCTGAACTACACACAAAAAAAGTGCACACGTTATAATTAAAAAGTGCTCTTCCAACAAGTTAATATTATTTCTACACACGTCGACCAAATTATATACAAACATGAGGGCCCTGAAGGCCCTGTATCGCTCGCCTGATTCAATTCAGGTGTGAAATAAGTGTTTTCAGAGCGAGGGCAATTGTGACAGGGGTTTAGATCCTTCCTAGTGACCAAGTTTTTATTAATATCACAGATGATTTTTTTAATATCACGGATGACCCAGTTGCAAACCTTACTTTGCTGTAATAAGTACATTCTGACCAGGTTTCATATAGATAAAGTAGAAAGTATTTCCTCAACAGTGTTTAAACAATGTTTTCTATGATTTGCCTTCGTGACCTAGTTTTTGAACTCAGGTTACCCAGTTTCAAACTTGACATAGATTTCATAAACACAAACATTCTGGCATAGTTTCATGGTGATCAAAGAGAAAATGTAACCTCTACAGAGTTTACAAAGTTTTTCTATGATTTGACCTAGTTGCCTGGTTTTTGACCTCTTATTACCAAGTTTCAAACTCTACCTAAAGATCATCAAAAATAACATGTTGATCAAGTTCCATGAACATAAGGTCATAAATGTGGCTTCTAGAGTGCTTACAAGCTTTTCCTTTGACTTGTCCAGGTGACCTAGTTTTTGACCGCACATTTAAACTTGAATTAAAGATTATTAATATAAACATTTTGACCAACTTTCATGAAGATACAGTTATAAATGTGATCTCTAGAGTGTTAACAAGCTTTTCCTTTAATTTGACCAGGTGACCTAGTTTTTAACCCCAGATGACCCAATATCGAACTCTTGCAAGATTTTATTGAGGGTAACATTCTGACCAAGTTTCATTAAGATTGTGCCCAAATTGTGACCTCTAGAGTGTAAACAGTCAAATTGTTGATGACGGACGACGACGACGGACGACTACGACGGACGACGGACACAGGGTGATCACAATAGCTCACCTTGAGCACTTCGTGCTCAGGTGAGCTAAAAAGTAAACTTCCATTCATACGTTTTCTCATTTCTGTTCTGTGGCATGTTGTGCCTTGCATCGGTATGCTAGTTCAGCTGTGTCATCTATCATGTACATACCTGTTTAATTTGTTTCACGGGGTATTGTGCCTCGAGTCCACTCGGTATTGTGCCTTGGGTCGGAATACTAGTTTAGCTTTGTCATCTATTTTGTATTTAGCCATATCTGTATAATCTGTTCCACGGCGTACAACACGCCGGTTTGCTACTTCAGTTTGGGTCGCTATCATGTAAATTCTTACCTTTTTAAGCTTTTTCACAGCTTGTTGTGCCTCGGATCGGTAGGCTGGTTCAGTTGTATCATCTATCATGTAAAGTCATAACTGTTTAATCTGTTCCACGGTGTGTTGTGTCTTGAGTTTGTATGCTTGTTCAGCTGTTTCATCTATCATGTTAAGGCATACCTGTTTAATATTTTTACTTTGGTATTGTGCCTAGGGTCGGAATACGGTACTAGTTCAGTTTTGTCATCTATTTTGTAAAGCCATAGCTGTTTTAACTGTTCCATGGCGTGTCGTGCCTAGGGCCGGTAAGCTAGTTCAGTTGTAACATCTATCATGTAAAGTCATACCTGTTCAATCTGTTCCACGGCGTGTTGTGCCTTGGGTCGGTATGCTACTTCAGTTGTATCATCTATCATGTCAAGTCATACCTGTTTAATCTGTTCCACGGCGTGTTGTGCCTTGGGCCGGTATGCTAGTTCAGTTTTATCATCTATCATGTCAAGTCATACCTGTTCAATCTGTTTCACGGCGTGTCGTGCCTAGGGCCGGTAAGCTAGTTCAGTTGTGTCATCTATCATGTAAGGTCATACCTTTTCAATCTGTTCCACGACGTGTCGTGCCTAGGGCCGGTATGCTAGTTCAGTTGTGTCATCTATCATGTAAGGTCATACCTGTTCAATCTGTTCCACGGCGTGTTGTGCCTTGGGCCGGTAAGCTAGTTCAGTTGTGTCATCTATCATGTAAGGTCATACTTGTTTAATCTGTTCCACGGAGTGTGGTGCTATGGGCCAGTATGCTAGTTCAGTTGTATCATCTATCATGTAAAGTCATACCTGTTTAATCTGTTCCTTGGCGTGTTGTGCCTTGGGCCGGTATGCTAGTTCAGTTGTATCATCTATCATGTAAAGTCATACCTGTTTAATCTGTTCCACGTGTTGTGCCTTGGGCCGGTATGCTAGTTCAGTTGTGTCATCTAACATGTAAGGTCATACCTGTTTAATCTGTTCCACGGCGTGTTGTTCCTTGGGCCAGTATGCTAGTTCAGTTGTATCATCTATCATGTAAAGTCATACCTGTTCAATCTGTTCCACGGCGTGTTGTGGCCTTGGGCCGGTATGCCAGTTCAGTTGTGTCATCTATCATGTAAGGTCATACCTGTTCCACGGCGTGTCGTGCCTAGGGCCGGTATGCTAGTTCAGTTGTGTCATCTATCATGTAAGGTCATACCTGTTTAATCTGTTCCACGGCGTGTTGTTCCTTGGGCCGGTATGCTAGTTCAGTTGTGTCATCTATCATGTAAGGTCATACCTGTTCAATCTGTCCCACGGCGTGTTGTGCCTTGGGCCGGTAAGCTAGTTCAGTTGTGTCATCTATCATGTAAGGTCATACTTGTTTAATCTGTTCCACGAAGTGTGGTGCTATGGGCTGGTATGCTAGTTCAGTTGTATCATCTATCATGTAAAGTCATACCTGTTCAATCTGTTCCACGGCGTGTTGTGGCCTTGGGCCGGTATGCCAGTTCAGTTGTGTTATCTATCATGTCAAGTCATACCTGTTCCACGGCGTGTCGTGCCTAGGGCCGGTATGCTTGTTCAGTTGTGTCATCTATCATGTAAGGTCATACCTGTTTAATCTGTTCCACGGCGTGTTGTTCCTTGGGCCGGTATGCTAGTTCAGTTGTGTCATCTATCATGTAAGGTCATACCTGTTCAATCTGTCCCACGGCGTGTCGTGCCTTGGGTCGGTATGCTAGTTCAATTTTGTCATCTCTCTTGTAAAGTCATACCTGTTTAATCTGTTCCACGGCGTGTCGTGCCTTGGGTCGGTATGCTAGTTCAGTTGCGTCATCTATCTTGTAAAGCCATACCTGTTTAGTCTGTTCCACGGCGTGTCGTGCCTAGGGACGGTATGCTAGTTCAATTTTGTCATCTTTCTTGTAAAGTCATACCTGTATAATCTGTTTAGTCCGCTATCATGTAAATTCGTACCTTCTTAAGCTGTTCCACGGCGTGCTATGCCTTGAGTCGGTATGCTAGTTCAGTTTTGTCATCTATCATTTAACTCTTTAACTGCATTTAATTCGTACCTCCTTAAGCTGTTCCACGGCGTGTTGCGCCTTGGGTCGGTTTGCTAGTTCAGTCTTATCCTCCAGCAGGGTGCGGAGCTTGAACAGGAACTCCACTAGTTCTGTGTCCATGACCCTCTGGTCATTGGAGTGGCGTACGCGTCGACCAATGTCCCGAACCTTAAATGTTATGTTTGAAATAAGTATTGTCTAACATAGCTTGTTGTTGTGGTGAACATGGCCCAAATGGAAATGCATTTAATATGAAGAAACATGCACATGCACGTTAAGACTCCGTGGTTTATGTCATAAGTCGCAAATGTACAAAATTATCAATTTGATAGTGTATTTGTAATGGTTGCCATGGTTTTAAATGATATACAGGGGAACTTCAAATAAATACTAAACATATCTGCATTAATAATGAACATTCTTTAAAGTGGCACTCTCACAAACTTAAAGTTCAGACAACAGTTTTATATTTTGTCTGGGAATGAGCCAATGTTTGCGTTAATGTCTGGAAACCAGTGACATAATGATAATATAGTGAGATGTTGTATGGAAAAAAGCGTTAGTAATGGTTTAAGAACAAGAGCTGTCACAGAGACAGCGCGCTCGACTATTCCGCCGCTTTTCAATGTAAGGATTGAAAAGTTTTGGCGAAACATGCATGGATCACTGTTAGATTAGATTTCAATGCAATACATGGTGTGCTGAGATATTAACATAAATGTAGTTTCATGCAAAATATTTGCACAGAGTTTCTAAGTCTAATAATAAAGGGTAATATTTGCAAAATACAGTTATCTAACTTGGTTATTCAAGTAAGTTGGGTGGTTGAATACCATTGTATAAAGTCTCAATGCAATACATCAAATAGTTGCTGAGATATTATCCTATGTGTGCTAACATGCAAGACCTTAACCAGAATTTCTAAGTCGCATAATAAAGGGGCAAAAATTATATATTATAAAAAATAGAGTTATCTTACTTGATTAAATAAGAGGGTTAAATAGATGGGAGCCTGTGTGTAAAGTTTCAATGCAAGTAACATGATGTATTCGCTGAGGTATTGACTTTAAAGTGGTTACATGCAAAACCTTAACCAGAATTTTTATGTCAAATAAAAAAGGGGCCATTATTTTAATTTAATGCAAACTGAATTTATCTTACTTGGTTATTTAAGTAGATGGTTAAGTACCATTGTATAAAGTCTCAATGCAATCCATCAAGTAATTGCTGAGATATTAACCTATGTGTGCTTACATGTAAAACCTTAACCAGAATTTCTAAGTCAAATAATAAAGGCCCATAATTTGCAATAAATTAAAAAAAGTGTTATCTGGGAATACATATCTAATGTTTCAATGCAATACATGATATATTTGCTGAGATATTGACTTAAATGTGGCTACATGCAAAACCTTAACCAGAATTTCTAAGTCGAATAATAAAGGGCAATTATTTTGCGTTAAATGCAAACTAGAGTTATCTAACTTGGTTAATATAGTAGATTGGATGGTTGAGTAACATTGTATAAAGTATCAATGCAATACCTCAAGTAATTGCTGAGATATTAACCTATGTGTGCTTACACGAAAAACCTTTTCCAGAATTTCTAAGTCGAATAATAAAGGCCTATTATTTGCATTATATTCAAATAATTGTTATCTAACTTCATTAATTTAGTATGTAAGATAGTTGGGAATACATATTTAAAGTTTCAATGCATTAACTGATGTATTTACTGAGATAATGACTTAAAGGTGCTTACATGCAAAACCTTAACCAAGGTGTGACGCCAACGCCGACGCCGACACCACCACCGACGCCAGGGTGAGTAGTATAGCTCTCCTTATTCTTTGGCAGTTCTTAAGTGAGTTATCTTATATGACTGAATTAGATGCATTGATTTGCAAAATCAGCTGAATAAAAAAGAGATAAAAATAATATTATAATAAAAGTCAAAACTGTCAATCTGTGATGGCAGCTTTAAAAAGTCATCGGAATCGTATAATATGATCATAGTATGATTCATATGTTTACCTCTATCAATAAATTTGGCTGTGTTGCAACGTTAAACGACAGCTTGGTTTGGAAATCCTTGCAATTCATCATGACGCTGATCACTCCGTTGAAGTCACTGTCGTTGATGGAGGACACGGTCTTGTAGCCATCAGGGGGCAGGAAACACTTGCCGATCTCCCAGTGGCTCGTACACCATTTGTCGGCATTCGTATTCTTCCATGATGGTCCCGAAAACATGTGATGTTGAATTATTTCATCACGGACGCCTTCACAAATCCCGTTTGGACACGGAGCATACATCTTTTGATGGGAGTTATGGAATCTACAGTTTTTAGGACTGGTGCATATCCCACGAGTAGGGCACTTCAACACGTTCTCTGTGAAACATTGTGCACATGCTGTCCCGGGTGGAAGAACCTTGGATGTTCTAACGGTGCTATAGATGTCCTGGTGTACGTCTATCAGCACCCCATCCACAAAATCTTGTAAACCCTCCTTGGTTATGTTGAGGGCGAGGGCGGCCTTGACCCAGTTCTGGGCCTCCTTTTCCCTCAACATATCCCGATAAGAGGCCATTGTTTTGCCCTTAGATTGCATTCAATACCTGGTAAAAGAAACAAGTCACTGAGTATAACTTACATTACTAAAGTCACCATCGGATTCTTAAACAATTTGAAATTACTAGCATAAATAAGAGCTGGACTCTCACAAATTTACTGTTTTGGCAACTTAGTTATTATTGTCTTTGAATGAGCCACTTTTTTTGGCGTAAATATCTGCAAATAAGCCATATAAGACTGTTGACAAAAGATCAGATCGCAGATTTTCATATTTCCATTGAAAATTGATGTTTTATGGCTAAAAGAGTTCCTAACAGTTTAAGAAAAACGCATAAAACATAATTTTAACTAGACTATGAAAATCTGCAATCTAATTTTTGTCAGCAGTCTTATATCACTGGCTTCTATTCATTTTCGTATAAATTGGCTCGTTCCAAGACAAAACAATAAAAAATTGCCCTCTATTTGCTTATTACATTACATGAACCAAGTTTTAATACTTCATTATACAGGGCAAAGATCCAGTTAAGAGATTGGTATATTCACTGCTATAGCAGCCAAATGTATCATAGGTGGCCGTGCTATAAAAAGCAGCGTTTATAATCATTGGATATAATTTTTGCTGTTATAATAGGACCCTACTCAAGTTTCAGAGATATTTTATTTAAAGCAAAACAGTAAGTCGGCCATTTTGTTGTTGTTGTTGTTGATCAATCTTAATGTCTTGTTGTACTTTTGTAGAGGGTCATGCAATGAAGCTCCCTGTACTGTTTCAGTAAATTTGGCGTGGTAGTTTCAGAGGAGATGTTTTTAAGCAAAACAGGAAGTTGGCCAGATTGTTGTTGTTGTTGATCAATCGTGACCCCTTGTTGTATCTTTGTAGAGGGCCACTCAAGAAAACTTCCTGTAAAGTTTCATTGAATTTGGTCTGGTGGTTTTAGAGGAGATGTTTTTTTTTTTAAAACAAAACAGGAAGTTGACCATTTTGTTGTTGTTGTTGTTGATCAATCGTGACCCCTTGTTGTATTTTTGTAGAGGGTTTCCCAAGGAAGCTTTCTGTAAAGTTTTATTGAATTTTGAGTGGAAGTTTCAGAGGAGATGATTTTTTAAAGCAAAACAGGAAGTCAGCTATTTTGTTGTTGTTGCTGTTGTTGTTGTTGTTGATCAATCGTGACCCGTTGTTGTATTTTTGTAGAGGGTCACCCAAGAAAACTTCCTGTAAATTTCATTGAATTTGGATTGGTAGTTTTAGATATTTGTTTAAAAGCAAAACAGGAAGTTGGCCATTTTGTTGTTGTTGTTGTTATTGATCAATCATGACCCCTTGTTGTATATTGATAGAGGGTCAACCAAGAAAGCTTTCTGTAAAGTTTCATTGAATATGGAGTGTTAGTTTCAGAGGTGATGTTTTTAAAGCAAACAGGAAGTCGGCCATTTTGTTGTTGTTAATCAATCGTGACCCTTGTTGACTTGTTGTAATTTTGTAGAGGGACACCCAAAGAAAGCTTCCTGTGAAGATTCATTGAATTTGGACTGGTAGTTTCAGAGATGTGTTTTAAGCAATTGTTGACGGACTGACTGACTGACTGACGGACGACGAACATAAGACCGATCACAATACCTCACCTTGAGCACTTCGTGCTCTGGTGAGCTAAAAAAGACGAAGCCAGGGGCGGCTCCATGATTCGACGTTGTATGGGGCGTAACTTAGGGGCGTACCCATTTTCTTGCAACCCTCCCTCAGAAACGAAATGCATCTGGCTCCTCCAAGTTTTATTTTGATTTTTTCGTCCGAAATGGTGCATTTTGGGCGTATTTTATTACTTTTCATCTCCTATATTGAAAAAAGGAGACCTCGACGATTTTAGGGGGGTGCACCCCCGCCCCCCATTCCGAATCCGCTAGTGGTAGCGTGTTAGATGTATGTAATTTAAATTCTGCCAAAGTTTAAAAACATTCATAGAATCAGAATATTAATGTGAATTTGTAAGCAAACCGACGAATCTTAAAAACATCTTGGTGAGAAACAGCGCGGAATAGATAATTAATTAATAAATAACTAGTAATGCAGAAAATGGAAATGAGTTGACTAAAAGATCATGGAATTACTTCCGAATAGTTACTTCCCTTCTTACGTCAAATCCTGTTGACCTCGGGCCCTTCATACCCATTTTTCACACAACGGCCCAGCAACGCCGTATATTAACCTCTTTAATACATGTATGGGTTTTTTCTTATTTTATAAGTTTTAAGTATTGTTTTAAGTTACCTGCAATCCACAGGTGTCTGACTCATTGTTTGTGTCTAAAATGTTGATTAATATCATGCGTTTGTCAATTTTTGATATTTCGTAATGGAATTGTATCATCTATACACAGAAACATTAAATCACTGTACTAGTGATTTGTGTGTAGTGCTATTTACACGGGAACATATTGAAGACTGGAATTTGCTGTACAGTTTCCGACTACAGAAAAAGTCTTTTGCAAGCCAAAAAAAAGTCTTTTTAAAAGACGACAATGGATCATTGACTTTGGCTTGTTTGTCTTAAGACAATATAGTTATTTTAACATATCGTATACCATTAGGAAGGGAATTGGCTCCTCTTTTCATGGCAACTTTTTAAAAATGGTTTATCTCTATGCTGATTAATCGATTTGAAAACAATAACAAAACTAAACTCAATCGTAATATCTGGTAAGTTTGAGGTACATACCTTATTTCTTTTGTGTAAATCATATAATAATATAGGCATTAAATATCTTCAGATGTGTTCTAACAATACTAACCCAAAAATGATATTAATCGACAGTTTAGACACAAACAATGAGTCAGACGCCTGTGCTGCAATCTACTTCACAGGGGCAGGTTGCGTTGTTTTGACACACCACGCCCCCGCCCGTTTTTTTTTAGTAAGAATATGATGTGGTAACTGTAACTTGTGATAACTGGCAATTATTTTTTTTCTATTATCTTTGTAAAGGGTGACGACCACAGTGACTTGGAGGGAATGTGCTGAATTTTGACCTCTACAAAATTTAGTGCCATTTTACCTTAAATAACCTAATATATATATAAAAAAAAATTCTTCAGATTCATCAATGGGGTCACTCGTACCAACTATCTAGCATAAAAAACTACGAATTACGGCACTTTTACAAAGTCAGAAAATCTCGATTTGTCTAAATAGAGTAAAGTGAAACAACTCCAATTTCATCGAAATGTGATAGCTAAGAAAAACATGCCTACTAAAGCACCCAAACGAAGAGTTGCAACAAAAACATGCAGCCAACATGCAGATAAACCTTCAATCTTTCAATTGCAACCACTATTCTCACCTGAACATGCATCTAGTTGGAGAAATTTGATAAAGTTTCTGAAAATATCCCAAAAAAAATCTCAACACAGACTTGCGTTGTATTAATGAAAATAAACCAGTCTAATTTTTTTTTAATATTGTTTTTAATAATACAATCAACCTTACTAATATTTCATCAATTACCTTTCATTAATAAACGAACAAAACAGCCTTTACTCGCGAGATAATATGTAAATTAAAAAAAAAAACACACATGCAAGTTTGGTTACATTACACTATTACTTCTTCCCCGAATTCGGCTACCACGATGTACTCTATTTACACAATTCGAGACATTGCACCTTATTTGATCACCGGACTTTAGTGTATGTGGGGTCCCTATTTGACCTTCCACCTTATTAGATCACCGGACTTTAGTGTAGGTGGTGGGTCCCTATTTGACCTTGCACCTTATGAGATCACCGGACTTTAGTGTAGGTGGTGGGTCCCTATTCGACCATGTACTTAATTAGATCACCGGACTTTAGTGTAGGTAAGGTCTCTATTTGACCATGTACCTAATTAGATCACCGGACTTTAGTGTAGGTGGGGTCCCTATTTGACCTTGCACCTAATTAGATCACCGGACTTTAGTGTAGGTAAGGTCCCTATTTGACCACGTACCTTATAAGATCACCGGATTTTCGTGTAGGTAAGGTCCCTATTTGACCTTGCACCTAATTAGATCACCAGACTTTAGTGTAGGTGGGGTCCCTATTTGACCTTGGACCTAATTAGATCACCGGACTTTAGTGTAGGTGGGGTCCCTATTTGACCATGTACCTTATTAGATCACCGGACTTTAGTGTAGGTGGGGTCCCTATTTGACCATGTACCTTATTAGATCACCGGACTTTAGTGTAGGTGGGGGTCCCTATTTGACCATGTACCTTATTAGATCACCGGACGTTAGTGTAGGTGGGGTCCCTATTTGACCATGTACCTTATTAGATCACCGGACTTTAGTGTAGGTAAGGTCCCTATTTGACCTTGCACCTAATTAGATCACCGGACTTTAGTGTAGGTGGGGTCCCTATTTGACCTTGCACCTAATTAGATCACCGGACTTTAGTGTAGGTAAGGTCCCTATTTGACCTTGCACCTAATTAGATCACCGGACTTTAGTGTAGGTGGGGTCCCTATTTGACCATGCACCTAATTAGATCACCAGACTTTAGTGTAGGTAAGGTCCCTATTTGACCATGTACCTTATTAGATCGCCGGACTTTAGTATAGGTGGGAGTTCCTATTTGATCTTGCACCTAATTAGGTCACCGGACTTTAGTGTAGGTAAGGTCCCTATTTGACCATGTACCTTATTAGATCACCGGACTTTAGTATATGTGGGAGTTCCTATTTCACCTTGCACCTAATTAGATCACCGGACTTTAGTGTAGGTAAGGTCCCTATTTGACCATGTACCTAATTAGATCACCGGACTTTAGTGTAGGTGGGTCCCTATTTGACCATGTACCTTATTAGATCACCTGACTTAAGTGTAGGTGGTGAGATTATTAAGTAAGTCAACAACATGCAAGTTGTGGGAACGAGTAAGTAAGTCGTGATCACGAGATAAAAAAAAAATTCACACATGTCACCTCTATGACAACGTACATAAAACAGTCTAATGCAGTAAAACTGTTTTCCGTTAAAACTTTTTTTTTATTATTTTTATAAAATATCCTTTGAATTATGTGATGCTTAATGTCTTGATCTGTTTTGTTGACAGCTGCAAACAGACGATTTCAAGCTCAGTGCTGAGAACGAAGGGGAGATGTTGAAGAAAGGTAAGAGACGCTTTCGACCAAATTAACGTATATGAATATGGATGAAACTGTGTTGGGTGGCTAGCTTGGGGCTGCTTATGAGAGGTAGGGTGTGGGTCACAGTTTCTCACAGTTATTATATTGTTTACCAGAATAAACAATTTAATGTGATGCAGTCGCATCTAGCTCTTTATTTTGGTAAATCCATACTAACAAGCCTTAGACCAGCTAAGTATTCGAGAATTTTGTCTACTGGTTCAGGCCATATAACAGCTAATTGCTTATTTTAATGTACTGCAGATTTTAAAAATACTGGCATCCCATTGGGCAAAAATATAATTTTGAACGCTAATTCGTTTCCCAATATAAAAGTATGCGAAACGTTCTGATCTTTTTTGCTGATAAAACATCAAGCTGTCGCCCTGTATATTAAATCGTTGCTGATCCAAGTGAGTGGTAACACACTTGATTGTCAACCAAGGTGTCGCGGTCGATTTTCATCCAGGTCTATGTGTAGCTACGCCACTGCTCTGTATATTAAATCGCATTCTCATTTATCAGAGGTTCGATCGTAATAAATCTAATCTATGGTACGCATAACATCATCACTCTGGTGAACGAGAATAATTAAATTGATGCTGATCCGTGGTCTAGTGGTAACACACTTGACTGGCACTCCATGGGTCGCAGGTTCGACTCCAATGCAGGCCGTCTCCAGCCTATAGGAATGACGTCACCATTACGTCATATGTACTTCCGTTGTGTGGAAAATTCTCAATAAAAAAATGTTTTTATGATTGATAGACATGTTTTCACATGCTCAATACAATGTAAATAAAAAAAAATATCATTATTCCTGAATTTTTTATACATTAAGTATTTATTCTTGCTTGATTTATCATTTAGAGTAGAGATTAAAGCATAAACCGCTGCCCTATAGTTGAAAGGTCATTTTGGAAGAACTGTCATGGCGGACGGTGCAATTTTTAGAGTTTGTTTTTCAAGTGGAGTGATTTTTCTTAGGAATAACTTGACCCCCTTTTGTATTGGCTTAAATGGTAATTTAAAGCTTGTACTTTAAGAATATATGTGGTTATCATAGCCTGCATTCGCTCGAAATGCCTTTAAATGTTGTCTAAAAATTATAATTTTACATTGAATTATATAGGGAATAACAATGGTGGTGTGTAACCTATAGTATCAGGTATCACCAGATAAGGTAAATGAAATTATAAAACTATGTTTCATTCACTATATTTTAGTACATTTGTGGATGCATTGTTGTAACACATCACCATTTATGGTATCATTTATAATTATCCTTCTTACCTGATATATTTGTTTTGATGTATAAAATTTACATCAAGTTTTGTTCTATATGTTCTGATTATCATGTGTCATGTCTCATCATAACGGAGGAAATAAAAAATCTTTTTCTCTACTTTTTGACATGACATGAAAATTATTTATGCGATTGTGTTAGAAAAAGGACGTAGCGTGGTAAATGTATGTAGTTTAGTTTCTGCAAATTAAAAGACCGTTTTATCTAAAAACGTCCATAACAACATAACGTTAATGTGTATTTGAAAGCAAACCGAAAATCTAAAAAACATATTGGTGGGAAACAGAGGGGAATAGATATTGAATTTATAAATAATAACTCACAAAATGGAAATGTGTTGACTAAAAGAAAATGGATTACTTCAGCTACTACAAAATGTTACAAACATTGATAACTACAATATTTAAGTTGGAATTATATAACCTGTCAAAAAGCACTATGGTCCTGTGAAAACTTCCGTAAAGAACGAAGTTGTTAACTTGAATAATTGTTAAAATTAATAAAAAGAAATGTTGAAAAAAAGGTTCTGAAGATAAGATTTTCAAACATATCCATTGAGACCTGGGAGTAGGATTATATGTTATAGGCTTCAGACTTAATATTATAGTGAAAAGCAGCCCTACTCAGGCTGTCATGTTTTATTTTGAACCAATATGGAGGTCAGCTAAGCAACATTTACTTGATATTATTTTAAAATCGGGCAGATTTTTTTGTCATTTTTTCCATAAATTCAAATAGTGAAAAGTAGCTCCGCCCCTGCATGACATTTTTAGGAACCAACATGGAGTGAGTAAGTCTTAAACAGGGTCACCTAAGGAACATTTCTATAAATCATTTTGAAATCGGCCCAGCTGTTTCTAAAAAAGAAGATTGTCCCTTTTTTCATTTCGGTTGCCATGTCAACTAGAGTTCTGCATGGAGCCACTCCAGAAATATTTAAGAGGACGGACAATCACCCTATAACAATAGCTCTCAGTGAGCATTTTTGCGATCAGGTGATCTTATAAAGTCTACTCACGCTTTTTGTTAACCGAGTTGAAGTACAACGCCGGGAATGCCACAAAACATACTATATTTAAATGTTATTGTAAACAAATAATGGTTAGGGTACAATATCATATTTATAAAGCCTTTCATCTCATTTAAAATCGATGAATAAAAGAAAACTTACTCTTTTTAAATGATATTCCAAAAAATTAGAGTTCTGGTCTAGGGCTCAGCCCGCCGTGTTTGAAGCCCAACATTTGCCAAGTATATAAACTTATTTCAATATTTTACCTGTTACTCATTATGACAGTATTGCACGACAATCACCCAAATAATAAATATTTAAATAAGCTTTTGATCAAGTAATAAAACAGTTATTTCATGGTGTTTTGGTAAAAGTTAAAACTGTTGTCCTTGGTGTCAGGAATGATGTTCCCAATTCTCAAACATGAGTGTATGCATACATGTAAAAAACAAAATAACAATAAAGCAGAAAACGAAGACACAAGACACGAAAGAAAATATCTTACCCACATTTTTGCCTGTGGTCCGAATGAAAAATGAATGGGATAAATTTCTGATAAAGCGAATGAGCAAACGTTATCAGAACATTTTTATCTCGTACCAGACACCGCCTTGCAGTTCAAACTTTAATTAGATTATATTTTGATGTACGTTTATTTAATTTGTTCAAAGATAATAGATATATGAATGCTGATCTAAAACAAGTATAGATTACGTGTTTCGGTTTTATTGTGTGTCGTCCATATCTTTTAGTCACAAGTATGATATTAAAATCAGGACAGTGAGGGTCTCGGATCAAAAACTGAGTTACAATTTAGATAGTCATTGTCCTATTCATTTCTGTTTGTGTTTTAGATTTTGGTTAAAGCCATCCATAAATGACGTTTACAGGAGTTTATACTATTATGTTCTCCTTACTTACCTTGACGTTTTCATTTGTTTCCAAGTACATTTAAAAATAACCTGTTAGGAATACAAACTCGTTCAGAAGTAATGAGCAACATAAGCTTGCAGTTAAATTGAAAATAGTACTCGTCAACAGTGGCGGGTCTACCGGGGGGCACGGGCCCTATGTGCCGTACATAGGGCCCGTGCCCCCCCCCCCCCAGCCGGCCGGCAATGTTTATGGGGGCACATCTTTATTGATTTAACTGTACAAATAAGTTGTTTTGTCACAATTTAAATTTTATATAAGCATTTGAGCAAATCATCGAGTATATTATAGTATACGAAACGAAAAAGTGTTTTGAAAAATGACATCGGGGCCCGAACATTCGATAAAAAAAATCGGAGCCGGCTGCAGTTATACGCGTAAGTTAACTGTTTTCAGAATATATCATATACCAGATATATAAGTTGTTTTAAACGGTTACATGTGTACATAACATGCTCGTCATTTATTTATTTAATAATTTATAACAATGACATCCGAAGTACCTACAGTCTCGTTGATTGCAATCAATATACTGTAGTGTAGGTTTATATAGCACTAATTTTAAAGCATAAATATGTGTGTCTGAGATGGACCAGTGGTTTAACGCCTTAGCCTGTTAGACCGTCGACCCTGGATCGATTCCCCATAACGGTGAGATATCTTTGTTTTTTTTTTAATTGTTTATCTCAGTAAAGATATCTTTTTAATTCAATTTATCGCCAAACATTATTGCCAGTGAAGACAAATGTTAATTCCATGTCATTATATGATCAAACAAATGCATTCAAAAAAAGGTTTAGTTGTGCCCCCCCCCCCCCCCCCCCGTTTAGAAAGTCCTGAAACCGCCCCTGGTCAATGTAACCTACATTTTCGAAAAATCAGTACCTTACTAGCAAACAAAGATGTGAAATTACGTGCAGGTGGCCATGCTTGTCAAAGCAATAACATGATAACATTATGATACGTTGATAACCTCATTTATACGGTACAAATGAACTACAAAACAGTAACATCGGTACATATAAATAAGTAAATAAGTAATAAGGATTATATCGGGATAAACTCTCAAAACTGATATTTTTGCTGTAAAAACCGATTTATTGTTTTATTTTTAACATGTTGATATATTGATAAAGAATATGACATATTTCAATCAAGTTAAATTATAATAAACAACAGAAACAACAACACTGTAATTTTAATTTGTTAAAAAAATACCCCCAACCCATAAAACTTCATCAAACTTCAAAACCCCCAAAACCTCAAAATTCAAAATCAACTGTTTTTTTTCTATCAAACAATAATCAATATGTCTTCTTATTTTGTTTCATAATAACATTAACATAAAAAAGCGTATTTATTTATTCGCTTAAAAATTGCATAAGATTGCACATGTTATGGATTTACTATATACCATTGTACTAAAAACATACATATATAGTTGTTTTTCTTGTCTATATCTATGACATTTAAAAAGTACATGGTACTCAGTTTTTACACATTGAGTATCAGAATAACAGACCACTACCTCTCTTGGAATCAATAAATGACCATCAGATTCAATATAAAATTGATGACTAGAACATCGAAATCTCGCAATCGATTTTCTCACATTAAAGGGTAAACTGATTAACTTGTATGTTCCTGGATTTAATATATATTTAACATGTGTGTACATGTCATAGAGGACGAGTTTCTGATATTTCTGAACAAGTATTGCCTTTTGCATTGGAGAAACCGTTGTTCAGAGACATTAAATGTTCATTAAAGTTTTTAACACTTTGACGTAGCCAAACAAACCCAAAACCATAGCGGTAATTACAAGGAGTTCTTTACAGAGATATCCAAATTATCTTTTTTGATCCCTCCTTGTGTTTTGAACATGAAATGGCAATTTAATGGATCACGTTTTTCTGACATGCGTAGTAGTTAGTGTCAGTATTTAGCACAATTGATATCATGATAATTACACAAAGGAATTTATCAGCAATCTTATTTATGCATCACCTTTATTTATATGATTATTAAATCCAAAAATGTTTAAATATATTGAATATAAATGTCCTAAAGAATAGTAAAGACCTTATAATGAAATAAACTCAATATTTGGTGATGAGAAATTTACAGAAAGATGGTAAGATTTAAAAACAATCATGCCATAGCCAGTGCAAAAAATTGGATTTTGTCAAACCAATGTGGCAAACAGTTTATGGTGTATCAATTTAAACTGATATATATATATTAAGGTGACCATATATATATTAATCTAGACATTATGGGGACCGCTGGATTAAGGCGACAAAAATTGGTCTCCTTAATATTTTCAGTCCAGATTTGATGTATCAAATGTCAATAAAAATGTCCATTGACAGTAAGTTGATAAGCTTGAATGTTTATTTACGAGATCATTTCATTGTTTTAAATCTTATTATCTTTTAATATCAAAAAAATATTCTTAAACTTTTGTGTGTGTATATTTGTGTATCCATAAAAATAGCTATTAAGGCGACCAGGGAAAAAATCATAATTTTGGTCAAAA
This sequence comes from Mya arenaria, assembly GCF_026914265.1. Taxonomy (NCBI): domain Eukaryota; kingdom Metazoa; phylum Mollusca; class Bivalvia; order Myida; family Myidae; genus Mya; species Mya arenaria. The sequence goes on along the minus strand of NC_069130.1, from coordinate 33,155,893 downwards.
ATAGCTATATACTCAGCATTTTTTATTTGTTTTACTTTATTTAAAGCCTATTGTATATTATCCCGAAGTTTCATTCCATAAAAAACAGAAATAAGGAAATTCGATATTTCGTGTACCACCAGCATCCAAATTTTCCATTCGGAGCTCCTCGGCCATTTTTTTCAAAAACAACCTCGGATGTATGCCGGTACATCTGTTGAAGTAGTCCGTATTTTTTTGAATAAAAGCATTAATTAAATGTAGTGTTTAAGAGTTGTATTCATTGCTCTCAGTTTAAATTGATTGTCAGTGAAGTGTATTATTGCAAACATAGTTACGATTCCCAAGAGTTAAGTCATAAAATTTAACTACTAAATAAGATTACTACGCGATCTATTTGCAGCGGACTTAAACGTACCACTTTTTAAGTATGTAAACCGTCCATATACATCCGAGGTTGTTTTTGAAAAAATGGCCGAGGAGTTCCGAATGCCAAATTTTCAAGTATACAGAAATTTAACTTTCCGGAATATAACGGAAATTTTCCGGGTATCTCCGTGGTACCATCTCCGTGCAATTATGCAGTATGGCGTTCATCTCTTACGGAAAGAGAATGGTAACTTGGTAAGTGTTTAAAATACATATTCAACGTTTTTTTCGTTTATTTTTATGACTTTTGTACAGTAGTATAAATCGTCTACCCTTTGGATGGAAAGCAAATGATTTATCCGGATTTTGTTCATCCGAAACTAAAACACTAGTATCAACATCCGGTGTAATTTTTGCTTGTATTTTGGAGAAACTCGATTGATTTCTAGCAAACTTGGTTTACCACTACATCGTCGCTTATTATTATTTGGTATGTTTCAATCTAAAAAGGGATTTGCTCCCTTAACATCTCAGATTTTAATAAATAAAAGACGAAATGATACAAATGCCTTACATTTTGTTTGTCAATGTCATGTCATTAGTCATTCTCATCACCTTTGAATAGCAGAACAGAACGAACACTATCACCAATTCGTATTGTGGCTTTTTGCATGTGTCTTAAATTCTCATATTTGATAATAAATGCAACAATAAAATATTTCCCTTATTCTGCCACAGTTATGCACCAGTCAATTGTAACCATGGCCCCCAGGCAGGTCTTGTTTATACCGGGGGATAGCAGGGGCTATAGCCATGTTTTTACGTTCCAGGTGGACCGGCAGTGCTGAGTGAATGCGGTGTTATTTTTTTTGCACTGAAAACGGGGAATGGGCCTAACTTAAGATGTCCCCAGGGGCATTTGACGGGGATCTGGTCATTTCGTAACCTTACCATTTGGTAACTGCTGAATCTTGGTTATTTCGTAACCATTTTGTTAGTCAATTCGTAACCGTCAAGAAATCAATTGCTCATATGGTAACCACCATTTAACAAGGTGATAAATAGTACACATAGCACCTCGTTAAGTGTATTGTTCGAACCTGGATGTATATGGCACAGCAACCAAGACACCAATTGGGAGACATTACTCAAATTCTCACTAGTAACAAGCCAATAATTTATGTTACTCAATAGTTATTAGATATATATATATCATGCTAAATTAGAAATGATTTGTTATACTACCAAAATATGTTAATTATTTTCTTACATTTTGCTTACTTATAAACAATAATTTAAGACTGATCGCGATGTATTTTTGAGTAAAATTACGTTTACATAAATGATCATTCTTGACCTATTTCATTGACTATATTTGTTTGAATTGTTTAAAACGAACAAAATTGTGTTCTGTTCTTTTCTCAATTGATCCATATTCTGCATACTTTATATCCGAAACCAACAAAAAACAGCCTAAAATTATTAGTTATGGTACAGTGGAAACTCACTAAACTGGATCTCCACAAAACCGGAATGCTCGGGATACTGGAATTTTATCAGAGTCCCGGTTTCCCCTTCTATTATCAATGTAAAAAAATCCCTACAAAACCGGAACCCCGGAATTCCGGATACCGGACAAAAAATCGAGAAAATTTGTTAGTTGTCAACGTAATTTTACCTTACAAAACCGGACGTTTTGTTCAAACATGTCAAAATAATTATGTGTATCAGGGGTGTAGAAATTAATTCAAGTAGCAGGGAATATCCTAAAAGTAGGCGGGGGGTCTGGGTGTCCTCCCCCTGTTAGGGTCAAGGGGGCAACGCCCCTTGTGGGATGAATTTAAGCCTTTTTAACCAAACATTCTAGTCTTCTGGTGCATGTTTATTTTATAACAGGGAACCTTAACATAAATGTACTATAATATGATACTGAAACTGAGTACTATCCCCCCACCCACCAGTGAGGGCTAACTAATGAACCAAACTACTGTCAAATTCAGATTTAGGATAATATTATAACATTCCAGACCACATGCCTTGACATTTGCTAGCTATTCCCTCCTAATAATATATGTAATTTCTTCTCTACCAATTATATACTTTCAGCCACTGAATCACTATATTAACCTCTGAAAATTAAACATCTGACTTCATTTTCTGTGGTTCTAGATATTTCACCTGCAACTAACTTATTCCATTTTGATACCAAAAGAAATATCTGGACACTAAATTTCACCCTACGTACATGTAAAATTCATCAAAATAATGGATTATTTTTAGCAGTGACATCACCGCAAGCTTGTTCATTTTGTTTACACCTAGTTAAGTTTAACACGCGTATATAAAATTTACTGTTGCGTAAATGGTAATAGGACTAACAGAAGGCCAGACACGCTCATGTTGCATACTTACTACGCATTTTTGTGTCTGGAAAAAAATATTTATTTCACCCTCCATTGCTTCGCAAATCATTAATTTCAAAACATCCGCAGAGGGGATGCGACTAATAAGGTCATGTATCGAGCTAATGTTATTGTATTCGGAACACTGGGAAACCCAAACTTGAAAAACATCCCAGAGGGGGATGCGACTAATGACGTCACGTATCGAGCTAATGCTGTATTGTAGTCGGAACGCGCAGAAAGCAAAATTAACAATACCAACAATCAAGGTTTTAAACGGATGTAAACAGAACAGACATGACAAAAAATAACAGATTTTATTTTTGTTGATGTGGGGAAATTAGCCGGGTGGAGATGCTAAAGTAACCGGGTTATTTTACCGGCTCCCGGCCCATTTCTACACCCCTGTGTATTAGGAATTCGCGAATCACGTGTCACTTTGTTTTGACAGCCGGTACGTCTTTAAATATTACACCTGTGATGTTATGTTAACATGATAATCGATAATGATGATTGCGCTGTGGATTGACTATTGCGCGATAATCAAACGATAATCAAACTTGTAAAAAGAAAATTGATTAAAACATTTATTTGTTTGTTGCAGAAAATAAAGAACTAGAAACGGTTTTTTAGTGATCATTTTGAAGGGTTGTTTTATCTAAAGACTTCTATGATTGAATCAAATTAGAGCGGTGCTTTAATTAAACTATCAAACATACTAAACAAGCGTTAAATTACGAGAGTTGTTTTATTTCAAGACTTGGAAAAAAGATGGTTATAAAAACGCAGAAATGTTTAATTATGCTTATCACTTTTGCAAGTGCTTTAATCATGTCTCAACCTCTGTCTAAACGTCGGAGAATTGAACTGTCCCTAGAGGACAAAAGCCTTTAAAGGTTAACTCAGTTAATATATTGAGTAAACTTACTCCGTACATCAAATCCCCATTAAACCGGAATCCTCACTAAACCGGAAATTTTGCCTAGTCCGGACCTTGTCCGGTTTAGTGAGTTTCCAATGTATTAATTTCCAATAACAAGTTACAAAATTAAACATATGGGCACATTTTTAATACAATAAGCATATAAAAAGCGCATACTCTCATTCGGCAAACTCACTACATTTTACAATACTTCTATGCAATTTAAAAAAAATGAAATTCTAAAGTTATATGGTCTATATATTTAAAAAATATTGGCTTAAGGTCACAATTCCTCTCAATGGTAGAACATCTATGAATTAAAAAATTATTACATTTAATATTCAGCCTACTTATAATATTTCCTTCGCAACATAAAAAAATAGCTAGTGTGAATGTTTCTATTTGTCATAGTTTCAGAGTTTATTGGCAAATCGCACTACACTATTAGGAATAAAGAAGGAATACAACTACTAGATTTAACTTTTTTTATGTTGTTATTTTTATGTTTTATACTTACAGTAAACTTATTTTGTAAATTCAAATGGTATTAAATTAATTCCTCATAATTATAGGAGTCAACGGTTAAGATATTACCATTCGATTTCTTAACGGTTACGAATTGACTAACACAATGGTAACGAAATGACCAACAATGAGCGGTTACCAAATGACCATAATTCATTTGACAGGGCTTTTACCAGCTGTTTGTCTGTGCAGAGCGGGAATTTTACCTGGGATTGGCTGGACCAAAAGTCAAAGTCCCCGCTATTAGCAGGACCTTGGGGGCCCATGCTGCAATTGACTGTTGCATTATTTGGATTTTTTCTTAACTTTACGACACGCCCCCCTACAGTATTTTATAGTCAAGTTTAGTAACATTTAAGTAAAGTAAACTGTACTGAGCTTTTGAACAAACCTACATACTTATAAATCAAAATTGATATTTTAGGGTCTACACTGAATAAACCCAAAATGTTAGTTTTGATTTGCTAAATTCGAACAGTATTTAGTCTATCCACACAAAATTTACAGGATCATCAGATAACAAATTCTCTAAAAATTCTCTGTTTGCCAAATAGGGAAGACAGGTTAAAGTGGGGTTAAAAGGTTGCTATCTGTGACCAAAAAATACTGTTCAAAATTGTGAGTATTCATTTATCTTTCGTTCAGTAACGAGCATGCAATGGCATAGTGGTTGGATTCGATAATCTGACAGCGGTGCTGGACGTCAGGAGTTCAAATATTGTTTGTGAGTTCAATGTACCAAAAGAATACCTTTGGAATACACAATTATCTATAAAAATGGCAGAGCAAATTGCCCATATTGTAGTAATGTCTTAGATCCAGCTTGGATAACTTGGACACAGTAAGCGGTTCACACCAAGGGAAATTCTCAGATAAAACAGCGCTTATGAACTTGAACATTACATTTTTCATTGAGACAAAGAAAAAAAACATTATTGCTGATCTTCTGAAAGCAAATCTTGGATTTAAACTAATCACCAACAAAAATATATGCATTTTAATCACACAATGTAAACAACTGCGCCACAGATCTTATCTGTATGTTTAGGGTTTTTAAAATTTAGCAGTTAAATATAGATTAGCATACTGGTAGGTCTGGTTGGTCTGTTGCTTTAGATGCTAAGTAAACATAATGTCAGTGATTTCATCACTATTTCTATTAAAATATCAGTTTTCTTCTTCAGAGCTTCTCACATTTGCACCAATTTTTTACCATTTGAATCATAAAAAGATAACAAACAAACACGGATGGAACATTTGAAAATACAATTCAGTTGGTTTCTATTTTCATGCTCATTTTTGCTTGAAATTATTCTGCTTGAATGTGATTTTTGTTGCTTAAATTTGAACTTAACTCTTTGTGAATATTTAAGGAATGTAAGGGGTCAGATTTCAGATTGCTCATTATTTCTGGAAAATTTTGATTGTGTACACTGCACTTTCTTGTTAAGCATTCATCCAAATCATTTGGGTAAATATTGGCAGAAAAACTGCTTTTAGTTTTATACTGGTCATCAAAACCGGCACTGACAAAACATAAGATGTGTTTAATTAATGTGCGGGAAAGAGGTTTAAAGGTGTCCGCCCACAACGAAAATTAATGCTTGCGGATCACAGTACCCCTTCAAGTAGTTCTTGAAAAAAAATGATTCTCTCAGGTAGCGTTTTGATTATGTGTACATTGTATCCTTGTATGTATTTTCAAGTGTACACATGATTTATATAAGGTTTGTACAATTTTAGTTTAATTTAAATTTTAAAATTTTGACTTTTTTTTAAAGATTTGCCTGCCCCTGTCTAAACACTTAAATTCTTTGTCTTTGGACTATTGTCTGCAACTTCAAAACACACTTTTTGGAACAGGACACATTTTCCTGATATTTTATCCAGTTTGACTGCAATATAAGTTGTATTTATCAATCAAGTAAAAAATGACATTTATATTTCCATAATTACCTGGTAGTTATTTGTTAATTTGTTTTAATTAAGGTTTATTGTGAGTGTCATGGAAAGCTGAAACTTTTCAGTACACAACATGCAAACTGAGAATGAACTGTGTGTGCCGGCTTTGTGAACAAAAACGCAAGGCGGCTATGGTAAGTTGCATCAAGATATCCTTGCCCCCCCCCCCCCCCCCCCCCCCTGGACACGCAATACATTTCGTGTTTCGCTGATCTGTTGGCTGGGATCAGATCATCCATTTGGGGATTTAGATATGTTACCCCAGCCAACAGGCTGCATGATTAATTTTACTCAATACAAAGCTTTGTTTAAGTGCGAACATCAACATATTTATCTAATTGCAGTTGCTGCTTGGGACAATAAAGTTAAGTCAGCAACCGTCTACCAGACTGCAAGATTCATCTCTTCCAAAGGATGTCGTACCTTTCCAGGTGGGTGTGCATTGATTGATTGATTGATTGATTGTGAGTTTGTGTAAATGAATAACTGTGAAACCATAACCAAATGTTGGGTTGTAAAGGTGTGGATGTGCATGCTTCACATATTCTCCGTCCTTTTGGCATACTGGACTGTCATCAGACACTCTGCCATAAATGTTAGAGAGTTTAAAGCTATTTCTTATTTTCCTGTGTAACTATATTGATGTTAGATTAAATTTACGCCGCCGTGTTACTAAGTAACAATTTGAAATTGGGCCAAAATCATCAAGCTAGAGCTTTGCATAATCTTTTTCAAACTTCTGTGAGATTTCTGCCCTTGACAATATTTGCTCGCAGCCCCCCTTAAAGTTGCACTTCGTTCAATATTTGAAAGCTTACGGATACACTTTTTTGTTAATTTGAGATCTTAATGTGGCTACTTCTAAGTAAATAGATGCTAAAAGTAACTAGATGCTCTGGGTGTTCACTGGGTGACAAAGGCTACCCAGTATTGGTTGTTTCTTTTTTCTGAAAAGATGTTTCTAGTGAATTGCCCAGTTGCAGTGGTTTTGACGCCACAGAACCAGCATAGCTCCATGACAGATATATATGTTTTCGTCATTGATGTCAGTACTGCTGTATTGGAGGCCTCACAATTTCTGTGTGGAAATGTCATCTGATACACTCATAACGGCGTATTTCTAGCATAGCTTTCACAAGTGCATGGCCATTCTCTGTCATTTTCAGATACACTGTGTTTTGTGTGGATAAGAAATGCAGAGTGGTACCACCAATCACCTAAGCCACCATTCCCCTAACAGACAATAGGCTCATGGGGACAGTTCCTGCAATTTACAGAAAAGCTCTCAATTGTAGCCCTACGAACTTCAGGTAAGCAATAAATCTGGACTTCAAGATATCTCTGTTCTCAATGTAAGTTTATACTTCATTTGAACAAAACATAGGGCCGAATTCAGAACAATCACTCTCACTCACACTCAATGAGTTAATCCTCTGTAATCACATAACGGTCGAAATATTTTCGAGTGAAAGGTATATCCGAATTCACAGGTGTGAGTGAGACTCAAGTGTTTTGCGTGAGTGGGACATTTGTGAGTGCTCGGCTAGGCCACTTGAACCGCCCTCGAGGATTGGTTGTGAATAGGAATTGAATGAGTGTATGTAAAAAAAGTACATGGCAAGTAGAAAAGATGAAATATATCAAATATTTGGAACAAATATGGGACATGCTCGTTCCCAGACAATATTTAAGAGACCGGGATAATCCATTGAAGTACATGTTCATTCAATAACGTGGCCATCTATAAACAAAACAAATTCAAAAGGATGCGCCTATCATATATTTGTTTTGTTTCGCAATGATCTTGAACCCCCAGCAATGTTGATGTTTGCAATTCATCAATGGCTGCAAAGACAGGCAGCTAAAGGTACGTGAAGTTAGCATCCTAGCGGCATGAAGTTAGCGGCCTAGCGGCGTGAGGTTGGCGGACTAGCGGCCTAAATTTGTTATCTGTTTCAAGGTTCAATGGTTTAAATGGAAAATAAGATAAATCAATGTTTTTAGTCGTACATTAGCGGCCTTAAATTGTTTTCTACTTCAGAGCATTTTTATATGAGTTTTCTTCTAAAACAATGCTAAAATAATTGTTTTCCTATGCAAAATACATCACGCTTGAGCGGTCTTGGGGCGTGAACTTGGCGGCCTGGTGGTCTAGCCCCTAAAAATCCCCCAAGACTCAATCCAGCAGCCCGTGAAAAGGGGGAAATGCTGATATTCGCTAAAGGATGTCGATTTATGAAAAGGACATTTAATTTATCATTGTTTTAGAAAAGAACGCATATAAAATGCTTTGGAATAGGAAACAATTTTAGGCCACTAGTCACATGAGGCGGCTAGGCTGCCAGGCCGCTAACTTGACGCCGCTAGGCCATTTCATAGCGTGGTAAGGGAATTGATATGTATTTTCCAGCCTACTTTCAGCTGGATTATTATTACTATTATTATTATTATTATTATTATTATCATTTTCATCATCATCAGCAGCAGCACCACCACCACCAGCAGCAGCACCACCAACACCAACACCACCATATCATCATCAACATCATCATTATTATTATTATTATTATTATTATTATTATTATTATTATCGTCATCTTCATCCATTTTCCCCTACATTTCTTGAGTTGTTTTTCACTCCGAGGTGTTATTTCCCCATAAGAAGTAGATTCATTCGCTAATTCTATCCATCTGCTATTTTTTCAACTTCCATTTTTTCAACTTCCATATATTATTTTCAAACGCCCAAGACCTCTTTATGTAGAATACATAAGCAAGATTATATATGAATACATATTTGAATTACGTGATACAATGGAAAACGGCTACATATTTAAAACAGCAACAACAACGACAACAAAAAACATGCATTTAAACGTATTTTGCAACAGTTTTTTACAACACAAAACGTTTATTTTTATTAACCAATTGTTTTAAAATGTAAATTTCAGTTTCAGAATAACACTTATTATCATTTGTTTGTTGCCATAACTAACAATAAGGTACTCAAATCTCAAATAAACATATGTTTACAATGTATAATGTAAACATCACCATAGTCAAACAGATAATCCGATATGATCATGTTAACATACGTGTATAATTATATACTGTATTGCTCGCTTGATGAAGTGGAGTGAATACGAACAGATCACTTGAGTGTCACTCCCCATATTCCACTCAAATGATCATTTGAGTGTCCCTTACGGGAATGTGGTTGGAGTGTGAGTGAGAGTGGATGTTCTGAATTCGGCCCTTACAATTTCAGCATCAAAATCCAGGTTTAGATCCCAGACCAAACTTTGTCTCCTTCATTAAACTTAATTTCAGATGTTCTATAAGCCACATACATGTTCACTACTTATGACGGATAAGAACTTTTGCAAATTGATTATAAATGCGTTTTCCCAGATTTACACCCTCCTCTTGCAGATACTGCTGATGGTTAAGCTTGGGTGCACCGGGCCGGTTTTCCAGCCTTGTGGAATCAACATCTCCAGCTGAACTGGGGCCGGGAATTATATAAGACTCCTTAGCAGCATGGTGAGCTTTTGCGTAGTTATTTCCAGGCTCATATACCCGGCCAGACTTCTGCGTTTAAGCTTTCCTTTCGTCATTTTTTTAAATAACGTATCTCAAGTCTTTCAATGAAATCACAACTGTGACACCTTTGGAGACTAGATTTAAATTAAGGAACCATTATGTGTAGAAAGCCTTTTGGGTGATTTAAAATCAAATTAGTAAACAGGATTCTCATGGTTCATGGTTTATAATTGGCCTTGTGGACCTTTCATTCTTTACTTTGGTAACAGCCGCTTAAGTATGTAAGAACGGGGTGGGGAGGGGGGTACAGATGTGATAGTAAACAGTGTTTAATAAGGTATATTTGTTTTTATTTTATCACCATTTTGAAGGTACTGATTTTGTTAAATCAGGGATAAGTAACAAGTTTAACACAAACACTGTAACATGTTCTTTATTTCAAATAAATCTATAAATTATCTCTGGAGAATTTAGTCTGATCTCCATTTCTCAGAAAATGTAGCTGTCTAAGTGCCTATTCCATCAATGAGTGTCACTGTCTTTAAATTGCTGTTGCGGTACAGTTTAAATAGCAAAAGTTTTATGGCCCTGCTTGTTTGCAACTCCTCATTCATTTTTGTACAGCGAGAAAAGTAAGGGAATTCTAGAGATTTACTAGAATTATGGATTGTTTTTCTTGAGTTACACAGTACATAACGAGGAATAAGTGTGTACACAACTCCTCATTTTATTCCTGTTTATTATTTACATATGTAACATAGATGTGTACAAGACTTAGAAACATGACATAAAAGAGCTCACTTTGATAAATTTTCTCAAAAAAAGATATCTTTACTGTTAAAGTAAGAACTTTTACTGCATAGTAAGTAATGTCTTCTGCTCATCTTCATGACATCATTACATGGAATGGAAACTTCCCAAGATACATTTCCACATGGCGCAGCTCATTTATATATATTACTGATGGATTGTTTAGAAAGGGACAGTTTTAATTGGACAAAATGTTTTAATCGCCATTTTACAGAGTGCCAGCCAGTCATTGCTGTTCTTTGCATTGCTGAGGAGGACAGTCATGCCAACATAACAGTTTGTTCAATAACAGGTAAAAAACTGGTCTCACTTTACATTTTCAACCACTGCCAGATAATATAATCTTATATAATGATAACTCCTTCTTCACAACTGGTGTTAAATATATAATGATTAAACAAACAATAAAATGGAAATTATGCTCTTTAAACTCAGAACCATTATTGACTGTCAGATGCTACTGGTAAATGAACAGGTCTTGATGTCCTTTTCTTGAGATAATAACTATTTGCATATTACCCCGGTACTACTATTGTACATTCAATAGAAAATCGTCTTGTTTGTATCGTTAAATGGCTTTATAATGTTCCCCACTTCCTGATTCTTGAAAATTACGTGAACAAATGACAATCCTACTACCATTTAAAGTTTGATTAAATTTGGGACAAATGTGTTTGTTTTAATTTGCCTTCTGCTTAAAGTAAGGGTATATATACTGGGCAAGAAGTGCTGAATTTCATTGTGAATGACAGTGATTATCCGTAGTTTGAATTTGGTTCGGACATGTTTGACGGGAATTCAAAGACATTTTTTTGTCATCATTTTCGCATACATTGGTTCATTCCAAGATAAAAAATATAACCTTTTTCAAAATGTTCAATCTGTGAGAGTGCAGCTTTAATAGACCTGTAAAGACTTGTCGATGTGAAACTAAACTCTCAATCAAACTTTGGTAAAAGATCAAATGCGGGGCTCCGTGTGCGGCATAGACTGTGTTAATTTTTATTTAATATGATGAAGAGCTAGTTAAATTATCTTTGTTAAAAGTCTTCATTTGAAGCAAAATATGTTTCAATACCCTGTATGAATTTTCTTCACTGGATATTGATTCATAAAAAACATTGCTCCAGGGTGCAGAGCTATTTTTTTGCTATATGTCTAAATGGAAAAATCTTCTCCTCAGAAGTCAACTTTGTTCCCCAATGTGCAAGGCACAATCGGTGAAAATAATTTCAATAAAAGTCACTGATTATTATTATTGTTATTATTATTAATAAACTTTTACTATTTCAGGAGACAAACAGAAACATAGAGGTGCTATACATTCTGATGGAAAAACAAAAGCATCTCCCATCATTTTGGCGTGGCTCAGATCAAGAGGAGAATTTTAAGAAAGGTAATAACTGAGCAACTAAGAACATGCAAGTTGCACTGGTTAGAGTGTAAGACCCATCTCCCTTCATAAGAATTGATAATCATCACTGTATTAAATCAAAAAATTGAAACGTAAGTGTCTTGTCTTTTGCAGTGTTTTTGAAATATAATATAATATAATTTTTAAAAAACTAAATTATTATTTAATATGATTGTGAATGTGTGATGTTTTCTTCTGATCATTCACTCTCAAAAACCAGATACTAAAAACATATTTATAGATTTTTTTTGTTTTACTTGTAAATATAGTTTTAAGGTTGTATTTTAGGCAAAGCCTTTTATTCTGCTCAATACAAACTTAAATATTGTAAGAGTTATGGCCCTTTGTAATTTTTAAACAAATACATTTTTTTATGTTTTTGTTAGCCCATTATTAAGGCCACTCCTTTTTTATTTTTTGGTTTACAAGAATTTTTGGTAAAAATGTCCACCGGGTGGTCGAAAAAAAAAAAAAAAAAAAAAAAGGAAAAAAGTCACAAAACATACTCTTAAAGGGTAAAAATCAGAGAACAACATAAAAACATTGAAAATTTATATCATTTATTGACAATTTAACATGTTTAAACGTATAAACTATCAAAGATACATTGAATATCACTCAGCAAGACATTTGTTTAGCTTTAACGGTATGCTAAAGCAAAAGTGAATGCAGAATACTTAAAAACTGACCAATATAAAAAATTTAAAAAAGAAGAAAAAGCGAATTTTACGCATTAAAATACACAAAAATTGCACTGTATAAAAACAATTCATTACATTTTCTAAATGTTGTTTTTCTAAATGTTGTTTCAGTTTTTTCAATATTGAAAAATGTCAATAAAGTGAAATAATTACCAATTTTGAAAATAAGGAAATAACAGTTTATAAAGACATTTGAGTATTAATATTATGAAAACAATTCCTGAAAAACTAAAAACCAAACTAGACCTAGATTTGAGTTTTAATAACCCTTACCATGCTTGGTACTAGTTGCATGTTACCCGATCCCTGCAAAGTCCGGATATTTTCAGACAGGGATATTTACCATGGGATGTTCACCAAATCCATTTCAAATTCAAATCTTGCAGCAAATTACCACATCAGTACATAAAAATCACATAGCAAAAATATAAATCTAGTATGTGACTTAACATTATGTACCAATGATAGTAAACTGACAGAGAAATCCATAATTATGTATCGGATATTTTCATCTTCTTCCAACTCCGCCATTTTGTGTATGCATGCATTCACAGGGCATCTGTACTTCATGCTTGTTTATTTTTCATTAAAAAGAGTATTCCTTGGTTACAACAACAAATTTCATTAACAGTGAACTATCAAGCTCATTACAAATTGATATGGACTTATTCAAAATAGTTTTCCGTGTTGTTTTATCTAAATGTTCTGCACACAACTCGCAGGCATTAGTAAATGTCATTGACACATGTGTTTAACTCTGTCATTGTTTTTACTCTTCTATCCCAAACATGAATAAACATGTAATCTAGAATAAACACAAGCTTTACATTGACTCAATGACAAGTATTTCCAAACCATTCTGTGATTTAAAATCCATAAACACCACCCACCGAACTTGTGAAACTAGGTCACCGGTGTCAACTTAGAAATTTTACTTTCGATTTCACCACTCACACTTAGTGCACTGTTATTTGATATTTAACCATAACATGTTATAAAATGTTTTTCTCACACATAATTTTCAGATATTTGTGTCTACTAATTCGATGGCAGCCGCTGACACTTTTATTTTTTATCTATAAACAACAATATTTTCATGACCTAAATTGACGAGGAAAAACAACAATCACGTGACAGTAAAATATTGTTCGTGTCGGCTGTTAAATTTGCTAGTGTATATTGCTATTGTTATTTTAACAACTCCTGCACATTTAAATTAATTATTTCATACAAAGAATGACTGCTATCGTCAATTCTACCATTGCCAACGGCGCTGCCATAACAGTTGACTGGCACACATGCTATCACTATAAATTGGCGAATACGCCTAAGAAACAACAAACCAGTCGAGATCTACTGCATTCGTACTCTTATCTGTTCGTTTTTCTTTCGTTTCGCACCAAAATCAATACGGTCGGGAAAGTAATTTTGAAAAAAAAGTGAAAATCATTTTATTTTTTTTGTACTTTTCGGAAAATTAGACCCGCCGGTTTTGTAAACCAATTTATATAAAAGTAGTGGCCTAAGGGACTTTTAATATTTTCACCAGCTGCATTATAAAGTCAGACCAAAAGTATTCAGTAAGTGTCCAAACAATAACTAAGTTAGAATCCTTTCTCAATTCAAGTGAGCGATATAGGGCCATCTCTGTGTTTGTCTGACTAAAAAACAATAATCAATCTTTGAGTTAAATTGACAAATATTGTTGTAGAATGTTTTGTGAAGACATACAATTGGATTACTTTTGTGTCAATAGGATTTAGGTTTCTGCACATAAAAATTATTTAGAATTGCATTTGGGTCAGGCGGTTCACGTTCGATATTACTTGCAGTATAAGTGGAAGCAGTGACTTAAAATTAATTACCAAACAGTTTCTGCTCAATTGCTTTGAGTTAACATACGAGTTATGAAACTTGGAATACTAGTTCTTGGTGGCATAAATGAAAGACCTTGTTTTGTCACATTGACTTGTAATCAAGCACTAACTTCCTCTAAATTCTCTTCAGGTGATGGTTGGGCACACACAAGAAGACATAGATCACAGGTGTCTAGCCATATGAGTAGATAGGAGTGTCACACTCTGCCAAACTTACTTCATCAGACGAGCAGAAAGCTTCTCAAGATCCCGCACTGCACACTAAGACATAGTCTTTGACTACAACAAGGTGATGAAAGTACAGAGAGATCCAATTGAAATCAATTCTGTGCTACTGTCATTTCTTCATTCTGGAAGTCGATGGACATGATTTATCATGGCATCAAGTGTGCAGTTTGTCGACTATCAGCAGTCTTGTTCACCAGCTGTGCAACTTGAGCTGGTAGCTTTATTGCTTGAAGCCACTGCATAAGAGGAGGGAAGGTGCAGGTTCATCAAAAAGTCCCAAAAGTTGAAACTAGGAAAAGAAGTTTATCAAGAGTGTGAATCTATTTTGAAAACAATCGTTACAATGATTTGGTTTCCTTTGAAACTTGATACATACTATGAATTGAGATGCTTAAATAAAAAACCGCTATTCAATTATCAGGAAACTGCCTTTTTCATACTAAAGGGTAAATGATGTCGCCATTTCCTGTATGTATTTAAATAAGATATGTCTCCACAATTAATATTTTTAGGGAATTTTTCTCAACCTAATGAATGAGATTAAATTGTACAGTGTTATATGAGCTTAATATGTGTTTTCTCATTCTTTAAAATTGGTAAAAAATTGTCAGAAGATAATTAGACCAGTATCCATTACTGCAATCATACAATCAAATATACAGGGACAAGCCCACTGGGCATATAATATAATTAAACCCTGTTTAGGGGCACGAGGCAAACAGAGTTACTTTCAAACGTTAAAGCTGCACTCTCACACTTTGGATGTTTTGACAACCTTTTTCATTTTATGTCTTGGATTGGAACCATCCAATTTTTGTGAAAAATTAAATCCCAGATTTTTCTATTTAAGTTAAAACATTGATGTTTTTATGCACTTTTCTTAAACCGTTAGTAACATTAATTTTCGAACGGAAATATGAAATCTGCGATCTGATCTTTTGTCAGCAATCTTTTATCATTGGTTTGCAGATAATTACGCCAAAACTTGCTCATTCCAAGACAAAAAAAGTTGTGGAAACGGTATATCTGTGAGAGTGCAGCTCTAAATGTTTAATTGCTTGATTACTACTGTATTAGAAATTACAGGGATTGGGGCATATTTTTAGTGTTTTTATTGCTTGGTTTTGATTCATACAGTCATACTTTATTCTTCAGGGCACAACTTACAAATAGACAAAACTGGAAAATGGTCATATCAAAAGGTCAAAGATAATGCAAGTTGAACAATCATATTGTTCATGGCTTGTATTTTTGGTATATTTTGTTGCATATGCAATAGAAAAGTTGAAAGTTAAAAATAAATTCATAGTTGAAATGATGGCTTTGAATGGTATTGTCAGATGAGAAACGGCACTATTAAGCAATAGGTATAATGGTACTTTATTTATTTTAATCAATTTTAGATATTATGAAAATTATTATCTTATTTAGTACATGAGACCTTTTAAACAGTTATTGACAATATAACAATGTGTATATGAAGCTTTAGATCAACACTTAAAGCTGCACTCTTACAGATTGTCAGTTTAGACACAAACTTGTCTCAAAATTGGCTGATTTGGTTATCATTCCTTTAATTCAGTCATATTAGATAATTCACGATAGAACCAATCAAAAATGTTTGGTAAAACTGCCGAAAAGTTCATTTACATTAAATTGTTTGTAATGCTTTTAGTCATTGTTCGTAATGCTTTTAGTCATAAAACATCATTTTTTTTAACATAAATATGATGAACTGCAATATGATCTTTTTTCAGCAGTCTTATATCACTTCAAATTGGGTCTAGACATTTCTGCAAAAAATACTCCATTTATAGACAAACAATAAAAGAGTACCAGTAGTCAAAACGATCAATCGGTGAGATTGCAGCTTTAAATACACCTTTTAAGACCGCTGTAAAATTCCAATGGTTTGCCTAAATCTTTAAAGCTAGCATACTGTTTAATTGACAACCATACTTATTGTTTTAAAGTGTCATGATATCTTTGTACAATGTTTTTATATAATTCATTAAAGAAGTCAAAACAAATTTGTTTATCTTGTAATTTGTTATCTATTATTTAAATGACTCAGACAAAAATGGGAACGTCAGTGCTAGTTCTTTTACTATTAACATCCCATGAAGTTTCTATTGGTGTAGCAGCAAGGAGGTGTTACATTAAGGATGCATCATTTAAACCAAATTATACATTCATATGCACATCATACAGGCGTGTAGCCGCCTATACGTGAATACGCAGCTGAATCCACATGATTCTGACAAAAAAATCAACCAAAGTTGCAGTATGCGAACTTGACTACATGAATCTAAAACTGGTTATTTTCCAGTACTAAATAATGCACATCGGAACGCCCAGAATGCACTAGATTGCACCATGGTTTTCAAAATTTTCTGAGGGGGCACGCCCCTGAACCCCCCAGCACATTTATGAATTCACATGAATAGAGGGGTAGCTACGCCCCTGACATAATTGAAACCACAGTGTGGCTAAACAACACTTGTATGTTTATCATACGCAGTGATCTCCCATGGAAATGCAATCGTCAAAGAATCTGAAGGGGCTGTTTATATGGACTAGATTTGAAATGCACCAAGTGTTTAAAAAAGTTGATTTCAGTCACGAAGAGAATCAACCATACCCCACACTTGTTGGAGTAAGATGAAATGTCCACTTTCCGCGAGAAAGAAAGTACATTGAAAATGTTCATTTGATTCAATTGACTTTATCTTTTTATAAATATGTTGCAATACATAAAATACGTTATTTGTTATAATTGTTTACCCATGTTGAATTTTATTTGGCAAATTTATAAGAGATTTAAATAATAAGAAACTCAGCCGCCAAAGAGGATATGATTATGACATACTTTTTTTAAATCTTTCGAACATGAGTTTTTGAGTGAATATAAGCGAAGCGTTAAGTGTTTTGAAAATGCATCTTTTACTTGGATTTTATAGATTGTTATTACGAAATAAAGTATGGCGAATCAAACGAAGTGTTAAAGCCAAGCTATTGATGGCTGAAACCCTTCAATAAATGTTGATATGTGCTAAAATATAGTCTTTGAAGTCCAAAATTTTGAAATGCGTTACTAACCCGATTCAACAAAAGGCTGTTGCACAATCAGTTGATTGACATAATCACGTGATAAACCAATAACTTCCATTAAGGTTAAAATATTCAACACCTTAGTATGAGTCCCTGTGGGCGAGTGGATAAGCGATCCGTTTTTTATTCTATGTGTTATCTGCACCCCCATGTGCTTGCTCCCAACTTGAACAAGATCAATTTTTAATACTTTAATCGGTTTTTTAAAAATGCAATTGAAGTATAAAAGAAAATCAACCTGGTTACTATTATTTCTGCAGTTTCAGTACCAAGGAGTAAAATAAATATACATGTAAGTGTTTTCAGATGCATTACGAGGAAAAATATACGAGAACGTTGTATACAGAGTATGTTTTTACTGAACATGCGTCTGTTTATTTTGATGCCATAAAAGGTTTAAACTGTTTAAAGGAACTATAACATTATGAAACAACAAATCTGATTACAGATATCAGTGGCAGATCCAGGAATTGACTTAAGAAGAGGTACGTAAAACTCATGGGCTTAATCTTTCCACATCCGCCCCTCCCTCAGAACAGAAATTGAATGGCTTAAAATGTTGGACCGAGGTGGGGGTTAGACTCCCCTCATTTATAGTCCGAAATAGTGCAAATTTATCTTAATATTGTATTTTTCCCGATATTGACTGAGAACGTATTATAAACGGACGATTCAAAGGGGTGGGGGCGGCGCGCGCGCTGGGACCGATCCCCCCAACACCCCCTGAATCTGCAATTGAGTACATGCATTAAAACCGTCTCCGTAGCCTATTGGTTAAGGCGTTCTATACCCTTCATTCAATTGACTTAATACTTCACACAATTGTTCAGGACCATCAGCCAATGAGGTTACATAACTCCATAATACAAGTTATGGCCCCTGATTGACTTAGGTTAAAGTTTTAGGCAAGTAAAATTTAAGGGGAAGTTGGAATTTAATGAAAAGAACTTCCATGGGTCACAATGAACCCAATGAACAATGTTCTTTAATCATGAGCTAACTGTTCAAGCGTTAACAGACACATTCCTGTGCAGACGAAACTTTTATTGTTTTTACAAGCACAGAACTTGTATTTAGCATTTACAGTTTCTATATAATTCAACTGAAAGTTCTATTTAACCATAATATATCAAATATTAAGTCACCATTCACTAGCGGATTGAGAAGGGGGCGCAATCGGCGTGCACTGCCTTTAAAATCGTCCAAGTTTACTTTTTGTGTCAATATATGAGAAGAAAATAAATACGCACATAATGCATCATTTCCGACTTCAAATTGTTAAAATTTTCTTGATTGAGTAACCCTCAGTCCTCCTGCAAACGCCTCTTAGTAACGCCCCCTTCTAACGACAATTCCTGGATCCGCCCCTGGCCATTATATTTTTTGTTTATCAAACGGTACACATACCAAGTGACTGAAGCTGAATTTCATTTAATGAATGAGATGGTCTGTAAACGATTTCCGATGAATATCCTATGAAATTTGCAGTCCTCCCGTTTCGACCGGTCATTGTTTGTGGATTTATTACACACAATTATATAAAAATACTATTACAAAGTTGTCTCTTAAGGTTACGGGAGCCTTCACTGTCAAAAGTAAGATATATATAATTTGTCCCCCTAATGCCATAAAATATGGATGGTCCCCTTAATGCCTCAAAAATAATATAATATATACACTGGTCTCCATAAACCCATCGACATATATACCTGTCCCCTTAAAACCTGCAACATACTTACAAATTATTAAGGAGACCGCAAATTACGTATATTTTTTGTTAATTAATTTAAATCTTGTACACATAATAAATTATCATTTCAATACTAAATTATCAACAAAAAAGCAAAATAAAGTATAAAACAAAAAATATACAAATTGTCTCCTTAATGCCGTAAAATACATACGGTCTCCTTAATGCCCTAAGTAGATATATATATCATATACTATCATAAAAAAATGCGACAGATATATATATATATATATATATATATATATATATATATATATATATATATATATATATATATTTATATATATATCTGTCGCATTTTTTTATGATAGTGAGTCTTATTACATGTATTTATGACCCGAATGCTCTTGACGCCCCCAAAAATTGGATTACTGTATTTGACATAGTATACTGCGGTTATTCGATTTCCAGCCTTTCCTGATTACCTAACGTATTAAGTACAGGTGTGCTTCCTAGAACAGTTCTCAATACTTTACTATAATCCGTTCGTCAGCATATAACAAATTCAAGTTTGATTTAGATGACGGAAGGGAGAGCAATGCATGATCTTATTCTTTTTAACATTCGCAAGAGTTGTTTATCTTTATTTTGTTTTAATTCACATGATATATTTAAATCATATTAAATAGATATTGAAATATCATCACAAAAATATATACGTTAACGATAATTGTGTATTAGAATTGTACGCGAATCATAATATGACATTCAAAAGATGAAAAAAAACGCTCTTAATGTTCGATTTTATTCTGTCCAAAAAACATATTGGAACACTTATTTTTAAATATCTACATTTTGCTTATGAAAGTAGGCACTATCTTAATAACCAAAATAACAAAACGCATATTTCGTTGCAATGGTCCCTCCGTGTTCCACGTCACCTCCAAACCTCCACGCTGCTTAAGCGGACTAGTACTCTCATGAGATTCGAATTTATTTAGAATCTTGTCCT
Organism: Mya arenaria; assembly: GCF_026914265.1. Lineage (NCBI taxonomy): Eukaryota > Metazoa > Mollusca > Bivalvia > Myida > Myidae > Mya > Mya arenaria. Next base: position 33,135,348 of record NC_069130.1, on the reverse strand, counting down.
ACAGATTCGTTTTATCTTTGTAATTTACGAGGATTTGTAGGTCGGATGCAGTGTTTCTTTTTCGTCAAGAACATGTTGGTCATTGTGCGTGAACAATACACATGCACATAAAATAATGCTCAGCTTTCTTCATTGTAGTCATACTTCCTTATGTAAATTAAATGTACGAAAATCCGTATTTACGTCATCTAATTTATCGGAGTATTTTGCTCATATACAATTTCAAAGACAATTAGTTTTACAGAATTTAATTACGAAACATTTTGCATTTTGTCAACCCTCTAAATTAACTAAGTGTGCTGTTCTGTATCGTTAAAAATGCAGGGCAAATTGGTAATTCACCTGACAAATTACGCATTGCGACATTGAAATAGCCTACATTGGAAATGTTTTATTTACAGAACAAATGTAAAAGGCCATCACACTATAACTATTATATGTTAGACATTTTGTAAAATTAACAACAATATCATCATAGTACGCCCGTTTAAAAACAACGTATGCAATATGTAGAGCAAAACTCAAAATATGAATTTAAAGTTTGAAATCAGTTCCAAAAAGGTTTTGGAGATATGCTCCGAACAAAACCAGAGTATGCAAATGAACAAAGGGCTATAATTTAAAGATACTGCAGTCAGAGTTATGGGTGTTTTTATCTACACTTCTCCTTAACATGATTTACATGTGTATACAGTTTATAGTCAAAGACTATTGAAGTTATGCTCCAGGCAAAAATAGGTATAAAAATGAAAAAGGGTTATAACTCAAAACAATTTGCAGCCAGATATGACATATATGTTAACTCAAGTATAGACTCAATATATCAAAGCTATGATTCAACCAAAATGTTTGGGACGGAAACACTCACACGCACATACACGCACGCACGCAAGCAAGCACCCACATGTGTTTCAGTAAAAAGGGCATAACATAAGAATTATTGAAGACACAGTGCCAAACCGATTGTCTTCATTTTCGTCATTAGTTGAGGGGTAGTCACTGTGCGTCATCCATGTATGTCCTTCTCCTAGATATTTGGAGTTTCCTCCTCATCTGTCTTTATAATGTTCTCTCACATGATTGTTTAAATGACACCTCTCAACATGCATGGCGTGCCCTGTTCCTCTTGTTAGGCAACAAGTGTGAACAATTGACGTGCTTGGCTGAAAGATAGCATGCCCCACATTTCCAATAAAGTATATTAGTAAACATCATAACAATCTTGTTCCTCTTTTTAGGCAACAAGTGAACAATTTACATGCTTGACTGAAGGAAGCATGCCCCACATTTCCAATAAAGTATGCTAATAAACAACACAACAGTTTCATAAAGTATACTTGTATTAAAAAACAACAGTGTATCAAGACATTACTGAACCGTAATTAATGCAGAATAAAATGTTATATGTCTTGCCAAAAATTGGGTATATATTTGTTTATAAATATTATGAAAGTTGGGCTATTGAAATGTAACACTGTGCAATATTTATATCAAAATTAATATTAAGATTTGATACAAGGTACTAAAGCTTAAAATACATCTTAATACACTGTGTGTGTTTTTTTAATTAGCATACCAATATCTGAGTCTGACTTAGCCTGGGTTACCTGCCCTTACCATTTCAGTACTCTTGTTGTGCAGAGTACGCTATGAACCAGACAAAATCTGACTCACTATGCAAGTATTTCTATCAAACATTTATAGCTGTTCGATGTGAATAAAGTTTATGACAGTGATGGTTACAATGGTGACATGGCCATGCATTGATTAAATGTTAATATGTAAGTCAGTATTGTGTATGTCCACATGAATGGACTGATAATTGCATATGAAAAAACTTTACTGGTACAAAACCATCACCAACAAAATGATGATTACTCCAAAGCTGAAGTTTATTTATTTCAACCAAGTTTGTGGCGCAAATGTATCACCATAGTTAAAACCATCATATAATTAAGTGATTGTAATGAAGTAAATATAAAATCAGTATTACCTGGCATGCTGAGTAAGATTTTGTTATTGGTCCCAGATGGAAATAATGATCCACATTGATTAGAAAATTTGTGTTTACATGTATATTTGTGTTTTGTTAAAGTAAACATTATTTATTTTATTCGTATATATACGCAACTATCAAAAGTGTACAGGTAAGCATACATTGATAACTCACTTCGTTTAACAAGGGTAAGTGCCCTTTAATTAGTAAAATCGTGTATGAAGTACGTATTTTGTGTAAAATGTAGCTCCAACAGTTTTGCACCTACACTCATTAAACTTCTTAGGAATGTTGGTCACTCTGCTACATCATCAGTACATGCTACCTCTGTCGTATTTCACTCTGTTAACACTGGCGAGTATTGTAATTGCTGTCATCGTATTGTCATTGGATATAGGAGATTGCACACCTGCCGTTATTTTCAAAGTTCACTCATAAATTCCACAACTTGACATTTAACCAATCTTGTGCCCAGGGGGTTTCAGGGGTTGGGAATAGGGGGCGATATTCATCACGAGTGTGGAAGCTCTAGTGTCCAATAGTGATTTATGTTTAAAAACAATATTTGGTAGGAAATTGTCACGAATGCAAAAATTAGCATATCTGCAAACATGCTGATGTATTTTTCTTGTTAAGGTTATTGTGTAGTCAGCATTTATTCCAAGAAATAGGTAATTATGCAGACTGATGAAACGAAATGTCTAATTACGAATTAAGCTGTTGTCTATTAAAAATAGCCAATGTTCGGTTTTGTATTGAGTAACAATTCAGTGAAGACTTCCGATTTGGGTATTAATTTTTTTGATTTACAGGAGCCGTAATACAGAATCATCTTGAGATGTTTTCGAATATTTCAACTTTCAATGGGGTTTCACTTTTTTTAAAAATCAGTTTCCATTTGTTGATACCAGAATCAATTAAGCCTAACATCATTGAAGTTGAATAAAGCATAAGGAAAATTCTTGACTTTAAGGAAGAGGCACTTTGGATTTCATATGGACATAGGCCTGTTGTTTACCTTTTCTTTATAGAGGTGCAATATATAAAGTTTGAAGACATAGTATTAAAATGAATTAAAATTGTTTTGAAGCATTTAAGAGTACTGCAGCCATATTTTGCTATCACTATGACACTTGACGTTCAACACTAAATGAATATCTATGCCATTATGACAATTCACACCTTTGCTGTTCTTCTAATCCTTATACTAACTTATACTGGTTATGGGGACATTTCTTTTGGTGTTTTTATCTGTCATCAATGTCGAAACATTTCTTTGACTTAACAATTGTGATGAAATGTTTCAATAGTAAAAATAAGCATATTCAAAAGTCAAAATTTATTGGTCATGTATGTAATAAGTGTTTTTATATCATAAATGTCATTATACATTCGTGTATACAACAAGTTAATGTATATACTTAACATGTGTATTAGCAAACCAACAGGAGTGAAGTTACGTCATTAATAATTAAGGTATAATTTGCGGGATTGATGTCATAATCGGGGTATGAACGCAATTAGGTGGTCAAAGTGTGTAAGTTCCATCACGCATACTTTGATTAGCCCGATTGCGTTCATATCCCCGAAAATGACATTAATCTCGGAATTACTTATGTTTACACAAATTGTTTGTTATTTCATTCAAGAATTGTTAAAAAAACTTCATTTCATATAAGAAAACCTTTCAGTAGTGCTTTCTCGCCCATTCTGTAAATAGAACGACCCACCTGTAACCGGAAACATTTTTTCAAATGACGTTACAATAACGCTGGAAAAGATCAACCACTTGATGTCACTTATATATCATATTTTTAAAACGTAAAATTGATACACGTATGACAGCCAGCGCCGTAGCCGCTGAAACATACCAAGGCAACTGCCTCGCTTAAAATGCAGAGCAAACAAAGCAAATAAATAAAAAAAAAATGAAATGAAAAATATTTAAATCAACTTCTGGATTCGAGAAACGACTAGAATGTTATATTTAATTTTGGTTAATGCCGTTGCAATAGACATTGAGGCAGGTCGAGGCATTTAACACTGCCAAGACTCCGTACAATTGATCAACCCCTACCAGACAGCCTTTTTTGCTCGCACACTCACGACACGATCTATGTGCATAATGGGGTTACGTAATGGTGAAATGATTTCAACAGACATATTGTTGCGGTAACCGCGTGAGGGATATTTTTGTAGTTTGTAATACTGAATCGATAAATGTGTCGTTGAGCACAGCCTTTTCCGATTAAAGGATTGTTTTCTATGGCCATAATTGTAATTTCATAAAACTTTCATCAAGAGGAATTCCTTTTTTTCATTTCCAATTTTAACATGTTTATGGGCTGGATAAGCACACATGATGAACAACTTTTCAAACATCTGAAAAGAAGCCCCCAAAATGCAATGTATACATCGCCGCAATCCAAAATGAGATAATTACATGTACGAAGTGACTTATGTTGCTGACTATATACGTGATAAAAATTCCGATTTTAAGCATCATGACAGACTGTTGTAAGTGTTAAAATTAATAATAATGAGTTTAAGTTTTGCAGAACAGATCGAGGTGTTTTGTGCGCGGTATATTGTGTGCAAATCATTGAAGATTTCATTGTATTTGTGAAATGCCAGGGAATAATGCAGACACTATTTAGCTTATTGAAAGCTTACAACAATTGGATCCAGACCTAACGAAGTGGCGAGGGATGGGTTTCATTGTGCATCGACAATGAGTGACCATGTAAGTGGCGTACAGGCTCAGATAACTGACATGTAAAGTACTTTATCAAAGAGCCATTGTAGTTGTCTCATCATGCACTCAGGTTCCACCATGTCGTACATCACGTTTCAACAAATTACAACTGTGCAAAAGTGAAATGCATTCTAAATAGAAACATGTGAGGTGTCCGACCTTTAAACCGATACATCAGATCGTGAGAGAAAAAACCCAGACATTCCCTACACTCTCAGACAAGAGATGAATATCAAGAATAGATAATATGAACATCCTGTTAATCAATTATAAACATATAATATGGTTGTGAAGCTAGCAGTCTAGCCGTCTGGCAGTACAGCAGTGTAAATACATTACTTGTTTTGTTTATTTGAGTTTATCAAGGTCTGCCCGCGCCCATTGGCTAGTTTTAGCTTGACCCCGCCGTGACGCCATCACGACTTAAATTGTGTTTAAATGCCATAAGTGATGCCATAAGTAACATGAGATAGAAGTGACAGCAATTCGCAGTCAAATCCAGACATTGGAAGACTTGAAGAAACAGAGTGAGATACAAGAGATCCGGGAGCCATTCCCTAGCTCTTTGCGGAGTGACCTCTTGGTTCTTTAACGTGCTCGATGTAAAGTACCGATACACGGGATACAACTTACCTGGGTTAAAGCAGTACTGAGTACACCACTTTTCCAAGCACAACCCTTCAAATGCCGAGCGCCAGGCAAGGGAGCTACTTGTACCAGCTTTTAACGTATTTCGGTATGACGCGGCTCGGGATCGAACCCACGACCTCCCGCTCCGTATGCGGACGCCTTAACCGCAAGTCAAGGCCACGGAGACGGTAAAACCTAATACATTACTAAGCGGAAAAGGTTTATGAATCATGGGATTAAAACAACAATGGAAATAATTTTTAAATGTATATTACATGTAAACTATTCTGTACTGTTTTGGACAGAAAGTCGGTATAATATAAATAAATAAAAACAATATTTATAAGTTTAGTACTTCCCTTGTTATTATAATGAATGACATTGTACATATCGTATACATTTGTCATGCAGCTCAAGATCAATTTAATGATTATGAAAACGTTAGGCTTATTTTCGTTTACAAATTGTTTAATTATTACATATTTGGGAGAACATTTAATGAGAAATATCGACTTTTGGTAGTGCTTTTTTTACAAGATGATAAATACTAAATCTAAGCTCTAATTAATTTATGAATTATAATGATCATAGCAGACAATGAAATTATTTTCACATTACAGTAAAATGAAAACACAGTTACATAATCCTAGATAAAGTAAGTCTGAAAAAGGACTTCATAGTTGATGATCATATCTCTTTTTCAAATTGATGAAATGACGACAACTTATACAGTTTTAAAAAGTTGTAGTTTTGATATGACAACGGATTTTTTTAATGGAAATGGAAGTCAACCACGGATTGCAGTGCTTGTCATAGATGGTTATTACATACAGATTCATATAACATCACTTCATAATACGATGGTCATTTTGTATGTCATGTAGCTGTACTTTAATGTCTAAAAATAGTCTTATGTTTGGTTATATTTAAATACATCAACCTTGTTTTTTGTTATGCTTGTTACTTTTGAGTAATTTTTCGGATATAGAACATGTCACTGTGAACCTTGCACAAATAGACCCACGTATTTTTCCTTCTAGACGAAGATAGAATCTTAACACAAAATGTACCAATTTGCATTGGTCCCAACGTTTTCCTACTGGTAAGTTGAAATAAAGACTATAATAACATTTCAGTTTTCTTTAATATCCTTATTAAGTTGCTAAGGTATTGAAAATTTGTATTTAATTCATTGTCTAAAACGTCTTGTTAAAATTACTTCGTGCAATTAAAGCCGAAACATTTAGTCATCAACTTGTTATATCAGCATAACAATTGAATATTGTTTGAATATGTACAAAAAGTCCTCGAAAAACAGACAAATCTTACTCTTTAAATATTATCTCCACATAAATACTTTCAAGCGAAATGTATATGTAAAATAAAACTGAAGATGATAATTATACCAGTCCTGCAGTACGGGGCGAAAAGGGCTCTAGGAGCCAAAATGCGGGTAAGTATGGTCAACTTTGAACGTGTGTCACAGCCTTTAACGAGTTTTCCCATAGCAGTAGGATATACTGGGTGAAAGCCAGTGACTAGTAGAGCATCTGGATAAAAGCACATAAGGAATCAGATGATATACGAGTCCAGCAGTACGGGGCGAAAAGGCCCCAGGAGCCAAATGCGGGTAAGTATGGTCAACTTTGAACGTGTGTCACAGCCTTTAACGAGTTTTCCCATAGCAGTAGGATATACTTGGTAAAAGCCAGTGACTAGTAGAGCATCTGGATATAAGCACATTAGGAATCAGATGATATATGAGTTCTGCAGTACGAGGCGAAAAGGGCACAAGGAGCAAAACTGCGGGGTGAGTATGATCAACTTTGAACGTGTCACAGCTTTTAACGAGTTTTCCCATAGCAGTAGGATATACTGGGTGAAAGCCAGTGACTAGTAAAGCACCTAGATATAAGCAAGATATTAGGAATCAGATGATATACCAGTCCAGCAGTACGGGGCGAAAAGGGCTCTAGGAGCCAAATGCGGGTTAGTATGGTCAACTTTGAACGTGTGACCCGAAAATTCGACTAAGGGGACCATAACGAAAAGTAAAGGGTTGACCTAGGCCACAATGCCTACAATATGAGCTATTTAGATCGCTGGAGATTTTGATCTGAGTAGCCACATGCATCGCGAAATGATCATAAGTATTGCAACTTTACCCGGTTAATAGGCATTTGGAAACACGTCACCTCACATTGGTCATTGTGCTTGGAAAACTTTGGTTTGGGTACATTAAGAACGTGAACATTGCCTTATGCATCACTCAATACACTGTTATGTCTCATGTTCGAGGCATTGACGCATGTACGTGAAACAATCAGATGTATTGCCACTATGCCAGGGTGGTAGGTATTTTGAATCAATTCAACTTTACAAAGGAATAAATATAAAATACTTACTGGGAATTCTCTGGTTTGGGCACGTTAAGCACGTGAACATTTCCTGATACATCGCTGAGGTGTTTGGGAACTCACCATCCAAATCACGTGTCTTTTGAAAAAATATATATATATTGGTACGTAAGATGTAAATTAGCTTTATAATAATGTTTTATTGTATTTTAACGAACTGAACATTGAATAATTGCAATTTGATGAAAAGAAATATCAAAAAGGAGAGAGAAGAGAAAGCATTTTAAAACGTGTTTACAGCTGAATTTCAGCTATGTGCAGATAACTATTCTGCTTGTCAATGGAGAACACTGCGTTGAAGATTGATAAACACCCACAAGCAGACAACAGGTTTGCTGCCTATGCGCAGATTTGAATTTAAGGGTTCGGAACTCCTCGGCCATTTTTTATCGGTAGCAACCTCGGATGTATGCCGGTATATCAGTTGAAGTAATTCGTAAAATTTTGAATTATATCATTAATTAAATGTAGTATTTTAGAGTTGTATTTATTGATCTAAGTTTAAATTGATTTTCGGTTAAGTGAATTATAGCAAAAATCATTAAGATTCCCACGAGTAAAGTAATAAAGTTTAACTGCTAAATAAAATTACTACGCGATCTACTTGCAGCGGACTCAAACGTGCCACTTTTTGAATATGTAAACCGTCCAAATACATCCGAGGTTGTTTTCGATAAAAATGGTCGAGGAGCTCCGAATGTGCCCAGCACTGTTTCGAAACTGCCAAATTTGAAGAAACAATAGCAGAATAGACGCTTTTCAACTGAAACAATAGAATTATATCATTTTAATAGATGGATAGTGCTAAAATTTTCCTCCAGTGTATTATAGACAGAAAATTGGATCCCCAATTCGCATCGGCGGATTCAACGATGGCTAATTCGCTTCTAACGATGGCAAAAACTATTGACTGCTACCGGAGGGTACACAGGGGTTACATTAGGGATGATTGAAGAGGTATCGGAGAGTAAACGGTGGTAAATTTGTGGGGAACAGAGGGTTTTAGTGTTTAGTTTAAGTGAGGTAACATTACCTTTATGTTTAGGTCCATAAACTGATGTAACAGATATGTACATTCTTTAATAAATTATATTTTACAAAATAGAATAACAGTTTGTGAAGTGATGAATGTGTTAGTATCATTTCCTGGATGTGGCCATTTAGAGCGATAATTATCAAAACCTCTGTCATTAACAACTATTCCTCAATTATATAAAGCGTATTTATTACAAATCAGCATTGTAATACAGGATATGACATCATGGAACGCTAAACATCAGTTCCGTATTCCGACACATTTCATAGCCTTTGTCATAAATATTCATACAAGACGTTCCTTAACGTACATCAATAAATAACAAACACTATTCTCAAAATTATTCACAAACCAAAGCAGTTCCAGATATGTTGCAAACATTAAGTTCGCCAACCAGTATTTTATTTTATTTCAAACGGTAATATTGAAAAACTGTATGGAGGAAAGCCACCACTAATTTAATATTCGTAATTCATAATAATAAAAAAAAACTTTAAACACCAAAAACTTCCTTTTTTCCTTTTTGGAGGCATTAAAAAGGTTCTCCAGTGTCATGTTGTGTTTCACCGAATCTTCAATTTGAAGATATAAAAAAAGAAAGAAGAATTATATAATCCATTTAATTTCAAAGTTCTCATGTCTTCCTACTGAGCGAATGATCATGCTTTCAATCTCGATGGTATTGCCCAAAAACTGATAGCATTCCGTTTAATGTGAATGTGTTGTACATAGCTTTAACAAAGTTTACTTCACTCAGACAGTACTTTTTACTTAATGTCTGCTTTCTACCCCTAACAACATGTGCATGTATCAGGCTATTCATAAATCAGTAACTTGTTTAAAGAAAACTCTAGAACATTGTCTACCTTAATGATATGAACAGTTTATTTCGAACACGATGCAAATATTTGCAAATATTACAAAAAGCACTGTTTAGTAATACAAGCAGCCGAGCATTTCTACGGATAGTACATATCTTGGGCTTTCATGGAAGACGTCACATGTCAAAAGTGGCACCACAAAGTTAGATTTTCATGTCTTTATGAATATGTAAATATTACACCAAAGTACACAGTTCAAGACGAAAATTAAACGAAAATTAACAGTGGGAGGAACTTTGCTCTTATTAATTTATGCAGCATATTCTGGGCTTCCAGGGGAATATATATATTTATATATATATGCTGACTCCGCCCCTGACTGCAATATCAAATCTTATTGGAGTACCCTCAACCCCCTTGATCGGCTTAAAAAGTTCGGTTAATGTTATTGGGATTCTTTGGGTTTAAACTCAGACCTTAAATACTGTTCATTCAGTGGCTTCCAGACTTGGCACAGTAGCCATCACACAATTAGGTTAGGTAGCTCTATAATAACCCTTAATACAAATAATTGCCCTTGATTGACATTTTCGTTACCTTTTTATTGCTTTTAACAGGCACATTTTTATATTTTGACCACGTTTTCACAAAGTGAAACCTGGTTATTAAAATACGTCGTTGGTCGGGCGGGTGGCGTGAACTCACCTCATGGTATCGAATAATTTCAGTTAGGTTTGACATAAGGTGACTAAACTTGGTATATATGAAGAGTTAATGGACACAATGTCAATGAAAAACTTAAGTTAATGATGAAATATTGACAAAAGACTTGAAACATGGAGTTAACGGATACCTTTCATTGGATTGTGTTTGTGGTCTCTAGGGTCAATGTCACTTTTACTAAAATAAAAAAAATGTTTTGGGCGGAATAATCTTTGTTAGGGTTGACACATTGCGACCATACTTGGATATAGAGTTAACGGATACCTTTCATGGGATTGTGTTTGTGGTCCCTAGATTCAATGTCACTTTTACTAAAATAGAAAAACGGTTGGTACTGAATAGTTTTGTTAGGATTCACAGATCGCGACCAAACTTGGTATATAGGAATTGTAATGGATACCTTTCATGGCATCGCGTATGCTGCCCCTAGGGTAAAGGTCACTGTTTTATTTTTTTAAATAGATGACGGTATCATATTGAGTGGCTTTAGTTAGGGTTGATATATTGTGACCAAACTTAGTATGTAGGAAGAGTTTATGGAGGACTTCCTTGCAATTGCATTTCAGGCCCTTAGGGTTAAGGCTCAGGTAACAATTTCTGTCAATTATTGAACATCTGATTTCGTCGAATTGTGGCGTTTCTTCAGTTTACTTTTTAATTTGACAACTTTATTGCTTTGACAAGCACATAATACATCATTATTGTATTCATATCTAAGACAAAGCGGCGAATAGTCGAGCGCGCTGGCCTACGACTGTTCTTGCTTTAAAGGGGTGGGGGTCAATATTTAAATAGAAATTGTGTCACTTTTGTTCAAAACAATAATGACCTTGGATCGTGATTCTATATGGCTCAAAATACTTTCCTTAATCTACAGCGTGTTGTTTATGATAACTCCTCCAGAAGGAACACATAATTTATTGACCATTATGGCACTTTGGGGGTATTCATCAAATAAAGATATTCAATGGACTTTAAACGTTTATCAAACATATTAATAATGGTAATCTGTTAGACAAAATTGAGGCATTATCATTTCGATACTATGAATATAAATTACTTTAGTCTGTATGGTCCCGTGTATGATCCCGTTGCCCCTTCTTGTACGATGAAAAATTGGCCTTTCACATTAAAAGGTTTTGATTGGTGGGCCGCTTAGAAAAAACCCCTGTCGTAATCTTAATTTTACCGAATTGTCTGAAACATTGAAATCTCATTTTTTTTCTCATTCTGATATATCTCTGTACAACTGGAAAGCATACAAACATAAACTATAGATGCATCAAGTAAGTATATATTATTACATGCATAGTAAAATATTGTAGCGGCTAGCAACCATAAGCATAGCAGCTAGCTGCTCTTGCTGCTGACGCTGCTGTTAGCTAGCTGCTTTGCTGCTGACGCTGCTGGTAGCTAGCTGCTTTGCTGTCGTGCTGCTAACTTCACGCACATATTTATTAGCAACAAAACACAGATGTTACTTTTTCCTATGTTAAACGTTCTATGCACTTATAATATATTGCAAATGTATCTTAATATGTTGGTTTTCAAAGAATAAAAATAAGGAAATAGCTTAATCATTTTAAGGTAGTTATATTCGCTCATGTAAAGTACGAGAACAAACACTGTCTGTCAGATTTATGTTTGTTGTCAAAATAATCTCGTGATAGCAAGTTATTATTTGCGATTTTTATGGGTTTATATGGAATTTCTTCCTTTTCAGTTTAATAGCCTGCTGGGGTTGAATTCTCTGCATCGTCTGCATCATAAGCTCATTAGCAAAATGTTTATTGTAAGGTTTGTCTGTTAACGCAACGTTATACAATTTATAACTAAACTGCCAATTTTTCTTTATTGATAAAGGTGTAACGTTAATAAAATGCTATTACCGTTAAAGTTGCACTCTCACAGATTGAACGTTTAGACATTTTTTTATTTTTTGTTTTGGAAAGAGACAATTTTTGCTAAAATCCGCGGAAACCAGTTGTAAGACTGCTGACAAAAAATTGATCGCAGATTTTAATATTTAAGTTCAACGATTGGTGTTTTTTGCATTTTTCTTAAACCGTTGGTTTAAGCCATAAAACATTAATTTTCGAACGGAATTATGAAAATCTACGATCTGAGTTTTGGTCAGCAATCTTATATTATTGGTTTGCAGATATTTACGCAAAAATTTGCTCTTTCCAAGACAAATATAAAGTTGTAAAAATGGTAAATCTGTGAAAGTGATGCTTCAAGTTTAAGTTGTTCAAGATTCCATTATGTTGATAAATATACTAACATCAGACTCTGATTTATAAAAGAACACATTATCTCAAGGAGATTTCAACCATAATTATACTGCAAAGAAAATGTCAAACAATAGACGATGCATCAACTTGAGTTGAAGCCACCGACCTCAGCCCAAACAATGATGGTTTCATACCAGACGGAAATATTGTTATAGCTCATGTGGCAAGTGCGCTAATCTACGGTGAGTGATGTTGGGTGATGTTATAAGCCAATTACCTGTTCTGGGGTGCGTTTCAGAGACGATCGTTAAGGCGATCGTTAGCTGATTTTGGTAGTACGACCAAAATTACCGATCCGCACCGTTTCAGAGACGCAACGTGCACCTGCTTTATCGTTAATTTTGCTCGTAAACCTACGACCGACTAGAGGCACTCGTTAACTTAACGATCAAGATGGCGGACGAAGATTTTCTCCATATCAAAGTATATTTTTACTTTTTATTAACATTTGAGAGTTTAATATTACGTGTAGCATGTTCGCTGGTGTGGAATTTTCAAACTATGTCTAAAAATAGCTGAAAACAGTACGAAAATGTTCTATTTCCGCCGTTCTGTCAAAAACGGATTTTAACTGTAGAAGATGTAAGCTTTTTGTTATATTTTGTTAATGTGCTGATATTGAGTACATCTAAAACATGGAATATGATGTTGAATTTGATTTGGTTCCATTGCTGTTTAATATGTCATGTAAAACATGTTCTTGAAATTCTTCTATTTCGGATGGTTTTTAATTCGGATAAATAAATGCCTGTACATATTTTGTTGTTATATTACCGGTCTTTGTGGCATGTAGTCAGTGAATTATTAAACAGTGTTACCATATTATCATGTCATGATATAACATAATTATTTTTCTTAATTTTACACATCTAAATATGTAAATATAGATACTGTACAGTAAATGAGTAATGTAAACAACACTGTCACAACAAATAAGTTGATTATTGGCTACTTTAATACCATGAACACTATCGGGTGACAATGTAATCATTTTAGTTCACCTTTACTTGTAATTGAAACTTGTTTTAGTAAAGTATCATATGGTTTATGTAGTCGTAGAACTTTGTAGTATATGTACATATGTGAGTTTTCAACTGACAAAGGTTAAATCTTGTCTTTTTCAGTCATACCATTTGATGCCAAGTGTACAATAAAAACTGAAATGAAAATTGCCAACAGAAGTGTCATGGTCTTGGTGGAAAATACTGTGCTCTTCATTGACCTCTGTTTAATAATGGTATGGAAAAGGGAATTAAATTGTAATGTTGGTTTTATGAATAATAATGGAGGTGTATTCAACATATGAACACATTGTCAAAAGGACTTATGTAGAAATTAAACTGAAAACCATATTATGTATCTGCAGTTAATGCACAGGCTATGTACAGATGCTTATTGATATTCTTTGTTTTCATTTTTTTAGTGTTTTTACTTGTTAAATATTTGTTATAGTTAATTATTTCAGACTGGTGATAGAAAACTATCAGGAATGCTTCAAGCTGGCAATGGAGGGAAATGTAAAAGTAGGTAGGAAATGATAAAATGCAATAGGATATTAACCAATGTTATGAATAATACAATAAGATTAATTTATATTGATACAATGTTAGGCATCTTACTTTGAGCAGTTAACTGGTTAACATACTTGCTAGTTAACTTATATGAACATTAAACAAGAAATAAAATGTGACCAGAATGGTGTTTTTCATGTTTTCTTAAAAACTCTTCTTATTTTTTTTTAAAAAAAGACAATAATTTTTCATAAAATATGCAAACTATTTCAGTTGATATATTGGAATGTAAATTATGTGTTACTTGTAGTTAAACCATTAAAGGGTGTTTTCATAAATGTTTTATATTGTGCTGTATTAAACAATATTTTAAAACTTTTTGTCTTTTTTCAGGACACTGAGAAATCACAATGTTTCAAACATCTAGAATATGCTCACAGTCAGTCTTCAAGATACTCACCTTAAAGGTTCCAGTGTGTTTTAGGAGACTGTCAGAAGAGTACTTTATACCTACATACACTAGAGATACCAGACTCAGCAGATAACTACAGATATATTGAAACATAACCTGAAATTAATTGCATATCCCAATACAACATAAGACTTTAAATTGTTAAATAGGCAGTGAGGCATTTGTGTGTAATCTTCATTATTTGAAAAAAAATTTAAGTTTGACTTTGCATTTAAAAGCCATTAGCATTAGATTTTCCAAAAATATATGTATTTTTATGCAGTTTCAACTGTGATGTATATCCAGTTGTGCATGTTTCCTCTAAAGATTAAAACACATTTCAATTCAGACTGGGTCACTTGCTTTAACGCTGTGCTTTATCGTTATTTTTTACGTACGACCGGAGAGTTTACGAGACGTTTCTGAAACGCCTTTATGATTATCGTTAAGTTGGTCGTTATTATGATCGTAAATTTACGATAATGGCAGATCGTAAAATCTATCTGAAACGCACCCCTGGTTTGTAAAACCTTTCTTCAAAGCTTGAATGACAACATCAGCAAACAGGAATCGCGAAAAGATATGATTTTCGCCTATTTTCTGATTGTTTGATTAAGTCGTGGCCGGGATATAGTTAAGTCGTGGCAACGAGATACTAAGTCGTGGAAACGAGATACTAGGTCGTGGGAACAAGTAAGTTACTCGTCGGAACGAGTCGTTGCCAGGTGACAGAAATAATTGCACACATGTCACCTCTCTTTTACCGTAGTTTCCTTTGCATTTATTTTAGGCAAACAACAATGAAAAGGTTTTATTTGACAAAAATAAAAGTGGAATGCAAACATTTTCCTAAAAATGTCCTCGTACTAAGTCAAAAGAGTATTGCTTGTATGTAAAATAACGATTTTATCTCCTACTGACAAAGTTAATATAGTCGTTAATTTTTATTGAATAGGAAATACAATTTTTACATAAATCCCTTTCAAATGATACCAAAAAATTATTGTACGGAAACCTCAAGTTAAATATCAATAATCGGTTATATGTATTTTAATTTAAAGCTGCACTCTCACAGATTGAACGTTTTGACAACTTTTTTTTATTTTTTGTCTTGAAACGAGCAAATTTTTGCGTAAATATCTGCAAATTATAATTCACCATTCTTTTTTATGTTAAAGTCCGAATAGAATACAGTTTATTTTATACTTAATTAATAATTTACCATTTTTTATGTTTAAGTCTGAATATAATACAGTTTATTTTATACTTAATTAATAATTCACCATTCTTCTTTTTATGTTAAAGTCTGAATAGAATACAGTTTATTTTATACTTAATTAATAATTCACCATTTTTTATGTTAAAGTCTGAATATAATACAGTTTATTATATACTTCATTAATAATTCACCATTCTTCTTTTTATGTTAAAGCCTGAATAGAATACAGTTTATTTTATACAATAGAATACATGAATCAATCAGATTTTCAATGATTATAAATTAACACATTAAATAGTTTCTATGATTTCATTTGGTTAAGGGTTGTTATAGATCACACACGCACGCACGCGTATGCGCACGCACGCACGCACACACAAACACACGCGCAGGTACACTGAAGGGCAGCACGCACGCACTCACAATCACGCACCTACGCATTAAGACGAGGGCTCTCTTATTTTGCGCGCGTGTGCGCGCGCGTGTGTGTGTGTGTGTGTGTGCGTGCGTGCGGGCGGGCGTGCGTGCGTGCGTGCGTGCGTACGTGCGTGCGTGTGTGTGCGTGCGCGTGTTGCGTGCGTGCGTGCATGTGTGTTTGCATGTGTGCATATGTGTAGGTTTGTACGTGCAGGATGAGATTATGGGAACTATCCAATTTGTTCATTTATAATCAGTGCAATTTTGATTGAATCATGCTGTTGGAACGTCAACATAAAAAAAAACAGAAGTATCAAACACAATACGCAATGCTTAATATTTTAGTGTGTTTTATGTTAACGCCGGTGTAACACTCAATTTTGACCCCGTTGAACATTATCTGTTAAACAGATGATGGTTCAATTTTAAACGTTACAAAATGACACCCCCCACCCAAACGTTAATCAATTACCCTTCGTTGCGTGACAAATGACTCTGGTTGAAAGTTGATCAAGGGGTTATATTCCATATCAAACTTAGTCAATCACATGGTCATACTTGATATATTCCATATCAAACTTAGTCAATCACATGGTCATACTTGATATATTCCACTTCAAACTTAGTCAATCACATGGTCATACTTACTTGAATTTATTAATTGAATATGTTTTCATACAACGATTACCGATTGGCTACATCAAACTTAGATTCCAAAACTGACCTCTATAGTGGCATGCAAGGTACGTATCAGAGGCTGCTCCAAGAATTGACGTTACAGGGGGTGTTACTTAATGGCACAACCTTTTGACATTCGCCCCTCCCTCAAAGCCGAAACTGAACTATTTTTTTTAAATATGCTGTACATTTTTCTCCGATATTGACATAAACGGTAAACTTGGGCGATGGGGTGAGGCAGGTGCATTCATCCCCTGGATCCGCTAGTGCTTATTACAATGTGGTACATATTTCTGCCGATTATCTTTTTTGGATTGTTAGTTATATGTACTGCCTATACGCGAGTACACGGCTGAATCCACATCATTCTGACAAAAAAATCAAACAAGCCAATAATAATAAGCCAAAGTTGCAGTATGCGTACTTGACTACATGAAACTAAAACTGTCCATTTTCCATAATATTCAGAAATTAAATCGAAACATCGCTCATGGGCGCGTGGAATTTAGAAATGAAACTTCACGTAAATATACGAAATGACAGACAATGTATTAAAGGGGAAAATATATACACCTGTTAACATTGATAGTGGAGAGACTTGATCAGGTTTTTACATCAAAAACCGTTTTATTGATAATTTGTGCATAAAAACAGTAAATACATCATTGCTTTAGAAGAACAGGCATGTTTAATGCTTTGAATTAGCTGACTGCTTTATCGACGTTTTTGAAAAAAAAATGTTGATAATCGCTTCAATGTGAAAATATGTGCATAAAAACAGTTAAAATGTCATTGTTTTAGAAGAAAATGCATGTATAAATGGTTTGAAATAGGAAACCATTTTAGGCCGCTAGGCCGCTAACTTCACGCCGCAAAGCCGCTAGGCCGCTGAAGTGCTCGATCGAAAAAAAATAAAAAAAACGCTTCAGAGTGATAATTTGTGCATAAAAACAGTAAATATATCATTGTTTTAGAAGATCAGGCATGTTTAATGCTTTGAAATAGCTGACTGTTTTATCGACTTTTTTGAAAAAAATACGTTGACTATCGCTAATAGCTTTAAAGTGTTAATTTGTGCATTCAAACAGTAAATATGTCATTGTTTTAGAAGAAAAAGCATGTATACATGCTTTGAAATAGGAAACCATTTTAGGCCGTTAGGCCGCTAGGCCGCTAGGCCACCAGGCCGCTACCTTTACGCCGCTAGGCCGCTGAAGTGCTCGATCGATTTTTTTCGAAAAAAAATGAAAAACGCTTCAGAGTGATAATTTGTGCATAAAAACAGTAAATACATCATTGTTTTAGAAGAACAGGCATGTTTAATGCTTTGAATTAGCTGACTGCTTTATCGACGTTTTTGATTTTTTTTATTGATAATCGCTTCAATGTGTTAATGTGTGCATAAAAACAGTTAAAATGTCATTGTTTTAGAAGAAAATGCATGTATACATGCTTTTAAATAGGATTCAATTTAGGCCGCTAGGCCGCTAATTTCACGCCGCAAAGCCGCTAGGTCGCTGAAGTGCTTGATCGACTTTTTTTGAAAAAAAGTTGAAAAACGCTTCAGAGTGATAATTTGTGCATGAAACAGTTAATTTAAAAAAGATTTAGAATAAAAGGTAAAGAAAAATATTCTGAATAGATAACAATTTAAGGCCGCTATGTAACTATATGAACAAAAAACTTTGATTTATAATTGTTTTTAAAAAAAAACCCGCATTAACAATTGCTTGGAAATAGAAAAAAAAATAATAAGGCCGATAGGCCGCCATCTTCACGCCGCCAGGCCGCTAACTTCACGCCGCTAGGCCGCTAGGCCGCTTACTTCACGTACATCAACCATTGTGAGCCTTGGCTTGGTATCAAATATGCAACTGAGGTTAATCTTAGGGTTATGCATCATTGACTTCATTCACTCTACAGGTCAGTTATTAATAACAAGTAATACGATAGCCGATTAGCTACATCGTTCTTAGATCCAAGCAAGACCAATATTGAATACCAGCCCAGGGGAGGCAAACAACGATATATTAATTATACAACGGAGTAAAGAGTTACCTTGATGAGTAGAGCGCTGAAGAGCAGAATCATGGGAACGTATTGGTAGTACGTGAGCTCGTGCTTGTGGTTATTACCTTGGGAACGTTCTCCTCCATGGGAATAAAATACGTATTCTGGACCCAGCAGTAGTTCACTGCGTACTTCGCCATGTGGGCTGGGGGAGAAATGAAATGAAATTATTCATTTATTAGATACGAATGATTAATCTGCAAGCAGTGCGTTTTACAAAATACGCTTGTCTGTATTCCTACTTATGCAATGCAGCTGTATTCCAATCTGCTGACGTCATGTCATAACACGTATCAATACGCGTCAAGTTATTTAAAATTACGTCATAAAACGAAACAGGCCGTTATCAATATAATATATATAGTATCATGTGATTTGTGTTGAAACGTGTCTTCTTAATAATTTAACCAGACCTGTATATAATAAAAAGGTTACTAGGCTGAGTGGCGTAGATACATATAGGCCTTGTAGGCCTGGGCCTACAACTTTTTTTGAAAAAACAACAACACACAACCAAAATGCAATAAAAACTAATTACAACTCAAGAGTTGTATATAAAGTTATTATAACAAAAGCAACTCTGGTGTTTATTTAAAGTGACACTCTTATTCAAAATCAATACTTACACATGTATAACAAACAACATTTTTGACTGATAAACCTTCAATTACTCACTAAATAATGCTTTTATGGAAAATATTAATTACTGATAACAAGATTGTAACCGTGTATTTAATAGTAGAAAGCGCAAAAATATTAAACGATTGGTTAATGCTAAAATATTTACTGTGATCTACTATAGTCCCATAAGATAGAAATACCGTGTTTTCTGCACCTTTCTTTCAAATTAGACTCAGTTCCTTTCACATGAACCATTTTTTTCTATACTTATTCATCGTTTTTGGAATGTTAAAACAATATTATTAATTGTGGTAAATTATTATTTGGGAGTACGAGTGCATCTTTAAACTATGTGCTGTGTGTATTGATGAATTTATTGTAATCATTGCATATATATTTAAGTTTGTGTAAGGTGCATATACAATATATGTTATTGTGGCTTTTGGTTTTCTCCTGGAACGCTCCAAAAATTGCACTATTTTGCTTCTAATTAAGAAAGAAATATTTGGGTTGGGTATCCCCACACTCACCTAGAACCATCGGGCCTACAAGTGTTTTTGTTTTTTTAGTCCAAGCTACTCCCCTGAACGGTGTTTGCTATTTGTCACGTGCGTGCCTAGAAACTTAAAAGTCTGCCGGGTTACACCCCATAGTACTCGCGGTCATAATTGAAAAAGAAATTTCTATGTTACGCATGGATGGCCCTTTTAAAATACCCCCAATGTTAAATTTAAGAACTTTCCCTATCGGAGTGGTTCCAAAATCAACCGGTGGTTTCCGTTTAATCACACATTTCTCTTACCCACCTGAGCTTAACGACGGGATTGATCGTCGTTATGTACGGTGAAATATTCTACTTTTGATGAAGTCGCAGATATGATATTTGATTTATGGTCATCTTCTTTGCATGAAATTTGGTGGCAATTACTATTTCGACAAATGTATGAGTTTCGGTTGCAGCTACGCCCCCGCTCATTTATAAAAGTTTGCAACATTCTTTCATTGGTTCGTATCGGAGGCATGCAACTTACAATCTCTGAATCATTATTTAGACTATTTCATATGTGCGGGACCACGGGATTCAGATATTTGTAGTATTTTTTTCAATGCGTTCACGTATACTTGTAATCGTCTGGGAGTTCCTTTCTCGATGGAGAAATCCGCCGGTCCGACAACTTGTATAATATTTCTTGGTCTCGAAATCGACACGGTAACTACGTCAATTCGAGTACCTGCTGTAAAACTCTAAGACTTTCAAAGGTCAATAAGTTACATCATAAATCGCAGCAAAATCAGATTGCGGGAATTGCAATCACTGGCCGGTAAATTGAGCTTTGCTTGTCAAGACTTAAGGGAGGACGCGCATTTAGCAGACGATTGTACAATGCAATGATAGGTGTTGACAAACCTTACTTCTACGTCCGTAAAACACAATCTTTAAGAGTTTTGATGATGTGGTTATTTTTTTAAACACATTTAACGGCATTGTTCACATGCCTAAGTTTGTGTGGATTTCCAATAATATCTTAGAATGGTGGACCGGCAGCGCCGGGGCCGACGGTTTAGGCGCGGCATGCTACATGCAGGGGCGTTTGCGTTTTCAATGGTCAGCGCAGTGCAGGGTTGATTTGTTTTTGTTTTTTTAAGTTTATAACATTTTTAGAGCTAGTTCCAGTTTGGATAGCCTTACACATTTGGGCCTCTCGTCTCTCCGCTAAAAAGTTGATCTTGTGGTCTGACAATATGGGCCTAGTGGAAATACCTAACAGTCATCAAAATCAAAGCGCGTGATGCACTGTGCGTCATGTCCCATGACATTGTTTTAGAGCGCGTTACTAACCAACCAAAGAAATTTCAATTTGTGATTCGATTCCACGACAGATGTGACAGAGGTTCTGCCAGTTGGCCACAGAGGCGGGCCCATTTCCGGAAGTTTTACTTGCGGAATTCCTCACCCTCATTTACTCACCGAAGCTGAAAGACTCTTAAACTCTGCTATAGCCCAAAACACTATATCATCGTATGCACAGAGTCTGGCCAAGTTTTCCGAGGTTCGAACATAGTACTCTTCATCTCATTTATGTCACTTCAGTCATGCGCTCCGGCCACTGCACGATTATATGTTACAGCAATCGGTTATAAGTGCAAAAGGATGGGGGCACTAGATCCATCAACTCAGTTTATAGTGATAAAACTCCTTAAAGGCTACCGCCGTCATCGAGCGGGAAAAGACACGGGAGTCGATGAAACATGTGATAATATGAATTAAAGATGCTGTGTTCTGATATTTGATTTTAAAAAGAGCCCATCACACTACCTATTTTAAGAATTGCACGTTCGAAGTTACCCATTGTTTGCACCAATAGATACGAATCATCCTTTTTTCTACAGCCTATATCATTGCATTTGTTGGCTTCATCTGGGTAGGGGAGCTCAAAGGCAATACGATCGTCAACATATTATTTCTATAAATGACATCGCGATTGGGAAAGGTACACTACATTACAATTACGTCATTCAAAAACAAACCATCTTGGTGCTCCGGAAACAATCAGCATAGAACATTCTAATGACATGGTTTGTCCCGTAAGCTCTCTCGTGCAGTATCTGCACGTGCGCCCAAAGTTGCGGGACCCCTATTCTGCCATTTCGATGGCTCACCTGTCACTAGGTATCAGTTCACATCGGTGCTCAAAAAGACATCGGGAGTGGCAGGTTTTGACTACGCGGTTCAGTTCTCATATGTTTAGGATTGGTGCGGCCACCACAGCCCCTCTTAAGGGCATTTCTGCTGAACAGATACAGAGGGCCGGTCGATGGCGCTCACAGGCCGTCCGCAGATACATTCGCCCTAATCTGGTTAAGGTGACCGATCTGTATTCAATTCATTACAATGAACTTTCAGGATTTGGCTGTGGCTGACTAAGGTTAGACCCATTATAACATAGTCAGCATAAACGATTAATATTTAAGTTCTTGTGTATTGCAACTCGTCAATTAATCAGCTATAACATTATTTTATTGGGTTTCCTATTACTCTTCATTTCAGTCTGGTGTATCGGTTTATCGATCATATAAAAACTCATACCAAGGGCAAGTTTGCGGGCAGGCGGCTCTAATCTCGGCCTCAAAAACGTTGAAATCGTCTGAAATATTTATTGTCTTTTATGCTTAACGAACGGGTTCCCCCTTCTAGTACATTGCGAGGCTAATGATATAGGTGCAAACTTTGATATTATGTCCGAGTTTGATAATCTGATGGAATTCAAAAAACAGCAGCGGCCCAGAATAAGTTCATTGGTCTCAAATACTACCGCGTAAAGTTTGGCGATTATTGTCCTACGTGTAATCTGTCCGCATAAGGGTGAATAGCTATGCTGCAAAATCTTCATGGAATCTGATGGCCATTATTTAACACACAGAACCAACGATTGCAGGTCACTTTCTGTTTTCCTTTTTGTTCTTTTTTTTACGCCAATGACGGGGTCCATCTGACCAATCTAGGCTCAGACTTGCTTTAAATGACATTTCAGCAGCTTGTACGAAGTCATACATCTTGGCTCGCCTGTTTGCTTTTGAATGTGTGAAGCACTTAAAACCTACCAAATTCATCAATGGCTACACTAAACTTAATGTTGTTTTTCAATGCACGGCGTTTTTGCATATCGACCGCCCAAAAGGTATTTTGGAGGGTGTTCCGGGATCACTTTACAGTCCTAGATTAACCTTTTCGGCGGTGGATCCCTACGGGCTCCATATGGCGGCTTCGATGTGCCAAAACATTTTACATCATTAGGAAACCGCCTTACGCAGCCCGGTACCGCTGATTACCAAGGTCCGCTTCCGACGGTGATTCTAAGTTTCAATATGTTTGTGACTTTGTGATCGGTTGTGTACTTTGTGAACATTCGTGACTTTGTAAACAGTCGTGACTTTGTAAGCATTCGTGACTTTGTGAACATTCGTGACTTTGTGAACATTTGTTACCTTGTGAACATTCGTGACTTTGTGAACATTCGTGACTTTGTAAACATTCGTGACTTTGTGAACATTTTTGACTTTGTGAACATTCGTGAAAGGGATGACATATATGGTCATTGACTCAAGTTACGACCCTATCTCCCGCTGTCCTTAAAAAAACGTGCAATCTTCTGCCAAACCTTAAGATTAATAATATTCATATATAGACATTATCAATTAACATGTGTACCCTTTATAAATTAACCGTTAAGATATTGTGATGTGTAAGTTTGTATAATATATACATACTGTGGTGTAACGTGAACAGTCTTGATTCCTAGTGTTCATAGTTTAGTGTCTGGAAACATAATTTGCAGCCGTTGGTTAAA
Source organism: Mya arenaria (assembly GCF_026914265.1). Lineage (NCBI taxonomy): Eukaryota > Metazoa > Mollusca > Bivalvia > Myida > Myidae > Mya > Mya arenaria. Next base: position 33,111,360 of record NC_069130.1, on the reverse strand, counting down.
CCATATAAACTGGACTTTGAACAGAATATACAAGATGTCCGTCAATTATCTGAACGTGCATGATGTCTGTCGATAGAAAAATCCGACCCTCCGGCACACTGCTTAGCCGATAAATTAGCATACCTCGTTACCTGGCAACGCAGGTGCCCACAGGTCCGGAACGGGAACACATGACATATTATTAATACTTCCCGATCTTATTTGGTCTATTTTTCGTAAATAGTCTGGTCCGATTTATGCAAGCAGATATGATATCAGATATCAGTAATTGGATGATTAAACAGAGCAAAAAAAGCAAAACATTCAGGATTATAACTTCCTGCTCCGATTTAAGTTAAAAACAAATACAGGTAGTTAAAGATTATATACTATGTATATCTTATCGAAAGATATCAAAGACTGCCATGTACCGATTTCCCTTTGCTTTACAAGTCTGAATTTTTCAATAGGGTAATAGCAGGAAATAAATATATACATTTTTTATTAAACGAATGATTATTCCAATCACGTTTTTGGCTTGTATGCGGCCCACCAACACACAATTATTTTGCCGTATTGGCGCACGGCGCACGGTGTGCTTGCCGCCACGCGCTCGAACGAAAACGACTTCAGGCACGCAATACCAACAACACGACAGCTACATATTTATGTCGTTCTGATGCCTCGCAAAATAGCGCGCTGGCGCCGACACGAAAGGACATTTATTGTTTTTGTCATTCTTGCGTCTTGAAAAAGTCATCATCATCATCAGCAGCAGCATCATCATCACCACCACCACCACCATCATCAGTTGTCTACATAATAATTGCGAACATAGCTCTGTTTGAACCCATCGGGGAGAGGGGTGTCGAAGGGGAGTGGAGGGGGTAGGGTCTTTGCACATCTAGGGGATTTAGAAACAAACTGCAAATGTTGTTGACTCAACAAAACCCCGGGAGCATGGGTATTTGTAAAGCCCAAATCGATGTTGTTCCAGGCAGGACACATCCTTTGGAAAAAATCCGACCAGAAGTATTTCCCCGGCGGTTGCATCGCCGGGTCTGTCAAAGTCCCCTGTATACCCCACTTCCCTTGGTGTTAAATATTTACAGTTTCATAAAGAAGACTGACCGATTGACTTGACTTGTAAAAACGTTACTTTTAGGATTATCTTGCAATTTTAGTTTTTTGACCATTATACGAATTTTGTCTCTAATTGTGATTTTCAATTTAGCCTATGTACAAAGTCTTAAACGAACGCGTGTTTGTTTAAGAATACGCCAACTCTTACATACATACAGGTTTTTGGGTCCAATTTCTTATTTAAAAAAGCAAAAAAAAAAGCATGAGAATCGAAATAATATGTTCACATTTGGGAAAGAACATATTTTTGAGCATTTTGACTGGAGCCAGAAGGGCCGAACTTCGGCCGTAAATTTGTCAATAAAACACACACTGATCTTCCATACAATGATATCATTTTCATCACAAGTTTAATGCAACATAAATAGCACGGATAAAAGCAACAACACTAAATTGCGTAGAATAAATGTATTTATCCGAATCAAGTTAATAAATAAAAAATCAACAACAAAAAATGGTTAAAATTATCCATCCAATATACAATTTAATTTCAACATCCATTAATCATCTTACGTCGAACATTCAACCATTCAACTATTTATCAAACTGGGATATCCGTATCAAATGGCTCTGAATGTAAGTATCCTTGAGCAGTTTTGTACGTTGATGTGTTCAAAAACGTTTGTTTTTTAATCTTTGGAATTCTTAAATCATTTTTATTAGCTAAATGTTTAGACAGCTTGTTCATATTTTACATGTACTTATGTACATGTTATATATATCTCTCATTCATGACTTTATATAAAACAGCAGGAATAGTGATATTTGAAAAATATCACCTGTGATCTGGAACAGTAAACGCTTGGTTTTTCCTATCACAAGCGCGAAACAGACAAAGATCGAATCTACCCGGTGTCGAAGTAAATATCAACCGGTGTTGTAGTAAACAAACAATCTGGCACGATGAACTTTCGAAAAGTCTTTACATTTTTTCTGTACCTATGGCAAATGTCATCGCCAAACAACACAGACTTCAAATCAGCACGAAAATGCTTGACATTTCAGGTATACGGTCCATACCCACATTCAAAGACTGTCCAAACCGGAAATGAAACATACACAACAAACTTTAGCCTCATACCAGAACTGGACATGTCAACTAGAAATGTGATTTTCTATCATATCAAACACAGTAGAAATATTCCATCCTCAATCCCCATTGAATTTTAACAGAAACATCACACACTGCTGACACTTATATTACTGAGTGGTGATATTTCTCTTAACCCAGGTCCTATCCGCTTCCCATGCGGAGGCTGCTATCGACCTGTGGCATCGAACCATCGAGCTGTATACTGTGATGCATGTTTATACTGGTGGCATATAAAATGTGAAAATCTAACCTCATCAGAATACTCAGACTTATGTTTAGTGATGAACCTTGGACTTGTAAAAACTGTACAAATTTTCATTTTACAGACTCCTTTTTTGATTCCTCTGTAATCTCCGAGGACACGTGTCATAGTAACATTGATGACTCTACTTCGATTCACAAAGAAAACCCATTTGAAGAACTTTATGAACTGAGAAAAAAGCACCCTAATAAATTTATTACTGCACATATTAATAGTTTAAGATATACATTCACAGAAATTCATGGTATCTTAGTAGATAAAATTGTTGACCTCTTTTTTATATCAGAAACTAAACTTGATTATACCTTTAGAGATAACCTTTTCCAAGCAGAGGGATACAGACTTGAAAGAAGAGATCGAAATGCTTATGGTGGTGGATTAGTTTCCTACATACGTAGTGACATCCCAGCCAGACGCAGAAAAGATCTTGAATCTAACAATTTAGAAAACATTTCTAATGAGATAACATTGAATAGTTCTAAATGGCTTGTTTTATGTGTTTATAGGCCACCAAATATGCATGAAGATGATTTTATACAAAGTATTTCAATATCCCTGGACAAGTGTATATCTTTATATGACAATTATATGTTAATAGGTGATTTGAACTTTGATCTTTTGAATGAAAACAAAGGAACCCCACTTTAAATCTTATGGAAATGTTTGACTTAACAAATTTGGTAAAAAAACCTACTTGTTTTATGAAAAATGATACTCCATCCCTTTTAGATGTAATTATTACAAATTCCAAGATGTTGTGTATGAAAACGTTAAATTTTCCAACAGGTGTAAGTGATTGTCACAACATAGTATGTATAGTTATAAACAAGATTACTCCAAAGTATGAAAAGCAAAAAATTGAGTACAGAAGTTTTAAAAACTTGAATATTGAAGCATTTAATGATGATCTTTCGAAATTTAATATACAAACTTTTGATCCTACCAAGAATGAACAATCTTGTATAAACAGTATTTATGAGAAATTTGAATCAGATGTTACAGATGTTTTTAATAATCATGTTCCTGTGAAAGAAATGTACAGAAGAAGCAAACAACTCCCATATATGAATAGAGAATTAAGAAAGGCTATTTACAACAAAAAAATGCATTACCATAAATTTTTGAACTTTCGAACCTCCAAAAACTGGGAAAAATATAGAAAACAGAGAAATTATGTAAATAAACTAAAAAAGAAATCGATCAACATCTACTTCCAAGAACGTTGTATAGGTGGTTGTAAGGAAAATGATTTTTGGGATACAATTAAACCTTACTTGTCAAATAAATCAAGTACTTCACAACCCAAAATAATTTTAACTGAAAATGAAAAAATAGTGTCTGAAAATAGGGAAGTTGCAAATATTTTTAATGACTATTTTGTTAATGTAGCAGATAGTATAGGGAAGGATTATATTTTTGATAAGAATAACCATCCAAGTTTAAATAAAATAAAACAAGAAAACATAGAAAGTAATTTTAGCTTTAAGAGTACTGACTCAGGGACTGTTTCTAAAATTATTGACAAGTTTAATGTGAAAAAAGCCACAGGAGCAGACAAAATATCAGTAAAATTATTAAAATTAGGTAAGCAGTCACATGTTGAACCAATAACAGACCTGGTCAATCTTTCAATATCAACACAAGTATTCCCAGATAAACTTAAGCAAGCCCAGGTTACTCCTCTACATAAGAAAAACGACACAATAACAAAATCAAATTATAGACCAGTCAGTATCTTACCAATTCCATCTAAAATATTTGAAAAAGTTATGTCCTTACAGCTTTCTGACTATTTTGACAGTATCTTTGATAACTTTTTATGTGCATTTAGGAAAGGCCATGGTTGCCAAACTACACTTTTAAAATTACTAGAAGATTGGAAAAACGCCTTAGACCAAAATTTATACTTAGCAGCTATCCTAATGGATTTATCAAAAGCATTTGACTGCCTACCTCATAACATTTTATTAAGTAAACTATCTGCATATGGCTTATCCGAATCAGCAACAACTATTCTTCAATCGTATCTCACTGGACGCAAACAGCAAATCAAAATTGGTAATGTCGTCAGCTCATGGAAAAATATAAAGAAAGGTGTGCCTCAAGGCTCCATACTAGGTCCCTTACTTTTTAATGTATTTATTAACGATATTTTCTATTTCATACAGAAAGGAACACTTTATAATTACGCAGATGACAACACACTATCTTTTAGTTCACCTGATTTTAATGAAGTTAAAAACGTTTTAGAACAAGAAAGTCAAATTCTCATTGAATGGTTTAATTTTAATTGTATGCAAGCTAATCCAGATAAATTTCAGGCTATAGCTGTTGGAAAAAGAACTTTTGAAAAAACCCAACTTTTAATATAGGTCCAGCTGATATTACCTGCAATGAAGTTGTTAAGCTGCTCGGTGTAGACATAGATTATCAGTTAAATTTTAATGTTCATATAAGTAATATTTGTAAAAAGGCAGCAAGACAACTTAATGTTTTGAAAAGAATTGGGTCTAATTTAAGTAAATTAAATAAGCTTACTATATTCCATACATTTATAATTTCAAATTTTAACTTCTGTCCAATGTCATGGCATTTTTGTTCTGAAGATAATACTAAAAAAATGGAAAAAAATCAGGAAAGAGCTCTAAGATTTGTCTACAATGACTATGAATCATCGTACAATAACCTACTAGCTAAAGTTAACTTACCAAGCTTACATATAAGAAGAATGAAAACCATGGCAATAGAAACTTTCAGAATACTAAATAACTTAGCACCTCCTGTCTTATCAGAATTAGTACATAAAAGAAAATCTAAATATAATTTCAGATACACAAATATTTTGGAAATTCCTAGAGTGAAAACAACTAAATCTGATAAGAATTCCTTCAGATATGCTGCCCCTGTGCTGTGGAACTCACTACCAGAAAACTACAGAACATGTTCAAACTTTAATCAATTTAAATCTCTTATGGCTTCCTGGAATGGTCAAAACTGTAGATGCATTGCCTGTAATTCCTCATCAAATTAAATTATTGTTTTCTCTTTTTCTAACTTAATCACAGCACAGGTGCGTATACCCAAATAATATTTTGTTTGCTTTCTGCCTTATTCAGTTTATGCGTTATGCTTGCCTTTGTATGTTTGCATGTCAACTTGTGCTTATTATTTTTGAGTTGTGCTTGCTTGTGACAAAGTTGTTGCATCTTTGCAGTCAATATTTCTGCTTTTGTTCCATGCATGTAAAATTGTTTAGGACATCATAACATCCATTCTGTTTTACATGTGTCGTATAATCTTATTTCTGATTTCATTAAATGTTTTAATATGTTACTGAGAATGTTTAGCTAATGTAGTTACCCTCTGTGAGAAAGTTGCTGATCAGTTCTTCTCAAATCTGATTTGGGGGGATAATTGATTTCTTAAAACCATTTTTCTTTGCAGTCGCACTTTTGTGCTGGTATTGATAATTCAGTGTTTTATTTACATAAGTTCTTATAGCAGTTTTTAGGCCACTGGTCAGGATCAGCAGCGTTTTCCACAGCTTTAGATATGCTTAATATGTGTGCTTTTAGATGATATATAATATAGAAATATCTAATACTTTTTCCTTTTATAGCTATTCTTACTCTTGTTGATCTCATATACATTTGTTAACGGTCGGTTAAAAAGCTCATCAGAGCTTATGTTGCATATGTTTGTGTCTTGCCGACTTGAAATAAAACTTATTGTATTGTGTATTGTATTGTATTTTTATATGTACTTTCTGTACATAACTTATGTTTAAGATATGATATGAGTATGTAATCTTTAAATTGATTGTTTTATCTTAGAAAAATATTAGACTTAAAATTTTGTTTAAAAATGATGTGTTTTGGTACGTGACCTATTTCTAACATACCACAATACATGTACATACCCGTTATTTGTTTACAAAATGCATATTTTCAAAATTAACCTGTGAAAAAAAGTTGTATGTGGTTTGGGGCTTGAAGCCGCATCTGCTAGGACACTATTGACATTCATTGGCTTGGTGTAGGTCTCGTTAAAACCCCATACTGTTGTGAATCATTATCAACCATATGTACAACAACTACATATTTGTGCCTACCAACCCTTACTCTTGGCTAAAACAGATACGAGTGTTAGTATTAGTATCGTATTAGTGCAGAATGTATAATACTTGTACATTTGTATTTTACGGTGGTAGTTTCTGCTGGTTGATAATCAGAAGTCTAATTTCTTCCAGGCAGGAAAATGACTGAATATTACTTAGTCAACAACACTGGGTTATGAAGAATTCCAGCCTGCATTAAATACTATGTTGGATCCTTGAGAGCGGATTTGACAGCCATGTCCATCCACAAGGCAGTCGCATCTGATCGAGATGATGTGAGTATTTCATATAAAACATATTTGACTTGTTTTTTGTTTTTATAAACCTACTGTATTCAATAATCAAGTGGTGGTGGTGGTGGTGGTGGTGGTGGTGGTGATGATGATGATGATGATGATGATGATGATGATGATGATGATGATGATGATGATGATGATGATGAATTTTATTGATAAACTTAATAATTTTCTTTATATATATACATGTATGTATCAGCTTGTTGTCGTTTTTTCAAAATAATGTCGAGAAATATTAAACTGTTTATATTTTATTTTGTATATGTATGTCAGTATAATTATCTATACTAATTAGTTAGAAAGGCTTTAAAGTACAATTTGTTTCCTTTACAGCACTAAACATTCTTGATGGGTAAAGTACCTGAAGGTGCATGAAAACCAAATCAGCATTGACTCAGCATTGAGTAGTTATCATCTGTGCACACACTACAAGTACAAAGCATGGGAACAGACCAAACTTCAAATGTTGAAGAGTGAAGAATTATTGTGAAAAAAACACACTAATTGTTAGAATACCAATAACAAAATAAAACAGATATACATCAAATTACCCACAGAGATTGTTTACATGTTATAATATTAAAAAAAACAACATTAGTTGAGAACTTTCACTCTGATATTTTTGGAGGGGCGAGCCCACTTAGTGTTCTTGTTTCTTCACATATTTTAGTTTAAAAGTACACTCATTTGTTTTAAACTCTGTATTCTGAGTTAGTATCATAATTAAAAATCATTTATTTGAAAACTCAGAATACAGAGTACATTTTATGAATAAGTCCAATTAAGCTTTATAATTTTTTACAAGAAAAAGGTTGATTTTTAAGCATTTTATTAGCTATAAAAATGTATGGTAACATGACATTATGTATATTTTCTTCAAAACTGGACGGTAAACTATCATAAATTGTCTTTTAAATTGTTCAATAGACATCATAGATAATATCTAAAATGATTTCAGCAGCTTGCCTTATAGTTAACTATTTTTTATGAATTTTATAAAACTGCTATATATTTTCAAACATCGAAAAACTGCTCTTTTCCGAAGAATCATAAGATCAATCAAACTGATTTTTTTCCATGTTTATCAATAATGTGTTCGTTCGAACTTTAGTTTTCTGTTAACTGAAGTTTATTTTACCAGAAACTGTTGTGTTTATTTCATAATCTCTGTAAAAAGCGAAAAAAAAATCAAATATAGACAAAATATTTACTTGTCGCTCTTTGTAGCCCTTGGAGTTTGGGGGTGGGTGTAATTAAACATAAATAACTTTTTTAATTCACGGTAAAAAATCTTTAAAATTTGGATAAAAGTCCCATAGTGTACCGTGATTATAACTATGTTGTCGGTTAAAGGTTTTAAAAAAGTGTGTATTACGGCGGCTAATACCTTAAATGACATCAAATAATATTATGTCTGTCCTGTGAACTGTATATGACCTCTATGGTCCATGCCTCTTGACCTCTCGTTACCTTGTTGTTCTGAGAATATCATGAATGAATGAACCACTCAACCAGCAGTTGTTCATTCACGCCACCCAGCACCAAGGTCGTATATCATTGACACGGACACCGCTTCTAGACTCAGGCGAAATCGGCGTCACCTCTTTGACACGAGAAACCAAAACAACGCTGACAGGGTAACAGACGCACACATGCCCGGTCAAGGAGTCGAAAACTTCGGACGACCGCAGCGAGCCAGACGGCAAATAAACAAACCAGCACGCTACATGGAATAAAGTGTTTAATGGGTTATAAGTCATTCAGTGTAAAACCTAAAAAAAAGAAAAAAAAGGGATAATGTGCTAGTAACCTCTTATCCCACCATTACAAATGCTTACAGCATTACCTCAATAAGCAAAGATAAATAACAGAAATAAGCAAAATACATATATGTAATATTTCTTAAAACCTAAAACTAGGAAAAGTTTTCAATTTGCCAATACTGCAAGTATTGAGGTCTTACTGTTTGCAAAACTAATTTGTGTGAAATATCGTTTAATTACGTTGTATAAAACATCATTATTTGTTTAAAGTGCACATGAAAGTTTTCTTGAATTACAGAACCATTATAGCTGGACTATTCAGAAACATTAAATTGATAACCTGTGAAATTAGCATGACTAAATTATCTAAAGACTTTCATCAATTTGTAAACTAACAAGAACTCTCAAATATTTACAGCTGTTGTTTGTATTAATGAATTGATAACAATTATCTTTGCAAGGAAGGGAGATGTCCTGTGAACTGTATATGACCTATATGGTCCATGCTTCTTGACCTCTCGTTACCTTGTTGTTCTGAGAATATCATGAATGAATGAGTCTGGTATTAAACGTCTTAAAGAATGCATCGCTTCCTTGTGTTTCCCAGTAATAATAAATATATAACAATGTCGATGTGCAGCTGTGGAGAAATCGAGGATATTAAACACTTCTTCATTTGGCTTTCACAGAGAAATGTACTACTGAATACCTATCTTTTAATTCACACTTATAAAACTTTATGTTCTAAACTAGAGGGTTCCAGTAAACAGTTTCGATTATGAATAAGATAAAATTTGAATTGTGTGTATCATCAACGAAGTCCCGTGCAGATTTTAATTGTGTGTATCATCAACGAAGTCGCGTGCAGATTTTAATTGTGCGTATCATCAACGAAGTCGCCTGCATATTTTAATTGTGCGTATCATCAACGAAGTCGCGTGCATATTTTGATTGTGCGTATCATCAACGAAGTCGCGTGCAGATTTTAATTGTGCCTATCTTCAACGAATTCGCGTGCAGATTTTAATTGTGTGTATCATCAACGAAGTCCCGTGCAGATTTTTATTGTGCGTATCATCAACGAAGTCGCGTGCATATTTTAATTGTGTGTATCATCAACGAAGTCGCGTGCACATTTTAATTGTGTGTATCATCAACGAAGTCGCGTGCAGATTTTAATTATGTGTATCATCAACGAAGTCGCGTGCAGATTTTAATTGTGTGTATCATCAACGAAGTCGCGTGCATATTTTGATTGTGTGTATCATCAACGAAGTCGCGTGCATATTTTGATTTTGTGTATCATCAACGAAGTCCCGTGCAGATTTTAATTGTGTGTATCATCAACGAAGTCGCGTGCAGATTTTAATTGTGCGTATCATCAACGAAGTCGCGTGCAGATTTTAATTGTGCGTATCATCAACGAAGTCGCGTGCATATTTTAATTGTGCGTATCATCAACGAAGTCCCGTGCATATTTTAATTGTGTGTATCATCAACGAAGTCGCGTGCATATTTTAATTGTGCGTATCATCAACGAAGTCGCGTGCATATTTTAATTGTGCGTATCATCAACGAAGTCCCGTGCAGATTTTCATTGTGTGTATCATCAACGAAGTCCCGTGCAGATTTTAATTGTGTGTATCATCAACGAAGTCCCGTGCAGATTTTAATTGTGTGTATCATCAACGAAGTCCCGTTTAGCTGATTGTCATCCGTTGTATAGTTATATAAGTTATAACTTGCAAAACGTATTCTTTCGGTATGTTTCCCACTAGCACAACTTCTTGGAATGTTCTGGCGAAATTTCTTTCTTTTTCCGTAGAGAAACCTCCACCATCAGAGATATCCTTCACTTGTATATTTTCATCGTTTGCAATCGCATCCCTATTCAGGACGGCAATGTGATAAGATCCACCACCGTGTTTTTTGGCGGCAAACAGTATTGCCGACGGCGGAGTTAGAACACACGATATGTACTGGGAGTTCGAGTAACTTCCACTCTCCACGTGATACTGTAACGTCGTGTTAGCGGACGGATCTTTTGCCAAAATTCCTCTTGTTAAAGGGTTTTCATTGTTCCTAAGGACTCGATATAACCGATTTACACTCATTTCTACGCTTAATGGGTAGCTTTGTTAACTTATTTTATATTACATCAACATTTTTATTGATCAGTCGCTACTTCGTACCATTTAAATTCCAAATATCTTATTTTTGCCGTTTACATATTCGAGCAATCGTTTTGTGTGTATCCTTTTTCTTTATAGCGAAACTGCGTAAATTTAAATGAATGCACGACAGGGATTCCCCATTTATTGTCAGTGCTGTAAATGTAATCGATCAATCGAACACCTCTGCCAGTATCGAACAGTAATTGTCTATCTCGAAGCTTGCCGGAGATGGCCGAGTTGTTACGATTGTATAATCGATGTGTCTTTGTGTTTCGTTTATTATTGCGAAGGTGTGCAAGTTAAGGCATTTTACCCATCATTCAGATCCACAGTTCCCATATTTACACCATAACAAGTATCACTGATTTTTTTTTAAATGACGTTATGAAATAAGATAGTGCGTCCTTAAAATGCAATTTATTATGTTACAGCGTGTCATTTAAGTGAATTTAACCAGTTACATGCATATATAATAATGGGTTTTTAGTATTGCGTTTATGTCCCGGAAATAAGATTCAGCAAAAATCAACTTGAGTCGAACACAACCTCCGGATCAAAACCAAATTCTTATAACCCTATTTTATCTATATTTTGACAGAAACTTTCCGAAACACGTTTTGTTTTGTTTTTATTCAAGCTCTTAGTCATTCGACTTTCAAACGCATGATTAAGCTTTTCGCAAATTAAAACTACTTTCTCTCATCTTATATTTTAAAAACATTATTACTCTTATTTGAGCTTCAAATAACAATGCATCAGTGTGTGTGTGTGTGTGTGCGTGCGTGCGTGCGTGCGTGCGTGCGTGTGTATGGGGGGTTATGACTTAAGTTAATACAGAAATACAAGTCAAACTTCTTTTGAGGACTATTGCCAGTTACATTGAAAATAAGTTACAAGTAAAATTGAGTTAAACCTTGTTTTCATATTTATTTTCAAACATTTGGTGGAGGAAAAATAAATATATAGAGGATATTTGTTTATTTCAGTGTAAGATCGTATTTTATTTCACGAGTGTCATAGAAAAACATATTTTCATGAGTGGTTTCTTTTATGCTTATTTTCGGAGTTTTATTTGTTTTTTTAATTTATTTCTGAATTACACCCTTTTTGAAAAGGGTGGGCTTTACGCCTCTACCCGTGGAGCGCCCCTCATGCATAATTATAGCTGTCAACTTTTCTACTTTCGGTTTGCTGAGAAATAGTTCTCTGCTATTCATTCTTATAGCTTAATATTCGCTCGTTTTTTCTTGCAAAGCTTTATGAACAGTAAAAAATGAAGTATTATTAGTGCACAAATGTTCCAAAAAATAATGAAAACACTTTATTTTAACCAAATTACTACGCCGCTATTTATAGAATGAAAATTTGGAAGGTCAAATGTGTTAGCAAAACAAATGTGGATACTCATTGGATTTTAACCATTCTTCTTAGTTTAAGACTGCATATACGCGTGTTTTTATAGTAAGTTAATATTCAGTCATCTTACTATCAGAGACCAGTCTGTTCCGCTTTAAAATGTTTGTTTTCCAGAAGAGTAAATGCCACGCTAGTTTGTTGACACATTTTGAGATGTGGGTGGGGTAAAAAATATCGGATCTATCTGTAAATTGTTGTGTGAATTCTCCAGGAAGCTCATTTTACGTACTACAACGGTTAACAGTTCAAAATACAATTGAACGATGCTATAAAATTTTATTTATGTTCGAACAGTTGTTTTTGTCTGTAATTTGTTTGGAATGAAAGCAAATGTTTGAACATTTAGCTTCAAAGATCAGTAAAATGTTTGATAAACGGGATAACCGGTAAAAAACGGTAAGTTGTTAATTTCCAATTATATATTTATTTAAATTTATAAAATATTTCTTTATTTTTTTAACATTTTTTGACATAATTTACTGAAGTCCAGTGTTCTGTTTTGACCAAGGCAAGTACTGTACATGTAACAACAAAGGATTTTAAAAGTAGTTCTGAAAATTAATATTTTCACTCCTTATTTTGCAGTGAAAATATCAAATTGATATTTTCACTGTTGTTATTTCACTGTTAAAACCCCATATTCCATCATAAAGCATGAAAGAAAAGTCTATGAAAGAGTTTAAAAGATACCATCATTAATGTTAACACTTACATACACATACAGAAAAGAATTCATTTTCAAAGCTTAAACCTTAATAAAAAATAAATTTCACATTGTTTTTCAAATGAATTTAACAGATTAGTGATCTATTTTTTCTGTACACGAAGTTGACAATGAATAATTTCATATTTATTCAATCTGCTGTATTGCTGCATATACTTTATCATTTCATGAAATGCATGCACAAAGTTATATACAAGAATCAAACATTGTAACTTTAGAAGAAACGACTTGACACGAAACTGATGGAAAGAAAACATCTATTTACAAATTAACACATGATTTACGCAAATAAAATACTTACAATTGTTCGACTTTAGTTCAAAAGCATTAAAATCAAAACATTTAAGGAGTGAATACAACGTGCTTGCTAAAATTGTAAATATTCACTGTTTTTGCTTTTTTTTTCATTTTTTAGACCAAAAAAAAGGTTATCCCGGAAATGCATCACGAAACACTTATTGAATAATTGCTTTACTCTATGATTTCGAAAATGCAGAAAAAAATCCGACTAAAGTATAAAAAAAAAAATGGATTGTGGCGTGGCGTGCGAACACACGCCGGTAAGGCCAAGCTTTTTTTTAGAAAACCGTCGCCTTAACCACTAAAAGGACTAATACAACTGTGAAGGATATTTTGATCTGTCAACAATACATTGATAACATCACGTGCTAATATTATTTACGCAACAAACAATCGCTGAAATACGTAAGTTACGCTGTTTGGAAAATTGTGGTCTTCAAAGAATATATTTGAACATATATCAGCATTTGCTTAAGGGCTTCATCTGTCAGTATCATAGTTTTAACACTCCTTATGATTTGCCAGTTGATTTCGTAATACAAAAGTGCATTTTAAAACCACGGGCGAGTCCTTTTAAGATCAAATTGTTTTTCTCAATGTTATTAAGAGAAAGAGAGGGAAAAAGTTAATGTGATAAAATGCGTGAATTGTTTCATCCCCTTTATACTTCATACACAATTGCCCCACAACCAGTTTGTACAAGTACATTTCCTATTTGCTGATTTCAAGCCATGAATAAAGCAATGAATAAATAAAAATATATATAGTAAGTAGCAGACTTAAAAATATACAAAATAACACATTCAAATCATTATGTAAAATCGATATTAATGTTACTATAAATTGATCAGAATCTACGAAAATAAAATAAAGTTTTAAAAATTTCTGATACAATTTTACCAAACTGCAAATTTCATTGTTTTACATTTCATTTATTTTTCTATGCAATTGATTTCCCCAGATTTCACGACTGTATACCTGATGCACCTAAAGTCCACTACACAAATCATATATAACTAGCTTTGTTGTCTCCCTTGTTGTTATTCTGTAAATTTGGTGGACGTAGGTCAGCGAGCACTTTCTTGGAGATGGGTTTTTCCAGGAAGCGGTCCCAGAGGCCGTTTATGACGTCAGTCACGTGAAGTGGGTTAGAGTTCCGGGCGAGAAGTTGGAGAAGGAAAATTCCGTCGTCGCGCAGATAGTTGCCGAATTTGGTACACAGGCTTTTGTCGGTCGTAGTTTGTAATCTGGTAAAGGGAACAGCAATTTACTTCTTTTTAAATATTACCGCCGTGGGGTGTCATTTTAGAGAGTAGAGTAAGAATCTGATTTGTTACACAATAGTTACAATTGATAACCTGGATAGAATACACATACATTAAACATGATGTCAATTATTAAAAAAACTTATGTGTGAAACTCATTTAACGCGTCCGTAAGAAGCCACTGAACGTGTATAACGGTACTTCGAAAATGTGCATCATAACGCTAGTAAGACTTTCCTCTGCTGGCCCTAATTTCTCGAAACTTCTTAAGTCCCTTATAACAGGATTAAGCTAATAGCACTAATTTTGTTGTTCTATAAAATGTGTTATATGTACTTCTTCAAGAATTTTTAGAAATTGTATTGGAATAATCTGTGTGATTATCAGAATAAACCATTTTTCATTTATCAAAATCAATTTTCAGTATGTATTCTGGCTAATTGAAATAAGCGACTTAAGCCTGTTAAGCTTTAGAAGTTTTGAGAAATTGGGGCCAGATAATTATGGAAAAACGAATGACGAAGACCTACCTGCCCTTGATTTTCAAGTACTTTTTCACGAAGGAGACCCGATTTCTGCGGACGATGAGGTGCCATATCCAGGACATGAGGTTTGCTCCGGTTGAAATGGCAACAAATACGAACCAGAACCACAAAAACAGGAAGATCTTCTCATTGAATAGATTGAGGGGTAGGACACACTGCACTGTGTGGTCCTGAAAATAAAGCAGTAGCAAAGGTTTCGTTTACAAATATAGACGTAAATATGTTTATAGATAACAATTAACAAGATATGTTTGTAAAGCATTATATGCCCCACTAATGGCAGTCATATTATTAACTCTAACTAAAGTTAGTTTCAACAATTTTTCTATTTTGAGTATTAGTGTCCTTGACCTTGACTCTAGGGGCACAAAACGCAATCCCACGAGTCTTCCTTAAAATCAAATTTAGTAAAGATATTTTAACCCTAACTAAAGTTATTCAGTTTCAACCGTTTTTTTTTTATTTTTAGTAAAAGTGACCTTGACCCTAGGGGTCCAAAACGCAATCAATTGAAATGTCTTGAGTCTTCCTATATATTACATTTGTTTAAGATATGACATTCCTAACTCAAATTATTCAATTTCATAGGTAAGTTTGAAGCTGTTTCAATATGTGCAAACCTGCTTACAAATAGCCAAATGACTCACCTTTGGTTATAAAGTTACATGCAACATGCAAATCAGTAGGGACTCCCCCCGTTTGGATGTGGACGGCTTTTATCAGTGGCGTAACTTAATCACATAGCCAACTGACTAACCTTTTGTTGTATGCCACGAACGCTAAAGCTACAAAGCGATACCCGTGGAAACCGGCGGCTCTCCTTCAGTTGGTGCTCCACTGCGAGGGTGCGGATGGCTTCAATCCCCCAGTAGCTGTAGAAACCACCCAGGAAAGCGTCAAGTATGTAGAATTGGCAGATCACGTTGACACAGAACATCAGCTTGGATATAAGGTACAGGCCTGACGGAAAATAAATAAAACATGATCATTTTGTGAGAGAATAAATTAAGTCACTTTGTTGAAAATAAGTGTAATATGGCATGGCATGGCAAGCAGAACATGCAATTTGTTTTTTATGCTGGATTAAAAATCAGAGTCAATGCATGGCAAGTAATTGCATTTTGTATTTTACAAAACGTACCTATGCATGGCAAGTAATTGCATTTTGTATTTTACAAAACGTACCTAAGTTCCATCCCATGCGTTGAAGCTTGTGCAATACAAGCGTTATATACGCCGATAGATATGTTCGTGCTAGCCGATATAGTGAAAAAAGATTAATTAAATTAATTTTGAAAAACTATTTCTTGAATGCCTTTGTGATTCCTGTGTGTCAAATGGTCTAATGTTGTATTGTATTTTAGAAGACTTTTTCTGAAAACGCAGCGTAATAGACTAATACCGGTGAGATAAGTTCCCTCGCGGCGATTCAGACAGAAGCAGAGGCGTGACAGTTTTTGGCGCATGCGCACAAGACAGTTCCAGTGGTATTGTCGGTTGCCCTCAAGCCAACGGTCTATGGTGCACACAATCTGAATGAAACAACATGTAAAGGTTTCAATTTCAGAGAGAAAACAGCATTGAAAGAAGGTCCAATTTACAATAATTCGATGCACGCTAATTCTGCTTTACAATAATTGTATTGAACTATCCGAAAAATAGGCATGACAATAGTAGGACATCATCAAATACCCTCAATGTGGAAATTACCAGGATTATGACGTATGCTTTTGTACGAACTTGATAATATGCCTTTCGATGTATTAAAGAGATATTTCAATGCATCATTTTTTTTTATATTTATGATATTTTATTGTTTTGAAATTTACGCCCGGCCTCAAGTCCGAATCAAACGTCAGCGCGAACAGGGCCGGGACACAATATTAACAAATGAATGTTATTTTTCTGGAATGGCGTAAGGTTCTCTAACTAGAGCTATCACTGAAGGTGATTAATACCCCCGAACAATGCCTCTTATTATGATTTATCATTGTATGAAGTTTTATGAAATTCCATCTAGTAGTTTTCAAGTTACTGTCCAGACAAAAGTTTGACAAAAAACAACAGAAAAAGGCTCCGGACAAGAAAAAGTAACAAAGGGCAGTTACTCTGTAATTGGCTGAAATAGAATTGCGGTTCCTGTACACTGCACTTCCTCTCATTATGATATATCACTGTATGAAGTTTTATTAAATTCCATCCAATAGTTTTCAAGTTATGCTCCGGACAAGAAAAAAAGTAACAAAGGGCAGTAACTCTGTAATTAGCTGAAATAGAGTTATGGTTCTTGTGCACTGCACTTCCTCTCATTGTGCTTTACCATTGTATGGAGTTTTAATAAATTCCATCTAGTAGTTTGCAAGGTAATGTCTGAAAAAAATGTTTGACAGCAAAAAAGCAAAACAAAGGGCAATTACTCAGTAATTAGCTAAAGTAGAGTTATGGTTCTTAAACACTGCACTTCCTCTCATTGTGCTTTACCATTGTATGAAGTTCCAATGAATTATATCCAGTACTTTTCAAGTTAAACTCCGGACAAAAAAAGTAACAAAGGTCAATAACTCTGTAATAAGCAAGAATAGAGTTATGGGTATTATACACTGCACTTCCTCTCATTATGCTCTATCATTGTATGAAGTTTAATCCAGTTCCATCCAGTAGTTTTTAAGTTATGCTCCGGACAAGGTAAATTGCAACAGACCGACCGACAAACCGACGGACCGACCGACCGACCGACCACAGGGTGACTCCAATAAAAACCGGAAGGCATGTATATACAATAAATTGCGATATTACACTGAAACAAAACATTATCCTACATATATACATTCATACCAGTCCAACAGGTCAATAATGACTTTTGATATTTTTATTAACCTCCTCTATCTTGGCGTCTCTTTTGGCGTCATCCACGTAGTGCGCTTCAGCCGTCATCTCGACCAACTTCCGGATGTCCACACCGGAAAACCCAGAAAACGCCCGCCATACCACACTGGGAAGCTGCGTAAAATGAAGAATTTTTATTTGGTTAATCATAAAAAAAGTTATTCGGAAGACAAGCATGCGTATTATTTTAAAAGTACCGGAACTGCGTTCATTGACACTTTTGGTTATGCGACCCATGAAAAAGCTTTTATCATTTATATGTTGAAACTCTCTTATATGGGTAAGAAAGCGCTCCTATAATGCCTAAAATTGTTTCCTAAATTATGACCCATATACATGTATTGGTATAAACTTGTTTCATTTAAAAGGTATTGTTGCATACAATGTTTTTCTTATAAGACCAAAGATACATTGCTAAATAACTTTGTTATATACCACGTGATAAATTACGTCATAAATGCTACGTCGGAAGGCAACATTTGCTTCGAATGAAGCACACAAAGGTAACTTTTCCTTCACCATTTTAAAAGAAACAAAGGGCAGTCTATTCTGCTTTAAGAGCCCCACCTTTGTTTCATTGCCGGGGTTTGATTAGGTAATTAGTTTCCGCAGACACTTCGACAAACCGGTTTCCAAAACAAAGTTTCGACAGTAGCAGTTTTGTGAAAAGGTATGTCGAATGGTTTTAAGAAACTCAACTCTCACGCAAACTCTAGTAAAAGACCGAAGGGGTATGGAAGCGGCGCAAATGCCCTTTGTAGCATTTAAAATGGTGAATAAATAGTTATCTTTGTTTAAAGTCCTAATTTGAAGCAAAGTATTGCCTTCTGACGAAGCATTTATGACGCAATTTATCACAGGGTATACTCACACTGTACATGGCAGTTGAAAATAAAAATAAGGATGAAGAGTCTATTTTAAATGAAAACAACAACAACAACTTTTTGTTAAAATTGTTTTGGTTGGAGCTGCATTTTATTCTTGTGACATGCTTCCAAACAATAGAAATTTAACTCATCACATAAATATTAAACTATTATTGGTTATATACCTTAATGCATGAAAACTGTGCCAGCATCTTGCTTGGTTCAAGTCTATAAATACTAGTAAACTATCAACACCTACCTGCATGTATTGAAATTTGACTTTGTACCAAAAGCTACATCGTTCTTAGATCCAATTAAGACCAATACTGAATACCAGCCCAGGGGAGGTAAACAACGATATATTTATTATACAACGGAGTAAAGAGTATTACCTTGAATAGTAGAGCGCTAAAGAGCAGGATCATGGGAACGTATTGGTAGTACGTGAGCTCGTGCTCGCGGTTATTTCCCTTGGGAACGTTCTCCTCCATGGGAATAAAATACGTATTCTGGACCCAGCAGTAGTTCACTGTGTACTTCGCCATGTGAGCTGGGGGAGAAAGGAATTGTAATTATTTATTTTTTACTGAGCATAAATCTGCATCAGTACGTATGGCAAAATACACTTGCCCGTGTTTTTGCTAATGCAATGCGGCTGTATTCCACTCTGCTGACGTCATGTCATAACACGTATCAATACGCATATAGTTATTTAAAATTACGTCATAAAACGAAACATTCCGTTATCAATATATCATGTGATTTGTGTTAAAACGTGTTTTCTTAATAATTTAACCAGACATGTATATAATAAAAGGGTTACTAACACCGCATTTTGAGGTGCGTATTAGATTCTCGTGGTATGTGTTGTTGTTGTTATTGTTGTTGTTGTTTTTCAGTCAAACAAGGGGCATAACATTTCGACAATTATAGAAGCTCGCTATTGCCTCTGGTCACATGAGTACATAGATAGGTTCCAGTATCTCGAAACATCGGCCATTCGAGTCGACTGTTTTCTTTGAAAAACAAGACTAACTAAAACTGTTCAGTCCGATTGTGGACTTATTTCATCGACTGTATGTCTGTTGTTGTTGTTGTTGTTGTTGTTGTTGTTTTGTCAACCAAACGAGGGGCAAAACTCCACAATTAGCATACATGTTCGGGGGTTTTCTCTGTGATCAAACGGTTTTTGAATTATGGTCAAATTTAAAATGTTTGAACCTTCGCGATGCAGACGACAATGACATCTAGGCTACGACATTTTATCGACCGTTTTCTTATAAAAAAATGTTAACATTTCTCCTACCCGTGTATTCTCCGGGCATCCAGCAGGCTATCCTCTCGTCCATGTACGAGCCGCCAACGACAAAGACGGAGAACGCTATCAGCAGTACGACGGTCACAATGTGGTTGAGCCGGTCCGCCCAGTCGTCGTCGGCGTTCCCCGTCAGTCGCGTCCACGTCGTCCATTTGTCCAGGAATATGAACCTGTTAAAGTAAAAGATCCCTTAAAAACTCTAAAACGAAAATTTGACCTCAAAACATTTCATTTTTGTTGTATTTGACACAAGTTACATGTGAGCATTTAAAACGACGAGATTAATGTAACATCAGGTAACTTTTAAGGAAATGTTTAACTGAAATATAGTTCAGATATCTTGTGAACAAAACCGTCCATAAGGTTAATAAGGATGATGATTGTTTTGATGATCATAAGCTGTATATATGCTTGTATCTAAATAAATGTTCTGTTCTGTTCTGTAAATAGGAATTGTTTATTAAGTACAAAACACGCAAGTTCTGATAAAATTTTGTTTAATTTGCAACCTGAACTTATGCATTATCAAGAAATATAAACGTAATTTCAATCAAAATATTTATTACACAGACGCGTTTCTTGCATTTTAATACATAATCTATAAGATTAAACTGTTTCCGGCGTTGTCGAGACGTAATAACTTTAAACAAAAAAATAGGTGAAAGTGTGATATAAAAAGCAACAAAAATATAGGTGAAAGTGTGATATAAAAAGCACGTTTACAATATGGGTTCAGAAACAAAAAAGCATCCCTCCCCCATCATATTTCCATATACTTTTGAAAACGGAATTTGGGGGTCATGGCCGCCGACAATAAACTATACTCACGGGTCCGGCATGGTCTGCTTCCTGTTAGGCGGTCACCTCAAAGTATCTGAATTTGACCCCGGTACCAATTAACTAACCGCGCACACTCTCTCGCATATGTTGGCCAGAATTCGGCGCGGATGCTGCTTCTGCGAATCGCCGTCAACCCGAATCCTGGTTTATTTGTTATGTCATTTAAATAGAAATCGTTTTAAAATTCATGAAACATTTATTATTACAATTTTAAACCACTTACATGTGTCTTTGCATATTATGACCATATATACAGCTACATAAATAAAATTTTGTTAAAATTAAATTAAAGTCGTCAAGAAAACGACAATTTTTCGTACAAACGCAATTGATGATTGCCAAAACAGTATATAAAAACAGATAAATAATTAGATATTAACATACATATCAATGATTTATAGATGCAAACCGATTGTTTATAGTAAGGTAAAAATGGCATACAAAGTGCAGAAAAAGAGAAATACCAGATATCCCAGCAAATTATATGCTTAAATCAGATGCACTCTAAACGAAATGATCAACTGTGAATTTTTGTTCGTTTTCACCCACTTGACATGCATCTGGATTCACTGAAACCCGTCTGATGACAGAACATTTCATTGTCACCTCTGAAACGTGTCGTCGCTGACTGATGCCTCGTACACATGTACATAAAAACAGACATTCACTCTACAAATGCATACATGAATTCCCACATAAAACACATATTGACACCATCGTCGTTTTCAACACTAACATCATGATCAGTATCATCGTTGTCGTCGTTGTAATCATCATCATCATCATCATCATCATCATCATCATCATCATCATCATCATCATCATCATCATCACCATCACCACCGCCGTCGTCGTCGTTATCATCATCATCATCATCATCATCATCATCATCATGAGACAGTCATCATCATCATCATCATCATCATCATCATCATCATCATCATCATCATCATCATCACCATCATCATCATCATCTGACATCAGCGCCACCACCATCATCATCATCATCGTCAAAATCATCATTTAAGATATAATTTTGGTATTCTCTCTTTCCAAAAAAGATTTTGTTTTATTTAAAAATATGAAATTGAATCTACAAACGAGAATTTTTCGAAACGGATGTCGCCTCCTGTCAGTTTCGCACATAATTGTAAAACCCAAATAATATCATTATTAATAATGTCAAGGGGGTCACTAGTGAAATGTCTTGGCGAGACCAATTTAAAGAATGGACACCAAGATATTGACTTTTGACCTAAAAACCGATAGGGGCATTTACTGGTCATTACACATTGCAGACAACGCGAAAACTTTTTCTTCTTCACAGGACATTGCGACAGGTAAACACTGAAAGTTTACCTGTCGCACCAATTTTTTACCTGTCGCAATGTTACAAACAGTATTCAGTTACATCAGTCTAAACCTTGATTTAAAGCCTCTTTTTAAAATAAGTTTTGTTATTCCCCATTATAACAGGTTTAGATCTTTTTGGTTAGATTTGTCCTACAGTACTATAATAAATTACAAAAAAAAGCTAAACATATGTAAAAAAATCAATATTCGGATCTTATGTCATAATTTTTTTCTTCCCTTGCCTCCCAAAAAAAACTCATTCGTCTATCCATGGAACAGCTAGATCTTACTCTTTTAATTCATCTTTAAATTAAAGATACAGTACGGTTATAAAATGTAACGAATTGTACTACAAGTCAAACTCAGACACAACATTTATGCAAAAACGAAAGTAGAGTTCTTGTTATTGACAATGTTAAACAGAGCGGAAAGAAAGTCAGCTCGGTATTTAAATTAACACGATTGCCAGGAACCACTTCGCCGAAAATAAATACATACGGAATTTTGTAATTTCCGAACATTTCCGTAAAATAAAAGTATTAGAGTACGAGCTGAAATCGGAACCTTACGATAAAACATCAGCTTTTACGGGAACATGTCGAAACGGGATTTAAAAATAGTGATACACGGATTAACACGCTGAATAATCATGATATAATAGTTAAAAATACCTCTGAACATTTATTTAGAAACTGAAAGTAAATTTTCCGAAAATTAAACGGTGCTGACTGTATTTTTTCACCGGACATTGTGACCGACCAAAACAAAAGTTTCGTCGGTCAAAATGAAAATATACCGGACATGTCCGACTGTCCGACGGACATTCGCATTGTCTGCATTGCTAACAAGTTGCAAAACCGTAGGATCACGGTTTGAGCGGAAACCGTTTTAAAGATATATACCTTCGACCTACTGACCCCAAAATCAATGGGGGTTAACTTCTGTCCATGAGCAATCTGCATGCAAAGTTTAGATACTCGACAACAGGTAATTCAAATGTAATTGGACCCCCCCCCCCCCCCCTCCCATTGCCACTTTAAAAAATAGAAAAGGGGGTAATCTGTCAAGCTAGCTAAAGAACTTCTGTAAACACGTTATATATTACCTTTTGGGACGTGTTTATAGTGTAGTAAACATAAAAAAAATTTCGACATGAAAGTTATGGAAGCCAGAACTATCGTCAAGGCATTACCATCATTTGTCGATTGAAAAGTTCATGAAAAATGTTTAAAGTATTTTACTTAGTAATGAACGTACATAAAAGCAAATTCTTACACAAGTAGCTTGATTGTATTTTTGTTATTTTCAACAATTTTGAAGTGTGTTCTTTTTACGAGATTCAGTTTTAAATTCTCTAAATTAAAAAACAAATATATACAGTACGAGTAGTAACGTTACTTTGGTACAGTACTGTTGTTCTACCGTCTGTTTCTATAAAGTATGTACTGGATAGATATTTAAGCCACTGGGCGATAGTCGATTCTGAGAATATGCAATTGGTAATGCACCAGTCAATTGTAATTCCCCCACCCCCAGGTCCGGGGGTATACCGGGGATAGCCGGGGAAAAGGGCCGTGTTTTTACTTTCCATGTGGCCCCGCAGTGCCGGGTGACTGTGGTGGTTTTGTCTTCACGCCAAATATAGCAGGAAATTGGCCTTATCTAGGGTCCCTTGGGTACGGGGGCATTTGGCGGGGGTTTTACCAACAGATTGTCCCCGCATGGCGGAGACTTTGCCCAGGCTTGGCTAGACCGAAAGTCAAAGTCCCCGTTATTCCATGGACCTGGGGGAGGGCCGTGGTTTCAAATGACTGGCGCAAAATCGCCGAGCTCAATTGAGAACGATCTTTTTTGACAATAATCGATCTCGGTTTATCCCTGCTGTTGACAGAAACGGCGAAACAAAACAACAACAATATTTCAAAGACATAAAACACGTTGAAAACATGCCTTTAAAGTAATTAAAGTAACGTTTTCAGAGAATATTTGTAAAGAAAAACATGATAAATTCTTAATATATTAATTTAAAAAACGATTTTTAACACTACATACGTGGGCTCGATTCTCTCCGGAATACTGCCAAATATCTGCAGAAAAATGTGTCAACACCGGAAATAGAAAAATAAAATCAATGACGTCACGTATGATGCAATTTCCTACCATCTATTCTATTCGTGGCAGAGGAATTTGACACTGACAGCTGTTAATTATCTGCATCTTTTCCATCGTAGGCAATAATTGATTGTGTATTGAATTTTGAACAGAACATAACAATAATGTTTATTTAACTTAAAGCTGCACTCTCACACATACTGTATAGCATTTTTACAACTTATTATTATTATTTTTTGTCTTGGAAAGAGCATATTTTTGCACAAATATCTGCAAACCATTGATATTTATAAATTTGCTGACAAAAATCAGATCGTTGATTTTCATGATATTTCCGTTCGAAAATTAATGCATAAACAATCAATTTTTTTAACTAAAATACTAAAATCTGGGATCTAATTTTTTTCAGCAGTCTTATATGACTGGTTTCCAAGGATTCTCGCAAATATTAGCTCGTTCCAAGATTTTTTTTAAAAAGGTGTCAAAACGTCCATCTCTGAGAGTGCAACTTTAAGCATACTGATATAGCTCGTTGATTTCAATACATGTGAAAATCAAAGCTCTGAAAGTGCTGAGGGACGCTTAAGTATTGCTTAAAGCTGGCAGCAGTAATGCAACATCTCGTAGTGTAAATGAAGATATGCCCTAGAAAGAATGTGATTTGGACTCTATGTACAACATTACTTGTTTGTTTGTTTTGAAGAAACAATTGATATTGTTTTAAAGAAACAATGGATGTTGTTTTAAAGAAACAATGGATGTTGTTTGGCAATGTTAACAAGAGATGTTTGTCAAACATTAAACAGCATTACATAAATATAACGTGAATATAATGACCAATATGAGTTGTGACCTTGAACTTTGTCTTTATTTCCTTAAAATTCACATGGAGTCATTTACTGCACCCCAACCATAATGTCAAGTTTGAGGACCAGGGCCATTGGTGCAGGGGTTGGTGAATCATCTCAAAGACAAGCTTTTTGCATTAAATGCAATTGTAACCTTGACCTTTGATCCCAACAATCAATCAGGTGTCATCTTCTGGCCAGTCTCAACCTCCAAGTCAAATTTGAGGGCAATTGGTGCAGGCATTGTAGAGTTATCACTCAGACAACCATTTCGGAATCAAGGTCACTGTGACATTGATATTTGACCTGATGACCCCTAAAATCAATTGTGGTTATCTACCGGTCAGACCAAACCTTTGTGTCATGTTTGATGACCAAAGGTTCAGGCATTGTGGAGTCTTCACTCAATGTCACTTGGACCTGATGATTCATATTATCAATACGAATCATCTATTAGCAAGGACCAACATCCAAGTCAAGTTTGAAGGTCATGGGTGCAGGCAATGTCTAGTTATCACTCGGACTCCCTTTTAAGTTTTTAACATTCAAGATCACGGTGACCTTGACATTTGGCCCCTTGAATAAATAGGAGTCAGGACAAGACTCCATGTTAAGCTTGATCACCAAAGGTCCAGGCATTGTTGAGTTATCACTCAGACAAGCTTTGACAACCTTTGCATGCTTAAGTTCAATTTGACCTAGACCTTTGACCTGAGGACCCCTTAAATCAAAAGGGGACATCTACTGATCAGACCAAAGCTTCATGTCAAGTTTGAGGACTTAATGTCCAGACATTGTCGAGTTATCATTCATACAAGCTTTGGTCTACCGTCGGAACGACTAACCGACAGTAGCAAAGCAATATACTCCTCTTCTTCGAATCCTATTACAACAACTGAAATGTTTGTCTCTGATAAGAATGAAACAATAAAAACAAGAAAGAAAGTAGTGCATACCTATATGAATTCATTTGAAAAAAATGTAGATGATTTCCTGTTTCAATTGCCGAATGTAAAATCAACCTACACTAATGACCAAAAGTCTTGTCCGATCTACAAAAACTACAATATCTGTTTTGTTTTATATCGCACACTCATAAATTTAGTATCGATGGAAAGAGGACATTAATATGCATTCAATGAAAAACGAATTTGGGAATTTGAGCCAGTACTGCCGGTACAGTAATGTGTTAAAATTGGCATTGAGGATTTGCAAGGCACAAATGATTGCGTTGAGTGTGTCTTAATTTAAACGGCGTTTTCAATAATGTGTATGACCTCCATTAACCCGAATGAGTTCAGTGCACCTTTTACGCATTGACGCTACAAGTCTGTGCAGGAATCTAGCCGGAAGTTGGCCGCATTCATGAGCAATGGCGTCACATAATTGATAGACGTTGCGCACGTTCGGTGCCCTGAACTTCCGTTTCATGTAGTCCCAAACGTGTTCGATTGGGTTCATATCTGACGATAACGCCGGTGTAACGTTGTAAAGTGACCCCCATAGAATAATGACCCCCCGGTCATTATTTTATATAAAATAATGACCCCCGGTCATTATTTTATATAAAATATTGACCGGGGGGTCATTATATTATGACTGGGGGGTCATTATATTATGACTCCTCACACGTAGAAAAATGACCCCTCACGTAGAAATGTGACCCCCTATAGAATAAGGACCCCCCCCCCAATCCAAACCTTGACCTAACCTATCTAAGGTACACTTGCACAACATAATTATCTTCATCCATAGACATCGGAGGAGAGATGGCACCCGTCCGTGCATGCGTCCATACTGCACGTTTTTTTTTGACCGCAGTTAGATGGAATTGATCCAAGCTTCAGGGATTACCACTACCGATGCCTATTTGTGTGGAAAGAAAAAATGGTTAAAGTCTCCGACCGAGAATCACTTGCCCCTCACCGTTGTGAGTTCGACGCCTACCAGGGTCGTGTATGGGTGACAGGCATACAAACTGTGCGCTGCTCAGTTTATCATTTAAAACATAGGCGATGGACTGCATAGGAACGTTCCATCAACAAAATACGCAACTACTTGTTGTAATTTACGGCCTGTTTGAATATCAACAATCAAAAATATTTATAATCACAGAACTAGCTAGTTTTCAGGGGGCGAGGGTGGCTGGATTTCAATCTAGTATCGTTGGACTTCTTACCAGAACTCGTCTAATCCTGATCTGATGTAACATACTTCGATAGCTTCCTCGCCTAAGAATCGAATCTGTGCAACTGGATTAGGAGTCAACTATATAAACCTCTCTGCGATTGAAATTAAATAATTATTAATTATACAAGCAGAATCACTGTAAGTGCACTGTAAGTGACAAGTGTTTGTTAGTGATTTGAATCATTTTCGTAGTCATCAAAGTTGTATAGTGATTAAACGTCCCACACAGATTAATGGAACTAGCAATGATGAATGACTTAAAAATATTATCCCTTTTTTCTTTTCATGACCATTCGAAAAGTGGTTTTAGAAATCATTTAGCACAAAAAGGATAAGCAATTCATGCAAAAGATCTGAGTTACAGGTTAATTACAGCAACCTCTTATTATCATAAATGTTCTTTCTTCCCCAGGACTGTGTACCATTGGAACAACCTACCACTTACTGTTGCCCTCCTCCCTACCCCTGAGCAGTTCAGTGCAGCTATATTTAAGAAATGAACGCCTTCTCGCGTCGGTTCACGATTATATGAATACAACAAGTCTCGTGCATAGTTCGTAAACCCCGAAGGGGTTTACGTTAACTATGCACGCTACTTGTTGTATTCATATACCCGTTGAACTATAGCGAGAAGGCGTTCATTTCTTATATTTATATTATCATTTATATTATTTCTACTTATATCAAAAGAATAATAGTCGATTTATTGGATTATCTTCTAAGAAAATCGATTGCATCTTATTAACACGACGATCGCGTCCGTTATTCGGAAGAGCGGTGGCCAGCCCATATGACGTCACGGAGACTTGTTTATTTCGTATGTGCCAATCAGATTGCGTGACGAAATATCTCGCTCATTTTTTGAAGGAATTTAACATTAACTTGAGATATATTTTAACCTTAATTAGAAGACGTGTCGCGCACACCACCCAGATCCGCTCGTCAAAGGTCAAGGTCACACTTGGAGTCGGCGCAAAATCCGTGTCCGGAGCATAACTTCTATATGGATGGAGGGATTTTAATATAATTTGGCATAAATGTTCTCCATGGCAAGGCGGTGTGTCGCGCGAAAAAATTATGTCTCTGTGGCAAAGGTCAAGGTCACACTTAGAGGTCAAATGTCAAATAACAAGTTCAAGGTTACATAGACCTTAAAACTGAAAACGGTTTCCGCTCAATAACTTAATTATTGTTCAACCTTCAGCTGCCAAACCTGATAGGATGATCACCCATATTGAGTAAATGACCCCTATTGTTTTTGGGGTCACAATATCAAAGGTCAAGGTCATTATCATTCTTTCATCTTCACAAATGTCCATTATGAATCTTTCTGTGAAAATTTAAACCTACAAAGCGGGCTCGACATCTGCCCGTGGGCATGCAGAATGTATTTCTAGTTAACCCTTTTAAACATTCTTTTAAATCTTTTTAAACTACTCTTTAAACCTTCTTGCGATTTTGACGCGCAACCATGTCTACGTCCCCGGGGGTGTTTGACATTACCGGAAGACAGACAGACAGACGGACGGACGGACAAACGGACAGACGGACGGACATACTTCTAATTTTGACCTAATATGACTCAGTTTTAAACTCACTCGAATTAACTAGCATTCTGACCAAATTTTATAAAGATTCATATAAAAATGTGGCCTCTAGAGTGTTTTTACTTTTGTGTGAATATAGATACGGGTCTTGGTAGCATTATCGTTGAATTTGCTAGATCTGATTTTATCACATGACATCGCTTGTTTTTCATGTAATATAATCATTACGAATTTCTTTATATTTAACACGTGTAATATAACTTTGACGTGACTCATTTCCGCCAATACATTCCATATAGAAAAAAGGCGTGAAAAGCGTGCGTACTCATAGCGTTAAAAAGGGTTTATTTTATATGTTTTATTTTTATGTTTTAAGTCATGTGATAAAACGAATCTCACATTCGTTGTCAAAAAATATAATATTTTATTAAACTCGTTCAAGAAAATGTTATAAAGCTCGCCCGAGGCTCGCTATGTAACATTTTCTTGAGCTCGTTTAATAAAATCTTATATCATATGACAACTCATGTGAGATCCTATATATCCGTGGTTCGGGAGTGTTGTTCGGTATATAATAAGGACAATTTCATAAACGAAAGGACTTTTTATTTAAAACTGTATGGAATATAGAGGCGAATCCAACAAAACGTCCCAGGGTGTTGACCTGTGCTTTGGTAAAACTACATGTCACATATGTTTATATCTTAAGCTATTATTTTAGTTAGTAAATCACACAAGGTATATTTAGCACGCATTGTTATGCTCATCAGATGCAATATGTTAAACCAAATTTAGCATAAATTGTATCGTTCTCCACTGAGTTGTTGATTTATTCTTGCACGTGTCACTTATCAATTAAGTATGTTTTCGACATCGCTCCAGTCACATACTATATTGAAAATATTTGCATCCACCTCGTCAGATAACCCACGCAGCCCTTCTACATTGTAAGGCGTGTTAGTAAAAGCCTTCACATATACAGTCTTTACACTTTTGTCAAGTTTTAATAGCAAGGCTTCGTCTGCGTAACAATTCACTAAAGCAGCATCTAATATGTCATCACTTATAAGGGCGTGGTATCTTTCTGGAATGTGGTTCCGAATTCGTTTGTATGGCTTTCTTGAGAACTCTTCGCCATCTACCTCTAGCACCGGGACAAAATGGTCGCTGGAATTCTGAATGTACACTGCTCGACCCCTTAAATTACCACCAATGAGGCCTAACGGTTTGTATTCTAACCAACGCCACTGTTCCTTACTGCCATACTGTGAATAAACATACACAACGCTTCTGGTGAGAGTTGCAAAAGCAAATATCTCCACTTCTGTTCCCCAAGTGTTTTCGGAGGCCATCATTGACGTGTCTAGATATCTGGAAACCGAATCACGTGTAATGCCTTTCATTAGAGTTTCGTTTTCTTTCATGAAGTCAACAATCGCTTGCCTTATCAAGCTATGGTGTGTTTGTACGCCAAAAACTAAATAACTGAATGTTCTAAACAAACAATTGCCATCCCCACGCATGTTTACAGTTTTAGTAGGTTTGGCGTCTCGTCGTATATATTTGTCTGGACCGGATGCATACGTGTTTTTGACTGCCGACTTAAATACACTCGAGATTTGTTCCTGCCATTCTTGATTAGATGGTCTGAATTGAAATGGTTGGGGTTCTTGATTAGTAGATTCTGTAGAATTGGTAGGTTGTGTTGCAACATCTTCTCGCGATACTCTTCTCTTTTTTGGAGGGAGATTGCAGTCGTCAGATTTATCGTTTCTTTTTGCAGGTCTTTCAAACGCTTTCTCGTTTGCTTGGGTTCCTGTTTCTTTGTTTATTAGACTGTGGTCATCTTTTGGACCTTCAGTTGGTCGCTTTTCTGTGTTATCTGTAGCAGCATCGTCATTACTCTGCCTATAGCGATTCAGTCTGTTCCCACTTACACTTGTTTTCATTCCTTCTAGGAAATAAGTGCCTTTTCCAGTTACTTTTGTTATTTTGAATGGTCCTTTCCATTTTAGACCCAATTTCCCTCCTTTTCTCGTCAATTTTCTGGTGTTATGAAGAAGGACTTGGTCGCCGACTTCAAAACCTGCTGTATCGTCTTTAGGTAGTGAAGAATCGTAATATTTCTTCTGCTTCGATTGTGCCGTTTTAATATTGGACGATGCTTCTTTTCTGTTGCACGACAGTTTAATGAACGAGTCTATTCTTTCCTTTAGTGACAATTCAGAGTCTTGGTTATCATCCGATTGCATTGCTAAGTCTAGTTCTATTGGTAAGCGTGCGTGCCTTCCAAACACAAGATAGAATGGTGTTTGTTTCGTCGACTCATGTTTAGACGTTCTATAGGCAAACAGTACGTATGGTAACTTAATGTCCCAATTTTTCTGCGACAAATCTACACTGTGCACAAGCATATCGCACAAAGTCCTGTTAAATCTTTCAGTATGTCCTCCTGTTTGTGGGTGATATGCTGATGCAATTCTATGTTCTATCCCAAACTGCTTGCAAAACTTTTCATTCAAGTCGTTGCAGAATTCTCTCCCCTGATCCGTTATTAATACGCTGGGGCAACCATGTGTCGTGACAAACTTTGTGAATACTGATAGTACAGTTTCAGATGACTTGTCTGGAATCCCTTCTGCCTCTACCCATTTTGTCAAATATTCTGTTATAACGACAATGTACTTGTTTCCTGAAATGTATAAATGTAAGCATTTTACAATACTTATTTTAATCAACGATGCATTGTCAAAGACAATACTAGTATATCCCCAGCCGATAGATGTTTCTTTTCAAGTTTGAGTTTGCATAGAAACTAGAATTTCATTCTGCATGTCTACGGGCCAGCATCGCAGTTTTAAGATGTTGCATAAAAATTCCCTCATGCATATAGGATATCCTCTAGAAAAGCACTTCTAATGACCTCTGTTATCTTTACCTTTAACTGGAGACCTGGTTGATGCGTGCGACACTAGATCTCATGGTAGTTAACATTTGTGTGAAGTTATAGTAAAAAAAATCTCTTCATGCAGTTACCAGATATGCCCTGCACAAGCATTTATCAGTGATCTCTAAGAAGACCTTTACCTTTGACCCATAAACCCAGTTCATGCGCGCAGAACTAGAACTCATGGAGGTGATCACTTGTGTGAAGTTTTTACAGAAATTCCTCCATTTTCATTCAAATTGGAGTTATGGTCCGTAAAAATCAGGACGGACA
This sequence comes from Mya arenaria, assembly GCF_026914265.1. Lineage (NCBI taxonomy): Eukaryota > Metazoa > Mollusca > Bivalvia > Myida > Myidae > Mya > Mya arenaria. The sequence continues at coordinate 33,079,103 of NC_069130.1, read as the reverse complement.
CATGCACGCACATATAGCGAACATCAAAACCTGGCGACTAAGGGTCGAGTTCACCGAAGGTGGGCTCGACAAAAATGGAAGGAAAATAAAAAAGCACTACTCTGTTTCTTAATAATATCTTTCTCAAGTTTACAGTTGATATGTTCTATACAAACTACTTTAAGAAAAAAATCCCCCATTCATTTCGCTTGAAAATTGCAAATTGCTAGTCAAATGCTATAACTCTTAAAAAAAATAATTGAAATCTGGCCAATAGTCTTCAAGAAATAGCCCGGAAACAAAATTTGGACGGACGGACAGACGGGACAGACGGACGGAGGGCAATCCTATCTCGGTTACACCGGTAGGGGAGTTCCATAAAAAAATTCAATGTACTTTTGGAGATATAGTGGAATCCAGTTAGGTTAAAGATGTGTTGAATGTTTTTTAAAGCAGACAGACAGACGGACGCAAAAACGAAAAAAATAAATAAATAAAAAGACGTGCATAATCTCCATATTGCCCTTTATCACTATTCCAAGTTTCATGAATTTTTTTTAAGTATTTTGAAGATATCGCGGGATCCAGATTTTCGGACGGACGGACGGACAGACGGACGGACGGACAGACTGACGGAGGGCATTCCTATAGTCCTCGTAGGGGACTAATAAGCCTGATCATATTTGACTGACAGGTCATAAACAGCTGGTACATTGACATATCAGCTGGCAACCGTCGACGGCGTTTAAGTTACAGAACTATCAAAATTTAATTTAATAAACTATGGTTTTCCCGTAAAAATACAGAACTATCAAAATTTAATTTAATAAACTATGGTTTTCCCGTAAAAATACGACATATATTTACAGTGCTTAAAAAGAAATGCAGTTGCTTTCGCACATGGCCCTGTTTCACATGGGCGGTCGCTTTGCTTGTAACTAATCGTAAACTGCGTAAAATCTATTTCAGTTTACCACCACTCAACAGGTGCATTACCGATACGTCTCTACCGCTCCAGTAACTAAAAATCTCAAGTTAAACTGACTACAATGTATTACAACGTTTCAAATGAGTACGGTGGTACAGAGGTGAAATACCCAGTAGGTTGTTTTCCACCATCATTTAGCATTAACTTCACCGTCAAACCACGTGAAGACTGGACATGGTGATTTTATCAATATAAGTATATTGTAACTTAGCAAACTGATCCTTATAGAAATATGAGTCGCATCATTACTTTTATGCATAATAGTGACTAAAAATGAGCAGTGCAACCGTTGGTACTATGTGAAGGGCGTTTTCTATGTGTAGGGGAGATGTAAAATTATGACCCCCAGTCACAGTTTATGACCGGGGGCACAATATTATGACTCTGCCTCACACAGAAAATAACCCTCATATAGTGGTTTGTGTGAGACTCATTTTCCTATGTGTGGAGGAGTCGTAATATTATGACCCCCGGTCACAGTATTATGACCCCCCGGTCATAGTATTATGACCCCCGGTCACAGTATTATGACCCCCGGTCATAGTATTATGACCCCCGGTCATAGTATTATGACCCCCAGTCATAGTATTATTACGGGGGTCATAACATTATTATGCCCTGTGGTGCCGCATAGCGGTGTTGCCGCATAAAGGTGGTCGGACTCGTTTATGCGGTGATTTTCAACGCATATAGAGGGTGACCACCTTTATGCGGCGACATGCCACGCATAAAACAACTAGATATGTGTCCATAGGACACTGGTGCACCCCTACATGATGCTTAGTAACATGTTATATCATTTGATCTTTAGCGCATATTAAGTTTGTCTTAAAAAGGTTGTTGTGCTCAAGCATGAAGAAAACTAATAAATAAATAGCAAAGTTTTAGTCACTTTTGGGAAATTTCAAACTTTAAAGTCCCATAAGGCTTTTATTTTTATGTTAAAAATGGGTTTAACATTTGTCTAAATAGGGAATGTCAACAATAAAACGTAAAGAAACACTCACTTTTAATTATCCTACATGTAAACATATAGTAAAAAGAATTAAGGGAGGTAATAAAATATTTTGTTTTCCTTATAATGCTTATTGGATATACAAATCTGTTAAAAAGCTTTAAGAAAACAGTTATTTCTTATATAATTTAACTTGAAAAATATATAATTTCTTTAGTATACTTTAGTCACAAAAATAGTGGCAGCCACTCCAAACACAAAGGCCTTATGAGGCTTTAAATTTGAAGGTCAAGGTCATTCAGAGGCCAAGGTTATCTTCATATTAATTTTTTGAAGGTCCAGTTCAAAGCTTTGTTGTGTTCAAATATGAAATTAATAAGTATATTAATACCAAAATTATTACTTCACAAATATTTCCTTATATAATGTATAGTGAATAAAACAACAAAGGGCCATAATTCTGCTAAGACTAAACGCAGCAAAAATTCCTGTCTGTACGATCATCAACATATTAAGGTTGATCATCTGTGAAAGTTTGAACAAAATCCCCCAAGCGGTGTAGGAGGAGTTGCGTTCACAATTTTTTTTCCATATATAATGTATAGTGAATAAAACATCAAAAGGCCATAATTTTGCTAAAACCAATCACAGCCAAAATTCCTGTCTTTACGATCATCTACACATTAAGGTTGATCATCTGTGAAAGTTTGAACAAAATCCACCAAGCGGTGTAGGAGAAGTTGCGTTCACAATTTTTTTCCCTATATAATGTATAGTGAATAAAATATGCCCCCACTTAAGATGGAATGACCTTCGGAACTTAAGACTTTTTCAGAGGAAGAGAGAGTGAGTACATAAAACTAGATCCTGGTCTGGTTGAAACTTCATAGAAGTAACTAGTAATTATCGTTTATGTTTTAATGGGTTTCTTTATGCGGCGAAAGGGGGCCTTTCTGCCGCCTAAACATGCCCTCTGCATGCGTTGAAAATCGCCGCATAATTTTGTTTGACCATCTTTATGCAGCAACACCGCTATGCGGCACCACAATGCCCCGACATATATTGTCTACGAGTCAAAGTCACCAGGGTCTACCAAAGCAGCCCAACAAACCGACAGACAAAACTTACCCTGATAAGAGGTTTCTAGAGGACCTATAAGGTCCATGCCCACTTGCTTGAAAGCCTCGGCGGGAACTGTGATAGGTCGCAGTGGCTTCTTTGCTTTCTTCAGGTTCACCTTTCTTTGACAGTTGTCGCAGTTCTGTATAAACGTGTGTACATCTTCGAAACATCCTTTCCAGTAAAACCTAGTCGAAATCTTTTCCCATCTGAAACAAAGCAAACATAACTATTAGTCCAGATAAGTTACCAAAATACAGTCAACCTTGCCTTAGCGACTCACTGATTTAGACAACTTCCTGCCGTATACGACCCTGTTTACGACCGCCTGACGTAAAAAAATCTATATAAAGTCACTGACTGAATTAAAAGACTCCCTGTCTGACGCCACAAACGACCGTAATGTTTGCACCCCGTGATGATAATATGGCTTAATTAAACGAATTTCATGCATTTTTCAGTCATTAACATATAGCGCTTCGGATCTTGGATTTCTTACCAGCGTGTTAACTTTACTGTGTGCTATGGCAAAAATGTTTATTTTTCTCTTTTATTATCTGAGTTAAGTCAATTTAACCATAACTTCTAATATGTCCAAAATTGGACGATCTGTGGATGCACGAGTTCATTTTATATAATCCGTACGAACAACTTTTCTTGTGAGAAAATCGAATTGGAGCTACCAACCTAATTAAAATTTCGAAATTTCAAAATCCCTGCTCCTTTTAGTATTACCAAACAATAATAAAATATGATGGAAATATAATCTCATATAAACCTATCCATTACCCGATGAATAAACGCGGGATTTGAAAACTCAACCGATGTGCAGTAATATGATATCACGGCAGACAAAATGGCTTGCAAAACAAGTAAAAAGGAATTAGACAAATAATAATGCAAATACGTATACATATTCTAAATAGGGAATATCTTATATCAATTTAAATACCATAATCCAAGAAAAAGACAGGCATCAGGATTTACAAGAACAAATAATAAATTGAAACACTTGACGTTAGTGGACCTGAATTAAAAGACTCCCAGTCATACGTGACCTTTTTGTTAAGGTCTCACGGAAAGTCACCTATTACAAGTTTCACTGTAGTATCATTACTAAAAATAAAGCTAGCCATGGATGCACCTGAGACAAGTTGAAATCCAATACATGTTGTTCTAAATGTTCTAAATGACGATAGAATTATTAGAATTAGTTTTGAGTTTACATAAGCAACTTTCAATGACTGTGGCGTAGTGGTATAATGGAAGAATGCGGAACACTACACATGTTATGATCATGGGTTCGATCCTCATAAGTGCACAGATACAACCTTTTCCTTTTCGGCGGAATTCAAATACTTTCCTGGCATTCTTATAGTTTACTTGGAGGATACTGTCTACTTATTATGTGTACTCGGACCTTATTTGAATTATACATGCAAAATCGAGATAAGTGAGGTTCTCGTGATTTAGATTTTTACATAACATTACTAAATACAAACTATGTAATTCTTTCCAAAAATGAAATAACAAGAGCTGTCACTGTAAGAGACAAATGCCCCCCTAGCACATTGACCTTAATTTGACCTTTGACCTTGAAGGATGACCTTGACCTTGAAATGTTTGAACTCAAAATTTGCAATTCTGTGAAGTTTGATTCAAATCCATTCAATAGTAAAGAAGTTATGGCTGAGACACGAAAAAATTGAACTTTGACCTTTAAGTGTGACCTTGACCTTGGACCTGGGGGACCCGAGAGTTGGATGCGACACACCGTCTCATGGTGCTTTACAATTCTGTGAAGTTTGATTCAAATCCATTCAATAGTAAAGAAGTTATGGCCAAGACACGAAAGATTTGAACTTTGACCTTTAAGTGTGACCTTGACCTTGGACCTGGGGAACTGAGAGTTGGACGCGACACACCTTCTCATGGTGCTTTACAATTCTGTGAAGTTTGATTCGAATCCATTCAACAGTTAAGAAGTTATGACGAAGACACGAAACGGGACGGACGGACGGACGAACGAACGAACGGACGAACGGACAGACAGTGCAATCACTATATGCCTCCCACTTTGTGGGGGGGGGGGGGGGCATAAAAAAAACTTCCTCACTTGAGGTTCGAACCCACAACCGCTATCGTCATAGATCTGAACGATACCACTGGGCCAGCGACTCTATATGAGAAATTAATATCTGTAATTTCATTAAGTACAGAGCATTTTAGAGGACAATTAAATTAAAGTGAATATGCTAATGCATCAAGTAAATAAAATACTTATCAAAACAATAACATTTACCTGGAGTCATCCGATCATTACACCCCTATTTATTGACAATAAACTCGTATCTCATAATCAGCTTTTTTAAACGGACTATACTTTAATATTGCACACTGCATATCAAAATAAACCAGTATCATTTACTATTGGCATGAAAAGCGGACAATATATAGACAAAACACTTTATTTCAGTTTTATCTAATAATGGAATGATCCAAAGACCTGTTCACCTATATTATAAACTTTAAAATCAAGTACCGTTATATATTCTTTACCTTTTTCAGTATAATGGTTTTGTCAGCGAAAACCAAAATATTGCGTTCGGACTGTTCTCACAATATATTTACAGTTATTATAATCGAAAATTAATCATAACTGATACAAAGATCTAGAGCTTAATGTTAGTTTGTAAAACGACTCATCTGATACGCCTTATTTATACATACATGACTGTTTTAAAGCATGAAATAACTTTGAGAGTATCCCCTGCCTGTCGGTTGTTCGCTCTCAGTGTCCGTGTCCGTCATAATCCGTACAAGTCTAATAACAAGATAGTTGTCTCGTTATAACGAGATACTTAGTCGTTTTTACGAGATATTTATCTCGTTATTACGAGTTCAGTCACGTTTTGACGCTTTTGTTATTCAGCTTTCGTACTAATTTAAATAATCTTAAATGTCATATCTAACACAGGCTCACAGGAATCACAAGTTCCTTTTTGGTCATGATAATGAAATCATTATATCAAACTTACGTTTTTGAAACTCCCAAATGTCCTCCGTGATCTGATGCATGCATGCTCTGAATGATGTCATCTGTCTTCCCTTTCTTAACAACTTGCAAACGTTTTGATGAGCTGGTTTTCTTATAATACAACCCGTCATCAAAAATAAAAGGTTTGCACTTTCTACGAAAATTCCTCTTTTTGTTCTTGTCTTTTACAGAAACGGGATACTTCCCATTTTTTACAAACTCTACAACATCTGTGTAATCTTTCTCGTCCATGCTGCAAGGTTGGACTGACTGCTTACCACAGACCTTTATATATACACGCGTTTACGTAGAACTGCTTTCGGTGTCGCTGTCGTTTTCTTTGATGTTGAACGAGCGGCTTTTCTGAGGTAAATCAAAGGAACTATTTTTAGAAATGATGCAGTCTGCATAAAACATAAAAAACACCGCTCAGTGACATCATGGACTTTGATGTAAGTCATGGCACGAACAGTGACTGCTTAAATAGCTCCTCAAAGCCTTGCATTTTTAACACATTCGTTTTAAGCAATGCCTCCACGGTATGAACAAAGGCTATCTAACGTCAGATGAAGTAGAACAATGTTGTCTTTGAAGTTGAATCATATACAGCTACGTTAAAGCGACTTATGTATATTGTATTACATTGATGATAATTTAAATGAAATTCAAATGGAAGCAATTTTATATTTCATTTCAATAGATGTAGACACAGCAGCTTCTGCAGCAGTAACATGCAGCGGCTCCAGAAGCAAAAACAACAACAACAAATATAAAAGCCATAGAAACACGACAGTGACTTGAATTGATATAGATATGTTAGTAACAGGCTAAGTGGGGGGGGGGGGGGTCAATATTTTACAGATAAAATCGGGGGGTCATTATTTTATAAGGGGAGTCAGTATTTTATAGAAAATGGTCATTATTTTATATAAAATAATGACCGGGGGGTCATTATTCTATGGGGGTCACTTTACAACGTTACACCGGCCATGGCAACGTTTGGACATTGTTGGCCGCCAGAAAGTTTTGCCTTGCAGCATGGGACCGGGCGTTCTCCTGCTGTAGGACAGTACCTGGATGGGCAGTAAGGAATGGGAGAACAATCGGCTGCAACAACTGGTCTACGTAACGTTATGCAGTTAGGCCATTATCGCGTCCTCGACCATATTCGAGGAATACAAGTTGGGTTTAATGATGGTGTGTAAACAATGCCCAAACCATGACGCTCGGCCCACCACAGCGGTCATTCTCAATGACAAAGGCGTCCGTAAACCTCTCACCAGAGGGTCGATAGACATGTTGACGTCGGTCGTTTGAATCAACTTTAAATTTACATTCATACGTAATCAGAATGGTTTGCCATTAATGCAAGCGCCATCTTCGATGACGTAACGCCAATGCTACCCGTAGACGCCTGTGATTGGGAGTTAATCTTGCTCCACGATATGACCGTCGGCAACGTAACCTGACTGCATTGAGACGTCGCCGTACCGTACTGGCAATTATGCGAGGTCGATAACGAGCAGGCGTGTTTCGTGCCGTGTCATTTGGAGCGGCAAAACGATTACGTGAGTGTGTAAGCTGAATTGGGAGATCTGCCACGGTGCCGTGCCTTGCGAGTTTTGTACGTAATCAACGAATGGTTTTCTCATTTCTGCATTTGTGGATAAGTGTAGTTCACATGTTACTTATCCAACGATACATAACATCAATCCTTATTATGAAGAAGAAGGATCTATATTTCGGGAACATGAACATTGTATATTACTGGTTGATGATTAAGAAACAGAATCTATAATTCTTGAACATGTACATTGTATATCACTGGTTGATGATTAAGAAACAAAATCTATAATTCTAGAACATGTACATTGTATATCAATGGTTGATGATTAAGAAACATAATCTATAATTCAGGAACATGTACATTGTATATCACTGGTTGGTGATTAAGAAACATAATCTATAATTCTGGAACATGTACATTGTATATCACTGGTTGGTGATTAAGAAACAGAATCTATAATTCTGGAACATGTACATTGTATATCACTGGTTGGTGATAAAGAAACAGAATCTATAATTCTGGAACATGTGCATTGTATATCACTGGTTGATGATTAAGATGCAGACTCTATATTTCTGTAACATGTACATTGTATATCACTGGTTGATGATTAAGAAACATAATCTATAATTCTGGAACATGTACATTGTATATCAGTGGTTGATGATTAAGAAACATAATCTATTATTCAGGAACATGTACATTGCATTTCACTGGTTAATGATTAAGATGCAGACTCTATATTTCTGTAACATGTACATTGTATATCACTGGTTGGTGATTAAGAAACATAATCTATAATTCTGGACATGTACATTGTATATCACTGGTTGATGATTAAGAAACATAATCTATAATTCAGGAACATGTACATTGTATATCACTGGTTGGTGATTAAGAAACATAATCTATAATTCTGGAACATGTACATTGTATATCACTGGTTGGTGATTAAGAAACAGAATCTATAACTCCGGAACATATACATTGTATATTACTGGTTAATGACAAAGAAACAGAAACTTTAATTCTGTAACATGTACATTGTATATTACTGATTGGTAATTAAGAAACAGAATCAATAATTCTGTAATATGTACATTGTATATCACTGGTTCATGATTAAGAAACAGAATCTTTATAATGAGAAATGTACATCTATAAGACTCTACATTTCTTGCGAATGTACATTGTATATTACTAATTGGTAATTAAGAAACAGAATCTATAATTCTGGAACATGTACATTGTATATTACTGGTTGGTGATTAAGAAAAAGAATCTATAACTCCGGAACATGTACATTGTATATCACTGGTTGATGTTTAAGAAGTGGAACTTGTACATTGTATATCACTATTTGATGATTAAGAAGTGGAACTTGTACAGTGTATATCACTGGTTGATGATTAAGAAGTGGAACTTGTACAGTGTAAATCACTGGTTGATGATTAAGAAGTGGAACATGCACATTGTATATCACTGGTTGATGATTAGGAAGTGGAACTTGTACAGTGTATATCTCTGGTTGATGATTAAGAAACAGAATCTATAATTCTTGACTACATTGTTTATCACTGGTTGGTGATTAAGAAACAGAATCTATAATTCTGGAACATGTGCATTGTATATCACTGGTTGATGATTAAGATGCAGACTCTATATTTCTGTAACATGTACATTGTATATCACTGGTTGATGATTAAGAAACATAATCTATAATTCAGGAACATGTACATTGCATTTCACTGGTTAATGATTAAGATGCAGACTCTATATTTCTGTAACATGTACATTGTATATCACTGGTTGATGATTAAGAAAGATAATCTATAATTCTGTAACATGTACATTGTATATCACTGGTTGATGATTAAGAAACATAATCTATAATTCAGGAACATGTACATTGTATATCACTGATTGATGATTAAGAAACATAATCTATAATTCTGGAACATGTACATTGTATATTACTGGTTGGTGATTAAGAAACAGAATCTATAATTCTGGAACATGTACATTGTATATCACTGGTTAATGATTAAGAAACAGAAACTTTAATTCTGTAACATGTACATTGTATACTACTGATTGGTAATTAAAAAACAGAATCAATTATTCTATAACATGTACATTGTATATCACTGGTTAATGATTAAGAAACAGAAACTTTAATTCTGTAACATGTACATTGTATATCACTGGTTGATGAATATGAAACAGAAACTTTAATTCTGTAACATGTACATTGTATATCACTGGTTAATGATTAAGAAACAGAAACTTTAATTCTGTAACATGTACATTGTATATCACTGGTTGATGAATATGAAACAGAAACTTTAATTCTGTAACATGTACATTGTATATCACTGGTTAATGATTAAGAAACAGAAACTTTAATTCTGTAACATGTACATTGTATATCACTGGTTAATGATTAAGAAACAGAAACTTTAATTCTGTAACATGTACATTGTATATCACTAGTTAATGATTAAGAAACAGAAACTTTAATTCTGGAACATGTACATTGTATATCACTGGTTAATGATTAAGAAACAGAAACTTTAATTCTGTAACATGTACATTGTATGTTATTGATTGGTAATTAAGAAACAAAATCTATAATTCTGTAACATGTACATTGTATATCACTGGTTGATCATTAAGAAACAGAATCTTTAATTATGTAACATGAACATTGTATATCACTGGTTGATGATTAAGAAACAGAATCTTTAATTCTGTAATATGTACATTGTATATCACTGGTTGATGATTAAGAAACAGAAACTTTAATTCTGTAACATGTACATTGTATGTTATTGATTGGTAATTAAGAAACAAAATCTATAATTCTGTAACATGTACATTGTATAGCACTGGTTGTTGATTAAGAAACAGAAACTTTAATTCTGTAACATGTACATTGTATATCACTGGTTAATGATTAAGAAACAGAAACTTTAATTCTGTAACATGTACATTGTATGTTATTGATTGGTAATTAAGAAACACAATCTATTATTCTGTAACATGTACATTGTATATCAATGGTTAATAATTAAGAAACAGAAACTTTAATTCTGTAACATGTACATTGTATATCACTGGTTGATGAATATGAAACAGAAACTTTAATTCTGTAACATGTACATTGTATATCACTGGTTAATGATTAAGAAACAGAAACTTTAATTCTGTAACATGTACATTGTATGTTATTGATTGGTAATTAAGAAACAAAATCTATAATTCTGTAACATGTACATTGTATATCACTGGTGGATGATTAAGAAACAGAATCTTTAATTATGTTACATGTACATTGTATGTTATTGATTGGTAATTAAGAAACAAAATCTATAATTCTTTAACATGTACATTGTATAACACTGGTTGATGATTAAGAAACAGAAACTTTAATTCTGTAACATGTACATTGTATGTTATTGATTGGTAATTAAGAAACAGAATCTATAACTCCTGAGCATGCACATTGTATATCACTGGTTAATGATTAAGAAACAGAAACTTTAATTCTGTAACATGTTCATTGTATATCACTGGTTGATGATTAAGAAACAGAAACTTTAATTCTGTAACATGTACATTGTATATCACTGGTTGATGATTAAGAAGTGGAACTTGTACATTGTATATCACTGTTTGATGATTAAGAAGTGGAACTTGTACAGTGTATATCACTTGTTGATGATTAAGAAGTGGAACTTGTACAGTGTATATCACTTGTTGATGATTAAGAAGTGGAACTTGTACAGTGTATATCACTTGTTGATGATTAAGAAGTGGAACTTGTACAGTGTATATCACTTGTTGATGATTAAGAAGTGGAACTTGTACAGTGTATATCACTTGTTGATGATTAAGAAGTGGAACTTGTACAGTGTAAATCACTGGTTGATGATTAAGAAGTGGAACATGTACATTGTATATCACTGTTTGATGATTAAGAAGTGAAACTTGTACATTGTATATCACCGTTTGATGATGATTAAGAAGTGGAACTTGTACAGTGTATATCACTGGTTGATGATTAAGAAGTGGAACTTGTACAGTGTATATCACTTGTTGATGATTAAGAAGTGGAACTTGTACAGTGTAAATCACTGGTTGATGATTAAGAAGTGGAACATGTACATTGTATATCTCTGGTTGATGATTAAGAAGTGGAACTTGTACAGTGTATAGCTCTGGTTGATGATTAAGAAACAGAATCTATAATTCTTGACTATGTACGTTGTATATCACTGGTTGATGATTAAGAAGTGTAACATGTACAGTGTATATCACTGGTTGATGACTAAGAAACAGAATCTATAATTCTGTAACATGTACATTGTATATCACTGGTTGATGATTAAGATGGAGACTCTATATTTCTGTAACATGTACATTGTATATTACTGGTTGGTGATTAAAATCATGTTTTGAAATGCTTTGATTCTTTCAGCCATGATCAACGCAGGCGTTGGGGAACAACAAATGAATAATATTCTTGCTTACATGAACCTCCACCTTGTTAATAAGAAGATATCAGGAACAGGGAGCGTAAAATCGACAAGAGCATTGAGGCAGTTGTCGCCCAGTCATGGTCACGTGCAGTGGAAGAAGAAATTCGAAATTCTGAGTAACTAGTCATACATTACAAATGAGCTATTATAAAGTAATGGTATAAAACATAACTGTACGGATATAATTTAACTATCTTTCTTATTGTACTTAAATGTTGAAAATAATTGAATTGTAGGGAAACAGATGAACATGCTTCTATAGTATCTTTCTTATTGTACTTAAATGTTGAAAATAATTGAATTGTAGGGAAACAGATGAACAGTGGGTGGAGGTTTCGGCGGAGGGCGGCTGGCAGAAACGAGGAACTGGCCACAGTAACAACAGCTTGTCCGGTAAATAGGATTCCAGTTACATTTCATCTTGTAAGCTTGCAACAAGCGCAGTATGCTCTTCAAAATGAGTTAAGGAAAACACCCTGCACTAGCATATCCGGGGGGGGGGGAGGACACCCCCATCGTCCGAGTTTACTTTTATTACAATATATAGAATATATAGAAGGAACAAAATAACAATACGCCCAAAATGCAGTATTTCGGACTAGATATTGTAAAATATTTCAGGGACGTATCCACTCCAGCTAAATCTTTTAACCATTTTTTTCGCTTCTGATGGAGAGACACAAGTAGAAAGTTTACGCTTCCTAACTTATGCCCCCTCTAACGTCGAATCAAGGAACCGCCTCTGTCGTGTAATGCACATGCATGTCTGTCCCCCATAATTATAAAGATGTAAAGCGAAAAGTTAGATTATCTTGCGTGTCCATATTTTGATACTTTGCAAAATATTTGTATAAGTACAATTCATTCTTAAATATATTTTGATGAATCGAATTATTGAATTCATACACTTCTGTAAACGTCTTTAATGCATGTATTCTTTTTTCACCAGGGCACGTGACAATTGTCGGCAAATCTTCAAAGAAATGTTTGAGCTTTGGCGTTGCTAAAAAATTGTAGATTTTGCAAGAATGCAATCAGAGGAAAAGTTCCAGCAACGAATCACAAATGCGGGAAGAACTGGACGGGCTCTTCAAAAGCAATGGAGCCTTTCCTGACATTGAAATGCCTTCAGGATTTGAAAAGAAAAGGCCTCGAGGTGAATGCATTAACAATGGACGACGACACGTCAACGTATGCTAAAGTGAAACGATGCCTTTTCCCGTCCCTTGGAAAAAAATAGTGATAAAAACCATGTCGTGAAAAACATGACCAATTGCCTTTACAAAGTAAAATCAAACAACAAAAAAATAGGCAATGAAACCATTTCATTTGTAAAGAAGTGCTTTTCCTACGCTGTATCCCAAAACCAAGGTGATCACGACGGCATAAAGAGAAACCTTACCGCCATTGTTCCACACAGCTACGGGGAACATGGCGGCTGTGACCAGACGTGGTGCCGTGCTGGGGACGCAAATTACCGTCATTCGAGCTTGCCGTGCGGGAAAAACCTTACGGATCAGGCCGTTAGAGAGGACATTGAAAAGGTGATAGATCCCTACACCAGCGCAAAAATGACGGAAAAGCTGGCAACACTTTCAACAACGAATCCAAACGAGAACATTAACATGATGATATCAAGAAAAGCGCCTAAAGGATCCCATTACACTGAGTCTGAGAGCTTTGATATTCGTGTTTCGGCGGCAGTAGCACAAGAGAATGAAGGATACGCTTATATATTAAAGGTTTGTTTGTGTCAACGACCTTATACTTATACATATTTATAAAACAAATGTAAAAATATATTTCTATATCCTATACAATGATGATGATGATGATGATGATGATGATGATGATGATGATTTGCTTTCAGGTGAACGATGCACACAGTCTATCACCAGGACATATCACAACAAAACGTTGCCATGAGTTAGATAAGAAACGCCAGTTTAACGCCACACAACACAGCACTGTAAAACAGAAAAGGCGTCGTATCGAGCTAAAGGTAGATACGTTTATGAAGTTCATTCATCACATACACATGGTCCCTTACAAATAAGGATGTTCCCTATAGTATTTTAAATCCCGTGGTATTCACATGTGTAACCCATCGATGTTAATTAGTGTATAACTATATATTTAATTATTTATAAATCTAGCGAATGGATCTCTTTACAATTTCGCCCTTTCACATATGGTAAAAATAGACGAGCGTTGGATTGACAAACGTACGTGCGCCATGCGCCCTATCGGGACGCCTCAAGGGTATACCATTAAAAATGTGAGGTTTTATTTTTTGCTTTGTTTACAGGAACAGCGGATTCGCAATGACACGTCTGCTGACGTACACGAGGGGAAAACATATGAAACCGCAATCGATTAAGCAGACGACATCACACCGGACGACATAGTTGAAATCCCACCGCCACTTCTTCCCCCAAGTATAAGGCCGTCTGTGTCTGCCACGCAACCGGATACTCTCATAGTTTTCGACATTGAGACCACGGAATTAGGTACCAAAATTTTCAGCATTTCGTACAGTTTTCCAGAAGAAATAACATTAACGTGTTCTTCAGTCAGCGTTGTATAGATATATTGTCCTTATAACTAGGTATTTTTTTTTATACCCGTTTAATAATGCTTTGTGTAATTCCTGCACACGACAGTGACATAATTCAGCTGTCAGCTATGCATTTGGATTCCGGCGACACGTTTTCGGCATACATGAGACCCGCCGGTGGCCGTATTGCAAACACCATTACATCGCTTACGGGAATCGCGATACATGGAGAGGAAATGTTTTAAACATGACACCGGTTGTGTCTACGGACGTGTTTTTTGGGCTGTCTACGTTTTCTGAGTGGTTAAAGAAATTAAAAACCCCGTCCTGATAGCCCACAATGCAGGTTTTGACACTAGAGTATTAATAGATAGCTTCCTGCGTTGTAGTGTAAGTCATTCGCATATTCATGGTTTTGCGGATAGTTTAAAGCTGTGCAAAGCAATCTTTCCAGGACAATCATGTTAAAATTATCTGCTATCGTGCAAAACGTATTGAAGATTGACTGCAATGCTTACAACGCGGAAGCTGATGTTGCTGATGTTGCTGCCCTCGGAGCCCTGCGTCAAACAGTTGACGCCTTACCACAGAAGCTGCAGATAACGCCATTACAAGAAGCTCATTATAACCTTAGCAGGCTAAAAAATTAAAGAACTACCTGCGGACATATCATATTTATATCATTGCAAAGGCATTAACAATCAAAGTGCTGAAAGCACTGATGGACTAGGGCTTCATTAGGGGAATGTTGACAACCATGTTCTAAGCATTGACAAAATCGGCTCACATCACAAGGGGTCACTTTTTGATGGGCTAGCTTAAACTTTAGACTAAAACTGCTTGGAAGCTGCAAAGGAAATTTGAAAAATCTTGTTAAGTGTGCGTAGAGTGAGGGTGTGTGTGTGTGGGGGGGGGGGGGGAGCTAAAGCGTTAAATCAGATAAAGTCATAGTTCTTTTGAATTTCTCAAAGTCGTTAAATCAGACTTATACAAATTAACGTGGTTGGCACACATACTTCTTTAATTTGATCAAATCCTTTTATATCAAAGGTCTGTTATTTGCAGTTTCAGAGAAGATTTTCAATGATGTAATTATATACTATATAGAAAACCTGTCACCTCTTTTACAGGGGAGCTTTAAACCACAGGGCCATACTTTGAACAATCTTTGTAAAAGACATCTACATTGTACACCTACGTCAGACTGCATACACAATGCTATTAGAAAGTAGTTTTTATTTAAAAAGTGAAGAATTATTTTCTCCCTCTTAATTTGTGCTTGGTATTTAATTCATATAACATGTTACCATGATAACTTAGTGCTGTTGATGAATACTAAGCACTGCCTTCTGTCTAATGCTATTCATATTACTGCTGCAAACTTTTGTACATAGCAAAGCAAGTTGAGTAGACTAAGATGAGATGAATATCGTTTTTAAAGTATGAAATATTGAAATGTCTTTTAAATACTTTGACCATCAAATTTCATAACATGGTGTCAGCATTTCATCACACTGCTAGTGAGAATGGAATACCAAACATAATTTTATTCTTTATTATATACCCATCATCAATCCACATGCAATACATATCACAAAATACTTTAACCCATATTCCGCTCCAGTGCAATACGGCCATATATCACTCTTGTGACGTCACGTCATAACAAGTATGTTGCGGAATATTCAATTGACGTCATTAAATCAATGAGTGCATCCTTAAAATGAAATTTATTATGCAAAGATGTGGCTTCTAAGTGATCTAATCAGTAATGTATATAATAAAAGGGTTATTAGTACTGCATTTTGATCCGGATATGGCCGAATGTCGTATTTGATTCTGGTAGTTTTTTTGTAGATTTTGATTTTACTCGGCATGTGCCTTGTGAAATCCGAATCTGCAAAAATCTACTTGAGTCGAATACAACCTTCTGGATCAAAACGCAGTACTTATAACCCTATTATGTACAAAACCTGTTACCCCGTGGACAGAGCATCTTTAACCCACAGGGCCATTGTAACTTTGAACAATCATTGTAAAATACAACTACATACATGTACAAGATGCTTAAGGAAGTAGTTTGGAAAAATTAAGAATTATTTTCTCTGTCTTAATTTGTATGCATTAGATAACTCAATAAATGCAGCAGTTGACCATTCTTGTATTGTCCTCTGTCACTGTCCTGATGGCTCCCTATCTCAATAGTTGCAAAAGATTGTAGGTTCATGATTCTCCTGGTCCAATATGTCATACAGAAAGAAGATGTTGAATGTAGAATCAAGAAGCTTTCTTTTCAGGCACTCTAAATTTAATAGTACTGTAACATTTGGAGTGCCAAGAATTTGTTGGATTCCTAGGCAACAGGTATCAGGTGTTGCAGTACATTTGGCAAACACTTTTCACCCGTCCTTGTTAATCTAAAAGAGCTTTCATTTCGCAAAAATAGTTCATATAACTATATTAAGGTTGCTTAATCAGAGTTTGAATAATTCTGAAAACTAGATGTGCCTTTAATTGCAGCAATTTGAACTCCAACTTATAATGTCAATAAAGCTGGTTAAGCAATACTGCAGTTCGTGGTGTGGGGATGCTTTATTTACTCGAATAAACAAACAGTTCTTGCGCTGGAAAGTACAATGTATTAACATGCATTTTTCTTGCCCTGACTCCATCCAAGCCTTAAATCTTAGATCAACCTGTACTATGTGTAATATCAATGAGAACTATAAATTATGTTCAATTTAGTGCTACTTATGATATTTCATTCCACATACAAAAATACTAATATGTTCTTTAAAACCAATATCCTATGTTATGATAAAACCATTGCCAAGTTGGTAATTTGAAAAGACAAGAAATTATGTCTGGTCTTCCTAGACAGCTGGACTTGTTTTGCAGTTACTTTGAAAATCTTCAAAAGCTAAACTGAACAATACTGGAGCAAAAAACTCACAATACCAAAAGGGGTTTTAAAGAATTACGAGATCATTCTCACATCACCTATACCATTAGTTCTTATCTTCAAACATAAGTCAACCTAATAATTAACGTTTTACATAAATATTGCAATGAATAAAACATATTGCAATAAGTGACAATAACATAGCAATCAAGTATGATCACTATAGGCCTAAACATGAGATTTCAACATTTTCCTGATAAACAATAAATAAATTTACTTAACAATTTTATCATTATTTACACAAGCTGAAAAAATGGTATCTTTTTGAATACTTTACATATTTCATGGCTTTCATCATTCAAACTAACATTTTGCTTGTTATTTCAATATTCAATGATTTTGTAAACATTCATAAATGATGGTCAAAATGAACATTCATGCTAATCATGCCTACCAAAAGCACCTGACTGACAAATCAGTATCCAATTTTGGCAGGGCTTATTGGTGGTTCATTGAAATCAACCATGACCTCCCACAATCTGCACTGATCAACAGTAGTTAATGAATTGTTTCCATTGTTCTTATTTTCATAAACTTAGAAAACAACTGCAGTGAATAAAATTTATTCCTCATCACTGAGAGAAAGTTTAGAATAATGAACGAAGCCGAGTTACATCTAGTAGGATATCAAATCCTACAAATGTATTCATTATTTTATATAACCGTATTTAGTAAATGTTAAATTTTTGAAAGTCTAAAAAGTTTCATTCTTTTGCATATCAAAGAAAATTTGTGTGTATAATTTTGATGATATTTTGTGATTCATTTAATTTCATTCTTGTTTCATTTAGTGTTCAATCCCAAGCTTTCTTATTCACATTTAAGTGCAAGAAAAATCACTTAATTATGATCTAAATAAATTCATTATAATGTAAGGTCACATAAAGGATATATTGTGCTTTTTAAAAATAACATTTTTTCATCTGTTTAAAATTATGTCAAATGCAGTGCATTGAAATTTTATTATGAGTTTAAAGCTGCACTCTCACATATTGAACGTTTTGACAACTATTTTATTTTTTTTGTCTTGGAACGAGCCATTTTTTGCGAAAATCCATGGAAACCAAATTTATAAGACTGCTGACAAAAATTAAGATGGCAGATTTTTATATTAAAGTTAAAACATTGATGTTATAAGCATTATTTTTAAACTGTTAGAAACGGTTTAAGCCATTAAACATTAATTTTAACGGAAATATGACAAACAACGAGCTAATTTAAATTATGACAGGAATAATTCAAGGGAATGATTTTTTTGTGATTTCTAGTATTAAAATTGTCTGAATCGCATGAAAATTTATAAATTATGTAAGGTATTCTCACATTTGTCACACTTTTTGAACTTTGTGCTGTCTTCTTTTTGATTGTCTCAAATTAATACAGCATTGGCTTCACTTGTTGTTTATGAAAGGGACTTCATACCAGATTGGCACCATTTTTTTTCCTGTAACGAATCTAAGGACACTTTTTTTAATAAAATATTTTACTCTTTGATATCGTTATTGTAAATAAAAAACCAAAATGAAAAAAAAAATGCAGTGAAGTGTCGTATCCACTATGTTATGAAGACATACTTTTACGGATGGAATTTTCCAGATGTATACCTAACTCGCTAATATCATGAAATAACATCAACGGCAGATCACGCATAAGGAATGAATTCTACTCATTAGACATACCTAGTAATCTGTTTTTAATGGAAAAACACGAAATAACTGCTATTAAAAATCATTTGTAAACTATGGGGATCATCAGTTAGTAAGTTTCAATGCATTAATTGTACACATCGATACCAAGTTTATGTCAATTTTCTACAATTTTCTTTAAATTTTTGCTTTTTCATCATTAACTGAGTACAGCCCCTTTAAACTGTACCTTATAATGTCTGTGACTTATCAAATATTTAATAGTAATGGTCTAAAACCAAGATTTGTTTTAATTATCCAGGTTTCAAACTGCATTGTGCATGCGATTGGAAAGGTAATCTTGAAAGCTCACTTAGTATATTTTTTACAAATAACATTCACCCTACAAGGTACTCATATTTGGATAATACATAAAGCTTTGCACAGTCATTTATGTATACTTGCATTTATTGATACAGGATACCTTTTTCAAATCTTTGATTTAGATTGCAAAGTATAACTTATATAAATAAATATATATTCTTAACTTTATCTGAATACACAAGCTAATGCATCAGTCAATTGTAACCATGCCCCCCCGGTCCCGGAATAGCGGGGAGTTTTACTTACGGTCCAGCCAACCCCAGTTAAAATCCCCGCCCTGCAGAGATAATCTGATGGTAAAGTCCCCACCAAATGCCCCCGCACCCAAGGGACATTAGGTTAAGCCCCATTCACACTGTATTTTCCAGTAAGACCCGGCACTGCGGGACCACCTGAAAGGTAAAAACATGGCCCATTTTGCCGGCTATCCCCGGTATAACCCCGGATGTGGGAGCCGTTTTTACAATTAACTGGTGCATAATGATCCATAATTATCCAATATCATGCCAAGATGATTTCTGGTCTGACATCGCGAGGTAAGTTATTCTTAAGCATAAAAAGCCTTGCCAGCATTTGAGAAAGACTGTTGTGAGGTAAAATCTTCATTACTTCACTATTCCACAACATTGGGTGAAAAGGGAACTTTATTGAATATTTTGATCTTTATTTTGTTCCCTAAATGCCACAAGTCCACTGATTAATTAATACAACTTAAATTCTATCTCCACAATATTGGCACTGCATTGTTAAATAAAACTCAAAAGTTACACTTGTAAATTATTTAACCAAATACCTTCTCCTCAAATATTTCACAAATTTATATTGATCTATCAACAACAATGCATCACCATACTGTATCTCTGACTGATTTTTGATTTTAATTCTTGGCTAGAAAACAAAAAGTGAGCACAAACCGGCTTCAGAAAAAGAACTTGTAAAGTATGCACCAGTCAATTGTAACCACGTCCCCCCCCAAGGGAATAGCAGGTCCAGCCAATCCCCGGTAAAATCCCTGCCATGCAAGAACGAACTGGTGGTAAAATCCCGTGGATAACGTCCCCGCACCCTGGGGATCTAAGGTAAGAGCAATTCCCTGATTATTTTGAGGGAAGACAAAACCACCGCAATCACCCGGCATTGCGAGGACACTAGTTCTGGCTTCCATAACTTTAATGTTGATATTTATTTTTTTTGATGTTTACAACACGTCCAAAAAGGTAATGTATAATGTGGTCAGTTCTTTAGCTACGAGGACACCTGAAAGGTAAAAGCACAGCCCTTTCCCCGGTATATCCCAGAAAGGGCCGTGGTAACAATTGACTGGTGCATTATAAGAGAGGAAATCAAAATTGAGCATGCAAGATTGTTTTATCAATGGCGATGGCTTATCACCATATCATTGAACAAAATGTATAAAGTAATTATGTACTTACACTGAGAGTGGCTCCAAGACTTTTCTATGCACATAGGTAAACAATCATCTTATTCACAGATGCTGTGCACATATTCATACATTTGGCTTCATTTAGAAAGAAACTTCATAAATAAGTATGCGCATATTTGATATGTTTTTATCTCCATTTTGCAAAATTGAGATCACATGATTTTTTTCAAACGAACTTTACGTGTCAAATTAAAAATGCTACCCACGGTAAGATGAAAATATATCCGTTTGATGGTGGTAATCATTTAATGTCGGCTTTATTGATAAATTTCCTCAATAAAACACTATGAAATACACATCATCAGCATCCGGAAGTAGTGATAACATACTTGTCTGAATCATTCGGCCGCTAATCGAGGTACGCGGCATATGGTTTTTAGTTAACATTAATAGTATTTGAACAATAAATACCAAAAATCATGTTGTATTTAAAAAGTGCTAAGTGCCATGCGATGATTAGTTAAAAAAGCTTTGTATCGAAAAGAAAATATCACGGAAACATGCAAATTATGTCGAAAAAAAGAACAGAGACCGACTTCGGAATACCAACATTCCATACAAAGGATAACAATACTTTTTTAAACCAACTTTCCTGGTTGTTTTCTACTTAGACCGCACGCTTTATTTGCTTAACGCATGAATTCAAAAGACATTTCGAATGCGCAACGGGCACCGCGGTTAGCTGATACCGGTTACATTTCGGATAAAAGAGAAAGAGGGTACCAGTCTATCAATACAGAGTATTGAACGGGTAAATTCCGATGCGTACTTTTCCAATATGTTCATATTCTTATTGCATATAATCTGACCGTATGCAAAAACATTCATGTAGTTAACCCGATTAACTCACTCGCTACGTATGAATTTCTTGTGCTTCATTAAAAGAACGTACAGTTAGCTTGAATTGTTAGGAGAACTATTTTTATTGGATGTTTTCATTGTAATCAGTTCTGGTACTACTTTGATTATTCAAATTCGCTAACAGCAATCCAATCAAAATACAGCGTATGAATACATTACGTCAGTGAACCCCCAGATGCGGCTTGCGAATGCAGATAGCGTGTTTATGGCTATGAACTAGGCCACAAGTGCCCTAGTCCAAAAACCGCAGCAAAAGTATTGGCCGGTACTGGACTGCACGGGAAATTACTCCAAACAGCGTACCACAGATAGTCCATCGCATCCGGAACGGATGCGATGGACTATCTGTAGTGCTAAAAAACAGATTAGTTAAATCGGCAAAACCAATCGCTGCTTTATCATCTTATTTTTCAGAGTTATATATGTGAAATTTTGTTAAAAAACAAAAGAACTGTGATACATTATAAGTATCTTCCATGGCCGAGAGTGTAAGATAGGTTCATTCCGACCCGAGCGTAGGGTGTTTTGCTGAAACGAGGTTTACCGAGTTTCCGCAAAACACCCTACGCGAGGGTCGGGATCAACCTTTCTTACACGAGCGGCTATGGTAGATGCTTTTTCTCCAACCTCAGTTAATTAAGTAGAAATGTTTTTTTTTGCTGGAACTCTTTTGTGCTTAGTGAAATACATTGCGTACGGATATGCGAAAATTCGTGGTTGTCATGGATATTCGCGAAGTGATTCAGAGTATGTAAATTGTCTGATCGGTCTTTAAATAGTTCTAAGAAGAGTGAAGCATTATTTCTTGAAAGGTGCGTGAAAACTGTTTTCTGGAGACATTTGAAGCGAGAAATAATTCACTAGCGTTCTAAATATTGCCACAAGACAAGTTTTCCATGAAGCGTTACAGACGACAGTCTTCAACAAGGGAGGTAATTACAATGTGGTGACCATTAAAAGAAGTTCCATACGGGCATTTTCTCTTCGCCCGTGGGCAAGATAAGAATTTCAAGCACGATTAAATTAATGGATCTACTTATCTGAGGTGGGAGAAAAATATTATCTTAATAATTATTATTATTATTATTATTATTATTATTATTATTATTATTATTATTATTAGCGTTATTTTTATTATTATTTTTATAAGCATTATTTTAGCATTATTATAAGCATTATTATCAATATTATTTCTATTATAAGGATTATTATGATTATTATTATTATTATTAGCATTATTATTATTATTATTATTATTATTATTATTATTATTATTATTATTATTATTATTATTATTAGTAGTAGTAGTAGTCAGTATGTAGACTTTTCACGTGATTAAATATGCTAGTTAGTTCATTATAACCAATGACGTCGACGTTCAACGAAACATAAAGTCGTTTACTTTGAAATTACGTGTTGTTTATATTGTGACGGTTAATATTGCAAAAACCAGCCCGAAAATCTCCATTTTTTATTTTACATTTTGAAAGTTTGAACATTTGGCTATAACATGTCAAAAAAATAGCCAAGGTGACCGCCATCATCTTAAACACTTATTTTGACGTTGAAGACAGCAAGGGTACGTTAAAAAACGAAGAAAATAAATATTAAAAATGCGAGTTTTTCTGATATTTCTTATTTATCTTTCTTGTGTGTGCAAATATGAAAATGAAAACGTATTATGCTTGTTTCATTGAATATATATAGAAATTTACATGTTTTTTCGATGAGATTTAAATATTTGATGACGCAATTTACCATGAAATTAAAGAAATTACGGTGCCATATCAGATACCGGTTTTTGCACTAACCTTCATCGGAAAGGTATTTTATTTCGCATAAATGATTAAAGCAGCTATGGTATGATTGCTGGATATCATTGATGCAACAGAGATGCAAGATATACTTATATTCGAAGTTCATGATTAATATTACAATTACGATTGAATATGTGATAAAGATGACGATAACGATGGTACTCCTGCGGCTGCTGTTCATGCTACCGCTGCTGCTGCTGCTGCTGCTTCTACTATTAGTGTTGTTATTATATAGGATACTGATGGCGGTATATAAGGTTATCCGAATGTTAGCAGGGACATAATATTAAACATTAATAAAAGCCATTTATTTAGCAAAAAACGCCCCACAGACTCGTCTTCCCAACAGAGAGATTATGGAGTTTGCCAGCTACAAGTGATACCTTTCTTGAGCACGATAGGAGACACCTCACCGATGACGCAAATGGCTATGCCTCACCAATGACGAAATGGGAGACACCTCACCGATGACGCAAATGGCTATGCCTCACCAATGACGAAATGGGCGACACCTCACCGATGACGAAATGGGCGACACCTCAACGATCCCGACATCCCACCAATGACGCAATGGGCGACACCTCACCGATGACGAAATGGGCGGCACCTCACCGATGACGCAATGGGCGGCACCTCACCGATGAAGCAAATGGCGACGCCTCACCAGTGACGAAATGGGCGACACCTCACCGATGACGCAAATGGCTATGCCTCACCAATGACAAAATGGGCGACACCTCACCGATGACGCAAATGGCTATGCCTCACCAATGACGAAATGGGCGACACCTCACCGATGACGCAAATGGCTATGCCTCACCAATGACGAAATGGGCGACACCTCACCGATGAAGCAAATGGCGATGCCTCACCAATGACGAAATGGGCGACACCTCACCGATGACGAAATGGGCGACACCTCAACGATCCCGACACCCCACCGATGACGCAATGGGCGACACCTCACCGATGACGAAATGGGCGGCACCTCACCGATGACGCAATGGGCGGCACCTCACCGATGAAGCAAATGGCGACGCCTCACTAATGACGAAATGGGCGACACCTCACCGATGAAGCAAATGGCGACGCCTCACCAATGACGAAATGGGCGACACCTCACCGATGACGAAATGGGCGACACCTCACCGATGACGCAATGGGCGACACCTCACCGATGACGCAATGGGCGACACCTCACCGATGACGCAATGGGCGACACCTCACCGATGACGCAATGGGCGACACCTCACCGATGACGCAATGGGCGACACCTCACCGATGAAGCAAATGGCGACGCCTCACCAATGACGAAATAGGCGACACCTCACCGATGACGAATTGGGCGACACCTCACCGATGACGAAATGGGCGACACCTCACCGATGACGCAATGGGCGGCACCTCACCGATGACGCAATGGGCGACACCTCACCGATGAAGCAAATGGCGGACACCTCACCAATGACAAAATGGGCGACACCTCACCGATGACGCAATGGGCGACACCTCACCGATGACGCAATGGGCGACACCTCACCGATGAAGCAAATGGCGACGCCTCACCAATGACGCAATGGGCGACACCTCACCGATGACGAAATGGGCGGCACCTCACCGATGACGCAATGGGCGGCACCTCACCGATGACGCAAATGGCGACGCCTCACCAATGACGAAATGGGCGACACCTCACCGATGACGCAAATGGCTATGCCTCACCAATGACAAAATGGGCGACACCTCACCGATGACGCAAATGGCTATGCCTCACCAATGACGAAATGGGCGACACTTCACCGATGACGCAAATGGCTATGCCTCACCAATGACGAAATGGGCGACACCTCACCGATGAAGCAAATGGCTATGCCTCACCAATGACGAAATGGGCGACACCTCACCGATGACGAAATGGGCGACACCTCAACGATCCCGACACCCCACCGATGACGCAATGGGCGACACCTCACCGATGACGAAATGGGCGGCACCTCACCGATGACGCAATGGGCGGCACCTCACCGATGAAGCAAATGGCGACGCCTCACCAATGACGAAATGGGCGACACCTCACCGATGAAGCAAATGGCGACACCTCACCAATGACGAAATGGGCGACACCTCACCGATGACGAAATGGGCGACACCTCACCGATGACGAAATGGGCGACACCTCACTGATGACGCAATGGGCGACACCTCACCGATGACGCAATGGGCGACACCTCACCGATGAATCAAATGGCGACGCCTCACCAATGACAAAATGGGCGACACCTCACCGATGACGCAATGGGCGACACCTCACCGATGAAGCAAATGGCGACGCCTCACCAATGACGAAATAGGCGACACCTCACCGATGACGAATTGGGCGACACCTCACCGATGACGAAATGGGCGACACCTCACCGATGACGCAATGGGCGGCACCTCACCGATGACGCAATGGGCGACACCTCACCGATGAAGCAAATGGCGGACACCTCACCAATGACAAAATGGGCGACACCTCACCGATGACAAAATGGGCGACACCTCACCGATGACGCAATGGGCGACACCTCACCGATGAAGCAAATGGCGACGCCTCACCAATGACGAAATGGGCGACACCTCACCGATGACGCAATGGGCGACACCTCACCGATGAAGCAAATGGCGACACCTCACCGATGACGCAATGGGCGACACCTCACCGATGAAGCAAATGGCGACGCCTCACCAATGACGAAATGGGCGGCACCTCACCGATGACGCAATGGGCGACACCTCACCGATGAAGCAAATGGCGACGCCTCACCAATGACGCAATGGACGACACCTCACCGATGACGCAATGGGCGACACCTCACCGATGACGCAATGGGCGACACCTCACCGAAGAAGCAAATGGCGACGCCTCACCAATGACGAAATGGGCGACACCTCACCGATGACGAAATTGGCGACACCTCAACGATCCCGACACCTCACCGATGACGCTATGGGCGACGCCTAAACGATGATAATATCTCACCGATGACGCTAGGGGCGACACCTATCCGATGACGCCATGGGCTACACCTCACTGATAACTTAATGGGCGATACCTAACTGATGTCGCAATGGGCGACGCCTTAACGATGACGATACCTCACCGATGACACTAGGGGCGACACCTCACCGATGACGCTAGGGGCGACACCTCACCGATGACGCTATGGGCGACACCTCACCGATGATGCAGTGGACAATGCCTCACCGATGACGATACCTCACCGATAACGCTATGGGCGATACCTCACCGATGACGCAATGGGCGATACCTCACCGAAGACGATACCTCACCGATAACGCAATGGGCGATACCTCACCGATGACGCAATGGGCGATACCTCACCGATGACGATACCTCAACGATGACGCTATGGGTGACACCTCATCGATGCCGCTATTGCGGCACCTCACCGATGAACGCAATGGGTTATTTCTCACCGATGCCGCTTTGGACGGCACCCCACCAATGAACGCAGTTGGTGACGCCTCACCGATGATGCAATGGGTGATACCTCAACGATGTCGCTATGGGCGCCACATCAACTATGAGGCAATGGGCGACGCCGCACCGATGACTCTACGGACAACACCTCACCGATGACGCAATGGGTAACACCTCACCGATGACGCAATGGGTGATGCCTCAACGATGACGCTATGGACAACACCTCACCGATGACGCAATGGGTAACACCTCACCGATGATGCAGTGGACAATGCCTCACCGATGACGATACCTCACCGATAACGCTATGGGCGATACCTCACCGATGACGCAATGGGCGATACCTCACCGAAGACGATACCTCACCGATAACGCAATGGGCGATACCTCACCGATGACGCAATGGGCGATACCTCACTGATGACGATACCTCAACGATGACGCTATGGGTGACACCTCATCGATGCCGCTATTGCGGCACCTCACCGATGAACGCAATGGGTTATTTCTCACCGATGCCGCTTTGGACGGCACCCCACCAATGAACGCAGTTGGTGACGCCTCACCGATGATGCAATGGGTGATACCTCAACGATGTCGCTATGGGCGCCACATCAACTATGAGGCAATGGGCGACGCCGCACCGATGACTCTACGGACAACACCTCACCGATGACGCAATGGGTAACACCTCACCGATGACGCAATGGGTGATGCCTCAACGATGACGCTATGGACAACACCTCACCGATGACGCAATGGGTAACACCTCACCGATGACGCAATGGGTGATACCTCAACGATGACGCTATGGACAACACTTCACCGATGACGTAATGGGTAACACCTCACCGATGACGCAATGGTTGATACCTCACCGATGACGCAATTGGTAACACCTCAACGATTAACGCAATTGGTGACACTTTACCGATGACGCAATGGGTGATATCTCAACGATGTCTCTATGGGCGGCACATCAACGATGGACGCTTTGGGTGTCACCTCACCGATGACGCAACGGGGTGATACCTCACCTATGACGCTATTGGCGACACTTCACCGATGACGCAA
Organism: Mya arenaria; assembly: GCF_026914265.1. Taxonomy (NCBI): domain Eukaryota; kingdom Metazoa; phylum Mollusca; class Bivalvia; order Myida; family Myidae; genus Mya; species Mya arenaria. Next base: position 33,050,706 of record NC_069130.1, on the reverse strand, counting down.
TGGGCGACACCTCAGCGATGAAGCAAAGGGTGATACCTCAACGATGACGCTATTGGCGACGCCTCACCGATGACGCCATTGGCGACGCCTCACCGATGACGCCATGGGCGACACCTCACTGATGACGACACCTAACCGATGACGTAATGGGAGACGCCTCAACGATGACGCTATTGGCGACACCTCACCGATGACGACATCTCACCATGACGCTATAGGCGACACCTCACCGATGATGCAATGGGCGATGCCTCACCGATTACGACCCCTCAGTGATGACGAAGTCTCGACGATGACGCTATGGGCGACGCCTCACTGTTGACGACACCTCAACGATGTCTCTATGGGCGGCACATCAACGATGGACGCTTTGGGTGTCACCTCACCTATGACGCTATTGGCGACACTTCACCGATGACGCAATGGGCGACACCTCAGCGATGAAGCAAAGGGTGATACCTCAACGATGACGCTATTGGCGACGCCTCACCGATGACGCCATTGGCGACGCCTCACCGATGACGCCATGGGCGACACCTCACTGATGACGACACCTAACCGATGACGTAATGGGAGACGCCTCAACGATGACGCTATTGGCGACACCTCACCGATGACGACATCTCACCATGACGCTATAGGCGACACCTCACCGATGATGCAATGGGCGATGCCTCACCGATTACGACCCCTCAGTGATGACGAAGTCTCGACGATGACGCTATGGGCGACGCCTCACTGTTGACGACACCTCGACGATGACGCTATGGGCGACACATCACTGATGACGACAACTCGACGATGACGCTATGGGCGACACCTCACCGATGACGATACCTCACCGATGACGCTATCTTGTTATCAGAAATTAATATTTTCCATATATGCATTATCTAAGAAGTTAAAGGTTTATCACTCAAAATGTATGCTGGATATACACGTGTATGTATTGATTTTAAATACGAGTGTCACTTTAAATTTGTTTTCATTAAAAAAAAATCGGTGAATTGCTTTGTATTGTTATGTTGATATTTTTTATTTATAAAATGGTCAAATTTAAAGAATAAAATGATAAACCTGAAGTGTTTTATAATAAATGCTAACAATTGACATTGAACAGTGTAAAAGGTTCTCGAAGACCGTTGGCTGTGTCTGCAATTTGTTTGGTTTGACGCCGGGTCAATCGTACCAACTCGGCCATCTCCGGCAAGCTACGAGATATACCTCGTAAATAGTAGTAAGGTGATAGATGTGCCCGCCTTCTGGTAGTGAAATGGTCTGGTAGTAGATGTGTCCGACAGTCCCCAAAGTATTCATTCATATAAACGCAATCAGATGCATTTCGGAGCCTACTAGAATTTTCTCCCGTAAAGTGTGTATTTGTAGACAAAAGCATTTTTACTGACTTTTGCTTAAATAAGAAATACTTTGCCTTGCGTGATTATTTTGATATAACATACTTCTCTTGCCCAAATCATGAGTGTGATGTATGATTTTTACGTATCTTACTTCAAGATAAAGTCAACATTTATTATCCAGCCTGAAATTTGACTTCTTAGTGATATACTATTAGCTCATCATCATCAACATCATCATCATCATCATCATCATCATCATTCCACCACCACCATCACCACAACCACCACCAACATCATCATCATCATCATCACCATCATCATCGACGTCGTCGTCGTCACCACCACCAGTATCATCATCATAATCATCATCATCATCATCAACCATACCATCACCACCATCCCTGCCGTCTTCGTCATCATCATCATCACTATCACATCATCATCATTAGCATCATCATTATTATCAGCGTCAGAACCACCATCACCATAATCATCACTGACGTCTACATCGTTGTCGTCGTCATAATCATCATCATCATCAACAACAACATCGACGTCGTCGCCGTGTTTGTAGTTGTCATTGTCACCACCACCACCATCATCATCATCATCATCATAATCATCATCATCATCATCATCATTATCATCATCATTCTTATACTCATCATTCTAACACATTTTCATCCTCAACATATTAAATACAAATCAAACAATATTTTCAACGTTTAATCATATATCTTCTTCAATAATACTCCAATTGTGTGACATGTTAAATAATAGGCCATTGTATATTCTATCATTTAGGTAACTAAATGTGTTTATTGTTTGGGTATTTCCTTTGAAGCATTTGTCGATAATGCACCAGTCAATTGTAACCACGCCCCTCCCCCAGGTCCGGGGAATAGCGGGGACTTTGACTTTTGTTCCAGCCAAGCCCGAGTAAAATCCCCGTCCTGCGGGGACGAATTGCTGGTAAAATCCCCGTTCAATGCCCTCGCACCCCCAGGGACCCTAGGTAAGGTCCATTCATCGCTAGTTTTGGCGCGAAGACAAAACCACCGCATTCACCCGGCACTGCGGGGCCACCTGGAAGGTAAACACACGGCCCATTTCCCCGGCTATCCCCGGTATACCCCCGGACCTTGGGGCCGTGGTTACAATTGACTGGTGCAGAAATGATATCATAGTTTTGTAGATAGCATTATAATAATGTTAAATTTATGTAATAGATCATTAAAATACATAATTAAAATTAAAAAGTCAACGTGTTATTGGGATATTTCTCTAATACAGAATATAAAAACAGTTGAGCTAGAATGCCAATGTGAATAAACAAATAGCTAAATATTCCCCATCAATTAATAATCCCTAAGCGAAGTAAGTACTTAACATTTATCAAATGATATCACATTAAACTAGGAAATTAATTAATTTAGTAAGGGACTCTTTTTTAAAAAAGTCGATCAAATTTAATAAACCGACTATTGCACGTGTTGATTACGGACTGTTGTGTTATAATTAAATGAAAGTTTTCATCCTGTCCGACATATTTAACAACACCAGCCCCAACGACATTGTTATGTAAAGTTAAATCTATTTTAGGATGCATGCAAATACACAACGTAAATCAAATCATTTGAATACACAGAAAGTGGTCGATGATAATTAGTTCGTGTAAAAGTGACATATAACATGTTTCTATAAATAGAATGACACTTTCATTGATTGTTTCACTGTTTTTCATCAAACATGAATTCCCATAATCGATGCTAACATTTAACTTATTGTTCACATTTTGGTGAATTAGAAATCAGGCCGTCTACTCGTAATGTCAAACTTGAGGTCCTTGAATGACGGCGAACTGTTCATATGTTCTCGGATGTCTTTCATCTCACTGGCAGGTTCCACCGTGCAGTCCTCCATGTCGCATGTAATGGTGTGTGGTATGTTCTTCATCGTCTCTATCAGACTCCGCACCGCCCCCGCTGTCATTGTCACCTCCATAAGTGTAATATCGGTGATGGAGGCTGGAGGGCGCAGGGGGAGCTCACCTAGATCTGTTTTCCCAATGTCAAGGCGTTGTAACTGAGGGAGACTTGGTAGTGTATCCACAAGTAACTGGACATTCTTAACGCAATGTAAATCAACACGTTGTAGTTTACTCCACCTTTGATCGTGTTTAAATAATCTAAATATGTACATTTCAACATTCGATGATACACTCCATAAGTAACATGTTGTAATATTTGTTGGATCAACCTGCACACGTGTTGTATTGTCTCCCTGTATATACAGATATTCCAGCCTGTGACACTGGGACAGGTCATACTGCCCATCACGGAACAACAGTGTCACTGCTTTGAGGGAGTCGGAGGAGGATGTGATCACCTCCTGCAGCTCTTCCCCATTAATTTGATCATTGCATCCACCGATGTCTAGTGACTTAATACGTTCCTTGTTTATCATCATCAGCTTTTTTAACACTACGACATCCTCGTCACTCTTCTGGTAACTACGAATCAAGAAGTGTGCGAGATAGAGCGGTATGTCACCATGGTTGTTCGCCCTGGCTTCACGGTGTCCGGAGAGAATCAGGCGCTGAAGTAGTCCAGCCTCTCCACTGTAGATTGATGGTCGGTATGGTGGTCTAGAACTATTGATCCATGAAGACATTTGTACACCGAGCTCGGGCTTCATTCCACATATGAAAATAAATGTCTGAGAAACATCTCCCAAGATATTTTCCTTATTATCGTGTTCGTACTTGCTTGATAGCTGACTGTAGTCGTTTTCATTCAAACATAAATGAAGAGCCGCTAAAAACTCTTGAAGTGTTTTATGAAAGAATGAAAAGTGAGATGATCTCTTGATCAATGAGTTGGATTTCTTCTCCGTGAGTAAGCCTGACTTCAATGCAAATTCAACCTGCTCCCTGCTTAACAAAGCGTTGACTGTTTTGTTGCTGAAAACAACAGACGAATCTCTGCACTCTGAAAACAAAGTTGTGTATGCTAACTTTGCCAGCGCAAGGTAAACCATGGGATTTTGCGTGAAGCATTCATGTTCCTTAAATACGGATGGCAGTTCAATTTCCGGTATATTATCATTCCTTTGCATATCACTAAGTCTACATGATAGCATGTTAATCACGCCAGCATAAATGTCACACTTTGAATCGGTTAACGATTTGCCCTCGAACCACAGGCACACGAGCTGGGTGATACTGATAGGTGCTGACAATAATCCTTTAAGACCCTTCGCTGACACCATTTTCATGAAAGCCTCTGGTGTCCGTTCATCCTTATTTCCCTCATTAAGGATGGTGAGGATATTTTCCACGAGTTGCCTTGTGTCTGCAGCTCCTTCTATTTCAAGATATTTGTCGATCTTTGAATCCTGCACTCTGAACTGTGACAGTCGCCAGGGACGCGTTGTCGTGAGGAGTGTGGCCTTGTTGGCCGAATTTCGGAAAGGGATGACTTTTTCCTCAGATGTACAGGTACAGTTTACGTTTTCTGGATGGGTCCATTCGTCGAGGCCGTCAGCTATGATTAAACATGTTTCACTTTCTAGCACCGTCTGCAATAGCCGGAAGCCATCATCGGCATCCTTCTCGTGGTAGATTTTACGTATAAGTTGATCCTTGATCATTTGTGCTAGATCACACGTTTTACCTGAATCTCGTAGGGTGACACGAAACAAAAATGCAAACTCTTTGAAGAATTCTGGGTCGGCATAGCTTGTTTTAATACCGACGTTTTCCTCCGCTGGTAAATACTGGTGAGTCCATTCCAGGGCACACATTACGGAGAATGTGGATTTGCCATTGCCGGGTTCACCAACAAGAAAAACATTTTTGAGCAACTGACGTTTTTCTAAGAAAACATCCGAAAATTTTGCAACATCTTTACCGCTTTCTTCCTTGTCAATTTTGCCGATTTTTCTATGATCTTGCGACACAATTTTCGGTAACACGTAGAATTTGTTGAGTTTGGCGTTCTTTTCTCCGAGAATGGGAGATATCGGCATGTCGGCCAAAGTGGTTCGGTAATGGTTTGCCAAACGTAGTTGTAGTCCTGTAGTAATGGAAAAATATAACATTTAAAATATAAAAGTTAAGAACATATACGTATGCATTATCACAAGACACTTGGTGAGAAAACATGAATCAGTTTTGTGGTAAGACGCTTGGTACAAAAGATAAAAATCAGCAATATCACCACACGCTTAATCCAGACGATAAGTAACAGCAATATCGCCATACGCTTAGTACGAAGATAAGGAGATGAATTACCACAGGACGTTTGTTGCAAAAGATAAGTAGCGCCCTTTAACAAGAGGCTTGGTACAAATGATAAGAAGCAGCATTATCACAAGACGCTTGTCGCAGAAGATAAAAAGCAGCCTTTACCAAGACGTTTGGTACAGAAAGTAATTAACAGCATTGTCACAAGACGCTTTGTACAGAAGATAAGAAGAAGCATTATCATAAGACAAGAACAAGATCAGGAGCAGATTTATCACAAGACGCTTGTTGCAGAAGATAAGTATTACCAGTGTCACAAGACGCTTGTTACAGACAATGAAAAGCTTGTTGCAGAAGATCAGTAGCAGCAGTGTCACAAGACGCTTGTTATAGACAACAAAAACAGCATTGTCACAAGACGCTTGTTGCAGAAAATAAGAAGCAGCATTATCACAAGATGCTTAGTACAGAAGATAAGTAGCAGAAAAATCACAAGACGCTTGTTGCAGAAAAAAGTAGCAGCAGTGCCACAAGACGCTTGTTGCAGAAGTAGCAACAGTGTCACAAGACGCTTGCTGCAGAAGATAAGTAGCAGCAGTGCCACAAGACGCTTGTTGCAGAAGATAAGTAGCAGCAGTGTCACAAGCTGCTTAGTACAGTACACTAGTAGCAAAATTATAAGTAGCTATCATGTGTTTCCGGTACGTGTTAAAGGGGCTGTTTCACGTATTGGCACCAAAACAAGTTTTTTCTGTAACGAATCTCAGGACAATTATCTAATAGAATAGAATGTGTTACGCTTTGATATCGTAGTTGTAAAAAAGTACCAATATGTAAAAAAAAATAGTGTCGGAGATCGGGCTATTTTATCATACGTGAAACAGCCCCTTTAATAATATCTGTCATGTGCTTCCGTTTCGATTAGAAAAATCCGACCAGAGGGAACCTGCGTTGCCAGGTAACGAGGCTTTCCGAGCTACCGGCTACGCAGCGTGCCCGAGTTTTCTAACACACCGGATAGGCATTTCCTGTGAATTAAGCCGTGCTGGAAAACTCAATCTGGCACCCCCCCCCATGTCAGATGAGTCACGCGCTGTGACGAAATACTTTTAAATTTCTTTTATTTTACACTTTATGTAACCATAATTATGAGATTTCAATTATAGATGAGTTCCATAATCATTAACTTCGTAAAAATATACCTCCATAACTAAACAAAATAACCATTAAAAGACCTAATACTGAAGAAACTTCTTGACGTATGCAGCAACTACAAATTTCTTCGCATCATGACCTCAGTAAACATAATCGCACGCGCTTTTTGGTGAAATGTACAAAATCGTTTTTTATGTATTTTCTTCACAAAAAAATTTAAGTATGCTAGAAAAAATATAGATCATGTGGGTCCTTTCCGGATAGAAATATCCGACCCTCGGGCACGCTGCATATCCGATAACTCGGCAAGCCTCGTAACATGGCAACGCAGGTGCCCTCGGGTCGGATTAATAATACTATCTGTCATGTGCTTGCCGAGTTACCTTTTAATACTTTTAATAAACCTTACAATTAAAGAAATAAAAGTGGCGCGTGGATTTGCGTGACTCATCTTACATAGGGGGTGTAACACGGTTTCCAGCACTGATCATATGACCGGAAACACGTCAAGTATGTAGGAATATCATAAGACGCTTGGTACAGAAGATAAGAAGAAGCATTATCACAAGACGCTTGGTAAGAAGATAGGCAGCAATAGTGTAATGGTTGTATGAGTTTAAAGTTGTATGAGAACATACCGAGTTGCATCACTATCATTCATTCTTAACGAAAGTTTTGGGCGGAAACAACGTTTCTTTTTAGAAACAGTGACCCACACCCTACTCCTCATAAGCAGCCCCAAGCTAGCTCTTTACATAAGCCACCCTACAGATTCATCCATATCCATATACGTCACTTTGGTCAAAAGCATCTCTTACCTTCCTTCAATATCTCCCCTTCGTTCTCAGCACTGAGCTTGAAATCGTCTGTTTGCAGCTGTCAACAAAACAGATGAAGACATTGAGCATCCCATAATTCAAAGGCTATTTTATAAAAATAATATAAAAACAAAGTTTTAACGGAAAACGGTTTTATTGCATTAGACTTATTATGAACGATGTCATAGACAGAGGCGTAGCCAGATTTAAATGAATGTTAGGCACGAAAGGGGTAGGGGAATATCCCTGTAGCCGTAGGGGGGGGGGGGGGTCGGTATGGCGGGGGAGGGGGTCCCCGGGGCAAGGTTCGAGACCGCGCCGTTTTTGTAGTTACCAAGTGATATTTAGGCTCAGTTAGCCGTATCTAGCACAGCGAAACAATGTTTTCTATATAGCTGATCTTCCCTTTATTCTGATATCAATAACTAGCTTAGCCCTCAACTTTAATGCCACTTTTTGGTCATTTTTTTCCATTTTTCAAATTGATGATACGCACGTGCGTAAGTGCGTTACCCTGGCTATGCACCTGATAGAGGTGACGTGTGTGAAAAATTATCTCGTGATCACGACTTACTTACTCGTTCCCACGACTTGCATGTTGTGGACTTACTTTATAATCTCGAGGCCACCACTTCGTACGTTTAAGACGTGGTAGGGCTCAGACCAGTTGACAATTTGTGTCATGGGTCTGTCATGGGTCGTAACCAATTGGTATGCAACCTAAGTTTGGCCTTGCATCTATTAAGTACAAGTAGGGACCCCACATACACTTAAGTCCGGTGATCTAATTAGGTGCAAGGTCAAATAGGGACCCCAATAACACTAAAGTCCGTTGATCTAATTAGAAGCAAGGTCAAATAGGGGCCCCACCTACACTAAAGTCCGTTGATCTAATTAGGTGCAAGGTCAAATAGGGGCCCCCACCTACACTAAAGTCCGTTGATCTAATTAGGTGCAAGAACAAATAGGGGCCCCACCTACACTAAAGTCCGTTGATCTAATTAGGAGCAAGAACAAATAGGGCCCCACCTACACTAAAGTCCGTTGATCTAATTAGGAGCAAGAACAAATAGGGCCCCACCTACACTAAAGTCCGGTGATCTAAATAGGTGCAAGAACAAATAGGGGCCCCACCTACACTGAAGTCCGTTGATCTAAATAGGTGCAAGAACAAATAGGGGCCCGACCTACACTTAAGTCCGTTGATCTAATTAGGTGCAAGAACAAATAGGGGCCCCACCTACACTAAAGTCCGGTAATCTAATTAGGTGCAAGAACAAATAGGGACCCCCACCTACACTAAAGTCCGGTGATCTAATTAGGTTTAAGGTCAAATAGGGACCCCACCTACACTAAAGTCCGGTGATCTAATTAGGTACATGGTCAAATAGAGCCTTAGAAACACTAAAGTCCGGTGATCTAATTAGGTACATGGTCGATTAGGGACCCACCACCTACACTAAAGACCGGTGATCTAATTAGATGCAAGATCAAATACGGACCACCACCTACACTAAAGTCCGGTGATCTAATAAGGTTCAAGGTCAAATAGGGATCCACCACCTACACTAAAGTCCGGTGATCTAATTAGGTGGAAGGTCAAATATGGACCCCACATACACTAAAGTCCGGTGATTTAATTAGGTGGAAGGTCAAATAGGGACCCCACATACACTAAAGTCCGGTGATCTAATTAGGTGTACAAGGTCAAAAAGGGACTCACCACCTACACTAAAGTCCGGTGATCTAATTAAGTGCACAAGGTCAAAAAGGGACCCACCACCTACACTAAAGTCCGTTGATCTAATTAGGTGCACAAGGTCAAAAAGGGACCCACCACATACACTAAAGTCCGGTGATCTAATTAGGTGCACAAGGTCAAAAAGAGACTCACCACCTACACTAAAGTCCGGTGATCTAATTAGGTGGAAGGTCAAATATGGACCCCACATACACTAATGTCCGGTGATTTAATTAGGTGGAAGGTCAAATAGGGACCCCACATACACTAAAGTCCGGTGATCTAATTAGGTGCACAAGGTCAAAAAGGGACTCACCACCTACACTAAAGTCCGGTGATCTAATTAGGTGCACACGGTCAAAAAGGGACCCACCACCTTCACTTAAGTTCGGTGATCTAATTAGGTGCACAAGGTCAAAAAGGGACCCACCACCTACACTAAAGTCCGGTGATCTAATTAGGTGCAAGAACAAATAGGGACCCCAATAACACTAAAGTCCGTTGATCTAATTAGAAGCAAGGTCAAATAGGGGCCCCACCTACACTAAAGTCCGTTGATCTAATTAGGTGCAAGGTCAAATAGGGGCCCCCACCTACACTAAAGTCCGTTGATCTAATTAGGTGCAAGAACAAATAGGGGCCCCACCTACACTAAAGTCCGTTGATCTAATTAGGAGCAAGAACAAATAGGGCCCCACCTACACTAAAGTCCGTTGATCTAATTAGGAGCAAGAACAAATAGGGCCCCACCTACACTAAAGTCCGTTGATCTAATTAGGAGCAAGAACAAATAGGGCCCCACCTACACTAAAGTCCGGTGATCTAAATAGGTGCAAGAACAAATAGGGGCCCCACCTACACTGAAGTCCGTTGATCTAAATAGGTGCAAGAACAAATAGGGGCCCGACCTACACTTAAGTCCGTTGATCTAATTAGGTGCAAGAACAAATAGGGGCCCCACCTACACTAAAGTCCGGTAATCTAATTAGGTGCAAGAACAAATAGGGACCCCCACCTACACTAAAGTCCGGTGATCTAATTAGGTTTAAGGTCAAATAGGGACCCCACCTACACTAAAGTCCGGTGATCTAATTAGGTACATGGTCAAATAGAGCCTTAGAAACACTAAAGTCCGGTGATCTAATTAGGTACATGGTCGATTAGGGACCCACCACCTACACTAAAGACCGGTGATCTAATTAGATGCAAGATCAAATACGGACCACCACCTACACTAAAGACCGGTGATCTAATTAGATGCAAGATCAAATACGGACCACCACCTACACTAAAGTCCGGTGATCTAATAAGGTTCAAGGTCAAATAGGGATCCACCACCTACACTAAAGTCCGGTGATCTAATTAGGTGGAAGGTCAAATATGGACCCCACATACACTAAAGTCCGGTGATTTAATTAGGTGGAAGGTCAAATAGGGACCCCACATACACTAAAGTCCGGTGATCTAATTAGGTGCACAAGGTCAAAAAGGGACTCACCACCTACACTAAAGTCCGGTGATCTAATTAAGTGCACAAGGTCAAAAAGGGACCCACCACCTACACTAAAGTCCGTTGATCTAATTAGGTGCACAAGGTCAAAAAGGGACCCACCACATACACTAAAGTCCGGTGATCTAATTAGGTGCACAAGGTCAAAAAGAGACTCACCACCTACACTAAAGTCCGGTGATCTAATTAGGTGGAAGGTCAAATATGGACCCCACATACACTAATGTCCGGTGATTTAATTAGGTGGAAGGTCAAATAGGGACCCCACATACACTAAAGTCCGGTGATCTAATTAGGTGCACAAGGTCAAAAAGGGACTCACCACCTACACTAAAGTCCGGTGATCTAATTAGGTGCACACGGTCAAAAAGGGACCCACCACCTTCACTTAAGTTCGGTGATCTAATTAGGTGCACAAGGTCAAAAAGGGACCCACCACCTACACTAATGTCCGGTGATCTAATTAGGTGCACAAGGTCAAAAAGGGACCCACCACCTACACTAAAGTCCGGTGATCTAATAAGGTGCAAGATCAAATAGAGACCCACCACTTACACTAAAGTCCGGTGATCTAATAAGGTGCAAGGTCAAATAGTGATGCCTCCTATTTAAGCTTTTCTACGGCGTGTTAAGTTTTTGGTCGTCATTCAAGTTCATATGGGTCCTCTAATATAAATTTATACCTGTTTAAACTGTCCCAAGACGTGTTTGCCCAAGGTCGGTTTGCTAGTTCAGCAAGTGCCATCAATCATGTAAATTAGTACCTTCTTAAGCTGTTCCACGGCCTGTTGTGCCTCGGGTCGGTTTGCTAGTTCAGTGTTATCCTCCAGCAGGGTCCGAAGCTTGAACAGGAAGTCCACTAGTTCCGTGTCCTTGATCTTCTGGTCATTGGAGTGGCGTACGCGTCGACCAATGTCTCGAACCTTAAATGTTATGTTTGAATTTGGTTTTTACTAACAAAGCTTGTTGTTGTAGTAAACATCGCCTTAATTGAAAAGCATACACTATGTAGAAATGTATACATGTACATGCAATTTAAGACTCGTTTGTTGATTGGCGAAAAGTAGCGAATGCACGTTTTCTTTCGTATTTGTAATGGTTGTCATTCTATTAAATGAGAACACAAAAGAACTTCACATGTCAGATGAAAAATTCTCCATTAATTATGAACATTTTTTAAAATTTCATCGAAATCATCGAAATCCATTAATCTAATCATAGTTACCTCAGTCAATAAATTTGGCTGTGTCGCAACGTTAAACGACAGCTTGGTTTGGAAATCCTCGCAATTCATCATGACGCTGATCACTCCGTTGAAGTCACTGTCTTTGATGGAGGACACGGTCTTGTAGCCATCAGGAGGCAGGAAACACTTGCCTATCTCCCAGGGAATGGTGCTCCATTTGTCGGCGTTCGTGTTCTTCCAAGATGGTCCCGAAAATCTGTGATGTTGAACTATTTCATCACGGACGTCTTCACAAATCCCGATTTGACAAGGAGCATACCGTTTTCGAGGAGTGTGAAATTTACAGTTTTTAGGACTGGTGCATATCCCACGAGTAGGGCACTTTAACACGTTCTCGGTGAAACATTGTGCACATGTTGCCCCGCCTGAAAGACCCTTGGATGTTCTAACGTTGTTATAGATGTCCTGATGAACGCATGTCAGCACGTCCTCAAGAAGGCCATGTAGACCCTCCTTGGTTATGTTGAGGGCGAGGGCGGCCTTGACCCAGTTCTGTGCTTGCTTCTCCTTCAATAACTCTCGATAAGAGATCATTGTTTAGGCATGATAACTTTGTCAATACCTGGTAAAAAAGATGCAGTGATTTAAGTAGTTAGTTAAGTTTATTCAAGATAATAATTTTGTAACACTTTCTTGTTTAGTAATAAAATTGTTAGTTAAAACATGATATTTAAGAAATAGCCATCGCTTTTAAACATCGAGGACAGATTTTAATTAAAAATTGTTGTTGTTTTTTGTTTTTACTTCCGAAAACCCGAAATTGGCTTTTACAATTTCCGTAAATAGACGTAAGATTTTTAAAAAGTAAATAGTTCGTATTAGCAGCATAAAGCTGCACTCTCACAGATATATCGTTTTTACAGCTTTTTAAAAAAATAATCTTGGAAAGAACAATTTTTTTGCGTCAATATCTGCAAACTAATGATAAAAGATTGCTGACAAAAGATCAGATCGCAAATTTTCATATTTCCGTTCAAAAAGTAATGTTTTATGGCTTAAACCGTTACTAACGGTTTAAGAAAATGCATAAAACAATTTGAACTTAAAAATCAAAACCTGCAACCTCATGTTTTTGTGTTGTCAGCAGTCTTATATATAACAAATCTCATTAAAATCAGATCCCCAATACACGCTTCACGATGTTACATAACGTAATGAAATGAAGTGAACGTCACGATATGATTTTAATGAGATTGATATATAACCGGTGTCCATGCGTTTTCGCAAAAAATGGTCTCGAACCAAGACCAAAAAATAAAATAGTTGTCAAAACGTCCAACCTGTGCAATTGCAGCTTTAAACCATTTAAGGTATCCAACCCTGATAACTTAGGTTATATTTTCATACCGGTTAACTCAATATTTTCTTGGTAACATTTTGAAACTTATTTTATTGATGATTACATATACGTTAAAGAAATTACCGAAAGTTCATGTACATCATACATGAAGTTATAACAGTTTGGATAGTTGCTTTTTTGAACTGATTTCGCATGTAAATACCATATTTTGCATGTTCAAAGACCCCCCCCCCCCCACACACCCCGAAAAATATATAAATAAATTAAAGTTTATTAAAAATAAAAACAAATAAAATTATAGATACAATTTACTTATTTGATTTTTTTTTAATAATAATGGGGAGTTTTCCGGCCCACAATATACCTGTTTGAGTGATAACAAAATCATATGAACATCTTTAATCAATATTTGTCGGCAAGCTATTCAAACAAACCGAAACACGATACTTTTATATATTGAAATGTACCTTTGATAAGAAATAGGTTACAATATATCTAAATACTATATTTAAAGCTGCACTTTTACAGATTGAACATAAGGACAACTTTTTTATTTTTTGTCTTTGAACGAGTCGATTGATGCAAAAATGCATGTAAACCGGTCATACATGACTGCTGACAAGAAATAAGATCACAATTTTTTATATTTGATGTTAAAAAATATGTGTATGCATTTTTCTTAAACCGTAAGTAACGCTTTAAGCCATAAAACATTAATTTTCGAACGGAATGAAAACATCTGCGACCTGATGATTTATAAGCAGTCTTTTATCACTGGTTTGCAGATATTTACACAAAATTTTCATGATTCCAAGACATAAAATAAAAATAAAAAGTTGTGAAAACGGTAAATTTGTGAAAGTGCAGCTTTAGGTTAAAATTATATTTTCTTTCTTTCTGTTTCTTGCGATTGTATCATTTGCCATCATGGCGGATCTAAGATCGATGTGTCGGCCCGGTCGTCTTTGAGTATGCTTAGGATGTACGTGAAGATAGCGGTCTAGCGGCCCAGCGGCCCAGCGGCCCAGCGGCCCAGCGGCGTGAAGTTAGCGTCCTCGCGGGGTAAAGTTAGCGGCCTAGCGGCCTGGCGGCCTCGCGGCGTGAAGTTAGCAGCATAGCGGCCTAATTTTTCCCTATTTAAAAGCAATTGTTCATGCGTTTGTTTAGGAAAAAAATGATAAATAAATGTTTTTATTCATATATTAACATAGCGGCCATACATTGATTTCTATTTAGAGCATTTTTATATGCGTTTTCTTCTAAATCAATGATAGATTAACTATTTAATGCACAAATTATCAATCTCAAGCGATTATCAATTTTTTAATTCAAAAAGTCGTTAAAGCAGTTCAGCGGCCTAGCGGCCTAGCGGCGTGAAGTTAGCGGCCTGACGGCCTAAAATTGAATCCTATTTCAAAGCCATGCCACTGTCTTCACGTCGCTCGGCCGCTAGGCCGACGAAGTGCAAAATCGACTTTTAAAAAAAAAGTTAATAAAATACGCTTCAGAGTGATAATTTATGCATAAAAACAGTGGATACATTACTGTTTTAGAAGAACATGCATGTTTAATGCTTTGAAATAGCTGACTGCTTTATCAACGTTTTTGGAAAAGAATGTTGATAATCGCTTTAATGTGTTACTTGTGCTTAAAACAGTGAATTTATAATTGTTTTGGAATAAAACGTATAGAAAAAAAGTTCTGAATAGAAAACAATTTAAGGCCGCTATATAACTGTATGAATAAAAAAAACTTTGAATTATTATTGTTTAAAAAAACGTATTAACAATTGCTTGGAAATAGAGCAAAAAAAAATAGGCCGCCAGGCCACTAGGCCGCAAACCTCACGCCGCTAGACCTCCAGGCCGCTAGGCCGCTAACTTCAAGCCGCTAGGCCGTCAACTTCACGCCGTTAGGCCGCTAACTTCACGTACATATGCTAAGATACGTTCCCGAAAATATTCGAAATGTGTCTTTTATAATGGTTAAATCATCCGACTTTTTAATTTATAACCTTATCGTCGTTATTCTATCAGATTACACGATATTTAAAATTGTTCTGAAACTGTCTTTTAATGTTAAGCGTTCATCACCTACACATCATACAATACTGAATATTGTTGTGCTGGTATTAAAAATCGTTTGCAGTTATAGAAGTAGCTTTTGACTGTTTTAATAAAGTCTCCACTTATTTTCGTGTCGACAGCATCGCCATCTTGGCTTTCATTAATGCATGGGATACAGACAAACAAACCAATGAAACAACAACACCTTTTTAATGCAGTAAACTGGAATTTCATCCAAAGCGTATTTCAATGTCAAAATCTAAGCATGCTTAAATGACGAAGCATACATACAAGGTCTCGTTTCTGACCCTATAAAGTGTGAACGAGACCCCCTTTTTCAGTAAATAAAGTTAACTGTTTATTTTGAGGTCTTATGGAAAAACAGCGTTCATTTTTTGTACTGTATATGAAAGCAGTAAATAGCGATATAGCAGATACATGGAAATGAACGTAAATTAATACCTGATTTAAAATAAATTAATAATATAATTTATGGTGCCGCATTTGTTGGTGTCGCAACTTACATCTATTATGTGATATTGTTAAAATTAATGTTGAATTATCTTAAAAATTATTAGCCAAAATCAAATACTCACAGTTTCGGCCGGTGGTATCCAAGTAAACAAATATGACAAACATTCACAAAGCGCATGCGCTAATACACACCCAATCGTTTACAGATAATATCATATTTCTTGCCTGCTTTTCAAATAGCACAATAGCAGTCGTAAGATCGAATATGTTATAGTTGTTAGGTCGAATACGCTATCATTTACCATATGTGATAGTTGTAAGGACGAATACGCTATCCTTTACCATAGGTGGTAGTTGTTAGGTCGAACACGCTATCGTTTACCATGTGTCGTAGTTGTTAGGTCGAATACGCTATCCTTTACCATAGGTGGTATGGTAAGGTCGAATACGCTATCCTTTACCATGTGTGGTAGTTGTTAGGTCGAATACGCTATCCTTTACCATATGTGGTAGTTGTTAGGTCGAACACGCTATCCTTTACCATTTGTGGTAGTTGTTAGATCGAACACGCTTTCCTTTACCAAAGGTGGTAGTTGTAAGGTCGAACACGCTATCCTTTACCATAGGTGGTAGTTGTTAGGTCGAACACGCTATCCTTTACCATAGGTGGTAGTTGTTAGGTCGAATACGCTATCCTTCACCATGTGTGGTAGTTGTTAGGTCGAATACGCTATCCTTTACCAGATGTGGTAGTTGTAAGGTCGAATACGCTATCCTTTACTATAGGTGGTAGTTGTAAGGTCGAATACGCTATCCTTTACCAGATGTGGTAGTTGTAAGGTCGAATACGCTATCCTTTACCATAGGTGGTAGTTGTAAGGTCAAATACGCTATCATTTACCATAGGTGGTAGTTGTAAGGTCGAATACGCTATCCTTTACTACAGGTGGTAGTTGTAAGGTCAAATACGCTATCATTTACCATAGGTGGTAGTTGTAAGGTCAAATACGCTATCATTTACCATATGTGGTAGTTGTAAGGTCGAATACGCTATCCTTTACCATATGTGGTATTGTAAGGTCGAATACGCTATCATTTACCATAGGTGGTAGTTGTTAGGTTGAATACGCTATCCTGTACCATAGGTGGTAGTTATAAGGTCGACTACGCTATCCTTTACCATAGGTGGTATTGTAAGGTCGAATACGATATCCTTTACCATGTGTGATATTTGTAAGGTCGAATACGCTATCCTTTACCATATGTGGTAGTTAATAGGTCGAACACGCTATCCTTTATCATTTGTGGTAGTTGTAAGATCGAATACGCTATCCTTTACCAGATGTGGTAGTTGTTATGTCGAACACGCTATCCTTTACCATATGTGGTAGTTGTTATGTCAAATACGCTATCCTTTACCATTTGTGGTAGTTGTTAGGTCGAATACGCTATCCTTTACCATGTGTGGTAGTTGTTAGGTCGAATACGCTATCCTTTACCATGTGTGGTAGTTGTTAGGTCTAATACGCTATCCTTTACCATAGGTGGTAGTTGTTAGGTCGAATACGCTATCCTTTACCATTTGTGGTAGTTGTAAGGTCGAATACGCTATCCTTTACCATGTGTGGTAGTTGTTAAGTCGAATACGCTATCCTTTACCATATGTGGTAGTTGTTAGGTCGAACACGCTATCCTTTATCATAGGTGGTAGTTGTTAGATCGAACACGCTATCCTTTACCAAAGGTGGTAGTTGTAAGGTCGAACACGCTATCCTTTACCATATGTGGAAGTTGTAAGGTCGAACAAGCTATCCTTTACCATAGGTGGTAGTTGTTAGGTCGAATACGCTATCCTTTACGATGTGTGGTAGTTGTTAGGTCGAATACGCTATCCTTTCCCAGATGTGGTAGTTGTAAGGTCGAATACGCTATCCTTTACTATAGGTGGTAGTTGTAAGGTCGAATACGCTATCCTTTACCATATCTGGTAGTTGTATGGTCGAATACGCTATCATTTATCATAGGTGGTATTGTAAGGTCGAATACGCTATCCTTTACCATAGGTGGTAGTTGTTAGGTTGAATACGCTATCATTTACCATAGGTGGTAGTTGTAAGGTCGAATACGCTATCCTTTATCATAGGTGGTATTGTAAGGTCGAATACGCTATCCTTTACCATGTGTGATATTTGTAAGGTCGAATACGCTATCCTTTACCATATGTGGTAGTTAATAGGTCGAACACGCTATCCTTTATCATTTGTGGTAGTTGTAAGATCGAATACGCTATCCTTTACCAGATGTGGTAGTTGTTATGTCGAACACGCTATCCTTTACCATATGTGGTAGTTGTTATGTCGAACACGTTATCCTTTACCATATGTGGTAGTTTTTAGGTCGAATACGCTATCCTTTACCATAGGTGGTAGTTGTTAGGTCGAATACGCTATCCTTTACCATGTGTGGTAGTTGTTAGGTCGAATACGCTATCCTTTACCATGTGTGGTAGTTGTTAGGTCGAATACGTTATCCTTTACCATAGGTGGTAGTTGTTAGGTCGAATACGCTATCCTTTACCATGTGTGGTAGTTGTTAGGTCGAATACGCTATCCTTTACCATGTGTGGTAGTTGTTAAGTCGAATACGCTATCCTTTACCATATGTGGTAGTTGTTATGTCGAACACGCTATCCTTTACCATATGTGGTAGTTGTTAGGTCGAACACGCTATCCTTTACCATAGGTGGTAGTTGTTAGATCGAACACGCTATCCTTTACCAAAGGTGGTAGTTGTAAGGTCGAACACGCTATCCTTTACCATAGGTGGAAGTTATTAGGTCGAACAAGCTATCCTTTACCATAGGTGGTAGTTGTTAGGTCGAATACGCTATCCTTTACCATGTGTGGTAGTTGTTAGGTCAAATACGCTATCCTTTCCCAGATGTGGTAGTTGTTAGGTCGAATACGCTATCCTTTACCATAAGGTGGTAGTTGTTAGGTCGAATACGCTATCCTTTACCATATCTGGTAGTTGTATGGTCGAATACGCTATCATTTATCATAGGTGGTATTGTAAGGTCGAATACGCTATCCTTTACTATAGGTGGTAGTTGTTAGGTCGAATACGCTATCCTTTACCATAGGTGGTATTGTAAGGTCGAATACGCTATCCTTTACCATATGTGATATTTGTAAGGTCGAATACGCTATCCTTTACCACAGGTGGTAGTTGTAAGGTCGAATACGCTATCCTTTACCATATGTTATATTGGTAAGTTCGAATACGTTATCCTTTACCAGATGTGGTAGTTGTTAGGTCGAACACGCTATCTCTACCAGATGTGGTAGTTGCTATGTCGAACACGCTATCCTTTAACATATGTGGTAGTTGTTAGGTCGAACACGCTATCCTTTACCATATGTGGTAGTTGTAAGATCGAATACGCTATCCTTTACCATATGTGGTAGTTGTTAGGTCGAATACGCTATCCTTTACCATAGGTGGTTGTTGTTAGGTCGAATACGCTATCCTTTACCATAGGTGGTTGTTGTTAGGTCGAATACGCTATTCTTTACCATATGTGGTAGTTGTTAGGTCGAATACGCTATCCTTTACCATGTGTGGTAGTTGTTAGGTCGAACACGCTGTCCTTTACTATATGTGGTAGTTGTTAGGTCGAACACGCTGTCCTTTACCATAGGTGGTAGTTGTAAGGTCGAATACGCTATACTTTACCATATGTGATATAGTAAGGTCGAATGCGCTATCCTTTACCATATGTGGTAGTTGTAAGGTCGAATACGCTATCCTTTACCATTTGTGGTAGTTGTAAGGTCGAATACGCTATCATTTACCATAGGTGGTAGTTGTAAGGTCGAATGCGCTATCCTTTACCATATGTGGTAGTTGTAAGGTCGAATACGCTATCCTTTACCATAAGGTGGTAGTTGTAAGGTCGAATACGCTATCCTTTACCATATGTGGTAGTTGTAAGGTCGAATACGCTATCCTTTACCATTTGTGGTAGTTGTAAGGTCGAATACGCTATCCTTTACTATATGTGGTAGTTGTTAGGTCGAATACGCTATCCTTTACCATAGGTGGTAGTTGTAAGGTCGAATACGCTATCCTTTACCATTTGTGGTAGTTGTAAGGTCGAATACGCTATCCTTTACTATATGTGGTAGTTGTAAGGTCGAATACGCTATCCTTTACCATTTGTGGTAGTTGTAAGGTCGAACACGCTATCCTTTACCATATGTGGTAGTTGTAAGATCGAATACGCTATCCTTTACCATATGTGGTAGTTGTTAGGTCGAATACGCTATCCTTTACCATAGGTGGTAGTTGTAAGGTCGAATACGCTAAACTTTACCATATGTGATATAGTAAGGTCGAATGCGCTATCCTTTACCATAGGTGGTAGTTGTAAGGTCGAATACGCTATCCTTTACCATTTGTGGTAGTTGTAAGATCAAATACGCTATCCTTTGGTGGCATACATGATATTTCTGCCGTAAGATAACCTGTTAAGGTTCGCGAATTGTTTCGTGTAAGACTAAAACAGGCTTACAAATGCACGTAACTGCCACCTGTGACCTTCTAGCTGTACAAATATCCCAGGTTGGCTAAAATAGCGTAGGATTGACTCCAAAGTATATGGCATGAATGAGTTCAAATGTACAGAGGAAGTAAGAATAATTAAATGCAATAATTTTTCACCACAATACCACTGATTTATTTTCGTAAGATTGGATTTGGTTTGATCTGTTCAGCTAAAGGCTGAGTAGACCATATTTTGATAACTGTTTGATGACGTCATTATAATAAACAATATATAACGAACTTGAAATGAACAGAAAGTGCATATCTAAGGGATTGCCTTTTATCAAGTATGTATTGCATTGTTTTTTGAATAGTTACATACATAAACTGCATTCTGCAAATCGTGCACGTTCATAAAAAAAACCGTAAAAAAACATGTATGCATTATTGCACAACCTTTGCCAAGGGTTTTCTATAAATGCATACTCGAATTAATATACAACAATGCCATTTATGGGATTGAATCGACGCAAGTATATATTCTGATCCTGAATTCATCAGACCAATGCGTAGAACTATTTAAAATGACCATGATTGACAGATTATTAATCAGACGTGTAAAATAATCAGATTTCGCTACTCTATTCCAATCGTTTTTTGTTTCATTTTGATGCCAAAGATATGGATATGAGATAATGTAGTCAGTGGAAATGTAGTTTTCTTTGTTTGATTATTCTTTGTCATGCTCGTGCGAAGTGTTAGATCGCAGTAAATCTTTAAGCATTCACCAATCATTTAATATTTTTGCGCTTTCTGCTTTTAGATACACGAATACAATCTTCTTATCAGTAAATAATATTTTCCATAATACCGTGTTTTATGATCATTTCTTTCAAATTGAACTCGGTATACTTCATAAGAACTATTGTTCTCGACATTTATTCAATCTTTTTGAAATATTAAAACAATATTATTAATTGTGATA
The DNA here is from genome assembly GCF_026914265.1 of Mya arenaria. Lineage (NCBI taxonomy): Eukaryota > Metazoa > Mollusca > Bivalvia > Myida > Myidae > Mya > Mya arenaria. The sequence continues at coordinate 33,029,262 of NC_069130.1, read as the reverse complement.
AATCTTGTTTGGGAGTAAGAGTGCATCTTTAAGTATTTTACATAAGAAAACAGTTCTTGCTTCCTACAATTAAATTCGGTTGACTGTAACACTTTTTATCACGTAATTGTGTATTTTACATTTGTTTCCCTGATTAAATGCGAGAAATAAACTATGCTACTAAAGTACTATTGTGTTTGAAACAGTGCTTCCTGCAAAATGACCTTGACCCAATGAACTGGCATCGACTGATATCTATAATAAAGCTGCTTGCCTTTGCTACAGTAACTGATATCACTGAAAATGCTTACGGTTTCATTTACTGGTGCCATGAACAAATTGACCTGGCAATATCAATGTAGTTTTCTCTTGTTTTATGAGCTTGATAAGTTAGGGACGAAAATATTTCCACCGCCAAATTCAGCAATAAGTTCAGTACACTAGTATCCTACTTTAAGCTCGGATCCAATGATGTATGGAGTACATTGTATGTATTACAAGGGAAAATGTTACTGTTGCAATGTCAATACCATGTTCCTGTTCATTATATACCTTAATTAAAAAAATCCTCACTTTTCGGAAATATTAATTATTTGTGCAATAATAAACTTTATTGGCAATCAATTGAAATTTTGTAATACAAAATATTAGTTAAAACACTACAATAATTTTTAATACTGTTATTTAAAAAAAATACGAACAACTTCTACTGATATACCGGCATACATCCGAGGTGTTTTTAATAGAAAATGGCCGAGGTGTTCCGAACGCTCATTTGCATCGAGTAAATCAACCGCCAAATTTTACGACGCCTTTGTTTATGACATAAGTAAATACAGTCATACAAGTGTCATGAGTAATGGGTGTTATATTTGAATAAGTAAAAATTATTAAAACCCTATTTACATTCTACATTTTCAAGCATTTTATGAACAAAAAAACATAATGTCTTTAAAGCTGCACTCTCACAGATTGCACGTTTTGACAACTTTTTTTCTTTCTTTTTTTGTCTTTGAACGAGCCAGCTTTAAAGGGGTATTTTTGAAGATTAAACATTTGTAAAATACCAGGAACATAACAAATTTGTTCTACACGGCAATTGAAAATGAACATGAGGCCCGAATAGTTTATTTTTAGTACAAATAAACTTTCGTGTAAGTGTATAGGTAATGGTTTCATATCAGTTTCCTTATTGTTACAAATGTGCTTTAATACGGTATAAATTGTTCTGTAACAATAAACCATTGTGGATTAAATACCTTAATAATAGACACAAGTTTGAACGAATATTGTAATGAATCGAAATTTGAAACTCTACTGATACATGGCTAATAATGCGACAGCTAGACGTGGGCTGTGACAACTTGCGGAGTTCAAGGCTATATTTAGCTAGTAAAACATATCATATAAAACATAACCCCACTATGATAGATGTACTGCCACTTATAATGACATCGGTCACTTTATATTAATTCGTTAATTTGTAAATGTTCATTTTTGAAGTAAGCCATTTTTTGTTTGAACTTTAATTGCTAAACACTAACATTAAAAAGGTTCATATGCATTTCTTTGTCAAAGGTACACTGCCGGTCACCGGACGCAAATCGAAAACATACACGTGTCGTCGCCTTTTTAAATCATTCAAAAACACAATGGAAACAATTATAATACATATAGTACATGTAGAAATACTGTAACCCTGGCGGAAATCATTGGGGTGCATTGTTTTCTTATGCGTTGAATTGTGATTCCAATAAATTAAAAATAAAGGTAAACAGTGAATATGGTATATTGTTTTTTATCCCTTTCCTTTAATGTCAAGTTTAAAGAGAACTTAATAAATATAAATGAATACAGTACAATCATTATGTACAATCTCATGATGCAAGGTCACAGTAAAAACAACGCGTTCAAGGCGGAACAGTTTCTCTACTTCTTATTTTACTTCCGGATCTATTTTGGATGTGCGTGAAGTTAGCACCGTAGCACCATATCCCCATATCACCGCGGTGATGCGGTGCTAGCACCGTATCACCATCAAAATCAATACAATAAGAGGACATGCAATATTTTCGAGGAAACATGTAAGACTCGTTCTCGCAGAAACGAGCAAGGGGACCATAGGGACCTATGTCACTGTATAGCCGAGACCTGGCCCTAGGTGATGGCACATGTGAATACCCTAGGATTTTAGGCAGGCTATGCGGGATAGGTACATGAACTCGATCCCCAATGCCAATTTGGCCCATATTCAGACACTGTTATGGTGCGGATGCCTTAAAAACGAGCAAGGGGACCAATGGCACTGTATCCAAGGGTTACCTGGCGGTGTGATACATTCGGGCAAACTGTTAATACTACGAGGATTTTAGTCTGGCCCCGTCCTTAGCCCAACATTGTGCGTATATGGGCAATATAAGCCCTACTGACCCCTACCATACATGTAAGACTCGTTCTCGCAGAAACGAGCAAGGGGACCATAGGGACCTATGTCACTGTGTAGCCGAGACCTGGCCCTAGGTGATGGCACATGTGAATACCCTAGGATTTTAGGCAGGCTATGCGGGATAGGGACATGAACTCGATCCCCAATGCCAATTTGGCCCATATTCAGACACTGTTATGGTGCGGATGCCTTCAAAACGAGCAAGGGGACCAATGGCACTGTATCCAAGGGTTACCTGGCGGTGTGATACATTCGGGCAAACTGTTAATACTACGAGGATTTTAGTCTGGCCCCGTCCTTAGCCCAACATTGTGCGTATATGGGCAATATAAGCCCTACTGACCCCTACCATACATGTAAGACTCGTTCTTGCAGAAACGAGCAAGGGGACCATAGGGACCTATGTCACTGTGTAGCCGAGACCTGGCCCTAGGTGATGGCACATGTGAATACCTTAGGATTTTAGGCAGGCTATGCGGGATAGGGACATGAACTCGATCCCCAATGCCAATTTGGCCCATATTCAGACACTGTTATGGTGCGGATGCCTTAAAAACGAGCAAGGGGACCAATGGCACTGTATCCAAGGGTTACCTGGCGGTGTGATACATTCGGGCAAACTGTTAATACTACGAGGATTTTAGTCTGGCCCCGTCCTTAGCCCAACATTGTGCGTATATGGGCAATATAAGCCCTACTGACCCCTACCATACATGTAAGACTCGTTCTCGCAGAAACGAGCAAGGGGACCATAGGGACCTATGTCACTGTGTAGCCGAGACCTGGTCCTAGGTGATGGCACATGTGAATACCCTAGGATTTTAGGCAGGCTATGCGGGATAGGGACATGAACTCGATCCCCAATGCCAATTTGGCCCATATTCAGACACTGTTATGGTGCGGATGCCTTAAAAACGAGCAAGGGGACCAATGGCACTGTATCCAAGGAATACCTGGCGGTGTGATACATTCGGGCAAACTGTTAATACTACGAGGATTTTAGTCTGGCCCCGTCCTTAGCCCAACATTGTGCGTATATGGGCAATATAAGCCCTACTGACCCCTACCATACATGTAAGACTCGTTCTCGCAGAAACGAGCAAGAGGACCATAGGGACCTATGTCACTGTGTAGCCGAGACCTGGCCCTAGGTGATGGCACATGTGAAGACCCTAGGATTTTAGGCAGGCTATGCGGGATAGGGACATGAACTCGATTCCCCATGCCAATTTGGCCCATATTCAGACACTGTTATGGTGCGGATGCCTTAAAAACGAGCAAGGGGACCAATGGCACTGTATCCAAGGAATACCTGGCGGTGTGATACATTCGGGCAAACTGTTCATACTACGAGGATTTTAGTCTGGCCCCGTCCTTAGCCCAACATTGTGCGTATATGGGCAATATAAGCCCTACTGACCCCTACCATACATGTAAGACTCGTTCTCGCAGAAACGAGCAAGGGGACCATAGGGACCTATGTCACTGTGTAGCCGAGACCTGGCCCTAGGTGATGGCACATGTGAATACCCTAGGATTTTAGGCAGGCTATGCGGGATAGGGACATGAACTCGATCCCCAATGCCAATTTGGCCCATATTCAGACACTGTTATGGTGCGGATGCCTTCAAAACGAGCAAGGGGACCAATGGCACTGTATCCAAGGGTTACCTGGCGGTGTGATACATTCGGGCAAACTGTTAATACTACGAGGATTTTAGTCTGGCCCCGTCCTTAGCCCAACATTGTGCGTATATGGGCAATATAAGCCCTACTGACCCCTACCATACATGTAAGACTCGTTCTCGCAGAAACGAGCAAGGGGACCATAGGGACCTATGTCACTGTGTAGCCGAGACCTGGCCCTAGGTGATGGCACATGTGAATACCTTAGGATTTTAGGCAGGCTATGCGGGATAGGGACATGAACTCGATCCCCAATGCCAATTTGGCCCATATTCAGACACTGTTATGGTGCGGATGCCTTAAAAACGAGCAAGGGGACCAATGGCACTGTATCCAAGGGTTACCTGGCGGTGTGATACATTCGGGCAAACTGTTAATACTACGAGGATTTTAGTCTGGCCCCGTCCTTAGCCCAACATTGTGCGTATATGGGCAATATAAGCCCTACTGACCCCTACCATACATGTAAGACTCGTTCTCGCAGAAACGAGCAAGGGGACCATAGGGACCTATGTCACTGTGTAGCCGAGACCTGGCCCTAGGTGATGGCACATGTGAATACCCTAGGATTTTAGGCAGGCTATGCGGGATAGGGACATGAACTCGATCCCCAATGCCAATTTTGCCCATATTCAGACACTGTTATGGTGCGGATGCCTTAAAAACGAGCAAGGGGACCAATGGCACTGTATCCAAGGGTTACCTGGCGGTGTGATACATTCGGGCAAACTGTTAATACTACGAGGATTTTAGTCTGGCCCCGTCCTTAGCCCAACATTGTGCGTATATGGGCAATATAAGCCCTACTGACCCCTACCATACATGTAAGACTCGTTCTCGCAGAAACGAGCAAGGGGACCATAGGGACCTATGTCACTGTGTAGCCGAGACCTGGCCCTAGGTGATGGCACATGTGAATACCCTAGGATTTTCGGCAGGCTATGCAATATAGGGACATGGGAAAGGCCCCTTATGCCTATTTGCCTCATATTCATTAGATGTTATTACATGGTATGGTGCAGAAACCATAAAATAATTAAGAGGAAGGGGACCATAGCGACCTATGTCAGCTCGTTTGCTTAGACCTAGTCCTAGGTGATAGTACATATGAATTACCTATGCGATATAGGGACATGGAAAAGGCTCCCAATGCCTATTTGCCTCTTATTATTACAAGTTATGATGCATTAACCTTAAAACGAGCAACGGGACCATAGCGAACTATATCAGTGTATGACTTAGATCTAGTCCTAGGTGATAGTACATATGAATTACCTAGGATTATAGGCAGGCTATACGAGATAGGAACATGGAAAAGGCTCCCAATCCCTATATGTCTCATATTCATTACATGTTATGGTGCAGAAACCTTAAAATGAGCAGCGACCTATGTTAGCGTATAGCATAGACCTAATCCTAGGTGATAGAATATATGAATTACCTAGGAATTAAGAATGGCTTTGCGAGAAAGGTTCATGGAAAAGGCTCCAAATGCCTGTTTTTACCTCATATTCAATAAATGTTATGGTGCAGAAACATTAAATCGAGCAAGGGGACCATAGCGACCTATGTAAACGTGTAGCTTAGACCTAATCCTAGGTGATAGAACATATCAATTACCTAGGATTTTAGGCAGGCTATGCGATAAAGGGACATGGAAAAGGCTCCCAATGCCAATTTGCCTCATATTATTACATGTTATGGTGCATTAACCTTAAAACGAGCATGTGGACCATAGCGAACTATGTCAGCGTGTGGCTTAGACCTAGACCTAGGTGAAAGTACATATGAATTGGTTAGGATTTTAGGCAGGCTATACGAGATAGGGACATGGAAAAGGATCCCAATGCCTATTTGTCTCATATTCATTACATGTTATGGTGCGGAAACCTTAAAACGAGCATGGGGACCATATCGACCTTTGTCATCATGCAGCCGAGACCTTGTCCTAGATGATAGTACATATGAATAACCTAGGATTTTAGGTATGCTATGCGAGATAGGGTCATGGAAAAGGCTCCCAATGCATATTTGATTCATATTCTTTTCATGTTTTGGTGCGGTAACCTTAAAACGAGCAAGGTGACCAAAGCGACTTATTTCACAATGTAGCAGATACCTAGTCCTAGATAATAGTATACATGAATAACGTAAGAATTTAGGCAGGCTATGCGAGATAGGGACATTGAAAATGCCCGCAATGCCAATTTGCCTCATATTCATTACATTTTATGGTACAAAAACCTTTATACGAGCAAGGGGACCCTAGTGCCCTATGTCAGTGTGTAGCTTAGATCTAGTCCGAGGTGATAGTACATATGAATAACCAAGGATTTTAGGCTGGCTATACGAGATCGGGACATGGAAAATGCTCCACATGCCTAATTTGACTCATATTCATTACACGTTATGGTTCAGAATCCTTACAACGAGCAAGGGGACCACAGTGACCTATGTCACCGTGTAGCTTAGACCTAGTCCTAGGAGATAGTACATATGAATTATCTAGGATTATAGGCAGATTGTGCGTGATAGGGACATGGGAAAGACTCAAAATGTCTATTTTTACATCATATTCGTCAAATGTTATGTTGCAAAAACCTTAAACAAGCAAGGGGGCCAAAGCGACCTATGTCAGCTCGTTGCTTAGACCTAGTCCTAGGTGATAGTAAATATGAATTATCTAGGATTTTAGGCAGGCTATGCGATATAGGGACATGGAAAAGGCCCCCTATACCTATTTGCCTCATATTCATTACATGTTATGGTTCAAAAACCTTAAAACGAGCAAGGGGACCATAGCGGCCTATGTCAGCGTGTAGCTTAGACCTAGTCCTAGGTGATAGTATGTATAAATTACCTAGGATTTTAGGCAGATTGTGCGAGATAGGGACATGGAAAAGACTCCGAGTGCCTATATTTACCTCTTATTCATTAAATATTATGGTGCAGAAACCTTAAAACGAGCACGGGGACCATAGCGACCTATGTCAATTCGTTACTTGAACCTAGTCCTAGATCATAGTACATACAAATTACCTAGGATATTAGGCAGTCTAAGCGAGATAGGAATATGAAAAAATGTTCCAAAAGCCAATTTGCCTCACATTTATTACATGTTCTGGCGCATAAAACTTAAAATAATTAAGCGGGTCATAGCGACCTATGTCAGCTCGTTGCTTGAACCTAGTCCTAGATGATAGTACATATGAATTACCTAGGATTTTAGGCAGGCTATGCGAGACATGAAAAAGGCTCCCAATGCCTATTGCCCTACATTCATTACATGCTATGGTGCATAAAATGTAAAACGAGAAACGGTACCAAAGAAACGTAAGTCATCGTTTAGCTGAGACCTACTCCTAGGTGATTGAACATATGAATTTCCTAGGATTTAAGGCAGGCTGTGTTGAATGGGAACATGGAAAAGGCTCCCAATGTCTATTTGACTCATATTCGTTACATGTTATGGTTCAGAAACCTTAAAACGAGAAACGGGACCATAGCGACCTATGTAGCCTTGTAAACGAGACCTTGTCCTAGATGATAGTGCATATGAATAACCTCGGACTTTAGGCATGTTATGCGAAAAAGGAACATGGAAAAGGCTCCAAATGCCAATTTGACCCATGTTCATTACATGTTATGTAGCAGAAACCTTAAAACGAATAAAGGTACCATACCGACCTATGTAAGCTCGTTCTTGGACCTAGTCCTAGATGATAGTACATATGAATGACCTAGGATTTTAGGCAGGCTATGCAAGATAGGGACATGAAAAATGCTCCAAATGCCAATTTGCCTTACATTTATTACATGTTATCGTTCAGAAACCTTAAAACGAGCACGGGGACCATAGCGACCTATGTCAGCTCGTTGCTTGAACCTAGTTCTAGATGATAGTACATATGAATTACCTAGGATTTTAGGCAGGCTATGCGAGATATGAAAAAGGCTCCCAATGCCTATTGCCCTACATTCATTACATGTTATGGTGCAGAAAATTTAAAACGAGAAACGGGACCAAAGAAACGTATTTCATCGTTTAGCCGAGACCTAGTCTTAGGTGATTGAACATATGAAATTCCTAGGATTTAAGGCAGGCTTTGCGGTAGAGGAACATGGAATAGACCCCCAATATATATTTGCCGCATAGCCATAAACTTGTTATGGCACGAAAACATTGAAACGAGCAAGGGGACCACAGCGACATGTGTCACCATGTAGCCGAGACCAAGTCCTAGGTGATAGTACATATGAATAACCTCGGACTTTAGGCATGTTATGCAAAAAAGGAACATGGAAAAGGCTCCAAATGCCAATTTGACCCATGTTCATTACATGTTATGTAGCAGAAACCTTAAAACGAATAAAGGTACCATACCGACCTATCTAAGCTCGTTTTTGGACCTAGTCCTAGATGATAGTACATATGAATTACCTAGGATTTTAGGCAGGCTATGCGAGACATGAAAAAGGCTACCAATGCCTATTACCCTACATTCATTACATGCTATGGTGCAGAAAATTTAAAACGAGAAACGGGACCAAAGAAACGTATTTCATCGTTTAGCCGAGACCTAGTCTTAGGTGATTGAACATATGAAATTCCTAGGATTTAAGGCAGGCTTTGCGGTAGAGGAACATGGAATAGACCCCCAATATATATTTGCCGCATAGCCATAAACTTGTTATGGCGCGAAAACATTAAAACGAGCAATGGGACCACAGCGACATGTGTCGCCATGTAGCCGAGACCAAGTCCTAGGTGATAGTACATATGAATAACATAGGATTTTATGCACGCTATGCGAGATACGTATATGAAAAGGCTCTCAATGCCTATTTGCCTCGTATTAATTACATGTTATGGTGCAGAAACCTTAAAACGAGAAACGGGACCAAAGCGACCTATGCCACCATGTAGCAGAGACCCAGTCCTAGGTGATAGTACATATTAATAACGTATGATTTTAGGCAGGCTATGCGAGATAGGGACATTGAAAAGGCTCCCAGTGTATATTTGCCTCACATTCATTACATGTTATGGTGCAGAAACGTTCGAACGAGCAAGGGGACCATAGCGCCCTATGTCAGCGTGTAGCTTACACCTAGTCCTAGGTGATAGTACATATGAATTACCTAGGATTTTAGGAAGGCTATGAGTGATAGGGAAATGATAAAGGCTACCAATGCATATTTGCCTCATATTCATTACATGCTATGGTGCAAAAACCTTAAAACGAGCAAGGGGACCAAAGCGACCTATGTCAGCTTGTTGCTCAGACCTAGTGCTAGATGATAGTACATTATTATCTAGGATTGTAGGCAGGCTATGCGAGATAGGGACATGGAAAAGACTCTTAATGCCTATAATTACCCCTTATTCATTAAATGTTATGGTACAGAAACCTTAAAACGAGCACGGGGACCATTGCGACCTATGTCAGTTCGTTGTTTGAACCTAGTCCTAGATCATAGTACATACAAATTACCTAGTAGATTAGGCAGGTTATGCGAGATAGGGACATGAAAAATGTTCCAAATGCCAATTTGCCTCACATTTATTACATGTTCTGGCGCAAATAATTAAGGGGATCATAGCGACCTATGTCAACTCGTTGCTTAGACCTAGCCCTAGGTGATGGTACATATAAATTACCTAGGATTGTAGGCAGGCTATGCGATATAGGGACATGGAAAATGGCCTCTTATGCCTATTTGCCTTATTTTCATTACATGTTATGGTGAAGAAAACTTAAAACGAGCAAGGGGACCATATAGACCTATGACAGTTTGTTGCTTAGACCTAGTCCTAGGTGATAGTACATATGGATTACCTAGGATTGTAGGCAGATTGTTGTACGAGAAAGTGACATGGAAAAGGCTCCAAATGACTATTTTTACCTCATATTTATTACATGTTATGGTGTAGAACCCATAAAAAAACAAGGGGACCATAGCGACCTATGTCAGCTCGTTGCTTGAACCTAGTCCTAGATGATAGTACATATGAATTACCTAGGATTTTAGGCAGGCTATGCGAGATAGGGATATGAAAAATGCTGCCAATGCCAATTTGCCTCACATTTATTACATGTTATTGTGCAAAAACCTTAAAACAATTAAGGGGACCAAAGTGACCTATGTCAAGATGTAGCTTAGACCTTGTCCTATGTGATAGTACATATGAATCACCTAGGATTTTAGGCAGGCTATGCGAGATATGGACATGGAAGAGGCTCGCGGTGCCTATTTTTACCTCATATTCGCTAAATGTTACGGTGCAGAAACCTTTAAACGAGCAAGGAGACCATACCGACCTATGTCAGCGTGTTTCTCAGACCTAGTCCTAGGTGATAGTACATATGAATAACCTAAGATTTTTGGCAGGCTACGCGAGATAGGGACATGGAAAAGGCTCCCAATGTATAATTGTCTAATATTCATTACATGTTATGGTGCGGAAACCTTAAAACGAGCATCGGGACCATATCGACCTTTGTCATCATGCAGCCGAGACCTAGTCCTAGGTAATAGTACATATGAATAACCTAGGATTTTAGGCATGCTATGCGAGATAGGGACATGGAAAAGGCTCGCAATGCATGTTTGATTCATATTATATACATGTTTTGGTGCGGAAACCTTATAATGAGCAAGGTGACCAAAGCGACCTATGTCACCATGTAGGACAGACCTAGTACAAGATGATAGTACATATGAATTATCTAGGATTTTAGGCAGTCTGTGCGAGATAGGGACATGGATAATGCTCTCAAGGTCCATTGTCCTAATATTCATTACATGTTATTGTGCAAAAACCTTCAAACGAGCAAGGGGACCATACCGCCCTATGTCAGCGTGTAGCTTAGACCAAGACCTAGGTGATAGTACATATTAATTACCTAGGATTTTAGGTAGACTATGGGTGATAGGGACATGGAAAAGGCTCCCAATGCCTATTTCCCTCATATTCATTACATGTTATGGTGCAAAAACCTTAAAACGAGCAAAGGGACCATAGCGACCTATGGCAGGTCGTTGCTTAAACCTAGTCCTAGGTGATAGTACATATGAATTACCTAAGATTTAAGTCAGATTGTGCGAGAAAGTGATATGGAAAAGGCCCCAAATGCTTATTTTTAACTCATATTCATTAAATGTTACGGTGCAGAAACCTTAAAACGTGCAAAGGGACAATAGCGACCTATGTCAGCTCGTGGATTAAACCTAGTATGTGATAGTATATATGTATTACCAGGATTTTAGGCAGGCTATGCGAGATAGGGACATGGAAAAGGCTCCAAATCCCTATTTGCCTCATATTATTACATGTTATGATGCATTAACCTTAAAACAAGCAAGGGGGCCATAGCGAACTATGTCAGCGTGTAGCCGAGACCTAGTCCTAGGTGATAGTACACATGAATTATCTAGGATTTAAGGCAGGCTATACGAGATAGGGACAAGGAAAAGGGTCCCAATCCCTATTTGCCTCATATTCATTAAATGTTATGGTGCAGAAACCTTAAAACCAGCAAGGGGACCACAGCGACCTATATCAGCGTGTATAGACCTTATCCTAGGTGAAAGTACATATGAACTACCTAGGATTTTAGGCAGGGTGTGCGAGATAAGGACATGATAAAGGCTCACGATGCCTATTTTTACCTCATATTCATTAAATGGTATGGTGCAAAAACCTTCAAACGAGCAAGGAAACCATACCGACCTATGTGAGCGTGTATCTTAAACCTAGTCCTAGGTGATAGTACATATGAATATTTAAGATTTTAGGCAGACTATGCGAGATAGGGATATGGAAAATGCTCCCAATGCCTATTTGTCTCATATTCATTGCATGTTATGGTGCGGAAACCTTAAAAGAGCATGGGGATCATATCGCCCTTTGTCATCATGTAGCCAAGACCTAGTCCTAGGTGATAGTACATATGAATAACCTAGGATTTTAGGTATGCTATGCGAGATAGGAACGTGGAAAAGGCTCCCAATGTATATTTGATTCATATTCTATACATGTTTTGGTGCAGAAACCTTAAAACAAGCAAGGGGACAATAGCGACCTATGTCACCATGTAGCAGAGACCGAGTCCTAGATGATAGTACATATGAATAACGTAAGATTTTCGGCAGGCTATGCGTGATAGGGACATGGTCAATGCTCTCAATGCCAAATTCATTAAATGTTATTGTGCAAAAACCTCAAAACGAGCTAGGGAACCAAAGCGACCTTTGTCAGCTTGTTGATTAGACCTAGTCCTAGGTGATAGTACATATGAATTACCTATAATTTTAAGCAGGCTATGCGATATAGGGACATGGAAAATGGCCCCTTATGCCTATTTGTTAAATGTTATGGTGAAAAACCTTAAAACGATCAAGTGGACCATAGCGCCCTATGACAGTTCGTTGCGTAGACCTAGCCCTAGGTGATAGTATATATAAATTACCTAGGATTTTAGGCAGGCTATGCAAGATAGGGACATGGAAAAGGCTCCCATTTTCAATTTGTCTAATATTCATTACATGTTATGGTGCAGAAACTTTAAAACGAGCAAGGGGACCATAGCGACCTATGTCAGCTTGTATCTTAGACCTAGTCCTAGGTGCTAGTATTATGAATTACCTAGGATTTTAGGCAGATTGTGCGAGATAGAGACATGGAAAAGGCTCCCAATGCCTATTTTTACCTCATATTCATTACAGGTTATGGTGCTGAAACCTTAAAACGAGCCAGGGGACCACAGCGACGGATGTCAGCTCGTTGCTTAGACCTAATCCAATATGTTAGTACATATGAATTACACAGGATTTTAGGCAGGCTATGCGAGATTGGGACATGGAAAAGGCTCACAATGCCTATTTTACCTCATACTCATTAAAGATTATGGTGCAGAAACCTTGAAACAGACAAGGAGACCATAGCGACCTATGTCAGCGTGTATCTTAGACCTAGTCCTAGGTGATAATGCATTTAAATTAAAATGTACCTAGGATTTTAGGCAGGCTATGCGAGATGGGGTTATGGAAAAAGGGTCCCAATGCTCATTTGCTTCATATTCATTACATGTTATGATGCAGAAAACTTAAAACAAGAAACGGGACCAAAGCGACCTATGTCATTGTTTAGCAGAAACCTAATCTTAGATATGAATAACCTAGGATTTTAGGCAGGGTATGTGAGATGGTGACGCGGAAAAGGCTCCCAATGTCTATTTGACTCATATTCATTATATGCTATGGTGCAGAAACCTTAAAACGAGAAACGGGACCATATCGACCTATTTCACCTTATAGACGAGACCTAGTCGTAGGTGATAGAAGATATGAGTAACCTATTATTTTAGGCAGACTATGCGTGATAGGGACATGGAAAAGGCTCCATATTCCTATTTGCGGCAGAGTTATTAACTGGTAATGGCGAGGAAAAATTAAAACGATCAAGGGTACCATATCGACCTGTGCCATAATGTAGTCGAGACCTAGTCCTAGGACATAGTGCATATGAATAACCTAGGATATTAGGCATGCTATGCGAGTTGGGGACTAGGAAAATGCTCCCAATGGCTTTTGACCTATATTCATTACATATTATGGTGCAGAAAACTTAAAACAAACGAGAAACGGGACCAAAGCGACCTATGTCATCGTTTAGCCGAAACCTAGTCTTAGGTGATATAACAGGATTTTAGGCCGGCTATGTGTGATGGGGACATGGAAAAGGCTCCCAATGTCTATTTGACACATATTCGTTACATGTTATGGTTCAGAAACCTTAAAACGACAAACGGGACCATAGCAACCTATGTCACCTTATAGACGAGATCTTGTCCTATGTGATACTTCATATGAATAACCTCGTATTGTAGGCATGCTATGCGAGATAGAGACATGGGAAATGCTCCCAATGCCTATTTGCCACATATTCATTACAAGTTATGGTGCGGAAACATTACAACGAGCAAGTGGACCATAACGACCTATGTCAGCGTGTAGCTAAGACCTAGTCCTAGGCAGGCTATGCAGGAAAGGGACATGGAAAGGCTACCAATGTCTATTTCCCTCATAATCTGGCATTGCGCGGAAACCTTAAAACGAGTAAGGGGACATAGTGACTTACGTTACTAAGTATACTTGACCTTTCCCAGATGATGGTTTATGTGAATATATAGGCAGGTTATGCGGGATAGGGAAATGAAAATGACTCCCAATTCCTATTTACCCAATATACAACTAAAACGGTGCGAAACCCTTAACACGAGCAAGCGCACGAAGGGACCTATGGCACTTTGTAGCCCAGTCCTCGCTTTAAGTGATAACATCGCTGAATTACCAAGAATTTTAGGCAGGCTTCGAGGGAAAGGGGCATGAAATAAGCTCCAAATGCCTTCATTGCATTAATAACAAACAGCGAAACATGAACACGAACACATATACCATAGCGTCCCAAATCGCGACCTGGCCATACACGGTGAGTGAACATATGAATATCATAGGAATTTATGCAGGCTATGCGGGATAGGGACATGAAATTTGCTCCTAATGGATATTTAGTTATTTATATTCTGGCATTGTTATGGTGCGGAAACCTTACAACACTCAAAGAGATCATAGCGACCTTAGTCACTGTGTAGCCGAGACTTTACCCCAGATGATTCCATATGTGAATTAGTTAGGATTTAAGGCAGATTTTGCGGGAAAGGGGCATTTAAAAGAATCCCAAGTACTATTTAGCCAATATACAACTTTTATGGTGCGATAACATTACAATGAGTAGTAACCTATGACACTTTGTAGCCAATATTTGGCTTGAAGTGATGGTATATGGATCAACCTAGGCAACTTATGCTAGGCTAGATAGGGACATGAAAATACTTCCAATGCCTACCTGGCATTACTAACATGTTATGGTGCGGAAACCTTTAAACGAGAAAGGAGACCATAGCGACCTATGTCACCGTTTAGCCGAGACCTGGCCATACTCGGTGTTGAAACATGAAAATATCCTATGCTATGCGGGATAGGGACATAAAATATGCCCATTATGCATATTAGTAATTTACCCGATATTCTTGCAGCGTTATTGTTTGTTATTGTGTGGAAACATTAAAACGTGCACTGCGACAATATGGACATATGTCACTGTTCAGCCGAGACCTTGCACCAAATGATGGCATATATTTGAATAACCTAGGATTTTAGGCAAGTTATGCAGGATAGGACATGATAAGACTCCCAATACCTATCCAATATACAACTGTTATGGTGCGATAACCTTAAAACAAGCAAGCGAACCATAGGGACCATTGCCACTGTATAGCCGAGACTGGTTTAAGTTTATGGCATATGTGAATCACTTAGGATTGTAGGGTGATAATGCGGGATAGGGACATGAAATAAGCTCCCAACAACGAACAAGGGTACTATATCGACCAATATCACAGTGTAACTGAGACCTGGCCCTTGGTGAGGCCTTATGTGAATAACTTCGGATTTTCGAAAGACTATTCGAGATAGGGACATACATTTGGTTCTTAATGCGTGTTTAATGTGTGTATATAAATGTGCCTGTCATAGGCAATTAAATAAATAAATAGGTCCAGCTTTTATTTGTATTTAGAGTTACTACGGTGTTAACACCTAATTGTGTGATGGCCGTAAACGACAGTGCACTTTAGTATTTACTTAAGGAATTAATTGCGGGGTTGATATCATTATCGGGGTATGAACGCAATTGGGCTGGTCAAAATGTGTGAAGCCCTAAACTGTGGACTCTGCTGTATAATTAACATAAATACACTGTCATATCGATCATAACATTGACATAACACCTTTGGGTGTGCACCGTCTTCTATGGAATCCCAAAGTATGTTGTTAAACTTATAAAGCCAAAAGGGGATTGAGGCCTAGGGTACCCTAATAAGATTTGCTATTGCAGTAAGGGGCGGTCCACGATTTGATATTTCCTAGGGATCACAACTTAGTCTTGATCCGTCTTCCCCTTGAAGCATAGAATATGCGGCATAAATAAATAAGGAGATTTGAGGGTTCTTACGCAATAATATCGCTATGTCTAAATTCAGTCTTGAACTGTGCACTTTGGTGTAATATTTGTTTATTTATATGGACATAAAACATTAATTTTATGGCGTCACATTGGGAATGTGACGTCTTCCATGTTAGCCGAAAATATGTTAACACCTAAACAAAGGTGCGTTAAGCGCGGCTAAAATAATTCTAAAACTGTGCATTTTGTAATACATACACATGACAGAGGCTTGGAACTATCCCGGAATACGGTGAAGATGTTTGCCGTTACATAATGTCGTATCCCGGAAAGCAATGCTGATTTGTGATAAATGCATATTTATATACTTGATGTATGCTTATTGATGACAGGCTTTGATAAATTACCGCTTCAAATGGCCACATTCAGGAAAGGATACTAACACATTCATAAGTTTACAAAATGTTACCATATTTTTAAATATAATTCATTCAAAAATATATTGTATATATGTAGCATATGTAGCATTATAGACCTAAACATAAAGATAATGCTACTTATCTTTATCTAAAAGTAAACATATTGGATACTCAACAACACTGCTAAACGAAAAGCCCTCTTTTCCCCTGTAAGTAATCACTGTTTTCTCTCCTGCACCTCTTATACCATCCAAAATGTTACCCCTGTGTACCCTCCGTTAATACGGATGCTCGGTAGCAGTCAATCGTTTAGTCATCATTCGATTGTTCATCGTAAGATGCGAATCGGGGATCCCAAATTTCTATCTATAAGGCATTGAAGGTAAATTTCGGCAATATCTGTCTCTAAAAAATATAAAGCTATTGATTTTGTTAAACAGGTACTATGTTACGACTGTTTCTTATATAGGGCCAATTTTAATTCGAAACTGTGCTAGAAACACCCTACATTTCAAATCTAAAGCTAAGCTTTAAAGCTGTACTCTCACAGATTGAACGTTTTGACACCTTTTTTTTGTCTTGGAACGAGAATATTTTTGCGTAAATATCTGAAAACCAATGGTAAAAGACTGCTGACTAAAGATCAGATCGCAGCTTTACATATTTCCGTCCCAAAATTTATGTTTTATGCATTTTTCTTAAACCGTTAGTAACGGTTTAAGCCATAAAACATTAAATTTGGAATGGAAATATGAAGATCTGCGATCTGATTTTTTGTTAGCAGTCTTTAATCACTGGTAAGCAGATATTTACGCAATATTTTCCAATTCCAAGCCAAAAAAAAAAAAAAAATTGGAAAAACGGTAAATCTGTGAGAGGGCAGCTTTAAACCTGATGTCTGCAACCCGGTGTTAATCAATCTCCAACGCAGTGTTCTCAATAATGTACATTTCATTTACCAAAATAACGTTTTTTTTCTATTGACACGGGATTTTCATGTTGTGTGCTCACCTTAGCGATGTATATTCATGTGTTCGTTCATTATGCTCAGACCAGAGTTTCCCCAGATCAATGGCCTATGTGAGGTTGAAGTGATTCCAAATTCCTACCACTCTGGCAATATTCATGTTAATTGAACATAAACTCGTGAATGCCTCGAACATGAGCCATCACAGCATATTGAGGCATAAGGCAATGCTCACATGTTAATGTGCTCAAACCAGACTTTTCCGAATACAATGGTATATTTGAGGTTGAAGAGATTCCAAATGCCGACCACTCTAGCATAGTGGCAAAAGCCATGATAATTTTAAGCAAACGTATCAATGCCTAGGACATGAGCCATGAAAGAGTATTATTATTATTATCTATAGTTCACATTATAGGCCCTGAACCTAGTTATCATTACACTTTCTGTTAAGGACCTCTTAGACGAATAATCGGGTCAGTCCGTCCCAAAAATGGCTTTTGCAGCAGCAAAGTTCAATTTTCGAGCTCTATTTTCGGCTATTCAGTACAACAGCTCCAGCGAAATAAATTGATCATAAAGTAGGCCTCGTGGCCTAGTTCATCCCTACACTTATCGTTATGTCTCCTAGGTAAAATTTTTGGGTCAGTTTGTCCCTATCCCGCATAGCCTGCCTAAAATCCTAGGGTATTCACATGTGCCATCACCTAGGGCCAGGTCTCGGCTACACAGTGACATAGGTCCCTATGGTCCCCTTGCTCGTTTCTGCGAGAACGAGCCTTACATGTATGGTAGGGGTCAGTAGGGCTTATATTGCCCATATACGCACAATGTTGGGCTAAGGACGGGGCCAGACTAAAATCCTCGAAGTATTAACAGTTTCCCCGAATGTATCACACCGCCAGGTAACCCTTGGATACAGTGCCATTGGTCCCCTTGCTCGTTTTTAAGGCATCCGCACCATAACAGTGTCTGAATATGGGCCAAATTGGCATGGGGGATCGAGTTCATGTCCCTATCCCGCATAGCCTGCCTAAAATCCTAGGGTATTCACATGTGCCATCACCTAGGGCCAGGTCTCGGCTACACAGTGACATAGGTCCCTATGGTCCCCTTGCTCGTTTCTGCGAGAACGAGCCTTACATGTTTCTTCGAGAATATTGCATGTCCTCTTATTGTATAGATTTTGATGGTGATACGGTGCTAGCACCGCATCACCGCGGTGATATGGGGATACGGTGCTACGGTGCTAACTTCACGCACATCAAAATGAGGCATTTTCAAAAGTGTGCATTGGATTATTATTTGATCAAAAATAAGAATAGAACATTTGTTACAAAACATAACCTTAAAACGAAAATTGCATCAAAGACGGCCGGTATATGTTAGTTGGTTTCTTATGCAAATTACAACTTTCCTGCTTTGAATCTGAATTCGGTTTGAAAAATTGGCATTTTCAAAGAATTTGATATTAAATATGATAGCAATAATTAGTAAAAGATTGTTCATATCACAATTTCCACATAACTGTTTTAATTATTTTTCGGAAATAGCCTAAATCTACATTAAAAATTATCAGGAAGGAAATGGTTAAAATGAAATAAAAATGATTAATTTGGCATAAAAAGGAAATTATGTTGATAAAAAATAACCAGAAGAGTGACCAATTAATTGACGTGGGACATTATGACTGCGATCTGCTTCTTTTCATTTTTGATTTTGTGTGACACGACTTTTTTGTTGAGGTGTTAATCGGAAGGAATAGGCAGAACATGGCCCGAATTACCGACAATTATCCCACAAGGGAATGCGAATAGCAGCAATATAAGTACGACTATTTTATCTGTCACGATATAGGTCGTAAGTAATCGTTAACATTCGTACTCACGTCGTAGAATAATAGAGGCCGTTGTCGTGACCATTGCTACTCGCACTGTCATTTCTCGGGTGATTCACAAAGTCTTGGTGAAACGAAGCGGCTATAAACTTGACAGTAATTGAAAGTAATCTAGACCACTACTGCAGAAGAGTCATTATTCACCAGCAATGTCTAAACATTGTTGAACTGGTCAAAGTAGACGTAACTTTTACAAGATTCTTTTTTTAAAACTAATGAAAATTCGTAACTTGACATAGAATATATGCATGTACGTGTACATCGTATTTACGTGCATTCATGGTCTCTGTAGTAAATTGTGCTTGATTCTTTTTCCGTATACTGTATAAATAATTAAGCATGAAAAACGTTTGGGAACGGAATGATACGCATCGAGCACATTTTCATACGATGTGACTCGATTTGAGATAATACGACAATAATCTATAAATTTATTATGATTATATATGTGTATTATACAAATTATTAAATACTCATTAAAATACACCTTGAAAATTTCGACCTCGCATTGAATATAACCATATTTAATACCATCATATGAATGCAAAGTTATTGATTATTGATATCTTATCATTGAAAGCAGGCACTGTCTATTAGTACGCGTTCACTTTTGGTGGCCACCTTTGGCGAAATGTTGCACATCGCATATTGTGCTCTGTAGTTATATAAAACAATATTCGTGAAATGAGAACAATAACAATAAACTAATTTTTATATTTCAAACATGATTTTGTGCAAAATGTATATCTGTTTTAAAATATAGACAACAATGCAATTAAGCTAGTCTTTGATCAAAGAATCAGCGAAAATGGAGAGGTTTATTATAATTGTAACATTTTTGTTTAATAAGGACATAAACGATATATCAAAATAGCAAATCTAACATGTCTTAAGTATGTGCTAAAGCTATCAAACCATACTGCATAATATTATGTACCGTTCAATCAAGAAAAAAAAATTCAATGCAAAGCAGAGTGATTGTATACGTTCTTTAATCTCTATGGTAATTCAAATCTTCGATGCCATGTTGGTTAATGTGCGGTTACGAATATGTACCGATGAGCTATACATAAAAAGAACTGTTTATCGATCAAAATCAAAAGATGGAAGAGCTTTATCAAACAGATTGATATGAAATTCAAAATTTGAATAATTAATAAATTTCAATAAAATTTCGTATGAATTCGTTCGTTTATATTGATCAGCACTAAAAGTATAGTTATGCACAATAATCAAAGCATCAACACAATATTTACAATAAATTGTCGATTTATTAAAAATTGGCGCCAATCTTTGCCCTACAAACGAACGAAGATCGGGTAAATAATTTCATTTGCCAGGTATGTGTTTTAATCGTAAAATAATGTTGAATTTCATGCTGGAGAATTTAGATCGAGAATGCTTGCGTTTTCTTTGTTTACATTTGTAAAAGTTGGCTATCATCTGTTTTTGTTTTACATGTCCCGCTTGATACGATTTCATGGATCCTGAGTGACCACAATTATCTAAGGTCGAGACCGGTATCTTCTTTCGATACGGATAAAGGAGTGAATGACATTAAACTATCTCTTTTACATTATTTTGTTTGATATGTAAAATTATTTAGTGATATATCATTACTTTTTTTCGGTATAGCTAGGCAATATTGCTGACTGAGTAGATAGGAAAAGCTTTGCAGTGAACGTAAACGTTACGTTGGAATATAAAAGCATTGAACTTCTCCGGGATATTATAATAATAAGTAAGTTGATAATGCAACAATAAGTCATAATTATTATGTTTTTCGGTGATGTTTAGAATTTTGTCAGTAAAATAAAATGATTTTCTATTGTTTCAAACACTAAAACATCAAATTGATAATTTCACTGCTTGGAAATCTGATCCCGCTCTTACTATCAAATTAAACGTCAATGCGCACAGGGCTGGGACACAATTTGGCGCTCATGTCTGAAAAAGTACAATAAAACCTTTTAAAATATAGTCAAAAATGTTTGTTTTGGTGCAATATTGCAATATATGTTTTACCTCTCGAACACCAAAAGGAAATATTTCACTCGAGGCTAATCCACCCGTAAAATATAGCTGTTGGTACTCACTTGGCGAAATGTCTTGCAAACTTACACTGAAGCAATCAATTTTCCTATATATCTAATTTTCCTCATATCGTCAATATCAAAAATAATCCCGCCGTATGTATAACCTTGTGATATTACCGTAAAACGTGGATTTAGATATGTAAAATTGGATTTCTTTTGATATTTTTCTCGCAACCTGACGACTTGGAAAATTGGCCTTGTAGTATTTGGTCGATTTTAAACACATAAAATCTTAGCAGCAGAAGCTGTATATGCGGTCTTACTGGGGTCATTAAGCCACATAATATGATCCATCCGACAGGCCGGCATGAGTGGCGACGGGAAGCAGGTAGAGGTGGACCGGATATGGACGAACCTGGGACCGTGGAGCCGCTACCAGATCAAACAGTACCTCATATATGGTCTCGTCATTGTCTCCTTGGCCTTTCATACTCCCGCCATTGTCTTTATATGTATATAATATTGTTATAAAATCAGAGACGTACATTTTTGCACACGGTAGCTAAATGATTCCCGTGCTTCATGTTCTCAAGTCAAAACACTTTATATTATGAATGCGAAATCTCACAGTATAGGCACATATGTAATAGTTAGATGAATGAAGTAAATTCTTAATTATTAAGAATGGTCGGAGTGAGCGCAGCGAACGAATCCTTCTTAATCATTGAGATATTACTTCAGGTCATCTAACTGACTAAAAATACAACCTAAGTGGCTCACACATTGTCAAAACACACGCGAAAGCTGAAATTCTTAATGATTAAGCGGAGTACATAATGATTGGCTATCTGCAATGTCATTGGCTGAAAATGTAGGTTGTATTCTAAATGGTGTTAGGTGTCTTGAAACAGTAGAAAAGAGTATTATTTCGCGTGTCAATTGGTCAAATTTCTATAGAAAATAATGAATTAAGTAGTCTTTAACCAGTAGTTTAGGGCACATACATTGTATGCTGTCAGTAATGAGTTGATTTAAAGCAGCTGAGGTCCGGGTAATCGATTGAAAAAGCTGTAGGCTATTTTTTAGATTTCCGTTGTAAACATACATCCAGTAGTAATAACCAAATAATATATGCTCACTATATTGAAACATAACTGTTCTAAAATAAATAGTGCAACTTTAAATAATCACATCAGGCTACAGACCCAATTTTCACTGCAAGGCGGGCATGAACGAGACGGGAGCCAGGTTCGAATACGGGGAATGCAAGGTAGAGAGGTAGGAATATGATGATGATGATGATGGTGATGGTGGTGATTGTGGTGGTGATGGTGGATGATAGTGTTGATATTGGTGTAGATTATGTTGGTGGTGGTTGGTGGTTGTGGTGGTGTGATGATGATGATGATGATGATGATGATGATGATGATGATGATGATGATGATGATGATGATGATGATGATGATGATGATGATGATGGTTAAGATGATGATGATGATGATGATGATGATGATGATGATGATGATGATGATGATGATGATGATGGTGACGGTGGTAGTGGTACTGGTGGTGGTGGTGATGGTGATGGTCGTGGTGGTGTTGGTGGTGGTCGTGATGATTATTTCAAGAACATTTCTACACAGCAAAAACAGTTACGATACCAATGCTGCTGAATTTCATACTAAACAAGGGCAGGCATTACTAGAGCAAAAAACAAAATCGCTTCAAGAAAATAGTATTTACTATCTGCGAACTGACCATTTAGTAAATGTTTCTTGCATCAGGTACGAAAACACGAGTAATAGGATGCTCAAAACCACGACAGAATGCCAGCACGGTTGGGCGTATGACATACCAACGGACCAATCCTTTGTCTCTGAGGTAAAAAGATACCTTTAACTTAAGTATTTCGCAGTTAAAAAGTAGTTGGTATTGCATGATTAGATTGCTTTTATTTTTAGTGATTCTTATGTGCAGTAACCATGTGTCTACGTTGTTATTAACTGTGTTGTCACACTCAACAGTGCCTTGATATCCTTCATTTAAGGACTGTTTCCGTAAATTCCAATATTCAAGTTAAGCCTTTCTCGCCGATTACGAATTTATAAACATGTTTCCCGGTCCTCGTCTTAATCTCTTTTTGGGGATATTGTCTGTTAATCATGCTAGCTAGGACGATTTTTCTTTACGGTAGGATGTTTTCTGCTTATAGGGACATTCTCTTTTTTACAGTTAGACTTTTTTCGTTGAACATTCACTGTTTTTTAAGTGGAATAACGTCTGCTTAATGAGGGATTTTCACTGTTTACAGAGGAACCTCCTCTATTTACAGTGGGACTTTCTATGTTTCCAATGGGTCTTTCTATGATTGCATTAGGACTTTCTATGTTTGAAAAGGGCCTTTCTATGTGCGCTGTGGGGCTTTCTATGTGTCCAATGGGACTTTCTATGATTGCATTGGGACTTTCTATGTTTGAAATGGGCCTTACTGTGTGTGCAGTGGAGCTTTCTATGTTTGAAATGTGTTTTTCTATGTCTGCAACGGGCCTTTCTATATTTGCAATGGTACTTTCTTTTTGCATTGGGACTTTCTATGTTTGAAATTGGCCTTTCTTTCTGTGCAATTGGGCTTTATATGTTTGAAATGTGTTTTTCTATGTCAGCAATGGGCCTTTCTATATTTGCAATGTTACTTCCTTTGTCTGCAATGGGCCTTTCTATGATTGCATTTGGGCTTTCTATGCTAAAAACAGGCCTTTTATATGTGCAAAGGGGCTTAATATGGTAAAAATGGGCCTTTTTATGTGTGCAGTGGGGATTATTATGTTTGAAATGGGCCCTTGTATTTGTGCATTGGGGCTTTATATGTTTGCAATTGGGCTTTATATCTTTGCAATGGGCCTTTTTATGTTTGCAATGGGCATTTTTTATGTTTGCAATGTGACTTTCTATGTTCGCAATGTGACTTTCTATGTTTGTAATGGGCCTTTCTATGTGTGCAAATAGGCTTTATATGTTTGAAATGGGATTTTCTATGTGTGTAATTCGGATTTATATGTGTGCAATGTGGTTTTCTATGTCTGCAATGGGCCTTTCTATGTTATGTATTGGACTGTCTATATTTGCAATGGGGCTTTTTGTTTGCAATGGGCCTTTCTATGTTTGCAATGGTACTTCCTTTGTCTGCAGTGGGCCTTTACATATGTAAAATTGGGCTTTATATGTTTGAAATGGGATTTTCAATGTGTGTAATTCGGATTTATATGTGTGCAATGTGGTTTTCTATGTCTGCAATGGGCCTTTCTATGTTATGTATTGGACTGTCTATATTTGCAATGGGGCTTTTTATGTTTGCAATGGGCCTTTCTATGTTTGCAATGGTACACTGTGTCTACAATGGGCCTTTCTATGTCTCAATGGGACTTCTTATGTGTGCAATGGGCCTTTCTTTGTGTACAAGGAGGCCTTCTTAGTTTGCAACATGGTTTTCGATGTTTACAATGGGGTTTCTATGTGTGTAATGGGCCTTTCTTTGTTGCAATGGGCCTTTCTATGTTTGCAATGGGCCTTTCTATGTTTGCAATGGGGCTTTCTATGTTTGCAATGGGGCTTTCTATGTTTGCAATGGTACTTTCTTTGTTGCAATGGGCCTTTCTATGTTTGCAATGGGCCTTTCTATATTTGCAATGGGCCTTTCTATGTTTGCAATGGGGCTTTCTATGTTTGCAATGGTCCTTTCTATATGTACAATGGGGCGTTATATGTGTGCAATGTGGATTTCTGTGTTTGCATTTGGGCTGTCTATGTTTGCAATTGTACTTCCTTTGTCTACAATGGGCCTTTCTATGTGTGCAATTGGGCTTAATATCTTTGCAATGGGGTTTTCTTTGTTTGCAATGGGCATTTCTATGTTTGCAATGGGGCCCTCTATGTTTGCAATGGTCCTTTCTTTCTCTGCAATGAGCCTTTGTATGTTTGCAATGGGGCTTTCTATGTTTGGAATTGGCCTTTCTATGAATGCAATGGATTTATCCATGACTGCAATGTGACTTCTTATGTGTGCAATGGGCCTTTCTTTGTGTACAAGGGGGCTAACTAAATTTGCAATTGGGTTTTCTATGTTTACAATGGAGTTTCTGTGTGTGCAATGGGCCTGTCTATGTTTGCAATGGGACGTTCTATGTGTGAATCTTGTCTTCAGTGGGACTTCCTTTGTTTACCTTGAGTAAAACATTTTCTCGGTTTAGAGTGCATTTTTCTGAGGCTTCCTATGTTTGCAATGGGCTTTTCTATCTTTGCAAATGGCCTTTCATTGTTTGCAATGGGGCTTTCTTTGTTCGCTAAGGGGATTTTTATGCTTGCAATGGGTATTTCTAGGTTTGCAATGTGGCCTTTTCTATGTTTACAATGGGTTTATCAATGTCTGCAATGGGACTTCTTATGTTTGGAATTGGCCTTTGTTTGTGTACAATGGGGGCTATATTTTTTGCAATAGGGTTTTCTATATTTACAATTGGGTTTCCATGTGTGCAATGAGCCTTTCTTTTTTTGCAATCGGGCGTTCTATGTTTGCTATCGGACTTTCTGTGCGTGCAATGGGACTTTCTCTGCTAACAGTGGAATTTTCCATATTTGCAATGGAACTTTCTCAGTATTTAATGGGACTTTTATTATTACAGTGAAAGTTTTGTATGGAACAATAGTAATTTCTACATTACTCCATAATGACATTTCTGTTTTCAGTGGGACTTACTTTGTAAACCATGAGAAAAACGTTTTCTCGGTTTAAAGTGCATTTTTTTCTAAGGTTTTCTATGTTTGCAAATGGCCTTTCAGTGTTTGCAGAACGTCTTTCTATGTATGCGATGGGACGTCCGATATTTGCAATAGGAATTTCCTGTGTTTGCATTTGAACTTCATATGTCTGCAATGGGGCTTTCTATATTTGCAATGGGATTTTCTATGTTTGCAATAGGTCTTTCTATGTCTGCAATGGGCCTTTCTATGTTTGCAATGGGACTTTTAATGTTTACAATTGGCCTCTCTATTTCTGCAGTGGGGATTACTATGTTTGCAATTGGACTTCCTATGTTTTGCAATTGGACTTCCTATGTCTGCAATGGGATTTTCTATTTTTGGAAAGGATTTTACAATGTTTGCAATGGGGCTTTCTATGTGAGGAATGGGGCTTTCTTTGTGTGCAATGGAACTTTTTATGTTTCCATTGCGGCATTCTTTATGTTTGCGATTGGGCTTTCTATGTTTGCAATTGGACTTCCTATGTTTGCAATTGGACTTCCTATGTCTGCAATGGGAGTTTCTATTTTTGTAATGGAATTTTCCTTGTTTGCAATGGGACTGTCTATGTGTGCAATGTGGCTTTCTATGTGTGCAATGGGCCTTTTTATGCTTGCAATGGGGCCTCCTGTGTCTGCAGTGGGACTATCTATGTTTGCAACGGGGCTTCATTTGTTACAGTTGGCCTTACAGTTTGCAATGGGGCTTGCTATGTTTGCAATGGGATTGCTATGTTTGCAATGGGGCCCTCCATGTTTGCAATGGGGCTTTCTATGTTTGCGATGGGCCTTTGTTTGTGTGCAAAGGGACATTTTATGTTTGCATTGCAGCTCTGTATGTTTGCAATTGGACTTTCTATGTTTGCTTTGGGCCTTTCTATGTTTGCAGTTGGATTTGCTATGTTTGCAATGAGACGTTATTTGTTTGCAACTTTCGTAGTTTATAATGGGACTTTTGTGTTCACAATGAGAGTTATACGTGTGTCTACACTTGTATTTTTACTTGATTGGGACATTTTTGGTCTACAGTAGGACTTTCTTTGTTAACCGTTGTAAAGACTTTTCTTGTAAACAGTGGGATTTCGTTTGCGAGAAGGAAGATCTTGCGGAGATGACCCAACTGCTGCTCTTGGTCGGAATGATGATTGGGAACTGCTTCTTCCCCACAATGTCTGGTAGGTTCACATTGGCATGTTGTCAAATTCAAATTGCTTTCATGCAAAAAGCTTAAATACATATACAAAATAATTCGCAATACTGCAATGCGGCCTGCATGTTTCAAGGGCTGATCGGTGGTGGACCAATATTTGCTACAAGTGATATATTTATGTTCCACTTCATTTAATGGGTCATTTAAAATACAAATAATGCCACAATATAATTCTATTTTCAGACCGTTTCGGCAGAAAGCCGGTGTTAGTATTTAGTCATATATGTATGTTTGCATTCGTTCTGGCAACGTCGTTTAGCCCCAACTACACGACCTTCGTCTTCCTATGCACTCTCACCGGCGCCGTCACTCAGGTACACCACTTTCGAAGCTTTCTTCCGAGCTAAGCCTTAGCGGAGGTGACAGACTGCTTCCGGACATTTCGTTGACGAGCACATTGATTTGGAATTAGTCGAAAATTTTAATGCGCTTAAGTATTATTCCGCGTAGTCGGTAATCGGTTAAAAAGTATCGTGATTGTTCTGTCGCAGCGATTGTTTGTATATGTGTCGATTCTCACAGTTTATCTCAGATTTATATGAATTATGTTACTTATGTACAATACATATTTTTGACGTAGGGGGCGCTGTCAGGAACGACGTTGGCATTGGAAACGTTTCCCAAGGAAAGCCGTCACCTGGCGGAAGTGTTTGGACTGGTCATATGGACGAGCAGCATCTGCATAATGTCTCCAATTGCGTACGCGCTACGTAACGTATCGTGGCGCTAACTCCAGATTGCGTTCGCCCTTATGAGCGCCTGGTCACTTCTACAGTGGTGGTGTGTGTTTGCACAATGAAAATAGGCCCTTCTATTCATATGCTGGTGGCCTTTACAGTATTTTATGACGACAACCGCAATATTTTAGCAAAACAACTAAATAGTCTACGCTTTTGATGATAACGTCAACATGATCACTGTGAAAAGAACCCATCATCATCATCATCATCATCATCATCATCATCATCTGCACTTTTACACAGACACACACACGCACACGCACGCGCGCGCGCACGCACGCACGCACGCACACACACACACACACACACACGCACTCACACGCAACTTTGTCTAATAAATAAATATAAAAATAAACACTTTTAGCCGGTTTCTTGACGAGTCGTTACGGTGGCTTATCGCCAACGGGAAGATGGACCAGGCGCGTAAGATCATCAGGAAGGCGTGCAGGTCCAACGGAAGGATTACCATACAGTTCTAAAGGTTACGCTTTACAACCTTTTAAGGTTGAAATATGCTAGCTTTTTACTCTTAAAGGTTACATACATTTCATCCATAGATTCCAATATAAGACCTTAATAATGTGTATCTCTTTGATAATTGTATGATATCTGCACATACAAAACAGTATTTCATAGAAATGAAGTAGTTATATTAGGTTTTGTTTAAACATTGTATAGTTTACAACAATTGTGAAGAAAGTCAAGATGGCTTATACTAAGTCACCCTCGTTGGCACGATGTTGCGCGAGTGTAGTGGGGGATAACCGGAGTACCCGGAGAACAACCACCTGTCCAGCTTGGTGACCACTAAACAAACTCGCATGCGCCCCGACTAAGAATCGAGCCCGGGTCGCCTTAGTGAGAAGCTAGTGGGCTAACCACTGCGCTAACCGGACGAATATTTATTTTTTATACTGTAGGATTCTGGACTGGACGAAGGCGGGGATGAGCGCGTTCGACTTAGCAAAGATGGTGGCGACCTGCAGCTGGATGCCCTGGCCGCTCCCACTCCGGCACCTGACGTGTTCGTGGAGAAATACACTATATGTGATATGTTAAAGAACACGATGGTCCGAAATGTCTCCTTTAAAATATATTACACATGGTAGGTTGCGGATTAAGCGTGTTAATTTTGTTTTTATAGAATTTCATTTGTCACACCGCTGTTGAACTTTAGTGTGTCTTCGGATTTTCATCACAGCTTATTTAATCGATAAGTGTTTACTGCTTATGCAAATTTGCAGGACTATTGACAATCTGGTGTTTTCTGCATCCTCCAAAATTTTAACGGTGACCAATAAATAAACTATAAAGATATGTTATGAACATAGCTTTACCCATATATATTCCGCCCATACGGTGACCATTAAATATCCTGTAAGGTTGCAGCACATGTATACTTACACCTTTGTCCCGCCTCTTCAGGATTGTTGACAACCTGGTTTATTACGGTCTCTACATGATCTCTTTACGGTGATCGCTACATCAACTTCTTCCTCAGTGCCCTCATCGAGTACCCCGCCGGGGTCTTCGAGTTATTCGCACTAGTCAAGTGCGTACGAGTATGATATTAACATGTTATAGTGATGTTTAAAATTCCCAGGTATTATTTTCACTTGCCTATTATGGCCAAATTTAACAACTTGATGTCCTGTAATAATGATAATATATTGAATAATATTGCTACCTATTTATCATTTGCTACGGATAAATGAAATGCTACCTTGCATAGTTAATGTGTCTAAATACGTTCGTGTAATGATCTCATATTTATTTCACATTTGTATTTTACTGTATTTTGTTGTCATTAATGCCATCTGGTATGTTCTTTGTGTACAGGCAATGTTCTAATTGAATTTGCTATAAAACTTTGACTTGACTTGACTTGTTTAAAATTAATATGCTGTGTTACCCAAATGAAGCCATTATCCGTAGTTATGATTTCATGTTGGTGTCTGCCGACTCTCCTTTGACTTGTGTTTGTATAATTCGAAAATCTTTACACAGTTTTATTGAATTTGATGAATACATTTTTACGTGTTTTTCCCTTGCATAGTATATGCATATTCTCTAACACCCTTTTTTTTTCACTCCACAGAATCGGACGGAAGTGGACATGTGTGATCTGCCATGGCGTTGCTGCCATCGCTCTCATCGTTGCTACCGCCTTCCGCTACAGCGCAGGTGAGGACAAAGATTGCACTCTCCCGATTTAACGCTCCCCACAGTAGCATTTCAAAAGTAACCGAAATTCAAGCAACAACAATAGCAAAGACAATAGTGATGTTTTCATTTCAAATGTGATAAAACATTCAATTCCGACCGTTATTGGGGCTGTAGCCCCCCCGCTTAATAATACAAAGACATTTTCTAATGAGTTTTATTTAACAAACGGGGACCGCATTAGTGAAATCTATGACACCAAAGTATTTTATATATTATTAAGGTATACTTCCATAGGACCAGTGACAAACTGTACTTAGGAAAGTGGCTAAAGGTATCATACGACCAGTGACAGACTTAACTTAGGAAAGTGGCTTGAGGTATCAAACGACCAGTGACAAAGTTAACTTAGGAAGGTGACTTAAGGTATCATACCACCAGTGACAAACTTAACTTAGGGAAGTGGCTTGAGGTATCAAACGACCAATGACAAAGTTAACTTAGGAAGATGGCTTAAGGTATCATATCACCAGTGACAAACTTAACTTAGGGAAGTGGCATACGGTATCATACGACCAGGGACAAAGTTAACTTAGGAATGTGGCTTAAGGTATTATACCACCAGTGACAAACTTAACTTAGGAAAGTGGCTTACGGTATCATACGATCAGTGAAAAAGTAAGCTTAGGAAGGTGGCTTAAGATTCCATACGACCAGTGACAAAGTAATCTTAGGAAAGTTGCTTAGGGTATCATACGACCAGTGACGAAATTAACTTAGGAAGGTGGCTTAAGGTATCATACGACCAGTGACAAAGTTTACTTAGGAAAGTGGCTTAAGGTTTCATACGACCAGTGGCAAAGTTAACCTTTGATAGTGGCTTAATGTATCATACGACCAGTGACAAAGTTAACTTAGGAAAGTGGATTAAGGTATCATACGACCAGGGACAAACTTAACTTAGGAGGGTGGCTTAAGGTATCATACGACAAGTGACAAACTTAACTTAGACAGCTTTAGGTATCTGCTGTACAAATGAACTTGTCTTTTCATCGAATCATTCGTAATAATTCGTCAAATTTTGATGCTTGTTGACCCCAATACTTATGTGAAAATCTACAGAAACAAGCTCGGTAGCAAAGGTTTAAATAAAAACCTAAATTTAATTGGTATTAGTTGAAAAGATATTGCTTGCTCATTACGAACATGTAAGACAAATGACTTAAACTACATTACAGTTAGATTTTTTTTTCATTATCTGTATCTTCATATTAAACCCTGTTAATGATACCAAATTAATATGGTACCATGCATATAAAAAACACAAATTTATTGTGGATAAAAACCTTGAGTTGGGAAATGACTTAAAGCTGCACTCTCGTAGATTGACAGTTTTGACTTTTTATTTTAAATTTTGTCTCAGAATCAGCTGATTTTGGCACCAATGCCTTCAGTTGAGTCATATAAGATTCCTCACAATATAACAGATCTCAATTTTATGGAAGACTGCCGAAACACTTATTTTTCTTAAAGCTTTTGTCACTCTTTAAGCTATACAACATCAATTTTTGAACTTGAATATGAAAAACTGCGATTTGATCTTCTCTCAGCTGTCTTATATCACTGGTTACCAGACATTTACGCAAACATTGGCTCATTTCAAGACAAAAATTAAAAGTTGTCAAAACAGTCAATCTGTGAGAGTACAGCTTTAAGATGCTTTATGAATATCGGCCCCGATACAGGCTAGTTGAGACCAACAACTATAAGTTCAGGAAAGCCTGGTTATGAAAGAAAAATGCATCAGTTCCGCATACCATTCAATATGAAAATAACAATAGAAGTCATAGTTCTATGCGAGTGCCCTGAACAGTATATCTCTGTAACATTGCAATTGCTGTCAACAAACTTAGTCCGGTAAATCAGCGACAGCATAGCTAAGATCGGCAAAAATTGTCCGGTAAGTCAGCAACGTAACAGCTAAGGTCAGAAAAAGTAGTCCTACTCTGTCACATTACTTTTCTGGGCTCGACTTGTATTAATGTATTGAACAAATGGCAATGGGAGCGCATTCAGGCGAATTGGCATGCGCATATATTGGACATTAATCAATGGCCTTTTCGGTACATGTGCTATAACATAAAAGTTTTCTTATTCCACCAACCAGATGGGCACGCGGGTATGCTGGCGGTGGGGACTATCTTCCCGCAATTTT
Organism: Mya arenaria; assembly: GCF_026914265.1. Classification (NCBI taxonomy): domain Eukaryota; kingdom Metazoa; phylum Mollusca; class Bivalvia; order Myida; family Myidae; genus Mya; species Mya arenaria. The sequence continues at coordinate 32,996,677 of NC_069130.1, read as the reverse complement.
TTTCATTTGATAGACAGTCAATAAATGGATATTTATGTACAAGCACTTTCATCTGTGTACTTGTCTTATTCCACCATACATATCGGCTCGCGGGTATGCTGGCGGCGGGAAGATTTTCCCCCTGATTGTCTAAATGGGAATACTCATTTGATAGTCAGTCAATAAATGGTTATATCTGTACATGCATTGTCATCTTTGTACTTCTGTGTTGTTCCGCTATACAGATGGGCATGAGGGTATGATGGTGGCGGGGACGGCATTCACGCTGATCGGCAAGATGGGCATCACGGGCGCCTACAACACCCTCTGGGTCGTTACCCCTGAACTTTACCCGACCAACCTCAGGTAGTACACCGTGTGGGACATTTTTCTTCCCACATTTTTATTTAACAAATGTCGATATGCATACTTCTGAATTGCTTCTCTTTTAAACAATTAATATGTACATATATGTGTAAAGGTGGCATAAACATTTACTAGTGTGTGTTAAACAAAACATACCAATGAAAAAAAGATATATAACTATTTACTCCTAGGAACAATTACAAGGAACATACGTATAATACGATATTAACAGTTTGTTCCACATCACTGACCGATACTGGCACCATCCAGTGAGGTAGAACACATAAAAGGTGATAGCAACTGCCTATTGTCTCACATTTAATGGTGATATGTTTCTAGGAACACGGGCTTCGGCGCCGCGTGGGCAAGTTCGGGGCAATGATTGCACCATTTTCCAGAAATGCGGTACGCGGTGATTAGGATTACGTTATTCCACTCCGCACAAATAACATTTCCCATATTTCGGTCGCACAAACAACACTTTCCACATCTATTTCGGTTGCAGAAACAACGCTTCTTCGGCTGTTACGATCGCACATATAACACTTTCGTCCCCTATTTCTTTCGCACAAACAACACTTTCATCCCCTATTTCATTCGAACAAGAAACACTTTCGTTTCCTATTTCATTTGGAAACCCTATTTCAACCTTACTAACAACACGTTATTTCCCTTTATCGTTCGCACAAACAACACTTTTGGGACATTTTTGTTTGCAATAACAACTCTCGTCCTCTATTTCGGTCGCAAAAAAACACTTTTTCGAATTCAATTTCTCAACACATCGTGTCACGCCCTTTTTTATACTCGCTCATTTTTGTGTAACATTTCGTCCCCTATTGTAATCGCACAAGGTCACTTCTATCAATAAGTCGCTCTCAAAAAATACTCGTCGCCTATATCGCTCGCACAAACACATCTTTCATTGTCTACTTTGGTCACATATACATCACTCCCCCTTTTTGTCGCCTGCACAACGCCCGGACAAACAAAACACTCATGTCCCCGATTTTGCTCGCACAATCTCATCGTTCGTCCACTTATTTCCTACTTTGGTCAATAGACCACACGTTCGTCGCTTATTTCACTTTTTCAAACAAAGCTTTCGTCCCATGAATCCCACAAACACACCTTTCGTCCACTACAGTCGTACAAGATTCGCTGGATGCCGGGCGCGATATATGCGGTGATGTGTATATTTGTGGTCTTCCTGTTTGCCTTCGTACCGGAAACACACGGAGTTGAGGTCCCGCAGACTGTGGATGAGTTGACAGTCTGGTACCGCGTTAACAAGTACCTATCCTTATTTCTTTGTTTGAACAATTTGAGTTAAGCTCTAAGTGGAAGATATATATGCTGAATTGATTGTGCTAGAGTTTATCGAAACATAAGGGCTGTCTTATTTTAACTGTACTACTTTGTCAAAAAAATAAGCCCGTGCATTGAGATGTTTGCGTGCGTTTTATGCTCATGTTCCTTTAATTTTGTCAAATTAGATAATGATTCAGATGAAAAATTGTTCTTGTTATTCATGAATATTAATAAGGTGTGCGTGGCTACTGACTTTTGTTTAATATAATAACATTAAAGTTTCCTGTTATATAATATACGAAACGTTTTCGTCACAGGGAAAACATTTGTTGAGAAAAAAGAGTTTATATGTTAACATATTATGGCGGCAATTTAATTTATTCATATTATTCAGAGAATTTATGACACATAACCATTGGAATGGCCAACACCTGCAAAATATATTGTATTAAAAATCCGTAATTCCACCAAATTTTCGTCGATTTCCAAAATGCGTTTACTGATGAGTTCACGTTTATCATTATAATTTGACGATATATTCCAGGTTCGAGATGAAAATTGGTAAGAACCGAAACGCGAAAAAAGACCGCGCGGGAGAATTTGAAGAAGAACTCAGAGACGTACAATGATAGCCTCTAAGACCAGCGCACACGGCCTGTCGTCTTCAACAAACATTTTGAACACATGTTTTTAAGTTGTGAAAGTAAAATTACTCTGTCCCAATTTTAACTTAAAAGATAACATTACTTCTTCCTAGTTGTTATCAAATTTCGAGTAATTGCGTTCACATGGCATAGTTATGTGCAGCACTGTGAGGATGGTTCATCATCCTTTTGCTATTTTAAATGTAACGCCCCTTTTTATTAGTGTTATGACATTTCACTCTAATCCTGTGAATTTTCCCATTAGATGTTTTTCCCAGCATATAGCATATGTTTTTAAGTCAGTGAAAATTAATTAACTTAGATAAGACAACTCATGTACCAATCACATAATAATACGTTGATGGACAATGATGCGCGATTAAAAGGAGGGTGTTTATATAAGGGCACAATATACAAATGTACTACAAGATTATTTTGAAACCTCAAGGGGGCGCCGTGTCTCGAAACCACTTGACCTAGACTATAAATTACTGCGTAACATGATGTTGATGTCAGTTAATAACTAAGCACCGGCAATTTGGTAAAATGTATAAAATTATAGCGTTTTTTTTGTAATCTAAAACTTAAAGTTGTAGTTATGCAAGAAAAGAATCATGCACGTGAATTCGAGGCAGATAGAAGTTAAGCATCGTTACCGGCTTACGCACTTGCCGGATAGTTAAGGTTGAAAATATCGATTCGCCCCGTGTGCACGTGAAATATACTTGTAACCATACCGATGCGCTACCAACGCAAATATATGGCACTCCGATTGTATGGACCCAATTTGTGATTGCAAATCTAAGACAAATATCCATGTTTGAAGATTATCATTTCTGCATATCATTATGTCCCAACAAGATTAGTTAATTTTGGTGGTGGTGGTGGTGGTGGCGGTGATGTTGGTGGGTTAAGGAATATATGGTCCGTTCGTACCGGTTGGCTTCATTATGGCGTGAACTCAACGCTCCTCCCTTGTGATGCTGATGCAGAATTCAGGAAACTCAAAGGGGATTCACCCTCACCAGTGGATGCGAATTAAGAGACGAAATTGTGGTTGTGTAACAACAATGAATATCATCTTAATTGTAACAAAACCAATAAACACAAGAAGAAGAGAGGGGCAAACCCCGTCAAATGGAGTTCATTCGTGATGGTTAACATTCAAAGCGGCCTCCAAGTTGTACAAATGATCGAAATGTTAAATTTCTTATTATTCCCCAATTTGTTGAATCGTTTGTGAAAACTCATCGTTATTGTAATGGTTTGAATAAAACATCCAAACAGCATTTCGAACAAGACCAACATCAAAATGGAGACCAAGATGACCGCCAAAATATTCTAAAAATGGGGCATTTCATTCAAAAGTGGGAATTGGATTCGAATTTGGTCAGAAATAACTCTATAATTTTGTTACTAAATATAATCTTAGAACCAAAATTGCTTGAAAGATGACGGTATATGTTACGTAATTTTATTTTAGCAAAAAGCAAATTTCCTGCAATGTACCTGAATTTGGTTTATAATAATGGCATTTTCAAAGAATTCGATATTAAATATGATAGCAATAATTAGTAAAAGATTGTTTCCTTATCACAATTCATACATAACTGTTTTAATATTTTTTTTCGAAAATAGTCTTAATCTACATAAAAATTCATATCAGAAACGAAATTGTGAAAATTAAATAAAAATGATTAGATAGCCTAAATAGGAATTTATCATTTACGTTTTTTTTTTTTTTACTTTTTTCGGGATTGTTGGGATAAGAGTGAGGTTGTGCACACAAACTGGTTTAAACATACCTAGTTTTTAATATAGTATATACGAACTGTGCTTTTTGTGGAGTTTTGTGCTGTTGTTCCATGTTTCTTGTTTGTGACTTTTTGCTTTTGTGTTCTAGGTCTTTGGCGTTTATCCTGTGCTATTAAACGGGGTTTATACTTATACTTCTGGCTACTGAGCTTGTTTCTGTAGTTTTTCACATAAGGATGGTGATAAAAAATAATCAGAGACTTTAATGTAACTTTATGTATATGCTTTTGTTTATTTTTAAAGACGTATGAAGCTAACGTGATTGACCAATTAATTGGCGTATCATTTTTCAATCACCCATTTTGCCTTTATTGAACCTGACTCACAAAATCTTGGTGATGTGACCTTTCAAGTTAAAAGCATTCTTGGTCTTTTCTGATCTCTAAGGAGTACGTATATCTCTATATCTGTGTTTTGCTACATTTCATTATGATTTTGTGAGCAGAGGACTAGTAGATGATCGAGGATCGATCGTGACACGACTTCTTGAGGTGTTTTTTGGGAGAATAGGCGGAACATGGCCCGAATTATTGACGATTGTCCCACAACGGGAATTCGAAGTTCGACTATTCATCTGTCACGACATAGGTCGTGAGTTATCGTTAACATTCGTACTCACGTCGTAGAATAATATAGGCCATTGTCGGGACCATTGCTTCGCCCACTGTCATTTTTCGGGTGATTCACTTAAGGATTAAAATTCGACTTTTTGGCATTTTATTGAGGTACGGTATGCAATGGGGTTGTTCAAAATGAGTGGTGTCCGAAGGACTCCACCAGCATTTTGAACTGTGCCATTGCATACCATAACCCAATGATATGCAAAATGTCGAATTTTAATATTTATATTTATATTTATTTAAATGTACATTTCTGTTAAAATAAATGAGTTATTCAAAAGCATTTTCTCTTTTTTCTTTCTCTCGTTGTTCTCAATGGTAGGTAAATTCGAACAGCTACAGTAACCTAATCTATAAAACAATAAATGCTCAGAAAAAAACAGTTCCTTATTCATGGGTTTAATTTCTATATTTTCAAGAAAAAGAATATTTTAACAACGTATAATAACTGTATTACAGCTAGAAAAAATACAAATGGAGTTATGAAAAATTAACAATAACAAGAAAACATAAAAAAATATCGCCACATACAAAATTCTAATTTGCGATACAACGATCCGAGATGCAAAGATAAGCTCCGCCCCCTAAGATATTGTTACTACGCACCCCAAGCGTAAATTCAAAATGGAGGCTCTCGCAGCCACGAAAGCATCAGAATCCGATTCTCTCGCTAAGATTTCGCACAATCTGTTAAATATTTACCAGATCAAGCCAAATTATCGGGAAAGGTGTTAGATAAGGGATTAAATTACTTTCTACAAGGTTATATTCATGACATTAAAGTTTTGGAAGAGGGAAGTACCTGCCATGAAACCGCGAGATGCTGGCCTTCAATGAGAAAAAACGACAAGCCTCGTATGTTAAGTGTCGATGTGGGATTCTATACGATATGCGTATTGCTCATGCAAGGCAGGGTATGTGGATTTCCAACTGTATTTAACAAATTTTATTATACTAGTAGCTTTATTCTTTAAAATGCATTGTGTAATATAAGCAAATTTGGATCGCCAGGTCTTTTACATTTCATGCCATGTTACGGAATGCGAAAAAATATAAGTTGTATTTCAATTTATTGGTTTTCGTATTTCTAGTTACTGCCTTGTTTTAGCCATTTAACATATGGAAAGTCGAATGATACTTCACGGGTCAGTGTAGGATGAACACATGCCAATTTCACAGCATGATATTATGGTTTTGTTTTGATAACTTCTGTCAACAATGTCTGTTTTCATTTTAAAAAGATTGAGCGGTCATTGTTCACACGTGGTCGGCTTAATCAAGTCACTTCAGGGACTCAAGTTGCACAACTTCACACATGTTTCTGACCAACAAGTATTCCCTAACAAAGGAATGTGCCAAGGGGATCAAAGATCAAGCCAGTTCAAGTAAACCATGTTATAGTAGCACGACCACGGGAAAGACGGAAAAGGAAACCTGTCCTTTGCCAGATAGATACACAGGCCAAGTGTACAATTTTAGATATTATTAAATAAATGAACTACAAACACAAACTTCACTTTACAATACTTTATTCCAATCATAAATAAACAGCAATTCAATTATATCAAATTGTTTCAGAAGCAGAAATACAATCATATTACTTGTCTATAATTGTCAGCATATTCTTTTGCAGAGATTAATAAATATAATATGCAGTAATATAATAATTAAGCTCTTGAAAAATTGTGAATTTTATTTCCAGAGTCCCAAATGTAGATCCCAAAGACATGCTACATCTGTCTAATCTAAATTTACTTTCTTTTAATGTTTTAATAACATCGTAAAATCCTGATTGTTAAGTTAAAGCCTTATCCGAAATAGATCCAGTAAACAACTCTGACACAAACATCAAAAGGTAGCATCACAACCTATCAAACCCTTTAAAGTTGTAGATTTATAATTACTGTACAGTTGACTTTGTAATGACAGTGCACTGGGTGTTTGAGTTTTCACCTCTGTACCATCTTGGGAATGGTGGGAAGTCATTTCGATAGTCTTCTGGCATGTTTTTTTTTATAATTGTGTCCCTATGTGGCCAAATTGATAACTGACCGAGCTTTAAATACAATCCATGCATTAAATACTACACTAGTTGATTGAGTGGAAAGTCCAAATCGTGTAGCCATATCTTTTAACCCGAAACCAGGTCGCAGTCTGCATAGTGTTAAAAACAATGCATCTTTTGGTTGAAAATCATTCAGCTCTCTTCTGCCAGACTCATATTTCAGTTCAAAACCCTCTGGTTTTAAAAATGACAATAATGCTAAATAACGTGTAAATATAATTCCTGTATAATATTTAAACAAATTTTTAACTCTTGATTCTTTGAGCAGAACTTTATGGACATTTAAAGTTTGTTTAACTCCCAACAGTTTCTTTAAACTCTGAATTTCACTACACTTTGATGAAAGTGACGACTGTAATTCTGCAACTTGAACTTCTTTTTGTGACAACTGTTCTTTTAGGGAAGCATTCTCAGCGGCTAGAACAAACATGTCCAATGGTGATGTCCCTGAAAATAAATGCATATTAATTTTATATTTTAGACAAGATGTTTAAAACAGACGCCAACCATTTCCCAAGAGCGTGGAAATACCTCTGTTTTAAACGCAGCACCTATTGATCTACCGAAAGAGTTCACATCATTAAATGACCACACAACCTGTGAAGACCCAACTAAAATAGAAATCACAACAAGATCACAGGCATTATCAGAGTGCTGGTTTAAGGAAAAATCAAAGCGTTTGACGGTCTCAAACTTTGGGAAAGTCCTATACAGGAAGTCTGCCTCATCTGAGCAATTTTTGAATTCAATTTTTGAAAATAGAAATATCAAGGCCCAATCTCTAGAATATGGGAAAATACATCAAAAACCCAGAAAGGAAAGATATCTGGAGAAATATCCATCCCGGCATTTCCATGAAGTTTGATTCATTTTAAATAATGAGTTTTCTTTTCTAGGAGCAACTCCTGATGGGAAGTTGTGCGACACAGGTGTGCGTGGTATAGTGGATATTAAATGTCTATTTTCCGCAAGAAATATGACAACATCACATGCTTGTGATAAAATACGAGACTTCAGCCTTGATAAAGTTGTGTTTCTACTCCCGGTACAGTGTCTGCATGATCCTCGACAAGCTTTTCTTGGTTTTCTCTGAAATAAATAGTTATAATGTTGATATATTTATATGTAAATTTACACAAAAATCTGTATAGTTTATATGTTATAAATATGTTCTGTTCAGTTCTGTTGAGTGTTCTGTTCTGTAACAAACAGAACGCTTGTAATAAAATATGTGTAACTATTATGCTGTTGTTTTTTATTGAATAAGGAACAGTGGCATTTAAAAAAAATGAGAAGAAGCCTACAAAATTATATAGTGTATAGGTTAAGTTTTGCATTTTGAACCTACATGGTACATGTTATTTAAGTCTTTGGCACGCGCCTTACCAATACATTAAACTTACACTTACACTTACAGGCATGTGATATATTGTAAATGCATACGCTTGAGTTTTGCATTTTGTGTATGAATGCTGTCAAAATTTTCCTTTTCAAATGACCGCTTAGTGGGGAGTTTTCTTGCAGGTGTTGTTCTCGAGCCATCAGCTGACAATGGGGCAGGATGTTCTTTAGATGGTCCATTTCCTCCACTTAAGTGCTTAAATATACATAATAATAAAATTAATACGTATGACAAGACTCCACAATGCCAGTCAATAACATACTAGACAATAAAACAGTAGTTTAAACAAGGCACATCCATAACCTGATGAAACATGTTTGAGGTTTCAACTAGCATGATCATAGAGGTCAATAATTAGAACACATGAAAGTAAACAATATAAACATTTGCGCGGAAGTCAGAATTATAATTGAAATAATTGTGTTTTTGATCGTAATATTATAAAATCACATTTTAATATACTAACCTTCGAGCAGACAGCTTTGTGCTGGTTAATCCGTTTTATATTCAGTTGCTCGTGTGGCCGTCCACATGGTTTATTCCAGCATTTGCACTTCTCAATATCTGATTTCGGGGTCGGAAATCTTATAAATCGTCCCCCATTTAGTCGGATACCGTTCATCCGCATAACATGTTCCCCATGCGCATCGCTGAACCATTTTCACAAATAATTCTAAAAACTTCAATTATATGCGCGGCTGTAAACAGTTATCGCTGCTTTGTTTGGTGGGTAAAGATGGCGGACGGGACGCTGTGAATAATTTGCAGCTTTTTCATTGGTCAATAATGATCTGTTTGATTGTCAGGTCGGATCGATGTATACTAGCGTTTGTTAGTCAAGAGTTTTCAAATTTGAGAGAAATACCTGTCAATTTACTTGTTGAGCGTTATGTTGAAGGATCAGTTGGTTTATGAACCATGTTGGAATACGGTGTTGGAAAAATTAGCAAGTGCATTTCATTGGAAGTTAACATCGGATGAAACGACAGTGGCGGTGGGTGGGGTATCGTGTTTAGCAAGGGGCACTTTCGCGGAAGGAAAGCCAGAGGACGCAAGAAGACTTGGTTTTGAACTGAGCTCTTTCTTCTGGACGTTGGTGGGTGCACTACAATATGTTGAAATATATAGTTCCGTAGTAAATATGCCCCCCCCCCACCCCCGATAGTATTATTGCGCCCAATGACAGGACAGTTGCATCGAACAAATGCACGCGATTTCGATGGGAAATGACATTGCACTTTATACAGAAATAATGTAAAATTGATAAACAACAACCATCGTTCAGGAATGAACGGTTAATGTAAATATAAAGTATTGGTGAAACGAAGCGGGAATTTACTTGACAGTTCTTGAAAATAATCTTGACCGCTTCTGCATATAAGTCGTTATTCACAAGCAATGTCCAAACATCTCTTAATTTTGATTTTGAGCGAATACGACAATAATCAATACGTTTATATGACTTTATATGAGTAGTATACATATAAGTAAATACTGATGAAAATACTCATTTAAAATAGCGACGTCGCATTGAATTGCATCACCATATTCAATATTACTTACACTTTATGAATCAACAGTAAATTATTTATCAACTAGCAGACATTGCATTTGACACGTATGTGTTTATATTAGGGATGCAAACGAATGGCAAAATTGATATTCGAATATTCGGTAATTCTTTCGATCGAATATTCGAATATTCGATTACCAAAATACATCTTTTAGATGTTGCAGTAAACTATTATTATTATTCGATAAAGAAATAGTCAGGGTATTTAAACCCTACTTTGTCTTCGCCATTACGCGCGGCGGACCCTGATTTCCCCAAAATGACTCTGAAATTGCCCATTTTCAAAAAGAAAAAAAAAACACAAAAACATCACGATACAAAATCCAATAATTTCAATTCCGCTGCCGTCATATTTGTAAACAATGTGAAATTACATGGATTCCTGATCAAATGGCGTTATGCGTCAATGAACGGTCTTTCCGTAGAACGAACAACCTCGATCTGGGATTGACCTCTACTAAATATAACTATGGAAAAAACCAAACCAACCCGGGAACTAGTAAAATATTAAAACGAAAACACATGTGGATTTGGACTTTTCTATGCTACATCAATAGAGAACGCTCTACTATACAGTTACATTTCAAAGCACGAGCATTGTATCGAAACATTGAAAACAGTTTACAGCATATATACATGTAACTACATTATTGTGACACATGTCATTCATATCAGCACGGCAATTTGAGCAATGTTGCACAGCAAACACAACACATTTGTGTGAAGGCCAATTTCTTAAATCCTTATTTGGCAAAGGCATTAAGATTTGCCGATAATAAATGAAATTTTTAATATCACTTATCTAATAGCCAGTTATTGTAAAAGTCCTAGGACATTTTATGTTACCCGATGATATGTCACATGACGCGTGTATAGTGTATTGTCATCACATTCACACCTTTGGGTCAATCGTTGTAAAAACAAGACATACGAACTTTACACACAACAACAGAGTTGTAAGTAAAAATAATTTTATTCTGTTTATTCAACAGTTTTTTTTCGAATATTCAAATACCGAATACCAAACGTTTGATCGAATATTCGAATATTCGTTTGCATCACTTCTAATCGTAAAATATTGTTGAATTTCATGATGTCCAAGATCAAACGGCGGTCAAGTGTCATTTCCTTATTTTTCATGTTAATTGCCATTTGCGATAATCGATGTTTATGCTCTTAGCAACATTCATGATACGCTAGTACATGACATTCGCAACATTCACGACATTCATAACATTATGATAATTCATGTCTTTTACAATATTCGCGACTTCCCTAACCAAACTTCACGGTTACCTCTAGCTGTCATTGCTGTAATCAAGCTATTTTTCTTACCTTGTGGCAGAGATGATCTCTGCTCGTCAAGGGAGATCACTGTGTTTGAGATCGATTAACAATGTTCAGGATTTTGAGACTTTTATTGATTAAAATATGTTTTATTTTGGGATATTAAACAATTATTATATTAAATAATCATAACACGGTGACAATCCGCTGATTAAACCAATTTCCTAAGCAGTGTCATTGCTGTAATCAAGCTATTTTCATACCTTGTGGCAGAGATGGCAGGGGGAGATCACTGTGTTGGAGATCGATTCATAATATTCAAGACATTAACGACTTTCTACCTTCACGATATTTTTGACATTCTTAAAATTAGCAACATTCACTTCGTTTGCGATATTTATAATAATATAATACTTGTGCGACATTTACTATATTCGCGACATTCACTACATTTGCGACATTCATAATACTGGCACACTTAAACGAATGGTCTTAGAATTTTGGACTAATGTAGAACAATCTTTCAGAATCCAGTCAGAATAAAAATCGGCGAAAATGCAATTACTTGTTGCACAGATATTGATAAATAATTATAGCTATTTTTTTTCAATTTTGAACCAAATGCATTCTGTTTATTTGACAAAATCTTCTAAAACAAACGAGCATATGATCAATGTGCCGCGAATTTGCTTGGATCACAGCCATTTTCCAAGACGGTGCAAATGTAACACTGGGTAAGAAATCAACTTTCCCCACCCCAGATACGTTTTTTCAAATATTTGGCCATGTTGGAAATCATTACCTTGCCAACGGGGCAAGATAAAAAAAGTCCTCATATGGAATTTCCTTTTTATTGTCATCCCGCAATTATCTTCCTTGTTGAAGACCTTCGTCTGTATCACCGTGGAAACATTGTCTTGTTTCTCGCATAAAATTGCTCCAAAAAGTGTTTACGCTGCATTCAAGAAATAATGCTGTACTCTCCTCAGAACTATTCAAATCTACATATTTTGAATCACTGTGCGCATATCATATTACAACCATAAATCATTACAAATCTATAGGCAAATTATATTTACTACGCTCAAAAAAGTTCGAGCGAAAAAATGCATTTTTACTATATTTTGTTAAATTAGGTGGGAGAAAAGGCACTGATGTCCTTCCACAGCCGCTCGTATAAGATAGGTTTATCCAAATACGACCGTAGGGTGATTCGCGGAAACAAAGTTTACCGAGTTTCAACAGAACACCATACGCGAGGGTTTGGATTACACTGCGGCCTTGGTGTTTAGCCATGTGAGATAATTATTATGAAAAGCTAGTAACAACTTATAGTGCTTATCGTAATGATATAATTATTTAAACAGGCAGACATTTATAAAGTCTAAATATATGTATTGAACATTTTTCACATACATGTATCTCCTAATTTTCTCGCAGACATTTGATGCAAAATGACTGCCATTTCACTTCTTGTTTTATATACTATATAAGCATTTCATTCAATATCGTACTGATATTATTGGTAATCAGATAAAACTTAAATGCTCTAGATTTTAACCTGCATTTTTTGGATCAAAATTTAGGTCGTTTGTGAACGTGTTTAACACCTTTGACTATACTGGCAAATTTATTTAATGTTAACTAGTAATCTTAAACTTTAAAGTTACTTGTAGATCTACATTTTTCTATATTATCTTGAAACTAGGTTTCCCATAAAATTGTATTTATGATAACAGTAATCACTACATCAGACAATATATTCAATTTCATGAACTTGACTTATCAAAATAACGGAGACTTTACTAGTGATATTTGAGGAGGACGGCTTTGCTTCCATACAGATGGTAAACGGCGATAATATATTTCAGTTGTCTACCTTTGAGGAAGGGAATAGCGTTTTAAATACAGTTTAAGAGTGAGAAGAAGTTTAACATATATTGCGTTAATACGTATTAATATGTTCCACTTGCACACGCATTGTTTGATATATATCTTCATCTCAATCCAGATTAGTAGATCCAGATATTTGGTCATGATGTACATCCTTACCTTCACCACGGACAAAGATTATGGATCTACTTTGTTCTCCAGTACGCAATCTCACATTAGGGGATTTGGCATGACAGTTGGTTGGGTAGAACCTCTCCGGGGAGTTAGGCGTTGGATAGGTTGTGTACAACCTGGCTGCGCTGGGTTGGGCATTGAATGGTGTAGAACCTCACCGTGGAAAGTTTGGCATGGCAATGGGTTGCGTAGAACCTCAGTATTGAGAGTTAGACATGGCAAATGGTTTTGCAGAACCTCACCGTGGGAAGTTTGGCATGGCAATGTGTTAAGTACAACTCAGCATGGGAAGTACGGCATGACAAATGGTTGTGCAGAACCTTAGCGTCTGAAGTTTGGCATGTCAATGGTTTGCGTAGAGCCTCAGCATGGGGAGTTAGGTATGACAAATGGTTGTGCAGAACCTCAACGCAGGAAGTTTGGCATGGCTCTATGTTGAGTAGAACCTCAGCATGGGAAGTTCGGCATTCGATTGGCTGTGTAGAACCTCGCCGTGGTGCGTTGGGCATTAGATAGATTGTGTAGAACCTTACCGTTGAGAGTTGGGCATTATATATGTTGTGTAGAACCTCACCATGGGAGTTTGGCATTGAACGGGTTGTATAGAAACTCACTGTTGAGAGTTTGGTATGGGGTTGGTTGTGTAGAACCTCGTCGTTGAGAGTTTAGCATTGGGTCGGTTGTGTAGAGCCTCGCTGTTGGAAGTTTGAAAAAGTTTTTTTAGAACCTCATCGTAGTGAGTATGGCATTGGATGGGTTATTTAGAATCTCACTGTAAGGGGGGGGGATAGGTCAGTGGATGGGTTGTATAGAACCTCATCGTAGTGTGTTTGGCATTGGATTAGTTGTTGAGAACCTCATCGTAGTGAGTTTGGCATTGATTAGTTGTTGAGAACCTCATCGTAGTGAGTTTGGCATTGGATTAGATGTTTAGAACCTCATCGTAGTGAGTTTGGCATTGGATTAGCTGTTGAGAATCTCATCGTAGTGAGTTTGGCATTGGATTAGTTGTTGAGAACCTCAGTGTAGTGAGTTTGGCATTATATTGGTTGTTTAGAACCTAACCGTTGGGAGAAGGGCATTGTATGGCTTGTATAGGACCCAATCTTTGGGAGTTGGCCATTGAATGGGTTTTAAGAACCTCATCGTAGTGAGTTTGGCATTGGATTAGTTGTTGTAAACCCCATTGTAGTGAGTTTGGCACTGGATTGGTTGTTTAGAACCTCACCGTTGCGAGTAGGGCATTGTATGGCTTGTATAGGACCCAATCCTTGGGAGTTGGCCATTGAATGGGTTTGAATAACCGTATCGAAGCGAGTTTGGCATTGGAAAAGTTGTTGAGAACCTCGTCGTAGTGAGTTTGGCACTGGATTGGTTGTTTAGAATGCCACCGTTAACAGTAGGGCATTGGATGTGTTGCATAGGACCCAAGCGTTGGGAGTTGGCCATTGAATGGGTTGTGTCGAACCTCATCGTAGTGAGTTTGGCATTAGATTAAATGTTGAGAACCCAATCGTCGTGAGTTGGGCATTGTTGGGTGGGTTGTTTTGAATCTCACTGTTGGGAGTAGGGCATTGGATGGGTTGCATAAAACCCAAGCATTGGGAGTTGGCCATTGAATGGGTTGTGTCGAACATCATCGTAGTGAGTTTGGCATTGGATTAGATGTTGAGAACCTCATCGTCGTGTGTTGGGCATTTGGTGGGTTGTTAAGAATCTCACTGTTGGGAGTTGGCCATTGAATGGGTTGTGTCGAACCTCATCGTAGTGAGTTTGACTTTGGATTAGATGTTGAGAACCCCATCGTCGTGAGTTGGGCATTGGGTGGGTTGTTTAGAATCTCACTGTTGGGAGTAGGGCATGGATGGATTGCATAGAACCCAAGCGTTGAGAGTTGGCCATTGTATGGGTTGTGTCGAACATCATCGTAGTGAGTTTGGCATTGGATTAGATGTTGAGAACCCCATCGTCGTGAGTTGGGCATTGGATTAGTTGTTG
This sequence comes from Mya arenaria, assembly GCF_026914265.1. Lineage (NCBI taxonomy): Eukaryota > Metazoa > Mollusca > Bivalvia > Myida > Myidae > Mya > Mya arenaria. The sequence continues at coordinate 32,981,550 of NC_069130.1, read as the reverse complement.
AGAACCTCATCGTATTGAGCATGGCATTGGATTAGATGTTGAGAACCCCATCGCCGTGAGTTGGTCATTGAATGGGTTGTGTAGAACCTCATCGAACTAAGTTGGTCATTGGATGACTTTGAATATTGCCACAATTTAGATCGAGAATGCTTTCGTTTTCATTTTAACATTTGTAAAAGTTTGCTATCATCTGTTTTTGTTTAACATGTCCTACATGATTTGGTTTCATGAATTTAGAGTGACTGCATTTATCTAACGTCGAGACCGATATCTTCTTTCGATGATAGGGATGAAAGGAGTGAGTGACCTTCAAATATCCTCTTCACAATAATTTGTTTGATATGTAACATTAAGTAGTGACATATTATGACCATACTGTCTTCGGTATAGCTTTGAAGTATTGTTGATTGACCAGAAAGGAATAATTTAAGTATTGTTGATTGACCAGAAAGGAATAACTTAAACGTTACGTTGGAATATAAAAGCATTGCACTTTTCCTCGATTTTATAACAATAAGTAAGTTGAAGTTTTCATCTTCTGTGGAGTATGCAAAAGATAGTCATAAAAGTGAAAACAACACGAAACTTTATGGTGATTTATAGAAATTTATCAGTGAAATGATATTCCACTCTTTCAAACATTAAAATAACAATTAAATATTTTTCACTGCTTGGATTTCTTAGCCCTTTCTTACTACCAAATCAAACATCAATGTGCAAAGGGCTGGGACACAATGTGGCGCGCATGTCTGAAAAGCTATAATTGACCATTTCTAAGCCACTTGTGAAATATAGCTATTGGGGCTAACTCGGTAAAATAGATTGCTTCCTTACACTGAAATAAACAATTATTCTCTATCTAATATTAACTTTCTTTACATATTTAAAATAGAAAATAACCCTGCCGTTTGTAGTACCTCGTGATTTTCCTGTTCAACGAGAATTTCGATGTGTTAGAATGAATTTGTTAGATATTTGTCTCGAAACCTGTCAACTAGAAAAAATGGCATGTTCTGTTTGGTTGATACATCCTGTTTGCACGGCTATTGCCTTGTTTCCATTTAATAGTTAATTTGCATTTTAAATCCGTAAAATCTTAGCAACGGAAGCTGTAAATGCGATCTTACTCGGGTCATTAGCTACATAATATGATCCATCCGACAGGTCGGCATGGGTGGCAACGGGGAGCAGGTGGAGGTTGACCGGATATGGACGAGCCTTGGACCGTGGGGCCGCTACCAGATCAAACAGTACATCTCATATTGTCTCATCTGTATCTCCTGGGTCATACACCAACTCACCATTGTCTTTATAGGTATATTATCAAACGGGTACATTACATAAAGGTTTTTAGTAGTCTGGGGGTATTGATTCCCCAATATATAGACAAGGAATACATCTGTCAAAATCTCAACTTTAGTATGAGGTCTTTATAAGATCGCGTTCACCGGGAAATCGGTGATGTTTGCCTCTGAAACACATATACGGCACGCGGCAAAGGGAAATGAATAATGGTATTAATCATATTATCAAAATGTATCTCACAAGCCTTTTCTTAATCACTAGCAGGCCTGTGTATCCTGTAATGTCTTATTCATTGTTTAAGAGTAAACAAACGTATCTTCAGCTTCTTGCTTGGCTCGATGTCATTTTTGCGGGCTCGGGTAAGAATTTCATGCCTTGATTTGTTTGCTTTTCATTAAGCCGAGGTGATAATTGATTAGATATGCTTGATTGGTATCAAACTTTTTATGAAATTTAAATGGTTAAACAGTTTGAGCAAACATGCCTTCATTTTATTTTCTGTCTTTTATTGGCAGGAGTACAAACGTCAAAATCATGTCTTACATGTATATACTCTATGCGTTTTTATAAGGCTTTTTCTTATAAAAAATATTGAACTATATGGTTCTCCAAATGGAATAATTCATACAAATGGCAAATGCTGAGCAATCTAGAGAAAGACAGTGTACAACCTAAGCTATGCCTAATTGTTACCCACTTTGTAAATTGATTGTCTTTAGTTTTCGCATTGATGTTTTTATATCTAATTCGTAAATAAATAAGATAACAAATGATATTTTCATAGTATCGAATACGTCATGTTGCGAACTGTTCGATACAATGTCTAATATATACTCTTCTTTTGCGGAGATAATGTAGCAAATAACAAACGCGGTAAACATGACTTTCTTTAACGTGTCAAAGATACGCTCGATATTCTCGAGGCTCGAAGTATTTTTGCCGGTCTCTGGAATATCGAGCCAACGCGTTTTGATTGTATTTTGAAACACAATTGCTTCTTAATTTAGAAGTGCAACTTTTAATAATCTCATCAGGTTACCGACCCAATTTTCACTGCAAGGCGGGCCTGAACGACTCGCTGATAGCGAACAAGACGGGAGCCATCTTCGAATATGGGGAATGCAAGGTAGAAAGGTAGGATGATGATGATGATGATGATGATGATGATGATGATGATGATGATGATGATGATGATGATGATGATGATGATGATGATTTCAATGCTGTTTAATATTTTACAATATTTATAAGAAAAACTACAGAAACAAGCTCAGATGCCAAAAGTTAAAAAAATAAACGCCGTTTAATGGCACAGGGTAAACGCCAAAGACATATAAAACAAAAACAAACAATCACAAACAAGAAACATGGAACAACGGTACAAAACTCCACAAACAACACAGCACAAATATCCTATGTAAAAAAACTAGGTCTGTTTATAAAGGGTTATAAGGTACCGCATTGGAACGGTCAATACTGGCGGTTTTAGCCAGTTTGTATGCACAACCTCACTCTTATCCAAACAATCCCGAATAAAGTTAAAACGTAATAGGTAAATCTTATAAAAGTATGCATTAACTTGAGGAAACTTAATAAAAAACAAATAAAAGTGAACCCAAAGTACTTCAGTGATAAGGGATCCCGACTCTATCTAAGACGAAGGAATACAATTAAGAGTACCTAATGCAAAAAACTTTTCAAAGATACGATGCAGTCGTTGTTTGAAACTATGAACATCAAACACAGTCTGGCTTAGCAAATAAAAAGTTTAAAATGTGTGATCATAGAGTTTCATAATGAAAAGCATCATTTTACTAAAACTGGGAACAAAGAAAGGAAACATTATTTAAAATAAAAACACGACATTTATTTGCTAAATTTTTCTTCCAAATGATTACCTAAGTAAATTTTGAAAGAAAGAGACGTCAAAAGCTGGAACATTCCTAGCCAACCAGGAAAGACTTTAAAGATAAAACGAATCTGCAAAATATTCATAAAATCAAAGCACTGAAAGTGTAGGTATGCAAAGACGCCATATTCAACTTTATATTTTGTCTAAGGAATTCATCATCAAAAACAAGAAGGCAAGTAGTCTTCAAAGTTTTGCAGTTATATCTTCGGTTTAAATAAGAAATAAGCCAAGAGCAGGCATTGCTAGAGCACAAATGAATTCCGTTGATATGATAATGGTATTGACTATTCTGTTCTGACTATTCAAAGTATATGTAACCTTTTCAGATACGAAAACACGAGTACTGGGATGGTGAAAACCACGTCAGAATGCCAGCACGGTTGGACGTATGACATACCAACCGACCAATCCTTTGTCTCTGAGGTGGAAACATACCAATACTTAAACCGAAGTATTTTAACAGCCAATAAGTAGTTGTTGCATGATTACGTATTCATTATTAGTGATTCTGATGTGAAGTAATCATGTGTCTTTTTTGTTATTAAAATCTTTTTCTCATTCAACATTGCCTCGATATCCTACATTTAAGGCCTGTGTCCGTATTCCCCGATTTTTAAGTCCACAGTGTTTCGCCGGTTATGTATTTATAAGCATGCTCCCGTCCTCTTAAAAATCGCTTTGTTGGGATATTGTCTGTTAATCATGATGGCTTGGACATTTTCTTTACGGTACGACGTTTTCTACTTTTAAGGACTTTCTCTTTTTATTGTTGGGTTTGTTTACGATGAAAGTTTCGGTGTTTGCAATATAACTTTCTATGTTTTCAATGGGCCTTTCTATGTTTGCAATGGGATTTTCTATGTTTGCAATGGGACTTTCCTAGTTTGCAATATGACTTTCTATGTATGCAATTGGCCTTTCTGTGTTTGCAATAGGCCTCTATACATGCAATGGTACTTTTCTATGTTTCAATTGGACTTTCTATGTCTGCAATAGGACTTTCTATGTTTACAGTGAGATATATTTGCAATGGGACTTTTTATGTTTATAATGGCACTTTGTATTTTTACAGTGAACGTTTTAAGTATGTTTATATCGGTAATTTCTTCATTACTTCATAATGACATTTTCTGTTTTCAGTGGGACTTCCTTTGTTAAGCATGTATGTATCGTTTTCTCGGTTAACAGTGCATTTTGTTCTGTTTTTAGTGGGATTTCGTATGCGAGAAGGAGGAACTTGCGGAGATGACTCAGCTACTACTCTTCGTCGGAATGATTATTGGCACGTGCTTTTTCCCCACAATGTCTGGTAAGTTCACATTGGCATGTTGTAAACTTACTTTCATGCAAGAAGCTTATATACACATTCAAATCTTTACAAAAATTGCTTGCAGTACTGAAATGCATTCATGCATGGTTTGAGGGCTGACCTGTAAACATTATTTGCTAAGGGTAATATTTAAGTATATACATGAAATCTTCCAATTTATTTAATGGGGCAATGAAAAATGCAAATAATGTAACTGGATTATTCTACTTTCAGACCGTTTCGGCCGAAAGCCGGTAATGGTATTTAGTCATATATGTCTGTTTGCAATCGTTCTGGCGACGTCGTTCAGCCCCAACTACACGACATTCGTCGTCCTACGCATTCTTACCGGCGCCGTCACTCAGGTACACCTCTTTAGAAAGTTATCTCCCGAGCTGAGCCTTAGCAGAGGTGACCGACTTGTTGAATTTGACTGCTTCCGGAATTTCGTTAATGACCAGGATGCATTGGATTTAGTGGAGTAGTTTTAATGCGCTTTAGTAATATCCCGCGTAGTAAGAAATCGGTAACTTCGTGATTAGTCCTATAGAAGCGATTGTTTGTACGTGTGCCGATTATCACAGCTTATCACATATCTATATGAAATATATTACTAATGAACATTATATATTATTGATGTAGGGGGCGCTGTCGGGAACGACGTTGGCATCGGAGACGTTTCCCAAGGAATGCCGTCACCTGACGGAAGTGTTTGCACTGGTCGTATGGACAAGCAGCATCTGCATAATGTCTCCAATTGCGTACGCGCTACGTAATGTATCGTGGCGCTACCTCCAGATTACGTTCGCCCTGATGAGCGCATGGTCACTGTTACAGTGGTGGTACGTGTTTACACAATGACAATAGGCCTTGAAATTCAAATGTTATTGGCCTTACCAGTATTTTATATTGACAGCCGCAATATGTTAGCAAAACAACTACATACTACGTCTACGCTTTGACTGCTACATTGGAATAAACACTTTTGGCAGGTTTCTTGACGAGTCCTTGCGGTGGCTTATTGCCAACGGGAAGATGGACCAGGCGCGTAAGATCATCAGGAAGGCGTGCAGGTACAACCGGAAGGATTACCATACAGTTCTAAAGGTTACGCTATACAAACTTTTAAGGTTGAAATACGCTAGCTCCAACTCTAAAAAGTTATAAACGTTACATTCATATATCCCAATATAATAATCTTAGAATGTGTACATATTTGATGATCATATGATATCTGCACATACAAACATTACTTATAAGTAAAGAATAAGTGATATTTAATACTGTAGGATTCTGGACTGGACGAAGGCGGGGATGAGCACGTGCGACTTAGCAAAGATGGTGGCGCCCTGCAACTGGATGCCATAGCCGCTCCCACTCCGATACCGGACGTGTTCGTGGAAAAATACACTATCTGTGATATGTTCAAGAACAAGATGATCCGAAATGTCTCTTTTATTATATGGTACACATGGTAGGTTGTGGATTTAGCGTGTTTATCTTTTGATAGAATTCTACCTGTAACACCGCTGTTGAACTTTTGTGTGTCTTCGGATTTTCATCATACTGTTGACTTTGTGTGGTATGAAGCCACTGTGGAACATACACCCTCAGCTTATTAAAGCGATACGTATGTACTGCTTATGCCACTGTGCACCGCCACTGCAGGATTGTTGACAATCTGGTGGTTATGACCTCCTCCATTCTTTACGGTGACAAATTAATACACTATAAAGATATGTTATAAAACTGCTTTATGTTCCACTCCTCAGGATTGTTGACAGTCTGGTGTATTACGGTCTTTACATGATATCGTCAGATTTGTACGGTGATCGCTACATCAACTTTTTCCTCAGCGCCCTCATCGAGTACCCCGCCAGCGTGTTCGAGTACTTCGCACTAGTCAAGTTCGTACGAGTATGATAACATATCATAGTGATGTTTAATATGCCGTGTTACCAAAATGAAGCCATTAGTCGTTATAATGATTGCATGTTGGTGTCTGCTGTCTCTCCTGTGACTCTATTGTTTCTGTATTATTCGAAAAGCTTTTTGAAAATGTTTGAATTTGAAGAATACATTTTTATGTGTTCTTTCGCTTGCTTGTATAAGTGTATTCTCTTTCCAATCCACAGAATCGGACGGAAGTGGACATGTGTGATCTGCCATAGCGTTGCCGCCATTGCCCTCATCGTTGCCACCGCCTTCCGATACAGCGCAGGTGAGGACAAAAATGGGACTTTAGCAATAGCATATTAAAAGTAACCAAAATTCAAGCAGCAACAATAGCATCAACGATAACGAAGTCATAGGACATACAATTCCATTCCTGTATTCGGGGCAGTAGCCACCGCATCCCCGTTTATTGAAACAAAGGCGTTTTCTTATGACCTTTTTTCTACGGGGACCGCATAACTGGAATCTATCCCACCAAAGTTGTCCCGAAACTCCACGGTCAACACGATGCCTGTCACCCTGCTTGCACGACAGACGCTTTACTAAAGGTCGTTCGGTTTAAGTCGTAACATTCTAGGCGTAACTACATTCTTGGCGTTATCTGCGTTTCAAAAAAAATATCGTAAGGACACTTATCGCATACATTCTTTGAGCGTTTTATCAACGGTCGCAACTTAAATCGCAAATTTTCGTAACTAGTGTTTACGATCGTTAAATACGGTACGATTTACTATTGTTGATAAGACGCTCACTCTGCCCGTAACTTTATGATTGAGCCCGAGCACTCTTAAGCAGCGTCAGGTTTACGACTAAAATCTCTTATTAAAACGGGTTTTACATGCAATCTTAGGCCAGCTCGATTTCCTTAAATTTTAATCAACAGATTTAAAGAAAATTGCCAGAGTTTTAACATGTACCGTACATACAATTAAAGAAAATGAAGTATTTTATATAATATTTAGGAATAGATCCATTCGGCCAGTGGCTAACTTAACTTAGGACAATGGCTTTAAATTGTACAAATAAGCTGGTGTTTTCATCTAGTCATTGGTAATAATGACAAACTTTGCCGCCTGTTGACCCCATGTGCAATTGGTTTAATTTGAAACTATTGCTTGCTCATTAAGAATATGTAAGGCAAATGACTTAAAACATATAACGATAAACGTTTACAATTTCTTTATCTTCACATTAAACCCTTTCAATTGATAACAAGCTAATATTGGGTAACCATGCATAAAATTCACATTTAGTGTAAATAGGATACCTTGCATCAGGATATGAATTAAGACGTTTATTTAAATTCGAACATGTTTTCCCGATATACCTTAGGTGAGACCAACAACTGGAGAAGTCCAGTTAAGCCTGGTTAGGGGGATGAGCAAGTGCATTCAACAAACGTAGACAGGTAAATCAGCGACGGCATGAATCATACATGAATACGGCGATGCTGGCAACGGGAGCGCAATTTCGGGCGAATTGGCATTGCTGGGCATACCCATTTATTGCACATTTTATCAATGGCTTTTTCGTTACATGTGACTTTACATGGGTTTCATATTCCATCATACAGATGGACACGCAGTTATGCTGGCGCCAGAAAGACATTTCTGCTGATTGTTAAAATGGGCATACTCATTTGATAGTCAGTCAATAAATGAATAATTCTTTTCATGTAGAGTTATCTTTGTTATTGTGTTGTTCCGCTATACAGATGGGCATGAGGGTATGATGGTAGCGGGGACGGCATTCACGCTGATCGGCAAGATGGGCATCACGGGCGCCTTCAGCTCCGCCTTCGTTGTTACCCCTGAACTTTACCCGACCAACCTCAGGTAGAACATCGTGGGGGACATTTTTATTCCCTCTTTGTGTCATTGAGTAAGTTTTGATATTCATCGACCTTCTTTGCTCCATTTTAGTCAATAATGTGTACAAATACATTTACTCGTGTGTGCCTAACCCATGAAGAAAATGGTAGATTACTATATACTCCTGGGAATATACGTGTTAAGATAATACCAGTTTGAATATCCCTGACCGATATTGCCACTTATCCATTTACTCTGTGGTAGAACACAATAAAGGGGATGGCAACTGTTTATTGTCTCACATTTAGTAACGATATATTTATAGAAACACGGGCCTCGGCGCCGCGTCCTTAATGGGCAAGATCGGGGCAATGATCGCACCATTCTCCAGAAATGCGGTACGCGGTGAATAAGATTACGTTCTCCACTCCGCACAAATAACATTCCCCCCCCCCCCCTTTCAGTCGCACAAACATTCTTTTCCCATATTTCGGTCGCACAAACAACACTTTCGTTACCTATTTCGGTCGCAGAAACTACGCTTTCTCCGCTATTTCGATCGCATATATAACACTTTGGCCCCTATTTCGTTGGCACAACAACACTTTCGTCCCATATTTCATTCGAACAAACAATAATTTCGTCTCCTAGTTCAGTCGGAGAAACAACCCTTTCCCCTATTTAAAGGGACTGTACACCAGATTGGCACCAAACAAAGTTTTTTTCTGTAACGGATCTCAGGACAATTATCTAATAGAATGTGTTACGCTTTGATATCCTGATTGTAAAAAAAGTACCAAAATGTAAAAAAAAATGATTCGGAGACCGGGTTCGCACCCGTGTCGCCAAAATTGCAGTCCAGCGTCGTATCCACTGAGCCACGACGGCTAACTCTGATTGGGTGACATAATTAAGCTATAAACCAACCTCGGTAATATCACGTGATAACACCGACTAGCCAATCACGCATAAGGAATGAATTCTACCTGGTAGACTTATCCAGTAATCCTTTTTAATAGAAAAATACGAAATAACTGCGAAACTGAAATAAATTGTAAACTATGAGGTACTTCAGTCAGTAAGTTTCAATGCATTGTACACATCGATGCCAAGTTTATGTCAGTTTTCGACAATTTCTTTTTTTCGCTTTTTTATCATCCCTTTTAACATCATCTTCGTCCTCTATTTCGGTTGCAAAAACAACACTTTCATCAAAATTCAGTTTCTCCACACATTGTGAAACGGCCTTTTTCACTCGCTCATCTTTTATGTAAAATTTCGTCCTCTAATCGCACAAAATCACTTCTGTCCATCATTTCACTCACAAAAAACACTCGTCGCCTATTTCGCTCGCACAAACAGATCTTTTGTCTTCTATTTTGGTAACATGTACAGCAGCCCCCTTTTTTTCGCTCGCAAGAAAAACACTTCTGTAACCGATTTTGCTCGCACAATCACATCTTTCGTCCTCTAATATTGTCACACAAACAACATTATTATTTCCTACTTTTGTCACACAAGTACACGTTTGTCGCCTTTTTCGTTAGCACAAACAAAACTTTCGTCCCCTGTTGCACTCGCACAACACACACACATGTTTCGTCCGCTTTTTTGGTCACACAAACAACACTTTTGTACAAACTTACAGTCGCACAAGATTCGCTGGCTACCGGGTGCGGTATATGCGGTGCTGTGTATATTTGTGGTCTTCCTGTTTGCCTTCGTACCGGAAACAAACGGCGTTGAGCTCCCGCAGACGGTGGATGAGTTGGCAGCCTGGTACCGCGTAAACAAGTACCTATCTTTAATTTATTTGTTTGAACAATTTTATGTAAGTTTTAAGTGAAAAATATATATGCTGAAATTAATTATGCTACGATTAATCGGAAATCTACGGGAACTGTATCTTCTTGTAAACAAAAACACCCCGATTTTTCGTGTGTTTTAACCACATGTGCCTACAACTTTGGTGAAAGGAAACTGCAGTCCCAATTTGCTCTTATCGTTAATTTGGACAATGGTTCAAATGACTATAAAACTGAACTTATGTTTCAAATCTGACAAAAATAATTTATGAATAATGATAAGGTGAGCATGACTTCTCACCATTTTTTGTTAATATTATTGACAATTGAACTTAATTAACAAACACTTTTTAAGGTAACTCTTACTGGTTTAATATAGAGAGAAGGTTTTTTGTCAGAGGGAAAACATTTGTTGACAAAAAGAGGTGATATGTTAACAAATAAAAGGCACTTTTCATATTCATACATACTAATTAAGGAATTTATGACACGTAACCATTCAAATGGTCTTCTCTCGCAAAAGATATTAAAAATCGTTGTTATGAAGTGTTTAATCGTAATTTGCATTTCGTTTGTAATGTTTTTTGAATTTACATTGTCTGTATCTGTCTAACATATTTCAAGATAATCCAAACCTCTATGTGTCTAACGCAAAACCGCAATAAGCTTTCCTGGATTTCGATTACGAAACTAAACATGTAAATGTCAACTTATCACTGAAATGTTACGTCGTTTGTAATGGAATTATCTTCATTTGTTGCACATCGGAATTTGTATATTGCTTAAGTTTAAACTGCGATACGATAAAACTAGTATTTGATTACGAAACTGAAGATGAGCTTGTCAATGCTAGCTCCAACTAATCACGGAACAGTTACTTCCCTTTACTCTGAAATTGCCATTTGTACGAAGGTGGAAATCACATGGCTCAGAAGCATAAATTCACATCAATATTTCTGTGTGTAGTGATGTTTACACGGGGGACACATTGAAAAGTGGAATTTGCTGTACAGTTTTCAACTTCAGTACAGAAACGGACGAGAATGGGACATTGAATTTGGCTTGGTTGTCTAAACACAATGTAGTTATACCAACATTTCGCTAACTATTGTAAAGGGTATTGACTCCTCTTTTCATGTCACCTTTTTAAAAATGCATTGTTTCAATGTTGATTAAGCAATTTGAAAAAAACTGGACTCTACTTTAGTGAAATCTGGTAAGTTTGAGTTACATACCTTGTTTCTGTCGTGTATATAATATACTCAGATGTGTTGTTTATCTCATTTTTGTACCCAAAATGGTATTAGTCAACATGTTAGACACAAACAATGAACCAGATGTCTTGGGTTGAAATGAGCTTGGGACAACGGGTCGATGTCACAATTATCTACACCTTGCCAAATGAACCTATAAGTCACCTTATTACAAACGTGAGCTATATTTTACCCACCAAGGTCAAATATTGATACCATCGTTATGTTGGCAAACAATATGCATTAAATAATGTTGTCCATAATAATAAAGGATCCGCATATAAATAGACGCTTCAACATTTGACGTTTTTGTTTGCTTGCTTATGTTAAGGTGGCACGCGACGTTGAGCGAATTTTCGAGTTAATGTCTTTAAATTATTAGGACTGTTTTTACATTTTTAATATTCGAAACAGTTTTGAAGCTACGAGTCTTCATCAATTCCTTGTTTATTGCTATGAAATTTCCCTCTCAAGTGTGTCTTGTGGAAACGTTCATGTATTTTTATTCCTCTTGTTTAAAATATTTTATTTTTAATGCATCTTAAAGGTCAATTTTCAGGTAAAAAACGGCGACGTGTTTCGCTGAAAAAATGTATTACAAATCTCCTGATATAAATTAACTGTGACATACAATTCACGACCCCCCCCCCCCTCCCAAAAAAACAAAACAAACAAAAGACTTCTAAGTTTCCTTTCAATGTCAATATTGGAGGAAAAATGTAATTAAATACGCTCAAATGCACTACCTTGACGAGAAATGTTCATTAGGGTTTACCCCCAATCACCCTGTCGATAATTAGTTTATTTTCAACTCTGAGGCTCAACTGTCAAACGAGCGTGACCCTAAGTAACAACCCCCCTAACGTTAATTCGTTGAACCGCCCCTGATAAGAAGCTTGCATGCGATCTATAGCGGTCAGTTTTTTTATCAACCGCCCCTGATAAGAAACTTGCATGCGATCTATAGCGGTCAGGTTTTTGTTTTATCTAAGTTTATCGATTATCGTTGTATGAAAAACACCAAATACAATTAATAAATGTAATTAATTATGACCATATGATTGAAGTTTGGTATTGAATATAACCCTCGACATACTTTCAACGAGGGTCATTCGTCATGCAACGAACAGTCATTAATTAGAGGGGGGGGGGGGGGGGTCAGTTTTTATTGTTAAAAAATGATCCTTCATGCGTTAAACAGTAAAAATGATTACTGAGGTCAAAATTGAATGATACACCGGCGTTAACATGAAACTTACTAAAATATTAAGCATTGCATATTGCATATTGTATTTAATATTATTTTTCTGTAATCTCATCTTGTTAAGGGTTGTTATAGCTCACACACACATGTACGCACGTGTACGCCCTCATACTTGTGCGCACGCCCATACACATGCACGCAATAAGATAAAATATGTATTTCAAGTGGTAAAAATGGTGAGGGGTTGAGCGTGCGTGCGTGCCTGCCTTTTTGCGTACCTGCTTGTGCATGTGTGTGTTTGTAGCAACGACCCTAAACAAAATGAGCTTATAATAACTATTTAATGTGTTCATTTATAATCAGCGCAATTCTGATTGAATCATGTTTACTTTTCGGATTTCAACAGAAAAAGATATTGTTGAATTTTTAATTTAATAAAAAAACCCAATAATTTATCAGAGTTTTATTCAGAACTTAACTCTCTCAAGTTTCTAACATGACCATCTTATTAACATAAAAATAGTTCGATGAACGTCATGTTAAACTTTGTAATACAATAAGTCTAAAATAAAAAAAACCGGTATAGGGTTTAGATTATTTGATGTTGCGCAAAAACGAAGTCGGTAAGGTACACTTTCATGTCATGTTATTGGTTATAAAATTTTGAATAGATATAATTAAAAAAAAATGAATAAGAGTTTTTCAAAAACATTCAGCCGTTGGCATTTTAGACGCATTTAAAATAAAATACGTAAAACAAAATACCCTATGCATGGCTAAGTTATAGATTGGACACAAGCGCCAATGGTCACAGCCACCTGCCTGCCCAATGCCATATCCAAATCTATTAACTAGGTTTTCCACTTTTCCTTTGGAAAAGTTGGTTAAAAATAATTCTCAATTAAAATACATTGTCATATCTCATGCCATGAAAATGACTCGACAAGGCGACTTGAAAAATAACTCACAAAATGAATATAGGTATTTGTAATCAAATATAAACTACAGCTATCACTCTTGCAATGACCACACGATTGGCCTTGGCCATCTAAGTTCTGGAAGAAAATTTACAAAACACCTACAAATTTACAAAACCCCTACACCGTTTTGTAAACCATTTCAGCACCAAATATGTCACAGAAAATTCCAGCCAGCGCCAGATTTATTTTAGGCTTTCTCAGACTTTAACGCCTACCTTTTCTAAACTTGCAGATTTTCCCTTATTTTTTTGAGATATCTTGTTCAAATTTAGACAAGTAATAGAAAACATTAACATATATACAAAAGACACTTTTATTTCTTTTGAAACGCAAATACTGATTGTGTCAATATTCATATATAGCAAAAAATATTTCAAGAAAATACAAAAATATGCAATATTTCTTTCATGGACAAAAACCAATCAGCATAAATATTTAACATTTGAATGATTTCCATATATAGTTAAATATACAAATGAACATCTAAAAATCTACAAACATTTATTCGCAACACAAAGAAAGTGTTATTGATACCTTTTTCCAATTAAATAGTCTGATACATTTTTTCCCTTTTGACTAATATTTACTAAATATACACAATCCGGCTTGTGTGATGTTTTTGTGTGAATGGTAAAACTAATGGGATTGCATTAAGCACATAGGAATTTCAATCAGGTTAATTTTTAGCGTCATCCTACTGTCCGTAAACATTGACTCATCGACGACCAATGCCTACACCACGAGCACGCCCTCGTTGCCTCATGGGTACAGGAATGTCATGATCCGCGTCGGAGGAATCTGAAATTTTAATAAGCAATATTATACATAAATGTTCAGTGTAGTATAATGTAGTATGCATTATTGAAACAGTTTGATGATAACACAAGAAAACTGGTGCTCGTTTCTTAGCCAAACTTTATTTTCTATGACTGTACATGCATTGCATATGAATTAAATAAGCACTATACTTTGATCTGTAGCAAAATAAAGAAAAAAACATGCATAGATCATAAAATGTATATTTTTGAAGGAAAACATAATACAAAAAATACATCATATTTTCTATGTTAACAGCAAAACAACAAAGACGTTAAAAATACACAAAGATTTTTTTTTGCTTTTCTGAAGAAATAGGTGCGGGATAAGCGATGAACAAGTTATTGATTTGGTGAGGCTTTAGTTGACATTTACACGTTTAGTTTCGTAAACGAAATCCTCTTAAGCGTTTTGCAGTTTGGCGTTAAGCGTTAGACACATAGCGGTTTGGAACATGCTGAAATAGCCTAATACAGGCAAGGTCAATTCAAGAAGCACGGAAAACGAAATGTAAATAACGATATAACACCTTTTTACAACGAATTAAACAATGCGTGAATAGAATGTATTGTAACAGATTATATATCAATCAAAAACCGCTCCATATTTTACAGCTTAAATTACATTTATAATGATAAATTAACGATTTATTCCAGATTCGAGTTGAAGATGGGTAAAAACCGAAACGCGAAGAAAATAGCCCAGCAGAAGTTGAGGCAGAACTCGGCGACGTACGATGATAGTCTTTAGGACCAGCGCACACCGCCTGTTGTCTTCAACAAACATTATGGACCCATGTTTTAAAATTGAATGCGTACAGCACGTACAATGCTAAGGGCACGCGGAAGTTAAATAACCTTGTCGAACGTAAACATTACAGAACAGTATTCCTTCTTCGTAATTGTTGATATATTTGGAATAGCTGCGTTCAGGTGGCATAGCTTTGTGCCACCCGGTGAAGTTGGCCAGCATCATCTTCATATTTCAAATATATAGCCCCTGTGATATAAGTTTAATGATATTTCACTCAAAGCCTGTGTTTATTTCACAGTGTCTATCAATTTGTTTCCAAGTCTGTGCAAATTATTAATTGTACTTTAATAATATTAAGTTCTTGCATAAACGAAATGGGTACCCTTTACATGGGTCTTCCCAGCCCTCGATTAGATAACTCACGGCTTATGCTCTGGTTGGAAATATCAATTTGCTCCGTGTGCATGTGGAAGATTCTTATTTTATCTATGTGTCTTTGATATATGTTTTAAATTTTTGTACAAAATATGAAATGTTCCATATGTGACCAATTACTTTAAGACAAAAAAATCCATGTTTGAGCATTAACAATCAATTCTCCAAGTCATTATGACCCAAGAAGAACAGTTCAATTTGGTGGTGGTGGTGGTGGTGGTGGTAGTAGTTGTGGTGTTGGTGGTTGGTTTAGAGAATATATGGTCTGTGCGTGCCGCTTGGCGTCATTATGGCTTGACCTCACCGCTCCTTTTTATGGTGCTTATGCAAAATTTAGAAGACTAAAAAAGCGGGATTTACCCTCACCAGTGGATGAGAATTTAGAGAAATCGTGTCTGTGTAACAACAATGAATATCATTCGGCCAACACGGTCAAATGGAGGCATTTAATGACGATTAACATTCCAAGCGGCCTTTAAGATGACTACCAAATGTACGAAAATGTTAAATTTCTTATCATTCCTCAATTTGTTTAATCGTTTTTCAAAACACTTCTAATGTTATTTATCCAGATGACACCAAAAATTGGGCATTTCTTTCAAAGTGTGCACTGGCTTGACATTTGGTCAACACTAAGAGTAGTGTTTGTTCAATACTATAATCTTAAAACGAAGAGTATTCGATTCTGGTGTACACTATTTTTTATTGCAAAAAAGCATTTGTTTTATCACCATTTGGGATGAAATATTATGAGAGGGTTAAGTGAAGTCAATTGTAATTAAGTACGCGCTGATTAGTTTAAACTTCTTAAACATACTAGGCCTTTAAGAAAGTCATGATATATATAAAAAAGTGGTTTTGACTATTTCCGTACTTAATTCAGAATATATATTTCATTGATGTTGCATATTTGTTGTTGCAATCAATCCAATGTTGTTGTTTTTTCATACTAGGGGTATATGATGTTTAAAGGGTTAAGAAAGGTAATTTGGATATACATAAACTTAGATAAGTTTGCATTTCTAATACATAGTTGGCCTTTTAAAGTCTTGCAAATTTTAAGATGAACTTATTCATCCAATTTTGTTCCCCGCTAGAATATAAATACACTTTTTTATTGAAACGCAATACAAAAGGGTCACTGTGGATGATCTAAATTTGTTAAGAATGTGTACATGCACATTTAACTGTACAATGTCTTACACAGATTTCTTTAGTACAAGGTGTTTCATGATATATGTTACCTTAACAAGCTAATATAAAATGAACATGTAACACATAACCCGGTTATCTTGTATAGTATACTGTAAAGGAGACAGAATGAAATTTTAGGTAATGCTAAACGGAAAACGTTGACGTTATGGTGTCATAAACGACGTCATCAAAGCAAGTAATATTTTCAAGATGGCGTTGCCTAAAGAAAACTGCACATAAGTAGTTAAGCTGTATTAAGAGAGTTATTCACCGGTCACAGTCATTAGATTAAGGCAAAAACGATATCCTGAGAATGAATGAGAAACTCAGTACGATTCAAGTGTGCATAATAGTTAAAAGGTCTGAACAGACAAGGTCAGATATTGACAGAAGATATGGTAACACTGGCCGATCGAAAGCATGCAGGTCTTCAGAGAGTTCTGTAAGTTGAGTATTAGGTAACATTACTAACAAAGGTAGTGTTTCTAGTGTCTACAGGGTGCTGGGGTATGACTTTTAATTAACACCATACACTAATTCAAAAAAGCAACACGTACAAGATACTGACATTAGTAGGCGACTTTACATGGACAACTGGATGAAAGATTGACCAGACACATCGGACAATACTTGGTTCTCTGAAGAAACACAGTTCAATTTAAATGCTCAGGTGAACAAACAAAACTGTCGTTTCTGGTGTACAAGATACCAGACGTTTACTTTGAAAGAACTTCACATTCACAGAAGTTAACAATTTTGGCAGCTTTGAGTTCATCTGGAATTACTGGGACTTTTTTTTTCTTTTTTTTTCGAGAATGAAAACGGTGATGTTGAGACAATTAACAGTGTTCGCTACCACGACATCTTAAAACAGAAATAAGTGCCAGCATTAAGACGGAAAGGTGCAGACTTTAATATATTAGTCTTTGGTTTCAACAAGATGGTGCTACACCACATACTTTAGGGGAAGTTATTTCATGGCTCGAGAGAACATTTGGCACAAACGTTATTTCTTACAGGACAGACAATGTGTTGCTTCCTCACTCAACTCTCCTGACTTAAGCCCACTGTACATTTTTCATGGGGATATCTCAAAGAAAGAGTGTATAGCCCTGCGCCATCATCCCTAGAAGATATGAAAGAAGCAATCAGGTGTGAAATTACAATTATTTCAATAAACACAAGCAATACAGTTATCAGTAATTTTAACAAACGCCTGGGCGTTGTTTTGCAACAGAGAGGACGTCATCCTGAATACATGATGTAAAACGGAACATTTTTTTGTGAAATAACATTGAGGTGGGAATTTTGTGTACAACTGTCTTGTTATATATCAATTGAAAACCTTATTATATCTCCTTACAGCGAAATAGTAACAGATATTATAATTTTAAACACTTCAGTTTATTTTCAGGTATTTTCAAGTTTTTCGAAATTATTGTTAAGATCATTCTGTTGTATTGGTCTTAATAAAAGCAGTAATTGTATTTGCCTTAAAAATCTAAACAACACATTTTTCATTTTAAACATTTTGCAACAGTGGGATTATGTTATTTTTGTAACAAACAACTAAGACTATATTCTGTATTCTCAATGAGATGTTTTGCAGATGTAGTGTCAGAGTTGCTTGGCTACAAATACATGTACTCAATATTTCATTTTTATCAATAATTGAATAGATGTGTGGTCATGATTCACTTATTTGATTTTGCCCATTCAATACTAGTAGTAAATTAGTAAAGAAGCGTTAAAACATTTTGAATCATGAAATGTTTTCATGTGGTATAATACGTTGATATTGAACTTTTGATTTGACTTATTTACGTGTAATTGGAGCCTGGACTATCTTTTTATGACAGCCATTGCTGAACACAACCCTTGCTTAAAAAAGAGATGAAGTGTACCCCTCAATATACCCAACGAAACATTGGACAATATTACTCTGCTGTTTTCGTGTGTAAGACAACTATAACATTTTTTCTTTTATTAGACTAGTGTAATACAAACAAACAATATTGACGTCCCCTTACTATTCCCCCTTAAAGATATGAAGGATAATTGTTTGTTTCAATGTAAGATCGTAATATATTTCACTGAGTGGGCACAAAATTGATATTTCACGAGAGGCATAGCAAGGTCACAAGGTGTCACAAGGTGACAAAGACACTGTGAACTTGACCTTGATACCTTGATACCGCCCCCAAGGCAATCCAAAGCTAGCCATTCACATAAGCTACCTGCAACCCTTTTTTTTCTATCCATCAATGCTTAAGTTATTGGGCGGAACTCTTTGACACCGCGGAAACCATTTTTTCTATTTTTAGTAACAGTAACATTGATCTTGACCCCAATCCCCTGAAAAGAAATCCCATGATAAATTGTCGCATAAGCTACTTACACGCCAATTTTCATCACTATCTATCTAGACTGTCTTACGTTTTGGACGAAAACTAATGTTCAATGCCTGCCCGATATTTAAAAAACAACAACATGTTTTACCTTTCGGTTGCCATGACAACTGGACTTCTGCATGAAGCCCATTTCATTTCATATTTTCTCTGTAAAACAGGTGATCCATGGGACATGGTCAATTTCACCCCTGTCGAGCATAAGCTGGACAATCTTGATTGAGGACCACTGGACGATGTAATTCACCAAATATCTAAGCTCTAGGCCTCATATGTTTAAGTAATTTACCGTTATGTTGCCATGAAAACAAGAGTTCTGCATGGAACTCATTTATTTTAACAATTTTGAAAAAAAAACTGCCTGAAAAATGTCATGATTGTTTGACTAATAATGTTGAAGTTATGTGCGCTACAAATTCAACAAGTTCGAAAATACCAATTGGTATCAAATGACAATACTGATAGTTTTTAATTAAAAAATATAGCTTTCCTTGCCTGAGCTGCTAATATTGATTTAGCTGCAGACCAAGATAATGTTGAAGTAAACAATAAACCCATATATTTGTACATCGGTGTTTATCTGAGGATGTTACCATTATGTGTTCAATTTTCATACTGGCGAAATGGACCTCCGTTTCTAAATACAATAATTTCATTTTCAGATTAATCTGCATTCCATATTCATTACAGAAGTCGGATATAGCGTTTAATTGTCGCTAAAGGTTTATAGCAGCATCAGCACAATTTGCCACATCATCTGCATACAGTAAACAGTGTATATCTGGAATATTGTCCGTGATAAAAACACCCTGGTTACAATTATCTTTAAGATATTGACGTTTATCATTTATAAAAAGATTGTATAAAATTGATGAATATAAATCTCCCTGCCTTGATCCAATATTACACTTAAAACCCTCAGTAGCATAAAGGTTTTTGTATTTACGTCATCATTTGTTATGACATCATCAAAAGAGCAACCAGAATTATCTAATTAACATGAGCTTTGAGTTTCGAATCCATCGATAGCATCGACGTTTATGAGTTTACCTTGTATTCCTTTGTTTAACATAATAGTGAAAAAATTGTAGTGACCAAAAGAATCAAAGGCCCTTTGAAAATCAACATACAACTCGTAATATCTGCCGCCTGGTTTTGACAAATATTTTGTATTAGGCATTGTAATATAAACAATCAACAACAGAATAACCTGCCCTAAAAGCAACTTGCGATTCATCTAAAACACTGTATTGCTCTTACCATTCTGTGATTCTTTCTGTAACAATACTTAAAACATATCTTATATATAACATTAATTAAAGAAATACCACGATAGTTGGCTGGGACATTTTTAGCACCAGACTTATGGATATGTGTAATTACACTAGTACTCCAACTGTCTGGAAATTCACCCGATGCCATCAATACCATGGGCCTTTCCAGCTTTTAATTTCCTTATACTTTTCTCAATTTCTTCATTTGTGATAAGTGCGTTTAATAAATTTTCGATTTCGATATGTTTAGCCGTATAAGAAATGTCCAAGCCAGCAACCGACTCTTGATCTTTAAAAAGTAAAGATTTAAAATATTCAACCTACTTAATGGGCTTTAATTTAGCTCACTGCCTCAGGCTGTTTATATGTACGAATGTTGACCAAAATTACTTTGGTTTTCTACTATTATCTATTAACATCTGACGTGCATGCTTTTGATATTCTAATTGTTTCTTTCTACATACGTTCTTAAAAGATGACCGTGCTTCTTTATACATATTAAAATCAAATTCGTCATTAGTATGCCTAAAATGGCGCAATAATACTGTTTGTGTATGTTTGAACTGGTTGCAAGTAACAATTAGTACGGTCCCACCATTTTGATTGATCCGACTTATTGAGCGATATCATTTTCTTACACTGCATGACACCCGCAGCTCGTTTATAAAGATCCAATAGCATAGAAATAACACTATCTATATCTTTTTCAACTAAATCTAAAACTGAACGACTGTGTAAATCAGTCATAATAGAAAAGAAAGATAGAAACTTATCTGCCATGCGTTCACTCCATATAAAACTATCAAACGTTTGTATATTAGGTTCGCGGCCCCCTTGCAAATTATTAGTACCGTTATTGCCTTGCATAGGAATTGAGAGTTGAGTTATAATAGGAAAGTGATCAGAGCTATCTATATCATCAACATTAAAGTAGCTTATGTGATGAAACAACTCTGATGAAGCTATATGATAATCTTATACACTTCGACCCCCATTAGCACAACATGTGATATTCCCCTCTATATCATTGTGTAGTCTACCATTTATAATACGTACATCCAAAGTGCAACATAAGTCAGTTAATGCTTTACCAAATGTATTATATCGTTCAAAATCCTATTGTTTCTATGCATACTAAAGTAATCCGTGTTATAATCTACCTCTGCGTTATATACATAATTTAGATTGTCATTTGGTATATAACCTAAAAGAGTTTTAGTTCGAGCATTAAAATCACCAGCCATGTATATTAGACAATTGTCGTATGTATTCTTAATAATTTAAATTTTATTCTCTTTTACAAAAATGCCGTCAGTGTCTTCTTAGTATATAGTGGAACCTTCTGGGGATACATATGCTACATAAAGTATAATAGCATGAGCAAAATCATTAAAAGATGACTTAATATAAAGTACAGCACAATTTACATAATCTTGACATATGCGGCTTATAAATCCTGATTGAATATATTCAGATTTTACATAAACACTTACAAAAAATCATCTCTAATGTCCTAAAGTCTCTCTAGTAGGCTCATATCTCCGGATTACTGTTATCACTACTGTCACTTACACTATCCTTCCGAGCACCCGCGCACTTAGTTTTGGGCCTGGCACCCTGATCCTGATTTACGTGGGGTGAATTAGTAACCAGGGCAAAAGACAGCTTCAGTTGTCGGGTGGTTCTTTTAGGGGTAGGGTTCTCAAACAATTGCTACGACCAAGGGCCGGGGCTTCGCTCCATATCGCCGCACGTCGTCACGAGTAAAGCACACGCTCATATCACTATTCTTAGAGTCAATTTTGCATTATCTACATTCACTTTTATTCCAACAACATGGCATTTAAATTTCCCTGGCATTAGAAATGAACCAATTCTAACACGGTAGGTCATTAAATCCACTCCCATTGTCGAAATACTTAATATTTATCAAATATTTGCGCAATAAATCTCTGTTAGTAAGATTATTTATCTTTTGTACCAAAGCTTTTAAAATAAGAGACTTGAATGTTTTAATCACCCCTGGAGACCTCTTAACATTCACTGCTATTTAATTAGTATTGTTCTGTTAAATAGATAAAGAAACAGAACAATTGTCTTTGATCAATGCATCCCTTGTCAGGCATACTGTTGGTGTTGTGGGTGTGAACATGACGTTCAAAAATGTGTGAATAAATTGTCTTTAATTTCCTACGGTATTTGATAGGTAATCAAAGATGATAAGAGGAGATAGACATCGTGTTAATGGTCATTATTCTTTCTTTTATCAATTCAATTATGTATATTAAATGGGTTTAATGTAAATAAATTTCTTCAAAATGGGTTAATTAATCATTCTTCGAGATTTAGCTATTTAAGACCAACAGCCAATCCAAAACGAGCTTTCAAATAATGGTAAAATTTACCTTTATTTCAGATTTAAAACATATATATGACTAAAACAATATGAGACATCACAAAAGCCGTTGTCATTAAAATTACCAAAATATGTCAAATACTTAGACCGTCATCCCCTTTCGCATGCTGTGGTTATAAAAAACACATCAGTCATTTGTTGGCATTATAAAAATAAACACGTGTCTAACACGGAATATCAATATATGATTTAAATAGGTGTATTAAAGGGGTTCGTTTATATTTCGTATTACATTAATAAAACTCATCGTGTTTACGTGCATATGCGTTTATTTTGGAAGTTGTGTTGTCACAATTTTCCTAGCTTCATGCATAAATATCATAAAATTACTTATCGAAAAACATTATGGCAATAACTGTTTTAAACAGATGTCTAGCCTATTTGATGGTTTACTGTAGTTAACTGTTTTGTGAAAATATTTGCCAAAAATGAACAACTTTTTTGCACAGGTCTTGATATTAATATGGTATACTTTTGATCCTAAAATGGTCATAAATGCTAGGGTCTGACTACAGATAAATTCAAGTTTGACTCTTGAGTTCCTAGAATAAAAAAGTGTGAACTATGTGATAAAATCTTTATTGGTGATGAATTTCACGTTTTACTGAATGTTGATATTCTTTGCAAATTCATAAAACTGACAAATATGTTTTCATGCCTTTTTGTCATGTATTTACGACATGAGTGTGGATGAATAAACGTGTTAAGTGTCACGAATCCAACAAGCGAACCTTTGAATGGAATGTGACAAATCACCAGAGACAAGACATTTTGCCGCGAACAATTTCTTAAAATCTATATAAGCAGAAATAGAGTAGAGTCTATAAGCGATAGGGTATATACACTGTCAATTGTTATTTAATTTATCTACCCATATCAATTTTAACAGGTTTCTTTAGAGACTATTACTTCAAGGCCATACGAAGTCACATGTTAGTTATTCCTCAAAAATGTGGATGCCATCTTCAGTGGCAGATAGTTGTAGATATATAGTCTTGACAGTTGGTACAGTGAATTTAATGTAATTTAGATATACAAATGATTTTTTGTGTGTGTTTTGAATGTATTTTTATGTATTCTTGTAATAATTTTTTGGTTTAAACAATATTTATTTCATAAGATACATTCAAGGAATACACAAGGTTAGAGCATAATCAATAATAAAAGGTTGTCTAACCTAGTAACACAGGCAAAGTAAGCAAGTGATATATTCACATAACAAAATAATCACGACAAAATTGAAAATAATAATTATTTGTATTTGTTTTAATGTTTTGATTTGTCTTCTATGTTTCTTGTCTTTGATTTTGTGTTCTATGTCTTTGGCGTTTGCCCAGTGCCACTAAACTGGGTTTATGTTTAAACTTTTTGCTACCGAGCTTGTTTCTGTAGCTTTTTGCATAAATATTAAAGTACAAATAAATATAATAAAACATTTTTCCTCCGATATGTTATCAATATTTTCATTAAGGGCCATTCAACAGTACAAACGTTGGTGCCAGGTAAAAAATTAAACGTTTCAAAAGTGTATGTTTCATTTAGCTTTGAGGAACGATCTTTTGGCAGTAGAACAAACATTCTTGATGACATGTTTTGGATTAGTAAGGAGTTGAATACATTTTATAAAAGAAGATTTTATCTCACTTTGGATCAAAAAGCATTCCCATTCATTTGGAAAAGTCTGTCGACATCTAATTTAATACTTTGTGTTTGTGTCAAAATTACGCAGTCTACCTAATCAACAATGTCTTGATAGTTACTGTTCCATTTTTTTCATTTTATTGGCAATATCAGCAAATACATTCCGTTGGCCAAACACAAACAGTATCATATATGCACAAATGGCCACACAGTAGAACAATTAAACATATAAATATCTGAAGAGTATCTACAAAATATATGGATATCAATGAATAAAGCAATACATTGCAACAAATCAAGAAGCAACAATAGCAAGAGCTTCAGTACGTTTCTTCATAACATTATATATATATATATTGAAAGATTTCTAATATTCCGACTGTTATTACTTGACATCATGGCTACACATTTATTTATAGTATTAAAGGATCTATTTAGGTTAAATTTAGTTCTCAGGTCACTATATAGAGGACAATTACACAGAAAGTGGTACTCTGATTCAACCGTATTAGTATTACATACTTTACATTTTCTGTTCCCTCTAACAATATTGTTGTGTATACCAGTTTCTATTACCATTGAATGTGCACTCAATCTAAATCTTGACAAAGCAGTTCGATGACACTCGTTATTTTTCAAATCCAAACTCCTTTTAAAATTTTATTTACTATTCTAATTTATTTTGTGAATTAACAATATCAAACCATTGTTGGACATATTGATCTCTTAAGCTTTGTTTATAGTCCGGGTTCCAAGTCCTCATTTTTGAGAAAAAAGTGTCCGGCATGTTATACAAATTATTTTTATATGTCGTGTTAGGTGAATGTCTATTGTTTATGAAAAGTGCCTTTGGCCACATGGCGGCTCTTGCGAATTCGCTAAATTCAAGATGGCGTTCAAAATGGCCGCCAAAATTTGTAATATGAGAAATAATCAAATAATAGGTTGATAAGATACTTTGAAAGTAAATATTAAAACCAAATCACTTTTAAATATATACATACACCCACTACTGTTCAGATTCAAGTTTATTTACATTTTTATATTTTAAAGGTCAAGGTCATTTTAGAGGTCAAAATGTATACACTATCAGACTGGCTTCTTTCTTTTATTATTTAAAAATGATAATGTGTATCAAGCTTATATATATACCAAAATGAACTGCTATGTATGTTCTTTCAATATTTTATTTTGAATGCACCCTATATGCTGTTACCATGGAGATATTCAAAATGGCGTACATCCGGTCACTATTCAAAATAAGCTAAAAAGGATAAAAACAGATGGCTATCATAAATTGCTAATTCGGTAAAAATGTAATGTTTGAATATATGGAAGAACATTTTCGTGGATATAACTCCTCTCATAATGTTCTTCCAATTGACATACAGCCTTAACTACTTCAAGGTCAAGGTCATTTTTTTTCAAGGTCAAATATTAAAATGTACCCGAAAAATTGATTTTTTTCCTGCGATATTGATTTTTTTTAAATTTATGTGTAGTTTGTGTCAAAAAGAGGCGGCAGAACTGCAATTTGTATCGTCCTTCATTTTAAACATATTAATAACGTAAAAGTTTTAGATTTTGTTGAATAGGTGCAGATTTAATACTATTACAGGGTGCCAAAGGTGTTGATATTGCTGTAAGAGTCTTAATAATAAGGCAAATTGTGCAAGTGTTACACTTTAAGTCTTAGTCAATAGTATATCTAAATGCATGGAATGCATCTATTTCATAATGTGTTTCATGTTACCATGCATGAATGATCTCTTCAATGTCAAGGTCAAGTTCATTTCAAGGTAAAAATACAAATATGCAAAATTCTTGTATCTTTAAGATATCAAGTCTATTGTCTATTTTCTTCTCTTTTTAAAGTTTACTATTGCATGTTCATTTACAACGTGTGATTGCAGAACTAAATATCATCAATATTAGGTCAGTTTTCAGAGAACAGTGTCAGAGTTTCTAAAAACATTTTGGTGCCATAACAGTACATGTTGCATAATGAAAGTGCAGAAATTGGCGTTACCATTAAGTTTTCCAGTGAAATTTTTGACTATATATTTATGTCTTAAATCTAAATACAAGCAGTGTTTCTATTTCATAATATGTTTAAAATTATAAATTAACTCACAGAATAGGCCAAATAATGGTTATTATAAGTTCATAACACAAAAGTGTACCTTGTTTGAGTGTTTTCTTTGTTTTCGTCTATAAAATAACTCCGAAATCTGTAGGCGGTTCCAAACCATAGAGTAACTTGAGTCAAGTAAATAAAAAAAGCAATTCACTTATATACATGATATTTATTGACATTTGGTCACCATCTACACTAATTATTGAAATATATATAAGGTTAATGATACACTAATATATATACCTTACTCTAAGAGATTGCCGATCTATATACTAGTTTTATTGTTTTGAAGATATTTCAAGTTCAGTTTGGTTAAAAAATATTGCCAAATTCTGTATTTCTACTTCATTTTATTTAAGTTATACTAATTTGTAAAGAGAAAGCAGTTCTTAATTGAAAGGTCACCTTAGGTGGTCGAATGTTTTGAATAAAAGTGTGGAATGAAGGGAAACTAGTCAAATACGAAAAAAAACTTATAGGATATACAAGTTAATTTAAAACGAAGAACAAACTTCGGATTTCATTGGACAAATATATCATATCATATAAATATGAATCTCCTGTTATGTGTCTTGCTTGGGTTTGTTTTGCTCTAAATATACTATATCGTTTCGAAAATGTTGTCTTAAGGGCATTGTGTATGCTTACTTAGAGCCTCACATGGGTTTGTTTGGATCTAAATGGGCTCAATGGTTTCCAAAATGTGGTCTATTTGACACTGAGTAGGCTTATATAGTGCTACACATGGGTTTGTTTGGCTCTAAACAGGCCTTATATTTGCCAAACTGTAGTCTAATGGGCACTTTATAAGCTAATTTACAGCTGCACATTGGTTTGTTTTGATCTTAACAGGCTTAATATTTTCCAAAATGTGGTCTAATGGGAACTGTGTATGCTGACTTTGTTTTTATCTAAATAGGCTTTATGGTTTCAAAAATGTGGTCCATTTGACACTGAGTTGGCTTAATTTGAGCTGCCCATGGGTTTGGTTTGGATCTAAATGGGCTTTATGGTTTCCAAGCTGTGGTCCATTTGACACTGAGTAGGCTGATATAGAGCTGCACATGGGTTTGTTATGATCTAAATGTTTTGATCTAAATGGGCTTTATGGTTTCCCAAATGTGGTCCATTTGACACTGGAATGCTAACTCAGTGCTGCACATATTTGCCAGAATGTATTCTTATGGACACGGTGTATGCTTACTTAGAGCTTCAAATGGATTTGTTTGGATCTATATGGGCTTTATGGTCTCCAAAATTGGGTATATTTGACACTGAGAATGCTTACTCAGTGCTGCACATATTTGCCAAAATGTGGTCTAATGGGTACTGTGTAAGCTTATTTAGAGCTGCACATGGTTTTGTTTGGCTCTAAATAGGCTTAATGGTTGCCAAATGCGTATTTTTATGACACTGAGTAGGTTGAATGAGAGCTTCACATGGGTGTGATTGGTTCTGAATGGGCTTAATGGTTTCTAAATGTGGTCTATTTGACACTGAGAAGGCTTACTTAGAGCTGAGCATGGGTTTGGTTCTATCTAAATGGGCTTAATGGTTTCCAAAATGTGGTCTTATTGGCACGGTGTATGCTTACTTAAAGCTTCAAATGGGTTTGTTTGGATCTATACGGGCTTTATGATTTCCGAAATGGAGTCTATTTCACACTGGGCAAGCTTACTAAGTGCTGCACATGGGTTTGTTTTTATCTAAACTGGCTTCATATTTGCCAAAATGTGGTCTACTGGGTACTGTGTGGATTCTTTTTTTGGCGCTTAGAAGGGCACAAAATGAGCCATAATGGGGTTTCGGGCATTCAGTAGGCTTATATATAAACACTTTATGGCCTGCTTAGCAGGTATTATACCTAGAACGAACTGATTTTGGATTATGATATCAATACATTAAGTTGGCAAAATATTGGATGGACTTGAAAAGGCTGGATGTGCTTACATAAAAATATGTCATGTAGCATGTTTAAATTGGCTCAAGAAGGGACATTTTGTGGTTGACTTGACTTTTAATATGGGAAATATATTAACTATGATTAATACTGCTTGGTGATTTTGGTAATGTAAAGACGTTTTTAGATCAAATTTAACCAAAATATAAATAAATTAAATAATAACAGCGTTGATACTGAACATATTTGCATTTTGACATTCAAATGACATTCAAATGAGTTTGACTTTGATTTTGAAAAGCTTTATTTTGTATTTCAATATGAACTTCTTTATAAAATAGATAAAAATGAAACAGTTACAATGTACTAATAATGAAGTATCTTGGAATAAACAAATTGTTGTAACTGCCTTGGGTAACATGTACAAGGACGACACCTAGTTGTCTCCATATCATCTTTAAAACATTTCACTTAAAAGTAACTGAACAGAGATCAAAATAGAGAAAACTATCAATTACTTTTCTGCAATCATAAATTGATTAACAAAATTTAAAAAAATAAAAAAGGCGAAAATAACAATATTCTCAAATATTTGTGTTTCAATATATTTTGACCTTGAACTGACCTTGACCTTGAAGCAATCAGATAAGTATGTCAACATGAAGCACAGTATGAAATTGATACATGCCATGAATTAAGATATACATATGAATTGACTGTTACACTAGCACAACTTGCCATTAGACTCGTTCAGCAATAACAATCTTGCGATCACCTTTAATTGACGCACTCTAACGGTATGATCCTTGGCGGTGGCGGTTTCAAAAAATAAAAAAGCTATACCCTAAACAATTGTTTTAAATGAGGAAACTTATAATTTACAATTCTGTCTACGCCTTAAGACACATACTAAACGTAAATTGAAATGAAAATGGAAAAAAAGTATATAGAAAAAAACAAATTTTAAGCTATTTTGCATATCTTGACCTTGAAATGACCATTACCTTGAAATGGCTGAAATAAGCTTAAACTTGACATGGGAGAGGTCAGATGGATATGTCAACATAAAGCATACTATTTAATAGATACAAGCCATGCATTTAGACAGACTTTCAGAGTAACACTAGCACAGTTTGCTATAAGACTCTTACAGCAATAGCAATCTTGCGACCACCTTTGGCATGCTATTATAGTATGAACCCTTGCCGTTTTCAAAAAATATAAAAGCTATATCCTAAAATATTGTTTTAAATGAAGGAACATACAATTTACGATTCTGCCAGCACTTTTTAACACACAATTAACATAAATGAATTAAAAAGAAGAAAAGTAAACAGGAAAAATATAATTTTAGGGCATTTTTTATACTTTGACCTTGAAAATGACCTTGACAATGACCTTGACTTATTTAAATTTATATGTCAATTTGAAGTACATTATGAGAAAAGTAATATCCATGTGAATATTTTTTCTTATTTATTTAATGAAAATAGCTATATTCGAACATAGTATTTTTACTGAAATGGCAATTAATGGCGGCCATCTTGGACGCCATCTTGGATATTTCCTTTTCGCAAGAGCCGCCAAACGCACTTTTCATAATCTACAGACTTTAACCTACAATTTGATACCAAATTATTTTGTATAGCAGAGGGGTGCAGTAAATTTCCTTATTTTTCACATTTTTCTGCCTTGGAACCCAGACTATTAAGCCTGGGTTAACAACTTGTTTCACAATCGGAACTCCTCGGCTAGTATCAAGATATGGCCTCGGATATAATACGGGTCGTAAGAAAATAGTCCATCATGGCCGACCAAGAAGATGTTCAAACAACCAAGAGATATGTTAGTCCAAAGACAGAATGAGGAGCGAACTTTTACCACTTATTTGTGTGTAAGTGTTATTTTTATACTTATTGTATTTTAATAAAATATAAAAAATAGTTTTAAAAATGCCCTAATGAGAAACTAATTGGAAATGTCATTAATTCTTAGTGGGTGGGGTAAAGTCTTCTTTCATTTGACAGATTCTAATTTAGTAAATAACAATTTTGAAGCTCCAGTGATCAGTGGCAAAAATTAAGAAAATAAATACTCTATTTTTTTTTTTAATAACAAATTAGTCTGAATCTAACTTTACTTAGATCGATAATAGGTTAGAGTTTCTTTCTCAGTGTATTTATCTCATACATTTCATATCATTAACTTTAATTTTTTATAATTAAAATTTACATTCTTTTAACCAAGGATGTATGGTTTATATGTCCGTGAGTGTTGGTAGAGAACAACTTAATGTAATGGCACAATTGAATACCTCGGCCCTGTTCACTAATATAGTTCTCTAAATAAATTAGATCTTCATTCTATTGGTTTAACAAAATGAGTTTGAACGCATAAACCAGCACACATTTCTTTCAAGACTAAATTCTTTGATATCCACCAGTGGTGGTGATGCAGAAACATTGAAAAATGCTGACATTTTTACTGTGCCAATGAAATGCAGACATTTAAATTTTAATCTTATTGTCATTTTCAGAGAAGAGTATGGTACCAGGGGTGCAGCTGACTCTGATTCCCGGCTTGTTCTAATGAAAAAAGGCAGATGAGGTAATGGTTGTGCTATTTTCGAAATTCGGACAATAACTTAACAGTCAAGTATCCTATTGGTTTAAGCCCAAAAGTACCTGCATGTTTGTACAATTAACCAACAAGGATTGACAGTATTAAAATATCAACAATGTAGATGAATTTAAATATGATAACAATTTCATTTCATATTTTTTAATTAACCAGTAGTCCAGAGCTAAAAGCTGCTCTCTCACAGATTGACAGTTCTTCTTGGTCATTCTTCAAAAGCCCAAAGGAGTAATTAAATTAAATGTACACATATAATTAATTATATGGCTTAAAGCAATAGCAAAAAAATATTTTCCAAACAATTGAAATCTGTTCTATTATGTGTGACCTTATATGACTAGTTGGAGGAATTTTTACCAAATTTTCAAACTTGTGTATGAAAGACTGTGATCTGATATTATGTCAGCAGTCTAATATCACTGGTTTCCATACATTTGCACAATAATTGCCAATTGGCTCGTTTAAAGACAAAAATAAAAAAAGGTGTCAGAACAGTAAAACTGTGAGGATGCACCTTTAAATTGGTGCACTTAATGTTTTGTGAATACTTTTCTGTTGTTGTACAGGCTTTAAAAATAATTGATCTGAAAATATAATTCCTATTATTGATGTATTTTCTGTTTTCTATTTCAGGCACTGGAATCCGAATGTAATCAAAAATGCCATTGTATGAGGATTAACCTGCAATGCATGGCAATCATCTTAACACAAATGCAACGCCTTCCTTGGAAAAATGAGTGCAAGATGGAAACAAAGCGTTCAGTGGAACATCTTGTCATCTCAAATATTTGATGACTTACATACTGATGTGAAGTTGAAGATAAAAGTCATCTGTTGGTCCGTGATAATTAAATAAATCCGAACATATATTTTAAAAGGGTAAAATGGTAAAGGATTTATATACGCTTTAAGTGGTTTTCCTATATAATGGAGGGAAGATAACTACAAAAACAGAAACAGATGGCATCGGCAGAACAAATAAAGGAGAACTATTTTGTTCAGTTCAATTTTTAAGACTTCAGAAAATCTGTTAATAGGGCACATCCTTGCAAATGCCATATTGTAAACTGGGCTCTTTAAAATGTGAAAAGGTGAAAGTGGTCTAGAGGATAAGCCCCAAATTCAAGGTTGTGGGTTCAAGACCTCCAAGATACTTTCTCTTGACCTCAGGAAAAGGATGTCCATACTTGATTCTTCTTAGACAACAGACTTAAGAGTGATTTTGTAAGCTTCCAGCTTGCATAGCAATCTGATAAGGCATAAAATAAGATACTAGCTGACTTGCAAACAGTTTTTCCATTTGTGTTGATTTATTTTTCAGTCTGTTGGAATGTTTATTAGAAGTGATGCGCATTGCTTACTGCAACCAATATTTATTTTCTTTATTAAGTTGAATTTAAAGAACACATAACATGACCTTTGATTTTACAGATACATGTTTATTTCGTTGATTGTATGAGTTTATTTTCTCAACTGATGTAATAAAAGTTATTCTGAATGACTGTCCTTTTTTGTTTGAAGAAAATGTGTTGAGGTTTTGGCATAGCATAGTGTCATCATCATCATCATCATTGTTGTGTACAAATAAAACATTCAAAACAATGTATTAAAAACCAAACTGTCAAGCCAAGTACTCAAAGAGGCACAAGGATATTGCTAAAGAGACCGGTAATACAATTAGACAAATAAAATGTAAAGAAAGATCTATAATTCTGACACATGGTAATGCTTTAAATAGTCCTCTCATTGTGTGTTTATGGTTATGACATACAGTATATTTTGTAATGAAGACTTAAATTTGTATGGCAACTTAAAGCCATATGTGGGGATTAAGCGCCAGAAATATTGTGAAGTCTCCCAAAAGACTCAATGCACTTAAAAGGGCTTGGCACAGAAATGAAAGTAAAAATGGGAGCAAAACCTTATTTATCATTAGTTTTACATTGGATTGCATACACATGGCTCTGTTATTACTTGACTAATATTAAAAATAAAATTAAGAGACATGTTGATCCAAACTGTAATTATTCTTGTTTGCATTTTATTGAGTTGGACATAAAAGAGTCATTTGGTGAAGAGTGATCTAAAGGCTAATTATTCAAAATAGATTAAGTATTATTGAAAAAAGTCTGGTATACATTGCTGAAAAGCTTAGTAACCTGGCTAAATATTTGTTTAAGGGTTTTATTTACAAAAAAATAAATCAGTTGAGTATCTTATCAGTTACTCTTTTGGTGTTGTTGTTTTTAATAAAAAATGACAATTTACTCAAAGATATTGAGACTAATAATTATAGATTTAGACAAGTATAATGTGTAAGAAAACTTCTAATGAGTGAGTTTTATCCACAGCCTAGATGGTAAAGTGAAGCATGATCTGCCTTGAACAAATACAATTTTAAGACAAGATCTGTCAACTTAGTGCACCAGTCAATTGTAACACGCCCCCCACCCCAGGTCCGGGGGGAATACTGGGGTTAACCAGGGGAAATGGGCTGTGTTTTTACCTATCAGGTGGCCCTGCAGTGCTGGTTGAATGCGGTGGTTTTATCTTCTCTTAAAATATAGAGGCCCTTACCTAGAGTCCCTGGGGTGTGGGGCATTTGGCAGGGATTTTGCCATTGGATCGTCCGCGCAGGGTGGGAATTTTAGCCGGGGTTGGCTGTACTGAAAGTCAAAAGTCCCCACTATTCCCCAGACCTGGGGAGGCCGTGGTTACAATTGTCTGGTGCATATCCACATGAACATTGTATTGGTACTCTAACAATTGAGCTTACTGCGTGGATAGTCACCGCCCCACCTCAACCCCACAGAACTGTTTACACAAAAAAAATATGCAGCCCAAACCCAATAATGCTGAAGTAAAGGCATGCATAAATTTCAGCTGGTAAAGCTGACTGGGTGCCAAGCTCACACCCATCATACCACAATCCACAAAAGTCTGCACAATGCAATCAATGATTTTACAGAATAGTAATGTTGTTTTAATGGCAAGGCATGGTGTGAAAAATAACACGGCAAAGTATGACTTAAAAGTTACATTTCATAGGGTAGTCCTATAACTGTTGAGAAAATGTTGACATTTAGTCCATGCATGCATTTAATCCGATGTAATGATTCATGCATGCCATGAACCGTATGATCATTTCAATGACTGTCAAGTACATTTTCTGTGTGCTCACGAGTTTTCTAGAGGAAATAGAGCGCTTCAACTATAAGAAAACATCTAAATATTCATAAAACGAACTTTTTTTGAGGTTACAATAAATATTTTCTCTTAAACAAGCACATTTAATTTAACACAATCCATTTCCTTGTTGTTACAATGGGCCTTCTTTACGCGGATTGAAAACGGTGTTAATCGCCGGCAGCCGCATCGCACTTTCGTATATCCTTACTACTATTTACGAGGTCTATCTCGAAGCTTGCCGGAGATGGCCGAGTTGTTACGATTGCTTGTTTCATTGTTATAGTTTAACCAAATATTACTAAAACCTAATCCATCGAGTAAACCTTAAACCGCTTTTGCCAAATTCTGTTTAACGTTTACGGTTACAAAGGAGTTGTCTCGAACAGTATTATATTAAACCGGTACAATTAAAGAATTTGGGGAGTTCATAACACAAAGTTTTAAAGCTCTCTTTACAAAGAACAGATAGTGGAAAGCGACCAAGTTCCCCCTGAACAGCAGCATTCGATGTCTGCTGACGGACGCCTTAAATGTATTTACAGAGTTTGTGATGTAACTTGTCAACTTCATTCAGATTATAAATTCCCCAAACTTCAGATCCATATGTTATAATAGAAACAACTAAAAAGTCAAACAGAAGCAGTTTAGTTTTAAAATCCAGTTTTACTCTGCTAAATAAAGATAAAAGATTGGTAAAAGCTTTTAATGCTTGTTTATTTAGTGTTTTCACAGCATCATTAAGAGTACCATTGTAGGTGAAATTAATTCCTAAGTACGTAAATCGGTCAACTATTTCTATGTTGTCACTATTTGATGACCATACAAAATCCACTCTTGACAATTTTAGTTTTATTAACATTAATTTTCAAACCCCATTTGCATGAATAATTGTTTATACAATTGAGCTGAGAATGTAAGCTTTGTGGATCTGTTACAGTAGTGAATAGGGCTTTGTAATCAGCAAAACGTATCATATATAAGGACAGCTTTTCAATATAATTATTAGTGAGGTTGTTAAAATCTAAACTTTCTCTTATATCGTTGATAAAAATAATAAACAACAGTGGGGAAAGTGGTTCTCCTTGTTTCACCCCTAGTGATATATCAAGGAAGGTCGAATTTGACATGTTGTCTTAATCTTTAACACACGATTTAACATTTCGGTAAATATATTTTAATATAACTAACATTTTACTTCTTAAGCCCGATTGAACTAATTTAATCCATAGCGCATCGTGAATGACCGTGTCAAACGCCTTTTCTTAACCAATAAAAGCACAATAAAACACATTTTGTATGACAGAATGTAGGATAAAAATACAATCAACTGGACTAAAATTGCCTCTAAATCCAAACTGCGCATCGTTAAGTTTATTTTCACTTTCACACCAACTATTTATTCCATCACGTAATGTTAACATGCCCATAAAACAAGTGAGCAACGATCAAAACAACCTACCTGCATTAACACCAAATATGTTGCTGTTAATGAAAGCAGATAACCACCAGGGACACTCGGCAGGGTGAACCCGTGATAGTGGCATATGAATAACGCACCGAGAGGGCTATGACCACTTGGACTGTTCATTGACGTTAATGTGGGTCGGGATGGGCACGTGTGTAGATGTATGATCAAAACTTGTACGTCAAAAATAGTAAGGCCTATCACAAAGTTTCAACCTTAATTCATCAAATATTCTTTTAAATTGATATTGCTCCTTCGTTCTAAGTGTTGTTCAAGGTTTATGAAACTAAGAAACTTCATGGTGGTGATTGTTAAATCATTTTTATGAGTTTAGTACTTAATATGTCACCTTTCTTACTTAAGGCACGACGTAACTTAAAAGTATGGCGCGAAGTGTTACGTCGCTGCCCACATTAACTTGACTTCATTATGACTTTATGATGTCGTATTTGTCAACATTCTTATGTATGCAAAAACAAATTTAAAAGATTGTCAAAAACGCTTTTAACATGAAGGTCGTGAAATGCTTATAGTTGGTATGTTAAAGTAAAAACAAATATTTAAATAGTAAATTTAATTAATCTCGACAATTTTAAGATTTAGTTAAGATTGAAACATTTGTTTTAATATAAATTTGTATATTAGTGATAATTATATCATTAAGATGAAGACTATTTGTTAATATGATGTTCGTAAATGACATGATTTATCTGAATAAGCATTGCATTGCTTGTTATGTGTTGTACTTTTTTATTTTGTTTTAGAGAATCATAGCTTACGTGTCTAACGTCATGAAATAATGAGTGAAAATATCAGACGCATACTTAATTCATCCACAAGTCCCGATGCCCGTAAAACGATAAAAGTTATTCTTGGAATTGAACGTTTCAGTTTCAATATTCGTATAATTTATAACAGGCATATGGAAAGTGTATAAAATATGCGATTTAATTGTGTTCATTACTGTGTACTTAACCAAATATGGTTATTGAATTAAAGCAAACTTACACCTTACCTCCCAGACAACATTATTTCGATTACCCCATTACTGAATTCATTCAAAACTCGCTGCAATGATTAGCCAATGCTTTATGCATTTCATACCATACGATGAATGATTCTTGTAGCCTTCATTGCCAGTAATTATATTATTCAATTTAATAAAAGCTGGTGCGTTCGGAGATATTTCAGTATATGTTTAAATTAAACCGTATCGGATCGACCTATTATGATTACCAATGCTGCACTTTATTGCTTTTTATTACAAGTCTATAGACTGTGTCATTTCTGTATTAACCTTATGTTCTAACATGCATAGCATAAACCTTGCTATGAATAAAAGTTCAGAGCTGAATCTTTCTTTTCGGCTCAAACAAAATCGTAATGTTGCGAAAGCACCATACGCTGCACTTGCGATATGTGGTAGCCCACTGGTAGCTTAAGGAACTCTTGTGTCATGACCCTTTGACAAAATTAGACCAAATTTGCTTTGTCTATTCTTGAACATTTTACAAGTTTAACTATATATTTTTAAGGCCATATGACGAAGTACAATGCCTCATGGTTTCTGGTTTGTGATTTTTTTGTTTTTGTGTTCTATGTCTTTGGTGTTTACCCTGTGCCATTAAACGGGGTTTATGTTTAAACTCTTGGGTACTGAGCTTGCTTCTGTTTTTTTTCACATAAATATTGATTATAGTTGTATTTTCCTATAGAAAAGCTTATGAATGATTTGTGTAAATTTAATTTATTCAGAAGAATAAAATAATTTATTCAGAAGAATAAAAAAAAAGAAAACTGCAGAGAATGCTAAGATGTCACTTTGTTTAAAACGATCTTGTTATGGACAGCCGGTCTCGAAAATCTAAATGTAGTTTTAGTAGTACTTGCTAAACGTGAAACAGGCACTCATTGCTGTAGTATACAATCTCCTACGCAGTGATCTCCCTTGGTCAGGGTTGATCTATGTCGCCACATACGAAAACAGTTGGAGTTGAGCTGGGTTTTTTCCCCCCAGAAATCCAACGTTAGCGTGCAAAGGGCATTGACACAAATTCAGCGACATCATGCCCGAAGTGACGTTATGTTTGAATACATTATGGCGCCCTTTTCTGAAAATTACAACTATGTAACTGTCATTTTATATCCTTTTTAGGCATATACAAATGAAACATGGTTCGTTTCAGTGTAAGATTGCAATACATTGCTTATCAACTCGTTGTCACGTAATGCTACTGTTCACTTAACTTGTTGGAAGTCTTTAAGCTATTAAACAACAACCGTTCGAATGTTTGTTCTTTATTGTTCCACGTTCTTTCTAAGTATAATAATAAGTTCTAAATACAGTATGACATTTAAGGTAATTCCGCATCCTAACTGCCGTCCATTAAGGACCCAAGGCCGCTTTTCTTGCCTTCCCTAACCCCTCTGATTTTACATACAAAATCATCTCTCTTAAGTACTACTTTTTTGTATAAATATGACAGCTTTACAACCCAAGGAATACACGTTTTTGTAATTAACATGACCATTTTGTACATTTGTACCAGGTCGGCTGTCAACCACTTCCGTATGCAAATGACAATCAAATATGCCCTACATTACTAAACATACAGTATGTAGACACATATCCATTTAATTAAATCTTAATTATATCTTAACTATAACGTTTTTTAACGTATTACGTCACATCGTGAACACCAGAAGTGAATATTTTAACTAGTGGCACTCATGATATATAGCGTTTAGTTTCCAATCGGTGAAATGTATCATGATCTTACACTCAAACAAACACTAATCCTCTTTATCACAATAATTGATAAATCATGTACAATTGATCTATTAATTCTACTTAAAAAACACATTTTTACTGGCATTTTCATTTAATGGACTGTTTCATGGTTGACATATATGCTCTCTTTAAGTTGTATGTAACATTATAGCACAATTGAAAGACGAAACTGTCATTATTAAATTGTCATTTGTCAACGTTTGAACTTTTAGTGTTTCATTTTCAAGACTGGTGTGGGTTGTTGGATGATTGCATTTTTTGTCGGCACTTTTGCCTTTTAGCTAGCTGCGTACTTTATAGTTTTGAGAGGCCTGATTTGAACCGATTGTTTATATTCCTACATATAAACAAACGAACACACCAAAGCCAACTATGCCCTTTTAACCACAACGCATTCTGCAATTGTGGTCGAGGAAGGAAAAAGAGTGGGAATTCTCTTTCCAGAACATTTGCTCAGAAATAATGCATTCATGTGTATTCATTGGATGTGTTTTAAACGACTTTGACAAAAATAAAGAATTTCGACATTTTAGGTGAAGGGCCGAATCATTGTAACACTGTTTGATCATTTACTTATTCCTTATTATTGATGTAGGCGTAATCTTCTATATATAATATATATATCATTGTGTTACTACTAAGTATACAGAGACGAAAGCTCAAAAGCCGACAATACCCTTTAATTAAAACATTGCCTGAAGAGCTCAGATAGCAACACATATTCATGAATATTTAGCGCCCAGTGCAGATCCAGGTTTAACTGTGGAGGAAGCAAAACTTCGGAAAACAACGCGACAGTTCCCCGAAACGAACATATATATTTTCTAAATGTGGTTCGGGGGAGGTAGGAGGCATGGGGTCATCTCCCCAGAACATTTTTGTCAGAAATAATGTTTTTTGGTGTATTTTATGGATATTTTTCAACGATGTTATTAATACGGTATTTTAACAAATAAAGGGGAAGGGCCATGTGTTTGGTCATTAAAAGACAACAGACCATGTATTCAAATTTAAAAGAAACAGATGTCCGTGCCGATTTCACTCAATATTGATGAATTCGTAATATTTTCAAAGATGTTTTATTTATATGAATGCTTAAACATACAGAATGCGTGGAAAATCGATATGACGAATATTCAAGAAGAGAATAAATGTGTATAGGTAAGAGTCTTTATATTTTCCCTCAGGCGATGCTCATTCGGCGATCGGTACGTCTGGTAATATATTCTACATGGTTATAAAAGGAATTTAGTTCACATATGTAATTGACGTCGGTATGTAGTTATCAACCGTTAACCGTTCAAACGGTCACATGAAATATGTCGACGCCTTCAGTTGTTCACGCACGAATGATGAAAATAAGTGAATATACAGCTATGTATAAGATATTAATAGTGCTAATATGCCTATCAACTTTCGAACCGTAACGGATTCGTTATCAACCAATCTACGATTATTAAACCGTCCAAGCTATTGTCTATCTCAGATTATGATACGACCTGTATTGTCTATCACACTTATCGATATAACTGAAAAGTGGTCCGACTACCGTAAATCGTTCGTTCAATGCAGCCACCATACCAGGAAAGTTTACGCGAAGAACTTGACGTGATTCTTGCTTCTAATTTATTGTCTATCATTAATTATTATTAACTTAAATCGTAAAGTTGAAGTAAAACAATACATTTCTTATTTTATTTTCTATCATATATCATAAGCAATACGCACAGTAGTTTTATAACAGTCTATCATGAAAAAGATCTTTACTGTCTATCATGAAAATATTTTTAAAGTCTATCATGAAATATATTTCTTAAAAATTTAAAGTTAAATAATAGAATATATTTCTTATTTTATATACTATTATCTATCATGAACAATACAGTATTTTTATTACAGTCTATCACGAAAAAAGAGTTTCTTAATTGTCTATCAAGAAAATATTTGTTATTGTCTATCATGAAATATATTTGTTATTGTCTACATGTACCATGAAAAATATTTTATATTGTTTATCATGAAAAACATTTCTTATTGTCTATCATGAAATATACTTTTTATTGTCTATTATGAAATATACTTCTTATTGTCTATCATGAAAATTTTAAAGTTTAAAGTATAAAATATAATTTTGTGTAATTGACCGTTTATTATCTATCATGAACAATACAGTATTTTTGTAACAGTCTATCATGAATTATTTTTTTCTTAACTGTCTTTCAAGAAAATAATTATTATTGTCTATCGTGAAATATATCTCATAAAATGTTTAAGTATGAAGTATATTTCTTATTTAACCTACTATTATCTATCATAAACAATTCAGGAGATTTTATAACAGTCTATCATGAAAAAAGTTTTTCTTAACTGTCAACAAAACATTTCTAATTGTCTATCGTGAAAAATATTTCATAAAAATCAAAGGTTGATTTGATATTAATGTTTTTGATTTTTATTCATGATTTTCATTGGTTTTTATATCTCTTAAAACATTAGTTTATTGAGTGTCCAGATTCTATCACAGACACATCATTTACTTATTCAAGTTTTAATGTTAATCAAAAGAATATTTTTTCTTGTGTATCATTTACATAAACAAATATTGTCTATCATAGGAGTGTTTTTCTTAATTGTCTATTCTTATATATATATATATATATAAATAATTGGTATGTTTATCAAGAATTGTTAGGTACCGCCCTGGAACGGTCAGTAAAATGTAATTTTACTGGGGGTTTAAACCAGTTTATGTGTACAAACCTCAATCTTATCCCAACATATCTTAATAAAGATAAAACGCAAGAGATAAATCTTATCAAAGTATGCATTAACTTGAGGAAACTTAGCAATAAAACAAATAATAATAAAAAACGAAAAGGTAAACCCCAAGTACTTCAATGATTAGAGATCCCAACTCTATCTGCAGACGGAGGGAAACAATTCAGAGCACTTAATGCAAATACTTTTCAAAGATACGATGCAGTCATCGTTAGAAACCAAAAGCTTCACACACAGTCTGCCTTAAAAGGTTTAAAACTGTGTGATCATAGTGTTTCATAATAAAAAAAACATCATTGTACTAAAACTGGAAGAGAATAAATGTGTATAGGTAAGAGTCTTTATATTTTCCCTCAGGCGATGCTCATTCGGCGATCGGTACGTCTGGTAATATATTCTACATGGTTATAAAAGGAATTTAGTTCAGATATGTAATTGACGTCGGTATGTAGTTATCAACCGTTAACCGTTCAAACGGTCACATGAAATATGTCGACGCCCTCAGTTGTTCACGCACGAATGATGAAAATAAGTGAATATACAGCTATGTATAAGATATTAATAGTGCTAATATGCCTATCAACTTTCGAACCGTAACGGATTCGTTATCAACCAATCTACGATTATTAAACCGTCCAAGCTATTGTCTATCTCAGATTATAATACGACCTGTATTGTCTATCACACTTATCAATATAACTGAAAAGTGGTCCGACTACCGTAAATCGTTCGTTCAATGCAGCCACCATACCAGGAAAGTTTACGCGAAGAACTTGACGTGATTCTTGCTTCTAATTTATTGTCTATCATGAATTATTATTAACTTAAATCGTAAAGTTGAAGTAAAACAATACATTTCTTATTTTATTTACAATCATATATCATAAGCAATACGCACAGTAGTTTTATAACAGTCTATCATGAAAAAGATCTTAACTGTCTATCATGAAAATATTTTTAAAGTCTATCATGAAATATATTTCTTAAAATTTAAAGTTAAATAATAGAATATATTTCTTATTTTATATACTATTATCTATCATGAACAATACAGTATTTTTATTACAGTCTATCACGAAAAAAGATTTTCTTAATTGTCTATCAAGAAAATATTTGTTATTGTTTATCATGAAATATATTTGTTATTGTCTACATGTACCATGAAAAATATTTTATATTGTTTATCATGAAAAACATTTCTTATTGTCTATCATGAAATATACTTTTTATTGTCTATTATGAAATATACTTCTTATTGTCTATCATGAAAATTTTAAAGTTTAAAGTATAAAATATAATTTTGTGTAATTGACCGTTTATTATCTATCATGAACAATACAGTATTTTTGTAACGGTCTATCATGAATTATTTTTTTCTTAACTGTCTTTCAAGAAAATAATTATTATTGTCTATCATGAAATATATCTCATAAAATGTTTAAGTATGAAGTATATTTCTTATTTAACCTACTATTATCTATCATAAACAATTCAGGAGATTTTATAACAGTCTATCATGAAAAAAGTTTTTCTTAACTGTCTATCAAGAAAACATTTCTAATTGTCTATCGTGAAAAAATATTTCATAAAAATCAAAGGTTGATTTGATATTAATGTTTTTGATTTTTATTCATGATTTTCATTGGTTTTTATATCTCTTAAAACATTAGTTTATTGAGTGTCCAGAGTCTATCACAGACACATCATTTACTTATTCAAGTTTTAATGTTAATCATAAGAATATTTTTTCTTGTGTATCATTTACATAAACAAATATTGTCTATCATAGGAGTGTTTTTCTTAATTGTCTATCCTAAATATATATATATATATATATATATATATATATATATATATATATATATATATATATATATATATATATATATATATATATATATATATATATAAATAATTGGTATGTTTATCAAGAATTGTTAGGTACCGCCTTGGAACGGTCAGTAAAATGTAAATTTACTGGGGGTTTAAACCAGTTTATGTGTACAAACCTCAATCTTATCCCAACAATTCTTAATAAAGATAAAACGCAAAAGATAAATCTTATCAAAGTATGCATTAACTTGAGGAAACTTAGCAATAAAACAAATAATAATAAAAAACGAAAAGGTAAACCCCAAGTACTTCAATGATTAGAGATCCCAACTCTATCTGCAGACGGAGGGAAACAATTAACAGAGCACTTAATGCAAATACTTTTCAAAGATACGATGCAGTCATCGTTAGAAACCAAAAGCTTCACACACAGTCTGCCTTAAAAGGTTTAAAACTGTGTGATCATAGTGTTTCATAATAAAAAGCATCATTGTACTAAAACTGTATAGTATATATTTTGCATTAGCTAAGAAACATGTAACAGAGCAAGCTTGTAAAGCAATGTTTAGTTTATATAGGAAAATTAGGAATTTAGACCTCTCCATTGACTGCCAACTTAAATATTTTACCACATCATTGTACCAATTTTGACATATGGTTGTGAGATCTGGGGCTATGGTGACCTGTCACTTATTGAAAAGGTACACACTGATTTCCTAAAACATATTCTTGGCGTTAAAAAGAGCACGCCTCATGTTATGTTATATGGTAATCTTGGTCGTTATCCATTGTCGATTTTAATTAAGAAACGTATGGTTGGATTTTGGCATAATTTAGTTACATCGACTGAATGCAAACTGTCTACAAAGCTTTATAAAATAGTATTTACCCATTAAAATGACAATGTTGAATTTGTTATGTATGGAATAATCAATATTTTAAGGGTACAAAACAACTGCTATT
Source organism: Mya arenaria (assembly GCF_026914265.1). NCBI lineage: Eukaryota > Metazoa > Mollusca > Bivalvia > Myida > Myidae > Mya > Mya arenaria. The sequence goes on along the minus strand of NC_069130.1, from coordinate 32,937,385 downwards.
AACTAGGATCAATCAAATACTTTCTGATCAATATATACAAAGTTGGACATCTGATGTTAATTCCTTCTCCAAATGTTTGAATCATAGAATGTTTAAGGATACGTTTGGTTATGAATGCTATTTTGACAATGTTCCTGATTTCTATTTGCAATATTTGATAAGTGCAAAATGGTAAAGAAGGAATATGGGAGGCAGAACTAAACGTAAATGATCTAAATTGGAAAAATATTTATACCCAATCATTCAAACTTTGCATTGATACCAAATTAAGAGCATTTCAGTACAAATTTCTTCTTAGAATACTGCCTGATAATAGTAAACTTTATCGATACAATATTAGTTCTTGCAGTCTATGTGATTTTTGCTCAATGTATATAGATTCGAACAAACATATGTTTTGGGAATGCCATTTCACCCAAATATTCTGGAACAAAATAACCCGCTTTCTTACAAGCATATTTGAGGTTGATATTTCGACAATAAATTACAGTGAGGTCACTTTTTGTAACTTTAAGTCTTTAAATGGAAATTATGAATATGCAATTAACTTCGTTATACTTCTTGCAAAATACTTTATTTTTAAATCAAAGTGTGAAGGAAGTACGCCTATCTTCGAGGCTTTTGTTCCATATTTTTCAAAGAGACTGCAATCTGAAAAGATAATAGCTATGGCCAAAGATAAATTGCATACGTTTCTTGGTAGATGGATCCTAGTACTTAACAAGCTTAATTCTTGAATATCGCAAGTTTACACCAATGTAAGAATGTAAATTTCATCCACATTGCTTTCTTGCCTTCTTCTATCTAACATTTCTTACTTTCTTAACTAACACCCAAAAAATAGAAAAAATAATAATAATTTCTTCATGATTGAATTTGGAACACGACTTTTGTATACTTTTTGAATATATGTATGATGTACATGTATATTTGAGAAAATAAAATTGAAAAAAAAAAGATTTCGAATGTGTAATCATCACCTCCCTATTGAAAAGGTGCGATGGTTTAATATTGAACAGAATAATAGAAAATGCCATCTTTGACAATCAAACGATGTCGGTGACGAATTTCATTATCTTTTTAAATGTACTCACTTTGTTGATGCAAGAAAACGATTGCTACCGTATATTAAAGGTGATTACTGTAACACAATTATGCATAAAAAATTGATGAATGAAACAGATGAAAAACAATTGATAGATTTAGCGAAGTTTTTTAAGATTATAATTGATTATTCTATTAATACACCAGGTTAATTAGCGCTTGCCTCAATCTTACTATAAATTGTTACAAATTCATAGAAATATATTTATTATGCCCCCCTTCGAAGAAGAGGGGTATATTGCTTTGCACAGGCATGTCGGTATGTCCGTCGGTCGGTCGGTCGGTCGGTCCGTCAGTAGACCAAAGCTTGTCCGAGTGATAACTCAACAATTCCTGGACGTATGGTCATCAAACTTCACAAGAAGGTTGGGCCTGACCAGTAGATGACCCCTATTGATTTTGGGGGTCATCGGGTCACAGTGACCTTTAATGGTAAAATAATTTTAAAGCTTGTCCGAGTGATAACTCAACAATGCCTGCACCCATGGCCCTCAAACTTGACACGGAGGTTGGGCCTGACCAGTAGATGACCCCTTTTGTTTTGGGGGGTCATCAGGCCAAAGGTTAAGGTCACAGTGACCTTGAATGGTAAAACGTCGTCCGAGTGATAACTTGACAATGCCTGCACCCATGGCCCTCAATCTTGACTTGGAGGTTGGGCCTGACCAGTAGCTGACCCCTATTGTTTTTGGGGCTCATCGGGTCAAAGGTCAAGTTCACAGTGACCTTGAATGGTAAAAGGTTGTCCGAGTGATAACTCAACAATGCCGGCACCCATGGCCCTCATAACTGAATTGGACGTTGGGCCTGACCAGTAGATGAACCTTATTGTTTTTGGGGGTCATCGGGCCAAAGGTCAAGGTCACAGTGACCTTGAATGGTAAAAGGTTGTCCGAGTGATAATTCGACAATGCCTGCACCCATGGCCCTCATAATTGAATTGGAGGTTGGGCCTGACCAGTAGAAGACCCCTATGGTTTTTGGGGGTCATCTGGCCAAAGGTCAAGGTCACAGTGACCTTGAAAGATAAAAGGTTGTCCGAGTGATAACTCAACAATGCCTGCACCCATGGCCCTCAAACTTGACATGGAGGTTGGGCCTGACCAGTAGATGACCCCTATTGATTTTAGGGATCAAAGGTCAAGGTCACAGTGACCTTGAAAGCGAACCCGACAATTCCTGGACCTATGGTCATCAAACTTGACATGAAGGTTGGACCTGCCCAGTAGATGACCCCTATCGACTTTGGGGGTCATCAGGCCAAGGTCAATGTCACAGTAACCTTTAACGCAAAAAAGTTAACAATTCTTCTCCCACTGATATCTCAACAATGCCTGAACCTATGATCATTTAACTTGACATGGATGTTAAGCCTGACTAGTAGATCACCCTTATTGATTTTAGGATTCATAGAGCCAAAGGTCAAGGTCACAGTGATCTTGAATTGTAAAAGGTTGTCCGAGTAATAACTCAACAATGCCTGCACCCATGGCCCTCAAACTTGACATGGAGGTTGGGCCTGACCAGTAGATGACCCCTATTGATTTTAGGGGTCAAAGGTCAAGGTCACAGTGACCTTGAAAGCGAACCCGACAATTCCTGGACCTATGGTCATCAAACTTGACATGAAGGTTGGACCTGCCCAGTAGATGACCCCTATCGACTTTGGGGGTCATCAGGCCAAGGTCAATGTCACAGTAACCTTTAACGCAAAAAAGTTAACAATTCTTCTCCCACTGATATCTCAACAATGCCTGAACCTATGATCATTTAACTTGACATGGATGTTAAGCCTGACTAGTAGATCACCCTTATTGATTTTAGGATTCATAGAGCCAAAGGTCAAGGTCACAGTGATCTTGAATTGTAAAAGGTTGTCCGAGTGATAACTCAACAATGCCTGAACCCATGGCCTTCAAACTTGACTTGGAGTTGCATCTGACTTGAAGATGACCCCTTATGATTTAAGGGGTCATTGGGTCAAAGGTCAAGGTCACAGTGACCTTGAACGAAAAAAAACTTGTCTGTGTGATAACTTGACAATGCTTGCACCCACGGCCCTCGAAGTTGACATTTAGGTTTCTGGTGACCAACTGATGACTCTGGATTTTGAGTTCATAGAGTCAAAGGTCATGGTCATAACACACTCTATCCTCACACTTTAATGGTCATAATCTTAAAACTGCCTTAACGGCAACAAATCAGCTGTCATTTCGGTCCATGCATATTTCATTCAATTGTCCATATAATCCTGACAACATGGCGCTCAGGGGGGGGGGGGCATAATGTTTGACAAACATCTCTTGTTATATTTGTCTTAGTTGGCTCAAGAGATAGAAAATAGCGTTCTTTTTCTGAGTTCTACACAGCTTGACCTATTTAATTTTTGTATGTTTATTTGTTGTAAACTTCGTATCACATGTATTATATGTGCAGAGTGTACAATAAACTTTAAAAATATTAGGCTTACAATTTGATAACACATTACCTATTTGCCAGAATATGATTTATATGGCACGTACTGCGTAGGCTTAATTAGAGCTGCAAATGGGTTTGTTTGGCTCCAAATGGGCTTTATTGCTTCCAACATGTGGTCTATTAGGCACTGAGTAGTCTAAATAAGATTTTCACATGTGTATTTTTGGCTCTAAATGGGCTTTATGGCTGCCGACATGTGGTCTGTTTGACATTGAGAAGTCTCAATAAGAGTTGCACACGGGTTTGGTTGGCTGTAAATGGACTTTCTGATTGTATGCAAGTGATCTATTGGGCACTGAGTTGTCTATATTAGAGTTGCATATGTGTTTGTTTGGCTCTAAATTTGCTTTATGGTTGCCAATGTAGTATATTAGAATTGTATATATGTGTGTTTGTCTTTAAATAGTTTTTATGGTGCCAACATGTTGTATGTCAAACACTGAGCAGTCTGAACTAGAGTTGTACATGTGTTTGTTTGGCTCTAAATGGGTTTTCATTGTGCCAACATGTCGTATATAAGACACTGATAAGTCTGAAGTAAAGTAGTTTATGAGTTTGTTTGGCTCTAAATGGGCTTTTATGGTGCCAACATGTGGTATGTAAGACACTGAGTAGTCTGAACTAGAGTTGTTTATGAGTTTGTTTGGCTCTAAATGGCTTTCATGGTGCCAACATGTGGTATGTAAGACACTGAGTAGTCTGAACTAGAGTTGTTTATGAGTATGTTTGGCTCTAAATGGGCTTTATGACTGCCAACATGTGGTATGTAAGATATTGAGACAGTCTGAACTAGAGTTGTATATGTGTTTGTTTGGCTCTAAATGGTTTTTATGATTCCAACCTGTGGTATGTAAGACAATGATAATTCTGAACTAGAGTTGTATATGTGTTTGTTTGGCTCTAAATGGGCTTTTATGGTGCCAACATGTGGTATATAAGACACTGAGTAGTCTTAACAAGAGTTGTATATGTGTTTGTTTGGCTCTAGATGGGCTTTTATGGTGCCAACATGTGGTATATACTTCCAAAGTCTCTGTTTTTATCGGGTTTGTCATCAGATGTGAAGTTGCAAACATTTTAGTTGTCTTTTGTAAAACTGACGGTCGTTAAATTTTATTGCAAATTATATGACTTATTTATGTCTACAAAAAAAAATCAGGGCAGAACGGATGGTACGGCTAGATTTTTCATCTGTATTGATGATAATAATCATCATGATATTAATTTTCTACCATAACTTGCGCCCATATTCTGAATATGGTATCTTTGCAACAAAGGCGAACAAAGTGTTATAATGGATTTGATTTTAATGTTATCCTGTCTAGCAAAAGCGTCATTAAAATATATTTAATTAACATTAATAAACATTCACTTCATTTCCATATTATTAAACTTACCGAATGAAACGTTTAATGCGTTTTTTGGGGTCTAACAGTCACTTATAAAAGAGGTTTTACATCTATTCTTGTTACCAAGTTTTGTGAACTATAAAAGGTATTTAGGTGAAATTAAAGCCACATTCTGAAACAAATTACGGGGCTGTCACATTAAATCGTAGACATTCCTTATTTAAAAAAAAACAAATGAACCAGTTGTTGGCAAAGTTCTCAGACGTTTTATTCACACGAAGTAACACTACAAAGTAACAATAAATAAAAAAATTATACAAAACATTTAAAAATAAAATGTACACATAATCGGCTCGAGCCAACGTCATAATTGTGGCGGTAGACGTCATAATAATGTTACATATTATGCCTTCTCAAAGTATTCAGCCTGATGTGCGATACACTTATTGTGGCTTCTTGCCCAGTTCTCATAAACGTTCATGAACCAATCACGGTCTAATGTGCGATTGAATGTTTGTATCGCATGGCTAATCTCAGTTCTATCATTAAATCGTGTTCCTCGCAAAAATGTCTTCAACTGTGGAAAATCCAATGGGGCAAGATCGGGGGAATATGGTGGAAGGATAGCTTGCTGCAACCCTAACACTTCGATGTCTAATTGTGTGTTCGTAGCGGTATGGCTTGGGGCGTTGTCCTGGTGCAATACTACGTTTTCAATCTGAGCTGCCATGTCTGGGCGCTTCTTCCGTAAGGCATGCATGTGATTGCGGCGTACCGTCTGGAATGAGACAAAATACAATTTTCGTTGTTTGATGAATAAGTGTTATAAGAGTTTTAAACATTTAATCATTTGAACATTTAATCAACTTCAACCATAAACGTTTTTATTATTATAATAATTTTATCCTATGTTATATTTTATCTTAAGTATTTAAGTAATTTATTATAAGCCAACCTGCGAATAGTAGCTTGAGTTGACCGTATGTCCGGGCTTGATCGTATGCACCAATATGACACCTTGCATGTCTATAAAGACGATGCACATCACCTTTCCCATCGACTTTACTGCCTTCGCCTTTTTAGGAGGTGGACTGTCGGCGTGCTTCCAAACCATTGATGCCTGTTTACTGTCTGGTTCAAAGTAGTGGACCCAAGTCTCGTCTGTTGTTATAATTCGCGAGAGGTAGGACGGATCCCTTCCAACTTTTCGAACGAACGTCCTTGATTCTCTGACTCGAACATCCTTTTCTTCCACTGTGAGTAGTCTAGGGACCCATCGAGCGCTCACGTGTGACATACTCAAGTCCGATGTAAGAATGCGTTGTGCTTGTAGACTGACTTATACCGGCCATCTCATCAACTTGTCAAACGGTGCGTCGTCTGTCACAGTCGACTTTTATGTATGTTTTTCTCTCTGGCATAGTCGCCCATTGTTTCATCGTGACATCGGGGTCTGTTTGTCACTTGTTTGATGGTTGTTTAATAATCAACGTTGGGTGTGCTCACTCTGTTTAAAAGTTGCATTCGATAAAGTAAAGTTGAACTAATTTTAACTTTATTTATAAATAAGCCACTATGTACTTGGGAAACATTATCGTTTTGAAGCCCGCTGTGCATAAATTATGTGATCTCATGTGAATGCAAAAACATAATCTAAGTATAATTAGAATGTTTTAAGCCGAAAATGGATGTTAATGTCAATGAAACTCCACAATGTCATACAGTTAGATAAAAACTTATTTCGCGACAATATCCCTTCAATATAAAAACGAATAACTGGAAACCAATTAAAGGCAATTCGGATAACTATCAAAACTGAGTACGGTCTTAACTAGTTCAATTGGCGAATAGGTCATGGCCAGGAACCCGCGAGCCGAGTCCGTTTCGTTTCAGATTACATGGTAAATATAATATATAGTATGTCGAGCTTATTCTGCAGCGTTAATGCATATACGGAAGCAGGCGGGTAATTTGCGAGTGGGTACCAGGGTTAATGCATATTCGAATACGCGCGGGTAATTGGCGAGTGGGTACCAGGGTTAATGCATATACGGAAGCAGGCGGGTAATTGGCTAGTGGGTACCAGGGTTAATGCATAGACGGATAGACGTGGGTAATTGGGAAGTGGGTACCAGGGTTGATGCATATTGGGATAAATCCGGGTAATTGGCGAGTGGGTACCAGGGGTAATGCATATACGGATACGCGCGGGTAATTGATAGGCGTGTTCCAGGGTTAATGCATATACGAATACGCGTGGGTAATTGGCGAGTGGGTACTAGGGTTAATGCATATACGAATACGCGTGGGTAATAGGCAAGTGGGTAACAGGGGTAATGCATATACGGATACACGCGGGTAATTGGCGAGTGGTCAACAGGCTTAATGCATATACGGATACACGCGGGTAATTGGTGAGTGGATACCAGGGTTAATGCGTATACGGATACACTTGGTTAATTGGCGAGTGGGTACCAGAGTTCATGCATATACGGATACACGCGAGTAATTGACAGGTGCTTACCAAGGTAAATGTATATACGAATACGCGTGGGTAATTAGCGAGTAGGTACCAGGGTTGATGCATATACGGATACACGTGAGTAATTGGCGAGTGAGTACCATGGTTGATGCATATACGGGTTCACGCGTGTAATTGACGAGTGGGTACCAAAGTTAATGCATATACGGAAGCAGGCGGGTAATTGGCGAGTGGGCACCATTGTTAATACATATACGAATACACGCGGGTGTCAGGCGAAAGGTTACCAGCGTTAATGTATATACGGAAGCAGGCGGGTAATTGGCGAGTGGGTACCAGGGTAAATGCATATACGGATACACGCGGGAAATTGGCGACTGGGTACCAGGGTTAATGGTACCAGGAGTATTGCATATACGGATACACGCAGGAAATTGACGAGTGGGTACCAGGGGTAATGCATATGCGGATGCAGCATTTTAACCCGTACATGTCATACTGGCGAAAGCCTAAATGTCTTTGGAAGCACATGTGTCAAACTGTTTCAAATCCTTATCTTATTTTATCATAATACGATCGCCTCAGTTAGAGTGTTTGTAATTCAGTAAGTAATCGGCTACAATACTGTCTCATTATTTTAGAACAAAATATATTTCAATAGACGTTTTTTATGTAGTATTTATAAAATCTTATTTTCTCGAAATATTTCGAACTTAAGTAAGAATAATTCATTTTGCGAAAATAACTTTATCTTCGTATTATTAATTTAATTGAAAGATGTTGAACCATAATTTGTATTTATGATAATATGGAGTAATGCAGCCTTATTGTATGATGGTCCTGAACATCTGTTTAAAGTACAATCCCAACTTGCCCTTAAACTTGAAATGTTCACAATGTGCCCTAAAACTTTAACCTTAGTTCCTAAGTCAGTCAGGGGCTGTAATTTGTATCTAGGATGATATGGAGTTATTCAACCTAATTGGTTGATGGTCTTGAACAACTGCTCGACTTGAATCAAGGGTATTGAAGTTGTGAATGAAAATCCCAACTTTACCTAAAACTTTAACCAAACTTTCTTAGTCGTTTAATTTGTATTTAGGATAATATGGAGTAGTGCAACCTAATTGTTCGATGGCCCTGAACAACTGTTTGAAGTATGAATTTGATTAAATGAAGGGTTTTGAAGTTATAAGTGAAAATCCCAGCTTGCCCTACAACTTTAACCTGACGCCGACGCCGGGGCGAGTAGTATAGCCCTCCTTATTCTTCGAATAGTCGAACTAAAAATATTCAGATCTCCCTGATCAGCTGTTGTATATAAAGGGCAGTCAGGTGCAAAGCCAGGGCCAATTTGGGATTACGCAGATCGATGACAGACAGCTTATTCACCCATTCACCCCCTGTAATCTTTAAAGTGTTTTTTCTCAAAACTATAAAATATGTTGATGAGCCCTTTTGGCAAATAACCGACGATATGTATGTAAGACACTGAGTAGTCTGAACAAGAGTTCTATTTGTGTTTGTTTGGCTCTAATTGGCTTTTATGGTGCCAATATGTGGTATGTAAGACACTGAGTAGTCTGAACTAGAGTTCTACATGTGTTTGTTTCGCTTTATATGGCTTTTATGGTGCCAACATGTGGTATGTAAGAAACACAGGAATCTGAACTAGAGTTGCATGTGTGTTTGTTTGGCGCTTAAGGGGCTTTATGGTTGTCAACATGTGGTCTATTGGGCACTGTGTAGTCTTTACTAGAGCTTGACACACTATATGAGTTTTATTGGAGCTACAATAAGGTATACTAGGCACTAGGCATTTACTTCGATATAACCTTTTGTGGATAGATTTGTTTGGCACAACATAGTCTCCAATATAGCGAAAATGTGGTTCATTTAATACTTTATCGGCTCGAAAGACTCCCATTAATGACATGTTTAAAACAAAACTAAGTAATAAAATGTTTATTGAATACATGGCAGATTAGAACAGAGCAAATCATTGAAGACTGCTTGGCCAATTAGGCTTGGTTGTAGACAAAATTTGATTGATTAAGCTCTTGGTTGGCATTGGTAGAACCTTTCTGGGGTTTTAATAATGAGTAGGCTTGACCGAACAAATAAGAAGGGAATATTGAGCTCTTAAAAAATTTGTTTTGTACCCATTGTATCTGAAAAAGACAATTTGGAATTGGCTTGGCACTAAGAAGGCACTCGGTATGCTTAGGTAGAAACATTTAATGGTCTGCTTAATGCTTATACATAAAACATGAAAATACTTTGGGGTTGTTGGTTCTAAACTGTTTACAGACTAGGTCGGTAAAGCACTGGATTTACTTGAACAGTGGTTATTTTCCGGCTGAATGGACTTATGTGAAATGTACACAAATAGTATACATGTAGTTTGTTAAGCACTGTATGAGGTAAAGTGAGATAAATTGCGATAAATCTGATTTTTTTGTTTAGTTTTGATATGGAAAAAGAGATGATATATGTCGAATAGCTCTTTGATTTTATTTATGTTTTGAATATTTTCAAATAAAATCCAGTAAAACTTAATGATGTTATAAATAACACAGTTGATATTGTTTATATTCGCATTTTAGAATTTAAATAATCATTTCGACCTTAATTTTGAATCGCTTAGTTTTGTATATTAATTTTATGAAGTTCATTACAAATCAGTTAGCCTCTACTCCTTAAGGGGAATATTTTAAACTGTTACAATGTCATATAAAAGCTGTTTTTGGTAACATGTATTAGGATCACACCACGCCTAGCTGCTTTCTCAAAAACTAAAAATGGTTCACTGTTAAACTAAAGAGTCCATTTCTACAACATCTTGTGAAATCAAATTCGAATTAATTAAAAACATTTTTTTACCTTCAAATGACATTGAAGAAGTCAGTAGTGTATGCTAACAAAAAGCACATTGTATAAAAGATACATCCCGTGAGGTTGCACTTTTGAGTGTCACCCACTTAGGCTAGCAAAATTTCCATACAACTATTGTATAGAAACCTTTCGACAACCTTCGGCAGGTTTTAATGGCATTAAAAGCTTCACTCTCACAGATTTATCGTTTTGACAATTTTTGATTTTTTTCTTTGAATGAGCCAATACCTGCGTAAATATCTGGAAACCAGTGATATGAGACTGCTGACAAAAAAAAAAACAATTGTCAGTTTATCATCAAAAAATGAAGTGTTATGGCTTTAAGCGTTATTAACGTTTAAAGAAAAATGAAATTTCCAGCAGTTAACCAAGGCATTGAAGCCAAAATGAGCCGATTCTGGGACATTTTTCTTTTAAAAACTGTCAAATCTGACAATCTGTGAGAGTTCAGCTTTAAGAAATCATCTGAAAAGTTTACTCTTAAATATTTCTGTTAAATGAGGGAACATACAATTTACATTCCTGCCACAAAAAAATTAAACGTAAATTATTTTTAAATGTTCAGGTATTTTTCATACTTCAACCTTGTAAGACATTGACCTTGATCTGGACGTGGTCAATGGTACGTGTCAATTTTAAATTCATTATAGGAAAAGTAATTTATCCATGTAAATATTCACCCCTTTATGTTATTGATTATTGCCGCATTCCAATATAACGTTTTAAGTGAAATTGCAAGTTATGGCGGTCATATTGGGCGCCATCTTGGAATTCTCGATCCTCAACACATGTTTGCAATTAATCACACCAGCTCCATATACTTGAGACTTTGCCAAACATTTGGGTATATACCATTGCTTGTTTTAATTTCGTTTCCAGTCTTACCCAATTCCACTGATTGTCACTAAACTATCAATTCCAATACAGGTGGTGGTATAACCTTTAAAGGACCTTAACAGTAATTTATTCTTAAGTAAAATGCTTCATACATGATACATGGCCACAGATCATTCATTTATAAGAATTCAAAGTATTGATGTATACATATACATTAAATTATTAAATTGCCAAAAAACTCATTGTTTGATGATTAAAGTTACAATTAGAAATTGTTCAGAAAAGTCGATATAGGTAGATGGCACATGATAGTCTGGTATATCTTACCAGAATATCTTATATGCGGTTCTCTTTTGGAATATTATGATGGGAAATGATAACATATTATTCAAATATGCTCTTTAAATGCAAAATTGCATTAGTTTGCAAATGATTAAAAACAATTTGAGGTAAGTAACTGATATTTTAGCACTTGTTCACATTTCAACCTTGAAATGACCTTGACCTTTGCTGACCTTGATGGTCAGTGTGTTAGAAAGTTAAGCATATGCACATAACTTACTTCAAACATTTAAGTCAATAAATGTTTATGTTAAATAGTTCTGATAAATACTGTAATACTAGCCATGTGCTAAGAAAACGGCGGCCATCTTGGCTGTTGTCGTTGTTTCCATGGTAACCTGGGGATGCCAGCTGTCCACTCTCGCCAAAAATGAACTTCAGACACCCCCTGACACAAATATACCAAGAAACGCTCTGGACAAAAAATGCACATACATACCTCTAGGGACTAGACTACAATGTACATGTCTTTCTTATAAAAAGCCATCGACAGCTTTGTTGATTAAAAGATACCTTGAAACCATGTAAATCATCTTCATCGAACTGAGTCATATAATAAATTATTCCTTTCTGTACTATGACTTAGTTGTTATTATTGCATTTCATGAATTAGTTGTTATTATTGCATTTCTGCGCTAACACTTTTCCGTGTATTGCATTATGCTCTTTACAGAGTGATAACAGAGCCAAGTTGCCAATCCTGAAAATGTTTGATGCGGTTTCAGAGGTCCGCTGAAGGCCCCTTGAACCTTTCAGTATTTCAGGGTTTCTAAAACCCTTTTTGGCCTTAGAATAGTGTTGAAATAGTATTCCTTTCGATATGGTAGATATAATTATGTTCAACAGGAGACATCCGCAACCAGAACAAATATCAGAAACCTTAGCAGTGAAGTTAAATTTACTTTATAACCAGAAGTCACAGGCATTAGACATGTGCCTGCATTTTGGTTTAGTTGTCTACTACTCATAACACTCAACTGGCTATGATCAAATGCCTGTGTATGAACAGTCTACACTGTGGGATGTTTGATTAATAATAATGAACCAATTATCAAAGTAAAAGTAAAAGTGTTATTTATTCAATATCTATATATCATAAGAGTATTTATATTCTGCATATTTGATGAGAATATAATAGTATTAATTATTATGTAATATTTAATTATTATGTAATATATAATTCCAAGTAATATCCAAATGGGACTGTAAATGCTTTGGCAGCATAGTGGACATGGTGGACTGTGTCTGGTCTCCAAGCCAGATTCCCCCCCTCCCCAATGGTGTTACATGAGTCCAGTAGCACACAAACTAAATTGTCCCACGGTAGTTCAAGTCTCTCAAAAAGGTTTTCAAATTCCTTAGAATGAGCCCTTGTGATTTTAAAGGAGGCTAACATCCTAACACTATTTCTTTCTGAAGAAAAATAGCTGCAACAGTTTTTACTATTTCATTGTTTTCTCATTCGTTTTTGTTGTCTTGTCTAAGTTCAAACAAAACCGAGTTTCACGTTTCTCCTCCACAAAATCATCATTTAAATGGATTGCCACTCCATATGTCATTTTATATGATGCTGTATACCTTTAAAGTTTTTAATTCGCTGAGAGACTTGGCAAGTGTCTTGAGTAAGACTCACTTCATGTGGTGCCGGATGGAGTATGGAAGGTCATGTTCAGCCATTAATCCAAGTATCATGGCATCCGCATTGAATTGACTGAGGTGTCTGTTCATCACTGCCTTTTGGAACCATCAACATACCTGGATTTTTTTTACATTTAAAGAAATTAAATCTCACTCAAAATGGGTCCTCAACAAGTTTTTTCCAACTGTCTCAAACAGAAAATAAACTTACTGCTCTTACTTAATATATATTACAACTACAAATTATTTATTCATTTTTTTGTTAATTTGAACCAACCAAATTTTCATTTGCGGTCAAAGACATTACGGACCATGGACATTACGGACAAGACAAAACCGACCAGATAAGGGGACATAACTGACCATATTTAGGGACATTACGGACCATGATATATAATTTTACTGTTTGTTTAACTTTATAACATACAATATATGCGGACAATAAATTATAAGTTACCTCACAGTTTGTTTAAACTTTATATACCATATTTCTGGACATTACGGACCATGAACTATACTTCTACTCACAACTTGTTTTAACTTTTTAACATACCATATTTGTGAATATTTATATTTTCTTATCTATAAATGATCGATTGCTTTCTGAAATAAACTTTGGATCGTCATATTTGTTATAGACTTATTGACTTTGGGTGCACACTGGTCTTTAACACCATTGATCTATTTAAATTTTACCGGATTGTTTCACTCTCTAGTGCATATTATAATGCACACTCAAATTCTGTAAGTCTTTGCACAATAATGACAAGTGACTACAATGGTTTTATAGGATTTGTTTAAATCATCATAGTTATGGTAATCAACTTACCAGAATATGTCAATGAGAGGACGGTTGTCTGCACCAAAGGAGTCATATACTGTCACAGTCAAATCTTTAGGCCGAGCCACAAGAACTACTAGTACCCAGTGGTTGGTTGCCTTTTTGTTGCATGGATCTACTACAAGGTCATATTGTGCAAAATCAACCTGAAACAGACAAAAACACATACTATTACCCAAGCTGCATGCTGACTTATTTGCTCGCTTCATATCATATGCCTTAAACTAATTGTATGTTATATTGAAGTAGAATGTACACATCAAGACTAAAGCTTCTTAAGAGACAAATGTGTGCGCTGAGAACATAACAAACTTAAATCATTTCATTTTTCATTTAAAGGGGGGCAAAAGTGTAAACTTATTATCATATTAAGCCAACCCAAAACAAGATTCCTTTTAAGCAATGTGTGTTCAGACTTGTGTTATGGCAAAGGATATTCAGAAGATCTTATGTAAAGATAAGTTGTATAACTAAATTTTTTTACTCGTTTGGACCAGGTCGTGTAGTTTTGCTATTATGGCACCATGTTTGATACCACAAAGCATGGTAGATTTGATGTTTCATACATATGAATGTTCATGTGCAGCATGGTATAAAAATGTGACTGATAGATTTAAATTAGCTTTTTTCAATTGATATAAAAGTTGCTTGGAAGAAACAAAGATATAAGAAAAACATATTTTAATGCAAATCTCTACCTTTGTATACCATGTATCTATCATGCATTCCAGCATCCCATAACACTGCTGTATTCGAGGGGATCACAAACATCCTTTTCGCACTTGGTTCAGATGAGTCAGTTGCTTCTTTTGCTAGCAGCTTCGCGTAACTGATGAGCACCTAAAGGCAAAAATTGGTTCATATGACAAATACAACTAATGTCTTATAGAGAATGGTGAAACATTCTACTATATCTTATATCACAAAACAGTCATAAAAACCTTAATTAAAAATTAAAAAAAAGAAATTTAAACAGAAAGCAGTTTTCATAATAACTCATACCCATTAATTTTTAATAGAAAATGAATACTCAATATGTTTTGTCAGCAGGGACATTGCAAGCATCATATCTACAACTATTACATACAGCATTTATTCGTCATTTACTGTTGCGCAATGTTTTCAAGGGTTTCTCAAATGTCACATACAAATTAGAATTCATCTCAATTGACTGGTGATGTCAAAATTTACTATGGCAATTCTCATACCGTGTCATTCAGCCATTCATTTCCTTCAAGGGTGCTCAGATCCTGTTGTTCTAAACCATCTCCTGCCACTGTCAACCGCTCCTATTCCGTCAATCCTTCAGGCTTTGGACATTCAGACAGGAATGCTGAGCGACTTTTCAGTGTCTCTAGAACATCAACAAGAGGTAGGTCTTCGATGTAGGCCTTGGCTAGGACAGTTTTAAGGAGCAGAAATGTTCCTGGGTCCCCACTTTCTTTAACTTTGTGAAAAGCGTCTTCCATGTTAGCGAGCAGGTCACCGTACATGGCTACCTATGATAGACATACATGTTCATTTAACTTACCTAATTCCAGTCATTGTACATTTGTAGCAGTCATTAATGGGGCCTCACCACTTAAAAACTCCATAAAATTAAACACATGTGTAGTTATGCAACATTTAAGGTTTCATAATACAAACATAACTTATAGCTATAATTAAATTGAGCCTAACATCATAACAAAGATTGTAAATAATCCAAATGATTAAATAAGCCTCTATTTTCATCAACCATCAGGTAATGTGTACCGGGGTTCTTCTTCTGCTCAACCATAATACAATGTTACTAACAGATATCAATGTGTATATATTGCTACAATTGTTTACATACCTCTTTGAAAAGGACAGAACTGGAAAGGTTTCGTCTTAGTTAACTTAAAAACTGAAACATAAATGAATTAGTGAAACAATAAGGATAGGAAATCCATTATGTGCACTGTTTCCTTATAAGAGAGCGTCATCTTCATGCACAGTCAACACTGGTGTGATATGTTGTCCTTGGGCCTTGAATCATGTCTTAGGCCAATATAAATAATTGTTAAATTTTCATCCTTTTTTTCCCGGTTGGCAGGGGTGACATTTTATTTTTATATTTATTTTCTTCGATGACTGTTTCGTTGAATATCTGTTCATACTCTTTCTTATCTCCTGTATTACATGTGAATGTAATTATTTTACATCGACATTGAAGGTATGAATAAATGCCATTTCCGGACAAAATAGGCCAGATGAAAATCTAGCAATTAATTTATATATGCCGTAGTTTGAAGACCTCTGTGAAAACATCAGTGAAGAAATCTGTGCGGACTTGACCATGGTTTAAGGTCTTGATTGTGGTCTACAAACTTCATTTCACTCTTTATTTCATGCAATACAATTCTTTTTAAAGTATTAAACATGTGCAGATCAAATGCATGAAAAATGTGTTTCATTAGCATTTTGATTGAAACCCTGAATTTGGAGGGTCATTTTGAATTTGTCAGTTTTAAACGAAGATACTGACAGGTGATATCCTCAAACAAATAATGATATTGCTCAAATATTGTCTTGGAACAGTATAGTTAGGAACTAAATTCAGTAAATTATTATAGCGTGATTGGTTGATAGATTTTATCACTGTCCGATTCTATAAAGGTTAAATCAGCTATTACAGGATTCCTTTGGACTGAGTGGTGAAGGCATCAGTGAAGTTGGTTTGCACCCCACAGTACAGCCAGTATATTTTTCATACTTTAATCGTTTTTTCTGCAATTTTGATATCGAAGAGTCAAATAATTAAACAAGAGGGCCCTGAAGGCCCTGTATCGCTCACCTGATCCAATGCAATTACCTTGCTGTAATAAGTACATTCTGACCAGGTTTCATATAGATAAAGTAGAAAATATGGCCTCAACAGTGTTCTACCAATGTATTCTATGATTTGACTCCGTGACCTAGTTTTGAACTCAGGTGACCCAGTTTCAAACTTGACATAGACTTCATAAACACAACGATTCTGATATAGTTTCATGGTGATCAAAGAGAGAATGTAACCTCTACAGTGTTTACAAAGTTTTTGACCCCTGATTACCCAGTTTCAAACTGTACCTAAAGATCATCAAAAATAACATTCTGATCAAGATCCATGAACATATGGTCATGAATTTGGCCTCTAGAGTGTTAACATGCGTTTCCTATTATTTAACCTGGTGACCTAGTTTTTGACCGCACATGACCAAGATTCGAGCTTTGCCTAGAGCTATCAATATAAACACTCTGACTAAGTTTCATGAACATACAGTCATAAATGTGACATCTAGAGTGCTAACAAGCTTTTCCTATGATTTGACCTAATGACCTAGTTTTTGACCACACATGACCCGGATTCAAACTTGACTTAGAGATTATTAATAAAAAACAGCCTTATCAACTTTTATGAAGATACAGTTATAAATGTGACCTCTAGAGTGTTAACAAGCTTTTCCTTAAATTTGACCTGGTGACCTAGTTTTTGACCGCACATGACCCAGATTCGAACTTGGCCTAAATATAATCAATATAAACATTCTGACTAAGTTTACTGAAGACACAGTCATAAATGTGACCTCTAGAGTGCTAGCAAGCTTTGTCTATGATTTGACCTAATGACCTAGATTTTGACCGCACATGACCCAGATTTAAACTTGACTTAAGATTATTTATATTAACATTCTCACCAACTTTCATGAAAAAAACATTCATAAATGTGACCTCTAGATTGTTAACAAGATTTTCTTTAAATTTGGCCTGGTGACATAGATTTTGACTGCACATGACCAAAATTCAAACTTGGCCTAGAGCTGAACAATATATACATTCTGACTAAGTTTACTGAAGACACAGTCATAAATGTGACCTCTAGAGTGCTAACAAGCTTTGTCTATGATTTGACCTAATGACCTAGATTTTGATCGCACATGACCTAGATCTAAACTTGACTTAGGATTATTTATATTAACATTCTCACCAACTTTCATGAAAAAAACATTAATAAATGTGACCTCTAGATTGTTGACAAGATTTTCCTTAAATTTGACCTGGTGACATATATTTTGACTGCACATGACCAAAATTCAAACTTGGCCTACAGCTGAACAATATATACATTCTGACTAAGTTTCATGAACATACAGTCATAAATGTGACATCTAGAGGGCTAACAAGCTTTTCCTATGATTTGACCTGGTGACCTAGTTTTTGACCGCACATTACCCATATTTTAACTTAACTTAAAGATTAATTATTTTGACATTCTGGCTAACTTTCATAAAGAAACAGTCATAAATGTGACCTCTAGAGTGTTGGCAAGCTTTTCCTGCAATTTAACCTGGTGACCAAGTTTTTGACTGCACATAACTCAGATTCGAACTTGACCTAGAGAGTATTAATATTAACATTTTGACTTAGTTTTATGAATATACAGTCATAAATGTGACCTCTAAAGTGCTAACAATCTTTTCCTATGATTTGACCTGGTGACCTAGTTTTTGACCGCACATAACCCAGATTTAAACTTGACTAAACGATTATTAGTATAAACATTCTGACCAACTTTCATGAAGATACAGTCATAAATGTGACCTCTAGAGTGTTATCAAGCTTTTCCTTCAATTTGACCTCGTGACCTAGTTTTTGACCGCAGTTAACCCAGATTCGTACTTTGCCTAGAGATTATTAATAGTAACATTTTGACCAAGTTTCCTGAAGATACAGTCATAAATGTGACATCTATAGTGTTAACAAACTCTTCCTGTAATTTTACCTGGTGACCTAGTTTTTAACCCAAGATGACCCAATATCGAACTCCTCCAAGATTTGTTGAGGGTAATATTCATTAAGATTGTGCCAAAATTGTGACCTCTAGAGTGTTAACAGTCAAATTGTTGACCACGCACGACGACGGACACATGGGGATCACAATAGGTATTCAGGTTCAAGTGCATTAGTTGGTCCAAAAGCATGAGTGAGTCATTTTAAGTACGAAATTACCCTTTTTTTAAGTTTAAAATAACAATTAATCTAAACAAAATGTAATCAAATTCAAATTTTATACTAAACTTCAATGGATAAAATTTGAATTATTACATATTCAAGTTTTCTTGTCTTATACTAAAACTATAAAGGCATATTTGCTACCAATAGGCAGAGCTTAAACCAAGCAGTAACTAGCTATTCAATTATTTGCATGGTTGGTTTGATACCTTTGGCACATTTGAGTTTGGTTGGTTGTCACCAAGCTTCTAAGGGTTGTCCAGTTTCCCTTCAACTCCAGACTGTACAGTCTTACAACATCATTCAAAGAGAGCTAATTTGTACAAGTTAATAAAACTTCCTTCACAATTAGTGTAGAATTAATCAAGTTTTACTTGAGCATGCTCAGTTGTTTAACATTGTGATCAAAACAGTTACTTCACTGAAAACCCTTGTTATTAAACAAATCTTCAGTACAGTGCTTTATTTCAATAGCTCAGAGACAGGTTACAAACAGTGACGAATAAACCAATAAGACTATACATGAATGTACCTTGTTGTGTTTTTTGACTTCGGTCTTGCATGCTGGTCTTAATCTCAGTGGAAGGTTTGAGAGAGTCGAGTAGGCCACCACCCTCATAATTTCCATTTTTTTTGCCGAGGCTGTGGCTCTAGCCTGTAATACATTTTAAAACAAATTGATTAAGTCCTAAAACAAATATAAATGGAGATGCATTTAACCTTATATTAAGTGATCAAGGAGCTTGAGTGAAAAATACTCATATCTAAAGCTGCACTCTCACAGATTGGCAACATTTTTCACTTTTTGTCTTGGAACGAGCCAATTTTTACAGATTTTTCGCACAACCAGTGATACAGAGCTGCTAACAAAAAAAATCAGACCGCAGTTTTTCTTAATTATTTATGTTCGAAAAATAATTGCTAAAAGCTATATTTTCGTTTTAAGAAAAATAAAATTTTCGACAGTTTGCCAAATAATTCAGATATGTTCTATTGTGCTTTATCTTAAATGACTATATTGAAGGGATTGATACCAAAATCAGCTGATTCTGAGACAAAACTTTAAGAAAAGTCAAAACTGTCAATCTGTGAACGTGCAGCTTTAAAGAACTCTAAACTTCTCATCAGACATTAATTTCAGACCAGTTTCGTAACATGCAGAAAATATGAAAACAATGTTTCATTTATGAAGAAATTTAGCACTCTTTTCAAAACAAATCTTATTTTATACAATAATATCATAAATTCACACAGTATGTGCAAATATTAGTTGGAAATGGCGAATATATCTATATAATTAACCTTTATAATATTTCAATATTGCTTTGTATTAATTATAATATCAAAACAATAGCCAATAGAAAATCTAAATCTAATTGTTTTGTTGTTTTTCAGGGAAAGGGAAACTATAGCTGACACAGTGATGAAGAAAACACCCGGATGCCACATAGACACAGTTTCTTTCCTAAAAAAGAGCCCTTAACTCTGAGGTTATTGTACATTGCAGTTGAACTCTTCATGTTTAACCAATGCTTAGGCCTAAAAAAAATGTCTGTTTCCTGTAACATGCTGAAAAAAAGATGGGTCGGTAGATAGGGATATTTTTTTTTTTTAAATGTCAGAATGATCCAATATTTATGTTTATTTCAAGTGAATTATTTTAAAAAGAATTCAGTGTGATATATAGATTCAATCTTTATGCCACTAGTAAGCTGAAACTGCTAGCTTGACAGCCATTGTACATGTATTTCAGTTGTAGAATGCATCCTTTTGAAGGGCAAACCATGGGTTCGACTCCCAGCGGTGGCAACATTATGTGCAATTTTGAGCATTGTCAATATGTTCACCAGGGAAGCAGTTCATCTTACACTTTGAAAGAGTGAATTAAATAACATTTAGACAATTTATTTTTGGCAAATGTTTTTAACAAAACTTTAAAAATACATATATTTTGTAATAATAAAACATGATATTATTGCACAAACTTTTTTAGAATAGACTGTGTAATAATATCAAGTTGTAATACAATTAAATGTACACGACAACAATTATCAAATAAAATGCTGTTACAACAAGAACAGGCAAGAATCTCCACAAAACATATATAGATCAATACTTCGAATGATAAATGACTAAACAATTGAACTCTTAGAGCGCCGTCATAATTGTACAGGTCTTTGGGACCAGTGTAGACCCATGGTCTACGCTGTTCACTGCTTGGACACTTAAACCTTACCTGCTGACTCGGCAGCAAGCAGTGTAAAATAATAGATTGGACTGGAATATGTTTAAATAGACTAGAATCAGTATCAAAAAAGCTTCGACTGACTAATAAATTTTTTATACCATTTTCTTTTTTAATACCATTTTCTTTTTTAAACAGTAAAACAGCAAAACTAGTACACGTACAGTACCTTAAATAGTTTCCAAAACTTATTTCTTTTAACAATTTCTAGTGTTTTAAAAAGATCTGCTGTATTAGATCCACTGTTTATTCTGTAAAAATCTCAAGCACGATGAAAAATAATCAATATAACTTTCTGGACTTGACTGGACTACGGTGGTTAAAAAATTCTGACTCTGACGAACATATTATTTAGTTAATGCATCTTCGTAATGTAACCCGGTGCATCCTTGTCAAATTCCAATATGCACCAGCGATTGTTTAGTTGCAACGACATCTTTCTTACTTTAACTTTCAGGTTTATCTTTTTTTTCGGAAGTTAACATAAACATTCAACGTTCCTATTGCCAGTATTGCAACATCGTATTTTTCATAAATGGCATAACCATAACTGTTAAACAATTCTGTTTTGTTATAGAACTTAACTATAACACTGACAACGATCTACGCGGTTCTCCTTTCACTTTCATTAAAATTGGCAGGAAGTAAGCGTGCACCTGTTTCCCGCGCTTTTTAGACCATGATGTGGTACGTAAAATGTTTATTTTTCTGTTAACTCATTAAAATCTTATAAAATATTTTTTTAATTAACCGGAGATATAATAAAACAATTTAAAATAAATGAACAAATTATATCTTAGCATTGTTGTTTTTCAAAACCATCGCACTTAGCGAAAAAACGGATGGTATCCGTTAATTTGCATAATGGGCGAGTTAATATTACGTCATTGAGTGTGAGTGCTGCTAATTGACATGGTTACCGATCAGTTTCCAGATCGATAATCACTTGTCACTTCGGGTGTTAATTGCTCTTGCGGGTTAAACAAACATTCAGATGATACCGACTCTCACACCGAAATATCCCGGTTCAAAACTGATGCATACTACAAATGTATGATGCGTCGATTTCGGGCACGATTTCTGTGCGTCAAAATCCGGGAGCTCGGGTCAATTGAAAGCCCTGCAGTTTAATGTCACAGCCATTAAGGTTTTTGCCATTGTTTCAACTTGTCAAACCCAAAACGTTTGTAACTATGCGACGATTAGGACACTACTAAATTATTGTTGTCATCACAGGCCAGAATATCGGACATTTCGAATTTTGGGGCATAAAAAAATTGCGGTCGGCGGTAAAAAACTACGGTCGGTTGGGTTACAGGAAACAGACATATTTTTTTTAGGCCTTATCGGAAACACAGTTATATTTTTCTTTGGCCTCATCAACATATACTGAAGAATGAAAACATGAAGATAAATCATATTCATAATGAATCATAATAAGTGTTACATACTTTTGAAAATCAGATTCTCTGCATCTGTATTGGAATAGGAAGGCAGCATCACTTTTCTCCTTCACCAATACATGGAAATGGTCTTGTCAAAAAGGAAAAACATAATTATATATCATACTGACTGAAAAACGTTGACTTAACCAAGCACATCACACTGGTAATGATATAGTCATTCGTTTTTTTTCAGCAATGTACAACCAAAAGTTTCTGTTACAAAGTCAAGTTTTTTTATTGTGGTTTTCGCTCTGGACACACATACCCAAGACAACTAGATTTAGCCACTCTGATATATTTTTTACACTTTTAAATATTTTCAGTATCTTTTTTTTTGACATACATGTATATAATTATGTGTAAAGTGTACGGTCAATAAACTTCAAAATTTCCGGTTGTAATGAAATATGATGGCACAGGGAAATAGACAGTGTTATCACAGACAACTCATTTTTTTACACAGCGGCTGACATGACATTTTAGATTTAGTTGTGATACAATGATTTTAATTCAGTTAGTGTTAGGGTTAATGTTATAATTTTTACGCTTGTATAGAATTGAGAAGTTAATCTTTTGTTTGCATAAGTTTGAGACGAGACTCTATCACAAGATCATGCATTCGGAGCTCCTCGGCCATTTTTATTGAAAACAACCTCGGAAGTATTTGGACAGTTAACATACTCAAAAAGAGATACGTTTTGCTGCAAGAAGATCACCTAGTAATTTTATTTAGCAGTAAAACTTTCAATTTTAGTCTTGGGTATCTTAATTATGTTTGCAATACAGTAATATACTTCACTGACAATGAATTTAAAGTTTGATCAATAAATACAATTCTAAATCATTACATTCCATTAATCTTAATAAATTTAATAAATTTCCATAAATCCTTGTAATTATATAAAATACGAACTACTTCAACTGATATACCGGCATAAATCCAAAGTTGTTTTCGATAAAAATTGTTTTCCGAAGAATCATGTATGATATCCTAATGTTTGTTTATCCGATCTCTAGTTAACTGTTCTCATGGTGCTTAAATGGGCAAGTTTTAACAACCGTTTTTCGTCTTCGTCTTGGCCTCAATCAGCCGCAATAACTTCCGATAGGACTCGTTCACCAGTAAATGTCAACAATATTTATGCAAAATGCTGCAGAAACAAGCTCAGTAGCAAAAAGTTTAAATTATACTTTTGCTGTTGTGTTTGGATATTATGTGGCAGACAACTACTTAACAGTCCCGTGGTAACAGTCAACAGTTTACGGCGTTGGAAAAGCTCGTTACAATAAATAAATTTTGTATGTCCGGGTCGGGGATCCCAAATTTATTAATACAGCATATTCATAACAACTATTTTTACACCTGTGCTTCTTGAATGACACTGTACTTACTTATATAATATTTGTAAGAAAAAGTTAACGATACAAACCGTTACAGAACACAACAAAACCAGTTCTGCCACTCCGCAAGCGAGGATCCTGATAAATAGGCGACCACTACCTTAATTATTCACTAGGGAATGGCAATATCAGGTGTAGGGATGCTGAGATATCTTCGCGATTGCCAACCCCACTTGAGGGCATTATTTGCTGCATTTAAGCGTATAAAATAGCCTTGTGGGCGAGTGGACACGGTGGCGCAATAACGGAAGTGATGCGCCGACGGTGATGTACTGTAGAGAATCGTGATACCTAAATTTCAATACCAGTACCAACCTCCTATCATTTTGGGTTACGGAGATATCTTCGAGATTAGCTCCCCCTTACTAGCTATTAGGAAGCGTGTTTTCTAATTAAACGATATTGTAATATGCAGCGAACTAACGCGTCGAAGTATGCCAATTTTCGCTCCCATATAGCCTGTAAGGGGGAGCTAATCTCGAAGATATCTCCGTAACCAAAAATGGTATGAGGTCCGCTAAGGTCTTAAAATTTAGGGCTCTCGATTCCCTACAAGAAGCACCCGTCGGGGTGCCTGGAATGATATTCGATCACCGGTTCCATTCGCCTATAAGGCTATTCTATACTCTAAAATGCAGCGAAAAATGCCTAAAACTGGGGTATGCACCATCGAAGTTATCTCAGCATCCCTGCTTCTGACGAGGCTGGGACCAATTTTGCCATTTAGGGGACTCTAAACCCTACAAGAAGCACCCGTCGGGGTGTCTGGGATGATATTTGGTCACCGGGAACTAACGCGTCAAAGTATGCCAATTTTTGCGACTTTTCGCACTTTTAACGCGCTCCCATATCGCTTGTAAGGGGGAGCTAATCTCGAAGATATCTCCGGACCCGAAAATGGTATGAGGTCCGTTGAGGTCTTGAAATTTAGGGCTCTCGATGCCCTACAAGATGCACCCTTCGGGGTGCCTGGAATTATATTCGACCACCGGTTCCATTCGCCTATAAGGCTATTCTATACTCTAAAATGCAGCGAAAAATGCCTAAAACTGGGGTATGCACCATCGAAGTTATCTCAGCATCCCTGCTTCTGACTGAGGCTGGGACCAATTTTGCCATTTAGGGGACTCTAAACCCTACAAGAAGCACCCGTCGGGGTGTCTGGGATGATATTTGGTCACCGGGAACTAACGCGTCAAAGTATGCCAATTTTTGCGACTGTTCGCACTTTTAGCGCGCTCCCATATAGCCTTGTAAGGGGAGCTAATCTCGAAGATATCTCCGGACCCGAAAATGGTATGAGGTCCGTTGAGGTCTTGAAATTTAGGGCTCTCGATGCCCTACAAGATGCACCCTTCGGGGTGCCTGGAATTATATTCGACCACCGGTTCCATTCGCCTATAAGGCTATTCTATACTCTAAAATGCAGCGAAAAATGCCTAAAACTGGGGTATGCACCGATCGAAGTTATCTCAGCATCCCTGCTTCTGACGAGGCTGGGACCAATTTTGCCATTTAGGGGACTCTAAACCCTACAAGAAGCACCCGTCGGGGTGTCTGGGATGATATTTGGTCACCGGGAACTAACGCGTCAAAGTATGCCAATTTTTTGCGACTTTTCGCACTTTTAACGCGCTCCCATATAGCCTTGTAAGGGGGAGCTAATCTCGAAGATATCTCCGGACCCGAAAATGGTATGAGGTCCGTTGAAGGTCTTGAAATTTAGGGCTCTCGATGCCCTACAAGATGCACCCTTCGGGGTGCCTGGAATTATATTCGACCACCGGTTCCATTCGCCTATAAGGCTATTCTATACTCTAAAATGCAGCGAAAAATGCCTAAAACTGGGGTATGCACCATCGAAGTTATCTCAGCATCCCTGCGTCTGACGAGGCTGGGACCAATTTTGCCATTTAGGGGACTCTAAACCCTACAAGAAGCACCCGTCGGGGTGTCTGGGATGATATTTGGTCACCGGGAACTAACGCGTCAAAGTATGCCAATTTTTGCGACTGTTCGCACTTTTAACGCGCTCCCATATAGCTTGTAAGGGGGAGCTAATCTCGAAGATATCTCCGGACCCGAAAATGGTATGAGGTCCGCTAAGGTCTTAAAATTTAAGGGCTCTCGATCCCTACAAGAAGCACCCGTCGGGGTGCCTGGAATGATATTCGATCACCGGCTCCATTTGCCTATAAGGTTATTCTATACTGTAATATGCAGCGAAAATGCCTAAAACGGGGTTATGCATGATCGAAGATATCTCAGCATCCCTGCACGTGATGAGGCTGGGACCAATTTTGCCATTTAGGGGACTCTAAACCCTACAAGAAGCACCCCTGGGGGTGCCTGGGATGATATTTGGTCACCGGGAACTAACGCGTCAAAGTATGCCAATTTTCTGAATGTTCGTACTTTTAGCGCGCTCCCATATAGCCTGTAAGGGGGAGCTAATCTCGAAGATATCTCCGTAACCAAAAACGGTATGAGGTCCGCTAAGGTCTTAAAATTTAGGGCTCTCGATTCCCTACAAGAAGCACCCGTCGGGGTGCCTGGAATGATATTCGTCACCGGCTCCATTTGCCTATAAGGTTATTCTATCTGTAATATGCAGCGAAAATGCCTAAAACGGGGTTATGCATGATCG
Organism: Mya arenaria; assembly: GCF_026914265.1. Taxonomy (NCBI): domain Eukaryota; kingdom Metazoa; phylum Mollusca; class Bivalvia; order Myida; family Myidae; genus Mya; species Mya arenaria. Next base: position 32,910,665 of record NC_069130.1, on the reverse strand, counting down.
AAGATATCTCAGCATCCCTGCACGTGATGAGGCTGGGACCAATTTTGCCATTTAGGGGACTCTAAACCCTACAAGAAGCACCCTGGGGGTGCCTGGGATGATATTTGGTCACCGGGAACTAACGCGTCAAAGTATGCCAATTTTCGCGACTGTTCGTACTTTTAGCGCGCTCCCATATAGCCTGTAAGGGGGAGCTAATCTCGAAGATATCTCCGTAACCAAAAATGGTATGAGGTCCGCTAAGGTCTTAAAATTTAGGGCTCTCGATTCCCTACAAGAAGCACCCGTCGGGGTGCCTGGAATGATATTCGATCACCGGCTCCATTTGCCTATAAGGTTATTCTATACTGTAATATGCAGCGAAAATGCCTAAAACGGGGTTATGCATGATCGAAGATATCTCAGCATCCCTGCACGTGATGAGGCTGGGACCAATTTTGCCATTTAGGGGACTCTAAAACCCTACAAGAAGCACCCCTGGGGGTGCCTGGGATGATATTTGGTCACCGGGAACTAACGCGTCAAAGTATGCCAATTTTCGCGACTGTTCGTACTTTTAGCGCGCTCCCATATAGCCTGTAAGGGGGAGCTAATCTCGAAGATATCTCCGTAACCTT